>NC_135486.1:3043869-3748767 GCF_052094955.1 Ictidomys tridecemlineatus | reverse complement strand
AAAATCCTATGTTCCTGAGAGTGAAAGTTCTTGAACAAATATTTTAGAGTCACATACTGAAAGTTGACCCAGTAAAGAGAGAGCCAAACACTCAATTTTGCTTAAATGACTGAACAACTGGAGTTTTTCCCTCATTTATCTAGATACCTAACCTTCCTTTTTATTTTTTGCTTTTCACATTTAGCATTTGAGCACAAAACTGTGGGTAGGCATAATCTCTGTTCCTACATGGTTTGCTGCTCTTTGTCTCTGGAGACTGGGAGTGAGGAGTGGAGAGGGACCTGCCTCTCGGTAGAGCACATTTCTGTATCACAATTGATTTAATTCCTTCCAGATTTCCCCACCCAGGGTTGCCAAATGAGATACAGAATTCCTAGATACATTTGAATTTCAGATAAACAGCAAATCTTTTAAGCATAAGGATATCCTAATTATTGTATAGGATACACTTATGCTAAAAATCATTTGATGTGTACCTGAAATTCAAATGTCAGTGGGCATCCTGAATTTTTATTTGGTTTACCTGAGCACAGTTCTCAGCTGTTTGTGGCAAAGAAAATATCATTTTCCTGTTGGATTTCATCCCTCAACTAAAAGCTACTCTCATGTAATGCTAATATGATCCTTTTCTAATATAAGCAATCATACTCTAATTTGTGTATGATTTTTTAGACTCCCACTCCTCAGCATGGTACTATGTCCTAGTTTATTTAATGTAAGCAAATTGGTGGAAAGAGAGAGCAGGATAAACTAATGTCTACTATTTTCTGTTTTCTCTAGGACTGGGGATGATTTCGAACTGATAAGGACATAACGAGCCCTTCGAAGCAGGTGGAAACTGCAGAGAGCTGGTAACTAGCAGGAGAGAAGCAAGACGTTTAAGTAAGTCCAGACCAAGGTGAACGAAGCTGGCCTGGGCTTGGCCTTTTCTGTCACCACAGCTGGGACCACTCCTTTCCCTTTGCAGGCACAGTCCCACAGCCAATCAGGGAGCATCTGGACAGCTTGGCCACCCACATCTGCAGGCCTGCTCTGCTAGCCCAAGCCCAAGATGAAAGGGAGGCAAGCTCCCAGCACCTGCCCGGGCAGAGAGGAAGGTGCCCATCTCCCCCAACCCCTGGACACAGGTCCAGTGGGTGCTTCTCCCTGGAAGTTCTAAAGGGGGTGATGAAGACGTTGGGGGGTAGTCAGAGATTGCTTGTGGTGGGATGACCAGGCAGAAGTCCAGGCAGTCATTGTGGACATCAGCATTGCTTGGTGAGTGCTCAGAGGTGGTGGTGCCAGCAGCCAGGTCCACGGAAACTGTCCCTGCCGAGTTCTACAGAATTCCTGACGATTCAGTGGCTCCTCGAGGGCCTTCTTTTCTTCCATTATCTAGTCTTAATTTCTTTTCTTTTTCACCCTAGAACGACCCCAGGCCTGGCCCCCAAGCATGGCCTCATAAGGGGCAGCCTGGTCTCCAGGTTGGTGCTCCTCTGCCCTTAAGCTCTGGGCAGCCCAGGCCACACTTGGCCCACTGCACAGGGCATCTGAGTGGGACTGGTCTCCCCCACGCAGACCACAGAGGTGGGAGATGACTGGTTCCCACAGACGGCTGCTTGGACCCTCCCCGCGAGGCTCTGCTCTGCAGCCTGTTGGGGGCTCGCAGCTGAACCACCACTGAACTTGTGCCTCGGTGCAGGCCCAGCTCAGCCTGGCCTGAGCTGCCTCCTTGCCTCTCTCCCACGTCTGGGCCCTTGGGCTCCCTGGCCAGCCTGAGACAGGAGCCTGAGGCACATGGTTACTGTCCACAAGTCTCAGACCTGAACAGCCAGACTGTCGCCCCCTCCTCCAGGGAAAGACACGGTGGGTTCCAAACCCACAGTGTTCAGTGCGACCTGGCTTCTAGGAGAGGGTCGAAAATTAAAGGGCCACGATTAGCAAAAAAATCACCAAGAAATGTCATGTCAGCCGCATTCTGTATCCTGTAAAGATTGTTACTGTAACACGTGAGCACATAAAAAATGTCAGAGAGCCCTCAAAGGCAAGGATTCATAATGAAAATAAGAATTTCTGATTCACTCATTCACAGCTTTCAGTTTTGCTCCCAAGTGGGGGGGATATATATTTAACTCTTAACTATTTCTACTGTAGTTACAATCCTCTCTCCCCCTCCCTCCCCCCTCTCTCCCTCTTTCTCCCTCTCCCTCCCTCCCCCCTCTCCCTCTCTCCTCCTTTATCGCTCTCTCCCCCTCTCCCTCCCCGCCTCTCTCTCTCCCTCTCTCTCCCTCTCTCTCTTTCTCCACTAACATGCTATACTTACATTGCTATAGGTGACTTTAAGGCATTATCTGTTGACTCTCTTGCTATTAGAATAGATTAGAATTTCCTCCTATTTCTCTCTCTCTCTCTCTCTCTCTCTCTCATCATTGTTTTCTGCTGTACTTCATCCTTCCAAAAGAAAAATGGAATTTTATTCAATAATTAAGGGCTATACTATGGAAATGAGTATATATAAAAAAATCTATGGGTTTTTATGTGAATTTGTGAACTCAAAGCCCTAAACACACAGGCACATTCATTTAAAATGGTATGGCTTATATGTGGAGAGGGTTTCTCTGAGGTGTATTGGTAGGTATAGGACTAATGTAGAAAAACAGTTAGGGCTAGTTTAGGGATTCAGTATTTTTATCCATATATAGGGATACAAATATGAATATATATGTAAAAATACACATGGAAATATTTAAATGGATATAAATTTGTATATAGTTGTTTTTATTTTGAGATGCATGTTTACAATTTGTTTCAGTTACAGTTTATGATTGTGTAATAAATATATATAAAGAGAGATGTCTGAGCAGGAGTTTGGTTGCCATTAAGGTATACTCCTCTCTATAGAAACACATAGGACTATATCATCTGTGAAGATATATATGGATATTCAAACTAAAGAAAAGGAAAAAGCAACCCTGGCCCCTGGACAGCTCTCCGGCTCCCTGTGTTGAGAGACGATCCCTGGTTCCCACACAAGCCCCACGGCTGATTTCATCTCCATGAGGTCCTCACCAGAGCTAGGCTGATGGCAGCAACTCGCTCTTGAGCCTCAAGACTGGGAGCCAGATAGACCTCTCTTCTTTACACACTGTCCAGCTTCAGGTATTTTGCCATATCAACAGAAAACAGATGCATGTAGAACCTTCCAGTAATCTGTCTTTGTTATTTAAGATGTCTAAAATGATTTTGCACACTAAAGAATCTGAATATTAAGCTTTATTTATTATTTCAATGTGAAAAAATAATTAAAGGCTATATTCTTGGGAACATTAAAGCCTTGCGACTGCAGATCCAGGTGATACTTAATTATTTCACTCCTTTCTTGGTTCAGGATCTGTTTTCCTTGGAGCTTTTGACTGACCTTTCTTTTAAATGTCACTCGTCTCATGGGCAAACAACCACCAACGCTGGCTTTCTTGGCCAAGAGCTGCCCTCTGCCCAGGCAGGAGCCCTCCCCTGAGCCCTGCTTCCCAGGGTTGTGGCGGGATCCCACTCCTGCTGTCGGGAGTTAGACCCACTGTCTCACGGGGCCCACATCGGCCCCTTTCTTCCTTTACCCTCCTTGTCTTCCTGGAGCATCTTCAAAAAGCTTTGTAAGGAAGGATTCATGGAGGAGGGAAAAGACAGATGGTGGCTGGCTTTGAGTCCTGGTCCTGGAACGTCTCTGGACTGGATCCTGCACAGGGTGACGGTGCCCTCCGTGGAAACCAAGGACAGTGTGAGGTGCCTGGGCCGCCCTGGGGCCTTACCATGCACTGTGGGCCTTTCCCTCGGGCCTGATTCTCAGCTTCAGCATTTCTACAATCTGATCCGTCTTGGGATGTTAACTTGGAATCCCTAACGTCTTTTCTTCTTGGAAAAAAAATCCTATTAAGTCAAGTGTCTTGCTTGGTTTTACTTTAGAATACAAGGAAGGGGACGTCTTCATCAAGCACCCACACACTTTGAATCCCAAAGGGGCTGCGCTCTTCTGATCCTACACGCTGCCTGCAGCTGTTAATGCCACGGGAGCCTGACCTAAGGACACTCTCCAGGGTGATGGAATGTGGCTCAGAACAGAGGCCGAGACCTCTGCCCCTGAAGCCACAGGGATTGACAGTTGCTGTCCAGGTTGCGGTAACAGGACATCTGGGACCAGTTTAGAGAGGAGGGATTGCTATAAGGCAGTCACCGAGCAGAGCAGCTCCCGGGCCGGGAGCAGCTGAGAGACCCCAGGTGGCTTGGCTTCTCTCTCCAGCCCAGGTCCCCTCCCAGCAGGGTAGACTCCTTTGCCTGGACACAGGACACGCGGTACATCACCGCCACCTGGACTCCACTGGGTCTCTTCAAGGTCCCAGCCACACTGGAATCCTTAGGCCCACTCGGAAGTTCCTAGGGGACACTGAATGAAATGCCCGTTCCCGTATCGAACCTGTCACAGGGGAGAACTGACCACGAGAACCTGGCTGCCCTTCGCAAACACCTCTCTAGGGTGGTGGAGGTGGTCTTCAGAAAATCAGAGTGGAACCAGGCAGACACAAGTGTCTGACAGAACTAGCTCATCCGAGTCAAGCCTGAGAGCTTGGATCACAAAGGCACATTCCGGAACTTACTGAGATTCAGCTAATGACCGGCCACAGGGCCCTTTCCTTCTCCGCGAGAGCGAGGCCGTCTGGAAGCCCACTCCAGGGAGGACCCAGGTGACAGTGCCACGGAGGTGGGGCGCAGAGGCAGGTGGACGGGGCTTCAGAACCTCCAGCATCGGCCAGCTCCTCTCAAAAGTCAACCCTGGGTCCCCTCAAACAGGAGGCAGAGAATTAACTCGCCCAGTCTTCACTTCACGCAGAACCTCGGGGGCCACTGTCCAGCACCTGGCTTCTCCCACAGGGATCAGTGGCACCCAGGACGCTGCTGACTCAGGGCTCCGCATGCCGTCCCTGCGGCCGGTCACCCTCCCTTGACTACACCTCCAGGTTGCTCTACCTGTGAGGGCCAGGGCCCTGCCTGAGCAGCCATGGCACTGTCTCTCAGTATCCAAGCCCAAGACCCCTGACATGGTCCCCTGCCCCAGTTAGGTCTTCATTGTGACATAAAATATCTCCAGATGGCATCTGCTGAGTGATGGTGTGTACTGCAAACTCTGCGGCCATCGCAGCAGCTGCCTGGAAGTACACTTCCGTTATTCCTTCACCTCCTGCTCACCCCAAGTTACTTCCTCTCTGCTCTTCCTACGCTAGCAAGCACCCGGCCACCTCCTGGGGACGAGCTTGTGTTCTCCCCTTCCCTGACTCAATGATGGACGTGACATTTGAGAGACCGCCAGAGGCCAGGTGCTGTGCCGGTGGCAGGCTCAGAGGCAGGAGGCAGCGGGACCCCGAGTGGAGGATCCAGAAGTTTCCACACCATCCGTCCTCTCCACTGCTCCATCAGCATTTAGACCGGCCCTGGTGACCTGTGGCTTCCTGGGCTGTGCCCTTGGTTCCACTTCCTCTCCTGCTGGCCAGCTGAGGTGACTTTCCTGCCTGTGGGGATGCGGGGGGAGGGCTGGGGCCTCTGTGCCGTCACCCAGGGGGCCCGCTGTGGTAGACCACCTGAAAGCCCGCTGGCCAGGGGCAGGCTGAGCGGGAGGAAACGGTTGCTATTTTGAAAGTGTCGGTGGAGGAGAGTGCGAGGCAGAGGCTCCACCGCCCGGCCCCCGGCTTTCTCAGCCCTCCCGGGGCTGACTTGAAATCTTACTCATTAGACTTTCCAGGCGAGAAGCCAGGGTTATCTGGAGATCCCCGGGCGTGGGACCCCGGCAGCACGGAGCTGGAAGGCTGCGGGGGGCCCTGCACAGGGCAGGCCTTGAGAGAAGTGGGGGTCCCAGTGAGCAGCCGTGAGACAGGAAA
The DNA here is from genome assembly GCF_052094955.1 of Ictidomys tridecemlineatus. Taxonomy (NCBI): domain Eukaryota; kingdom Metazoa; phylum Chordata; class Mammalia; order Rodentia; family Sciuridae; genus Ictidomys; species Ictidomys tridecemlineatus. Next base: position 3,742,864 of record NC_135486.1, on the reverse strand, counting down.
AGCTGACCCTGTTCCATTTACGACACCCGGGTCACACGGTGACTCTCCTTGTGATGCCCCGTCACAGACCCATGGTGCGCTCCACCGCAATGTGATCTGGGTGTACCATGTGCTGTGGAGCAAAGCCAGCCATTTCCCCTTTGCCCACTCACCCTCCTGATGGCTGCGGCTTCCGTGGGTCCTGCCCGTGGCCCTGCTGGGTGGGGCTTGGGCTGTACCTGTGACGGGAGGTCCCTCTCATCCTCTGGCCTCAGGCTAGCTGGGATGTCCCTTGAACCCTCTGAAGCATCGGATCGACCCCGAGGGGCTGAGGGGCCTGAGGGCTAGTGTGCCAGGTGCGGTTACGCGTCTCAATATTCTGTATACCCCAGTTCCTTGTCCGTGAAATGGCTTTGAAATGGAGATTGAAATGGCTTTGCCCTCTCACCTCATAACTGACAACAAGTGCTGCGCTTCACTCAGTCACACGACCACATTCCATTGAGCATCCATCAGGTCAAGGCCCCGTGACATCCCGGGACAAGGGATGAGCTGAGGAGCAGCTGTAACACAGAGTCGTGATACAGGAACTGAAGTAGCAAAGGGCTTTGTGGGCGCTCGGAAACGGGGCATCTCCTCCTGTAGGGGTGGAAAAGAGGGAACCCCAGGAGTAACCCCGAGATGAGTCTCCAAGGACAAGTGAGGACCTGTCAGGTGACACAGGAAGGAAGGTGCGTCCACATCCCAGGGAGGAAGCCGATGGCACAGAGAAGATGGGGAGACCAAGAGTGAGAGTGGACGGGCCAGCTGGTTGGGGGGATGTAGACGGCAGAGGTAGGAAGAGGTCAGGGGACAAGGCCCCTCCTGTTACACCAGACTGTGACTTTTAACCTCCAAGTGTCTGGGAGCCACATGTAAAGCAGAGTGGTCATGAAATCAGGGGGCACAGCTGTCAGCCAGCCTGCCAAACTCACCGCTGGGTCTGGCCAGCTCCGCCCTCGAGTCAGCCACGGAGCAGTTAAGACAGGTCCCACCTGTTCAAGTGCTATCCTTGTGTGTCACTCTCCCCATGGATACAGGCTCACTCCTACCCACGCAGGGAATAACGGGAGCAGTACCGGTGATGCTTGCAAAAGTGTACAGACGTATTAAGGCTACGATAACTGTTCTTTCTCATGAAGTCATTCTATGCTGATGACAGCAGGACAAGGTCTGAACTCATGCACACATTGAACACACAGCCTTCAGCAGCTCAGAGAAGTGTGTGACACTGTCTCTAGTTAGGTCCAGAGAGATTCCGTAACTGCCCAGAGTCACACAGTTGGTAAATAATAGAGCTATTTGCCCCCAATCTCTCTCTCTTCTAGTAACAATTCAGCCTCTGCTGATAGCCAGCTCTTGCTACCCATGAGCACTCATGGAGCAACTGGTTAAAATGCACAGCTACAGTTATTACTGCCATTTCCCAGTAACTGAAAATCCTGTTGGCTAAAGATGGCAGTAGTGCTGTGGCTAAGAAGGAAAAATCATTCAACTCAGAGGATGACGGAATCCCTTCCAAATGTGCACTTGGAAGGACAGTGGTGGAAGAGAGCTCTGTGGGGAGACGTGCCCTTGCCCACACTTATGTTCACTCATCTGTGAAACAACTATGGATCCAGACCTACAGCGTTTCCCCATTGTTCTAAGAACCGTGGCTCCAAGATTGAACAAAGCAAGATCCGTGACTCCGTACAGCAGTCATTCTGGGGGAAAGAAAGACGACAGACAGGATTGAATAACACACCAGGAAGTGAACACCACAGGATGGGGGGGGGTGCAATTTTAATTAGGATGCTGGAAAGAGGCCTCGTTGATAAGAGGGCTTTAGGGCAATCACTGAAGTGAGTGGGGGGTGCATGCAGCTATGGAGGGACGAGCTCTGCAGGCTGGCAGGGCGCAGCAGGTGCACAGGCCTGGGGCAGGCAGTGTCTGGTGCCCTCAAGACACAGTCAAGACGTCCACCGCAGCTGGTCTGCGGAGAAGCAGGGTAGACGACGAAGACAGGGAGAAGCAGGAAGCATCCAGGCCCCGACCTCCGAGACTCACCCTTTACTCAGTGGGAAATGAGGTCAGCGGAGCAGGGTGCGAGCAGGTACAGCACAAGCTGACCGGGCTGCCATAGGCCAGTCTGGCTGTCGTGCTGCCCACGGACACAGGGAGACCAGTGGGGAGGCTGGTGGGGGAGAGGGTGGTGGGTGGGACCAGCACGGTGACAGTACCGAGAGCAGCCTCAAATGTCAGCTGTATTTCAGAGGCAGGGCTGACAGGGTCTGCTGACCAACTGAGAGGAGCAGAGAGGGACAGCTCAGGACGTGGCCCTGCAAGAACAGCATTGCTGTTAACTGGGGGCCATGGAGGAGTAACTGGCTCTGGGAGAACACTGGGAGCTCCGTGCTGGACATGGTAAGCTTGACATGCTTAGCAGAGGACCAAATGGACATGGCAGATACACAGTTCAGGAGTTCAGCCTGGAAATAGTCATTGGAGTCATCAGAATACACGTGGCATTAAAACAGAGACGGGTGAGGCCCAGAGGTGATAAGAGTGACAGAGGTCCAAGGAGGGACCTGGAGAAGTTCCACAAACTGGGAGAAGACGGAGGAGGATAGCAAGGAAGTGGAGCAGTCAGTGCAGAGGGTTCGAGAAGGTCTGGAGGAGGTGTGGAGACAGCCAGTGTAGACAGAGAAGGTCTGGGAGGAGGTGTGGAGACAGCCAGTGTAGACAGAGAAGGTCTGGGAGGAGGTGTGGAGACAGCCAGTGTAGACAGAGAAGGTCTGGGAGAAGGTGTGGAGACAGCCAGTGTAGACAGAGAAGATCTGGAGAAGGTGTGGAGACAGCCAGTGTAGACAGAGAAGGTCTGGGAGGAGGTGTGGAGACAGCCAGTGTAGACAGAGAAGGTCTGGGAGGAGGTGTGGACACAGCCAGTGTAGACAGAGAAGGTCTGGGAGGAGGTGTGGAGACAGCCAGTGTAGACAGAGAAGGTCTGGGAGGAGGTGTGGAGATAGGCAGTGTAGACAGAGAAGGTCTAGGAGGAGGTGTGGAGACAGCCAGTGTAGACAGACAAGGTCTGGTAGGAGGTGTAGAGACAGCCAGTGTAGACAGAGAAGGTCTGGGAGGAGGTGTGGAGATAGGCAGTGTAGACAGAGAAGGTCTGGGAGAAGGTGTGGAGACAGCCAGTGTAGACAGAGAAGGTCTGGGAGAAGGTGTGGAGACAGAGTAGACAGAGAAGGTCTGGGAAGAGGTGTGGATACAGCCAGTGTAGACAGAGAAGGTCTGGAGAAGGTGTGGAGACAGCCAGTGTAGAGAGAGAAGGTCTGGGAGGAGGTGTGGAGACAGCCAGTGTAGACAGAGAAGGTCTGGGAGGAGGTGTGGAGACAGCCAGTGTAGACAGAGAAGGTCTGGGAGGAGGTGTGGAGACAGCCAGTGTAGACAGCTTCTTAAAGAGAAGAGTCCTAGACTGCAGTGGCCTCCCACGGGTCTCCGCAGAGGTTGAAGAGAAGGAGGATCGCGGCTGAGGGTGGAAGTGGGTCGGGAGAGGTCGGGACAGGGTGCTTGGCTTACTCTGCTCCTCAGGTGGGAGCACTGGTCAAGGGTGCGTGCTGGTGGGAAGGAGCCACTGGGGAATCTGACAATTAGGATAATGCCCAGTGCGTTGACCGTGTCCACTGCTGTCCTCCTAACAGTTGGCACCCGCAAAGGCACGTCTCTCAGAAACTGCTTCTCTGTGCTCCCAACCTTCGACTTCCCCCAGGTTTGTGGTTACCCAGTTCCTGGTAGGAGTAAGGGGAAGAAATGATAACTGATATCTTAGTGTCCATAATAATCAGACTTTCCCAGTGAAAGTGCTTTTTATAAGTAGAAATGAAACATAAATTAGCTTCACTTCTGTTTTAACAATATAAAAATCCACTATTGATCTGAAATTGAAAGGAAACTCATCTCCAGGCTGAGCTCTCCCCCACCTCCTTCAGCTTCTGCGGAGGAGCATCTGGTTTAACTCTGGGTATTTATTCGAAGGTCTCCTCAGAGTCCCGCGTCAGGGGATGAGGGCACTGGCTTTGAGATAATTTAATAAACCCAGCTTCCTGCAGAGCAGCCCCTGCCACCGACTGGAGTCCCCGCTGCCTGTTCCCTATCAGGCCTGTGGTTTCCTGCCCGGCTGCAGCTTCACTTCATGATCAAGCGCCCTCGACCCTCCTTCCTGTGGCTTCAGCCCCTGCTGGAGCCCGGTGCTGAAGGCTGCTGGCAGGCCCTGCCCTTCCCCCGCCCTGGGCCCGCCTCCCCTCTGCCTGCCACTGTGGAGGTAGCTGAAGCCCCCTGGTTGTCCCCGGAGGCTCTCCAGCTCCCTCCCGCGCCAGGGGCCTGCGCTGGGCCGGGAGCCGGTTTCAGGTCTTCAGGGTGTGTGTCATCCACCCTCCTGCATTTGATTTTCTTGTTAATAGTTAAGCATCTTGGAGAGAATAAAGAATAGCTTTAGACTGTTGTTGCCCCCAAGGGTCATTTGGTATTTGATGGGGAAAATTCTTTCTCTCGGTTTCTGTTACAGTATCTACCCATGCACACACACAGGTTCCCACGTGCTGGGTGCTGGAGCGCAGCAAGTCTAGCCTAAAATTGATGCTGGCTTTCACTAAGCTCCTCCTCTGTGTGCCAGCTCTGGTGAGCATTCGGCACAGAGTGTCTTGTTCTCTGGCTACTCCTGACCAAGGGAAGGACCAGCAAAGGTGAAGACGCCTGCCAAGCTGGGCAGCTGATAATGAGTGGTTAGGAACGCAAACCCAAGCACGGGGAATCCAGCACCCACACACGGGGCCACTCGGGCAGGAGAGTCATCTTGCAGGAAAACGCATAAGGCCAGTGCTCCCCCATGGTGCCACCAAGGCTCCAGAGGAGGTCTTGTGGGAAGAGAGCTACCGGACAGGGCACAACAGCTCCTCCAAGTGTCGGGGTTTATCTTAAAGACTGATGAGCATTGTGCATTCTGCTCTCATGTTATGGATACAATGTGTCCACATCGCTTTAATGCAAAATGGATATTTATTAATGGCACAAAAGACAAGTATTTATGAAACAGATGACACACAGTGTAACAATGTCAATTTTCTCCACATTAATCTAGTATTCAAATTCCAGTAGGAATCTCCCAAGAATTTTGGGAAGAAATTTTCTGAACTAATTTTTAAATGTGTTTGTCTCAAAGATATTCACTGATAGCTCATGCAATTTCAGAAAATGAAAATAGGGAAAATTTGCCCTATTAAATATTAAAACAAATGACAAAGCCATAGTAATAAAAATGCCACTGTCCTGATTTAGGAAAGAACAAGAGAGCAACAGAAAGCACAGAATCACAGTTAGAAAAAGGACATGGAGGGAGGGAGGACGGACGGACGGAAGGAGAATGTCTTTGTGACTGGAGTGGGGAAAGGGACTATAACATATAAATGGCTCATTTGAAAACTCTGAGGGGCAGCAGTGTTGAGCTCTGGCCTGGTGTTCAGCAGGCCCTGGCTCAGTCTCCAGCTCCACCAGAGAGAAAGTCTGACCTGATTAACTAGAGCTTTCCAGAGCTACAGAGAAACCACGCTCTGCCCCTCTCTCACTGCCCTGTTCCTTCCACCCAGTGTTTTCCAGAAAGTGGCTTTTCACTTTCCAGAAACTTCTTGTCTACTCTTCTGATTGTTGTTCTTTAGGAGGATACTCAGGAAGTTCTGCTCCACCAGGCAGGTCAGAGCCATGTGTGCGCTGCAGGCCCAGCCCCTGAATCGCGTCTGGCACAGCAGGCGGGCATTGACTTGGGGGTTCTGAAAATCCTCCAGAGGCTCTTCAGGGCCCTGGGTCTCGTAGGTCCTGCTGTGTTCTACAGCCCTTTACTGTCCTTCTAGCTCTGCTGAACCTGCAACGGTAGCCCCAAAGGCGTCCACGAGACTGCTGTGAAGGGGAACATCACAATTTCCACCAGCCAGAAGCCCTGATTGAATTCCAGGGGGGTTATGTTGACTGTGTCTCTTGAAGGTCCTTAGGATAGAATCAAATCCAAAGAGTTGAAAACGTGAGGAAGCAGATTTCCCCTTATTTGGCACACACCCGTAATCCTAGCGACTCAGGAGGCTGAGGCAGGAGGATGGCAAGTTCCAGAAGGGCAGCCTCGACAACTTAGAGAGACCCCAACTCAGGATGAAAATTGAGAAGGACCAAGGATGCAGCCCAACCGTAAGCACCCCGGGTTCAATTCCATGACTGATGGCCGACTTGAGCTGCGGGAAGCCTGTCTTCCAGGACAGTCTGGGAGTGTGCAGGACCAGGAGCTGGGGGAGAGGAAGGTGGGCGCAGGGCCTCCCGGCTCCCTCCAGCCCTGTGCGCGCCCTTCTTTCATCCTGCCAGGAACCGCCATGGCGGTGGCGGGAGACCGCGGTGGGCATGAACGCTGTCACCCGTCAATGTCTCCAAGTTTGAGGCACAACCCCAGAACTGCGAGGCAGCAGGTAAGTCAGCCCTACCAGGTGTAGAACCCAAGGACGTGGAGTCAGGGAAGTGGCCTGACTCCGTGTGCCCCCTGCCCACTCTTGCAGGAGGAGAGCCCAGGCGACCCATGCACACACCCGTAACCAAGCGCACGGCCCAGTGGCCACAGAGGCTTGACCACGCACGACTGCACACGGCCAGTCTTGCTCTGGCTTGGCTCTGTGAGAGGGGCTCTGCCCCCGGCTTTTTCCCCCCATAGGGTGCTGAGAGCCATTGCCAAGTAGGAATGATGCATCGAAATTTCCTTGCCAGCGTACCCCATGTTGCTTAGAGGAAGGACTCGTGGAAATGGACTTGACATTGCATGTATGCTTGAGAAAGGTGACCCTGCTCAAGGACCAGGGTGGATCCAGGTTTAAGGAGGATCCTACTGGATTAGGGCGGATCCAGGTTTAGGGTGTATCCTGCAGGTTTTAGGGAGTATCCCGCTCCTTGGGGTTTAGGGCGGTCCCGGTTTAGGACAATCTGGGTTTAGGGAGGTTCCAGGTTTAAGGTTATTCCTGCTGGGAATAAGGCGTATCCTGCTGCCTGAGTTCCCGTTGAGTTCTCCTGGGATTCAGAAAGTATTTGGGATTCAAAGCCTGGTGGAGTACGTGAATTTGGTGGCAGAACTTGGATTTCCCCAGAACGTGTTTGTAGAGTGCAGGTGTGAGCTCGGGAATAAAGAATTGCTGTTTGAATCTACAAGGTGTGTGGTGGCTCGTGATTCTGTGCCCAGCCAGACTGCGGCAATAGGGACCCATGAGAGTGGCCTTAGATTTAGGGGGAAGTACTGAGTGTGGGCATAACAAGCTCAGGAGTTCCTACAGTCCTGCCGCTGTGCCAACTGCACCTAGAGATGGCTGGAAGCTGGGTCCACTCACCTCCTCTCCCACCGGCTGGAGACCCTGACCCCATCCTTCCAGCCCCTACTCGCCCTACCTGCCTTCTCATCCCGTACCCAGTGTTCACTGAGGAGCCCCGAGAGGGCCTGAGCACCTCAGCACACAGCCCGCCCATCTACCCTCCCTGCCCCACCACCCTGCCCAGTCCCCTGGGGGGACACACAGAGCCCTGTTTCAAGGGCATCCACACCCCTTACTCCTCCCAGGAGCCTTGACAGGGAAGACAGAGGAGGTCATGACCAGGGTGGCAGGGGGCCAGGAGGTGCTGCTATCCAGGGGGGACAACCCCAGAGGAGTGGTCATCCAGGTCCAGGAGCTCTGCAACAAGGACAGCCACCGGGGTTCTCAGAAATTCTCAAGAGATGGGAACCCGAGGCTGGGTTCAGGAAGAGCCCTCCCCTGGGCATGCGTCACCTTCCCGCTGAGCACCCCCTGAGACCAATGGCTGGCCGCCAGGGACATGGCACTCACCAGCACAGAGCTCTGCCCAGATGTTCAGCTGCCCCACCTGCCTGGGGCTGGAGTAAAGCTGCTATCAAAGTGAAAGTGGCCCTCGTCGCGCTCTGCCGCTGGGTGCCACATGAAAGTGCAAGTCAGCACCCACAGTGCCACACCTGACCCAGACAGAGAAACGGGGTAGAGCAGTCTGCTGGGTAGAGCAGCCTCAGCCTCCTGGGGTTGTCCATCTTCAGAGGAAACACCCCCTCTCAGGTATGAGAGTCCCTTCTCAGCCGGCCCTCAGCTCCTCCAGACATCCTGTTCCTTGTACCCTTTTATATACACTTCCCCAGCCGTCTGCATGCCTGGTGCAAGACGTCCTTGATCACACAAGGACGGAACCCACCATCGCAGCTGACAGGATGTGATGGGCACAGAGGAAATGTGGTGAACTGGAGGGGACCGGGGAGGTGGCCTGCAGCGGGTGCTCAGCCCACACGGGCCAAGCCTCGGCCTCCTCTCCCACCCTTGAGGACCCTGGAAGGCTCCGGATGTTCCTGAAGGCCTCCCTGCAGCTTGGGCAGAGCGCAGAGGCCTGGTGCTCAGCCTGGGGGAGGCCACTGGTCCGACTCCCCACCACGCTGGTTGTGGACCTTGTCCACTCACACAGGAGGAAGGGCCCTGGGGATCTGGTCATGGCTAATGCCCACTTGCTGGCTCACACCTTCAGCTGAGGAAAAGTAAACATGGTAATTGTGTCCCTCTTAATATATATTTTCTTTTCAAAGAAAATATTTGCAATTTGGTAAAGAGTACAGAGAATAAATACTCATATCCACGAGCTCCCTACTCAGAGCAAAGGTTCCTGCAGGAGCCAGGGAGCAGCGAGGGACAACAGCCTGGGGCCCGCATCTGATGGCCTTGAGGCCCTCCCACAGGGCACCAACTTCTCCATGCCACCTCCACATACTGCCTCCAGGTACAGCCATGATGCACGGCCTTTGGGGACACCATACGCATTCAGCCTCTGCAGGGAGATAGCCTGGAAGGGAAGCAGGGCTGACCTAACTGTGGTGCAGTCACCACCACATCCACCAGTCCCTCCCAACAGCCAGATCACTCTCCTCCTCTGGCCCCATGTCCTCGGGGCCCCCTGTCCCTCTGCCACCCAGGTCCAGGTTAAAGCCTCGAACTCCACAGCCTTTGTCATCTCAGAGCTCTCTCCATGGCTTCTGCCAATTCCCAGAGACAGTCCCCAGGTGCGCTCCACCCCAGGACTGACAGACACTCAGCTCCTCTGATTTCAGGACAAACTCCGTCCTGTGGAGAACCGGGAGGTCTCTGGGGCATCAGGGAGGAGGGGCCGGTGGCCCCGCAGCCTCGGAGGTCACTCCTGCGCCTTCTCTCGGGCACTTCTCCGCCTCAGAGCCCGGGCTGCACCACTGATCTCGGGGAGAAGTCAAGCCAGCCCAGGTGTCGCCCGTCCACCCAGGCAACCTGTCAAGGCAAAGAGCACTTATCTAGGGGCAATCTTCTTCATCACGTTTGGGGCTGATTTGGAGACCAAGTGGAGGGGTCAGTGGAAGCGTCCTTGCTGGACAGAGAGAAACACACCTCTGGTTCACAGCTTCTTGGACTTGGCCTCCACTTCCATTCACTTCCCTCTCCAGATGTTAACATGGAGATTTCCCACATCATTTTTATGGAAATTCGGAAGGAGAATGCTTTTTGAAGACTATTTTAAGCAAATACTGACATGGTTTCCAGGCCCCTGAACGTCCTGTCCCACCTCCCAGCATCATTCGCCCACCCACTACTTGAAGGCCCCGCCCAGAGGGTGCCTGAAAGGTCACAGAAGAGAACAGGGGGCGTTGGGGACAGCTTGGTGGCATTTGCTAGGGGCCTGAAGGCTGGGACTGTGAGATTAAAATAGAAGAGTTTGGGTGGGTGACAGGGAGCCTGTCGAGTGACGGTGGTGTCCTTGTTCTTTCCCCCGGGGTCACATCACTCACACAGGCAAGTACTCTTCACTTGGTCACACCCACGGCTGGCTGCTGCGAAGCCCCAGAGCCCTGGAGCAGGCCTGCTGCCCTCCTGCCTGGGGGGACCCGAGGAGGGGAAGGAGGAGCCTCCCGGGGCCTGGCCTCAGGAGGAGGAGGGAGCCCTCCTTGCTTTCCAGACCCCCCATGGCTTCCCGCTTTCCCCACTCCAAGTGGGGGTCACCACACCCGCTCTGCCCAAGGAACAGAAACCGAAACGGAGCCAGCACAGGAAGCCACAGCTCTGGGTGTTCCTGGTCCACGCTGCCGGAGGGTTCTGAGCCGACACAGCTGAGCCAGGTCCCCTGTGGGTGGAGATGAGGAGCGATGGGGAGAGCGGGCGAGAGTGCAGAAGTCTGCTCCTCACTCTGCTGACGGCCCTCCTCCCGCCTGTGCCTTCCACTAGGGTCCTTCCACAGGGTCCTCTGTGCACCCTGTGACTCGCTGTGGGACAAGGGGTCACTGGGAAAGGGGGCCGACCCATTGATGTTAGGTGCGTCACCAGCAGCAGCCTGGAACCGCTGAGTGGAAATAAGGCTATGAACTAGACTGCAGCTCGGGGGAGAGAAGGCAGGGCCGTGGCCGGAACCGGGAGTGAGCCCTGAGCCCTGGAGCAGCACAGGGCGCTGGCGTTGGCCCTCCCGGTCTCCGGCGCTGGCCCTCCCGGTCTCCCACCAGGGCCAGCAGATCAGTGGGGAGGACAGGCAGTCCAATAAGAGGGTCCGGTGCTGTGGCTGTCACCTTCTTCTGACCCTAAAACATAAATTTTTAAGGAATAATCGAGATCTTAAGAACTGGGTCGCAGCTTTGAAAGCTGTGGGGAGGAGGAAGGGGTGACAGGTGCCAGCTCACAGCCCTTTTTCTGATTCTCAGTGTCTCCACCAGTCAGACAAAGGAAGGCAGAACAGACATTTTAAATTTTGATCGAATGGATCTAAGAATCAATTTGAATTTCGACTTGCAAATTTTTGAATTGTTGATCCATGTCAAATTTGGTCATTCCTTTCTCTACAATAAATTAAAACCTCAAAAATACTTTCAGGACTCTCCCAAATATTATTCAGACTTAAACTATCATTTCTAGCAATTGAAAGAAAGGACTTCCAAAATGTCACTGCTGCTTTTATGAGCAAGAGAAGCTGTTATTGATACATTATCAATAAGCCTCACAAAACAGACTAGCAATAGTTAGGCCCCCAAAGTCTACATTCTAAGCCTCACTGTTAACTGCCCACTACCTGCTACATAAAGGCAAACAGGAGCCATAATGTTGCACAAGAACCTTGAGCGTGTGTCTTCTGAAGTCAGACGTTAGCTCCTGTCAGACAGCTTTCTGCACCATGATGCTGTCCCTATTCCCCAGCAACAGCTTCTGACACCATTTTTAAAGACTTGGGAGACCAAGAGCAGCCAAGGTCTGGGTGTCGATGGTCAGCAGCACAAGGTTAAGTCCCAGCTGTCCCTGTTGGAATCACTGCCAAGTTCCCTGACCATCTTAACCTCCTAGGCCCGATTTCCCGATGGCAGATGACACTAGAACCCACTGCACAGGACGCTCAGACAGGCTGTAGGACAGCTGGGCCCTCTGGCATGGAGGAGTTGTGTGCCAGTGGGCAGGGCAGCCTCCGTTTCCTCGTCCATGAAGTAAGGACTGGGAGGAGGTGACGGAGTTCACTGTGGCGCTGAAGTGCCTGGTGCCGTGACTCCTGGATCCTAGGAGCCCAGCAGCAGAGGCTTCCCTCACTCTGGGCTCCCCCCCGAAGGCTGTCCCACGCCCGATATCCCTCACACCGTGAGACAAAGACGTGGTTCCCAAGGACTGAGAAATCAGTGCACTGGAGGAGAGTGGACACCACCACTCTGGGCAGATCTCAGACCATTTCTGATTGAGATTCCCCCTCTGTAAAAAAGAAATAATAATCTCCACTGCATACCCCACTGTTCCATGGTGAGGAGTGAAGCAGCATTTTGTCTGTGGTCTTGTGACTGACCACTGTGGACCAGCCATGCTCGTTGCCATCTCTGTGAGCCTCCTCCTCGCACTCCATGCTCACTGCACCTCCCATCATGGGCACTGTCCACCACTGCCTATGAGCTGCTGTGAGGCTGGGGTCCATGGTCACTCCCCACCCACCCACCCAGTTACCTCAGCCAGTGGACACTTATTTCATTCACGCACTCCTTCACCTAATGGTCACTAAAGCTGCCCAGGGTATGAGATAGGACCTGGCTTTTGTGGACAGATGAGTGTGGAATGGCGTCACCATAGCAGTAAGTCCCCGGGAGGAAATCTCAGCGGCTGACGGGTGGGGACCTCTGCGTACTGAGTCATGAGAGGGGACGTAACATGCAGAGGAAAGTCCCACTCCATACACTGAAGCTCCCCACAGGGTCTGCAGGTTACTTGGTCTGTGGCTTGAGTCACTTTTCACATGTGTGGTTGCTCCGTGACCTTGGCGTGATCAGACCTCCCAACAAATCATGACAGGCTGCGGCGAGCTCCCCCAGCCTCGCCCTGCACCATACTCACAGTTCCTCCTTGCACCGCACAGCCTGCTGCAGGGGACAGTCACCAGCTCCCAGACAGTCCCGTCACACCCCAGACTGCTCCTGCTGCTCAGCCCACCCGCCCCAACTCTCCACACCCCACCGAGGTGAGAATGGCCCTTTGCCCTGGGCGTCCTTCTCACCCCACACTGCCCTGGTCCATTCCCGAGCTGGTGCAGATATCTGATGAGAAAGTGACCTTGCCTTCCCGTGCAGAGGACTGTCTGGACCGATTGAGGTGATGAGGTCCTACCCCACCCAGCCCTCTCTCATCGTAGATTTTGGACATCTGTCTCTTTCCTCACCAGCAGGATAGAGGGCAGGCCTGGGGACGGGGGCCCAGCAGGCCACATGAGGTCACACGGTGGCCCTGCTGTAGAGGTCAGCCCTCTCTCAGCCCTGCAGAGGCTACGTGGCCTACAGAGCTGCAAGCACTGTTCAGAGGAGTGCGCCATTTACCCCTTTTCTGACCATAATAACCCTTGAGATTCAGACTTTCCCTGCCTGACTCACGTTGGGAAGGACATTGGGCTATTTTAAGCTTTCAACTCAGTTTGTTCTCAGCTGGGTTCTGAGCAGTGCAAAAAGTAATAATATTGTCCTCCAGAGACAAACTGAAAATTGGGGCTGAGTTTCTAGAAACTCTATAGAAATATCATGTAGCAGAAATGAGCATTTAAATTGTACTCACCCAAAATGATGTGAGCCTGCTTAGATCAAATAAAAAGTAGGGATAAAAATGTCATGAAAACTTCAATATTGGGTAGCACATAATAATTCACTTATACGAGGTTAGAAAGTGTAGCAGGTTCTCAGTAAGTTCCTACTGATTGGTGAAGATAAAAAGAAGTTTCTATGAAAAACAAAATACCAAAGCGGGAGCTGTTCTCTGAGGAAGAGACCCAGGAGTCGTGGAGTCGCTGCAGAGTGGGTTCCTGAGTAGTAGACAGTGGTCAGCAAAGCTGTGCGTACTCCATTGCTCCCCGCACAGGGCTGTACACACATGTGGACAGGCTGAGCTTCCTAGACACACTGACCGTGTGGAACAGCAACCGAACATGGAGAATGGTCTAGAAGCTAGACTTTGCAATGGCAGCAGAAGCTCAGAGTTAGAGATAATCGTGAAACATAAACTCCTTTGTGGAACTACAGAAATCTTAAGAAAGGCACATAAAATGGATTTTAAGTGAGTCAAACTCAAACCTTAAAAGGTAAGTGGTCTTTGCAAACCCATGGGTTCTCTTTATGTTGTGGGCACACTGAGGCTCAGAGCCGCGTGTTCTGGGGGCAACCACTGCCCAAAGGTGTGTCACTCTTTACCTGAGACCCTTCATCTCTCAAGGTCCCAGGAGCAGATGAGAACCGTGATGACCAGTTTGGGAGTGATTTCTGAGCCAGATGGACAAGAAAACCACGTGCTTACCCCTCTGAAGACATGATCTCCAAAGCCGGTGCCACGGGGCTCTCTGATCCTGCTGAGTGTGCCCAGAGATCCTATGACAGTCCTTAGTGGCATGGAACTGTGACACTGATCCTAATGGCCCCCACGGTCCACTCTGTCCTTCTTGGGGCTGCCCACTTGCAGCAGTGCCACGCCTAGTTGCTGCAGTTTCTTCTTGGAGGGAACTTAGAGGAGAGCATCAGGCGTTGCCTGGGGAGGGAGTTTGGGGCAGCACAAGTCAGGGCCACACGCTACCTTCCTCTCCAGTGACCTTCTCCGTGCCCCAGACACCACCCCAAACCACCCATCCCTTCACCATGTGTCACTGTGTGACCAGGACTTCCTTGGGTCCATTTGACGCTGGAGTGGAGCAACTCCTAATCATGAGTGACTCTCAGGCTCCTACTCAGTTACCTGCTGCCTTATTTCTGTTTCACAGAAAATTATTCTACACCAACTAATTTTCACACAACCCAACACCCACGGACTGACTTATCGCCATGGACTAACCGCCGGAGCCTTTAAATGGAAAGAAGCCTTAGAGATGCAGTGCTCCAAAGAGCGCAGCTTGGGAGTCAGTCAGACGTCTGGAATTCACTAGCACCTGGACTCCCAAGATCTGCGAAACAGGAGAGGCGGGCACCAGCAGCACTGGCCGGGCCTCTGGCCTCCCTGTCTGGAAGAGGTGGCCACCGTGAGGCTGACTTCTGGGCTGAACCGGGTTGCAGAACCACCTGCCGGGCAAGTGGTGGAAGGCCAAGCCGACAGCTCCTGGCTCCGCTGGCTCCACCCGATGGGACAAATGGGACTGAGCGGCAGGAGAGGAGCAGCAAGCCCAGCCTCCCAGCCCCACCAGCAAGCCACGGCTTCATCTGGATCAGAGTCCAGACAGCCACTTCCTTGAGCCAGAGATACCCAGCGGGAACCAATGATCCCAGGGCTTTGTAGCTAGACGGGAGCATACGGTCAATCACCTCCATTCCCAGAGGCAAGGATCTCTTAGATGAAGTGTCCAGGACCAGAGGCTAAGGAAGGCAGATTCAGAACTGAGTCCCAGTCTGCAGACTGGAGTCCCCTGGCTGAGCCAGAACCCGCCCTGCGGCACCACAGACAGAGACCTGGGGCCGAACTCGACAGGAAACTGTTTCCCAGGAGCCTCCCTCAGGTGGCAGGGAAGCCCTGTGGCGTCACTGTCATTTCAGGTAGCAACAGCCAGCTGACAATGTGAGCACCTTGTCGACGTGCTGGGTACTGTACCCGGATTTTATCTGCATTACTTCGCTTGACCCTGTCCACAGCTACAGAGTGGGCAGAGACAAGATTCAAGTCCAGACCACCTACCCTCATGACCCAGTACTCAGTCACTGTCATACTTAACAATAAACTAACCCCAAAAAGGTATGAAAATGGCTAAGTGCCAGATAGTTAACTTTTTCTTATCTCTGATTTGCTTTGTCCCCGGGGACCCTCAACATCTAAAACCCCAGCTAACGGTCAGTCACCAAGGCAGAAAGTTCTGCACTTTCTTCTACCATTAGCAATCCTTCAACCCAAGATTCTGGGGACATCTGGGGAATTCTAAACATACACAACCTCTGTCCCTGTGAGCTTCTGTGTGGCTCCTGCTTGGGATTTGGGGCAAACCGAGGAGCTGGTTGAAATTAGCATCTTCTTTCCTCCTACTCTCTCCTATATTTTGCAACAAGAGCTTTGAGGACAGAGATGTGAGCAATCCTCACTGTTCTCTTAGTGTCAGCAGGAGGGGGCAGAACAAAAAGGAAGGGAGGGACCAACGAGGCCCATGTGGGCTCAGTGACGGGATCCGTCTGGACCCAGGGGACGGTGGTGTGCAAGTCACTTTTTCTAATGTCCATTGGTTTATTGGAGGGTCTGGTTTAGATACGATTATCAGAATGTCATACATTGAGAGGGTCCTTGAAGGATCTGTTTTGGGCACTAAGGTAGAGGCCTTGCTAGGGCTCCATCTGCAGATCTGCCCATGTCTCAAAAGCAGCACCTGCCTCGTGGCCCAGGAATGCTCTGCATTTCCCAAACAGCCCCCGCGTGTACTTACTAGTGCCAGAGCCGTCTCCAGGAGCCAGAAAGTCTACTAGTCCACAGTCAGAGAGAAGATGAGGCTCCAGCTACTGAGAACAACTCCTTTCCAGAAGCAGATTTATTTAGGAGCAGGAGAAGGCAAGGGAGGGAGAATGAGGTCACCGGGCTCTGAAGTGGGGACACAGGTGGGGACACAGGTGGAAGTGGGACATGGGACTCCACCACAAGCTCTGCTCATGACTCAGGGCCATCAGGATTCTCCCAGAGTGGGGGACAGGGAGAGGCGGGGTTAGCAGGAGTCGAGGTTGGTGGGAGGAAAGGTGGACGTACAGTGCAAGTTACATGGGATCATTTTCATGTTGGGCACCCAGAATAAAGCACTTTCACTCCCTGCATTCCACCAGGTGCCGCAGTCCAGCTGCAGCAAAATAACCGGGGGGTGATGAACAACTTGTGTAGATCGATACAGCAGGAGTGGGAGCCGTTTATTGTAGGACAGGAGGGGTATCTATACATTCCACACAGCTTATCTTAACATAAACTAGATACAGCAGTCAACCAATAAGGAATCTCCACACTTAATGGCTCGCTGGCGTGACTTCACAAACCACTCCCTCTGGCAAAATGCCAGGCGCCATCCTGGCTTGTTTACAGACCCTAACAACCAGGCTCTCACACAGCCCTAGGAGCAAGGTCCTTTAAGAGCTGCGTGAATGGTCTCGTGGGATGAACCAGCAGGGCAGCCAGGCCACCCTCAGCCCCTCAGGCTAAGGGCTCGAGGCCACAGGGACTTCCTCTTGTAATTCACACAAAGGTGCTGTGGGCTAGCAGCAGCAGTCTGGATTTTACTGCCAGAAAACTGGGACCCAGAGATGGTGATCCACTTGCCCAGAGTCACAGCAAGAGGTCAATAGCAGAATCAGCACTCCAACCAGGCCCGTCTGGTCCCAAACTCACTTTTATTTCCAGTCTGCCAGACTGTCTTGGTGTTGGGGAGAGGAAGTAAAGGAAAACCTCAGGACCAGTCACCAAGATAGACCGTAGAATGTTCTGGAAACATGCAAATATACAAGAAGGAAGGCAGGCAGGAGAGCATGCACACTCCCCTCCACAGTCATCTGTTAGACGTCAGTCGTGCAGGGACCCAGCAAGAATCCAGGCCCCCAGCAAAGAAAGGAGGAAGGCATGAGGCCCTGCTCCCAGGGAGCTCCTGTTAGTACCTAGCAACCACCGTCAAGCAGAAGCTGCAAACCAAGCAGACCAAGGGGTCCATCAGAGGTCCACAGCCGTTTACTGGGAGGGACACGGAAACCCCACAGATCCAGCCCAGAATTGAACCTGGCCTTCAGGGTCAAGAATCTCCCTCACTGGCAATCCTCTAGGTGGCAGGAAACCCCCAGAAGGCCGACTTTCAGAAAAGGCCCCTGGAGCACCAGCCTCTGAGCAGCACAGGGCGTGGGGTGGAAATGACCGCACCGCGCCTGGGCTTGCTGGAGAAAGCCATGTCCCCGGCCCTGCCCACAGTCCCTGCCCAGTCCCGCTGCTGCAGAGCTGAGGGCACAGCAGAACAGACAGAGAAACGGTCCCGGACAGTGACACACTGCACTGAGGTGACAAGTCAGGCTTTCCAGTCACCGCAGAGCACTTTCTTGAAAGTCTTAATTAAAAAAAAAACAAAAAAATAAAAAATAAAAAAAAGGCCTACTCTTCCCTAAAGTGACGTGGGTACACCATGGCGTCACACTGAGGAGTGACAGCCAGCTCCTCGCGGGGTGACATGCAGAGGTCACTTCTGTGGGTGGCTCTTCTGGAAGATCCCAGCCTGTCTGCACTCCCACTGCTGAGTGTGGGTGCCCAGGAGGACACTCGGAGCCCGCTCAGTGCCCTTCCCACCCAGGGAGAAGAGGAAGCGGGCGTGAGCCGAGAGCCTGCGTCTCCTGTCCTGGGGCACTGCACTGAGGAAGGGTCCCTGCACCTGTTCACAGGACAATGAGCTGGCAGTCTGCATGTGCCTTGAGTGAGGTCACGCGAGCCTTGGAACAAAGCCAGAGATCAAACCTGTCGTGAAAGATGAAGTTCCTCTGCTTAAGCCAGGCAGTTGAGTGAGGTGGTGCAAGGCACAGACTGGGCATCTGGCTGCCAGGGTTTGAAGACCAGACCTGCTACTGAGAGGGCCTGGAAAGGCTGCGCACATCTCTTCGCCTAGTTTCCTCACGTGGACAGTGGGTGACCGTGTGAGGGCTGTGTGGACATCCCACCTACAGAAGTGGCCTAGAGAAAGTGGTCCAGAACCAGGCGGAATCCCCAGGGAGGAAAGAAGCGAAAACATCATGACCCTTGCCTGTGAGTTGTGCTAGGGGGACTGTGCAGACAGCTGGCCAGAACAGCAGGTGGCCTGGTGACCCCTGAAGTGGGGCCTGGTATCTGAAGCTCAGGCAGCCTTGTTGGGGACGGTATCCTAAATTTGTGGGGTGTGTGCTAACTCTAAGGGGTTGACTTCACAATTATATTGCAACGTGAGGGACCCCCTTTAAGAATGAAATACAATCATATGAAAAAGACCTTATGAACTCTGAAGGCTTCAATATTACATAATAAAACAAGGTATGGTCATGGTGGAGGACCAACGGGGACATTCTCATAGTTAACTTTCTAGCAATTCAGATGGATTTCTGTTGTTCCAACATACTCTCTTCCTGAACCCCATGGTGGTGAAATTTATTTTTTACTTCCACAAAATCTAACGGGAACATGAGATGCACAAGAGTCTGAGCTAGGTATGGGAAGAATGGGGGCGTGGGAAGGAAGTCAAGATGAAGAGGAGATCATGCCTACCTTCCAGAAACACGTCATCCAGGGAGGAGACACAGTGGTAAACACAGAATCCAAGCAAGAGCGTGGGCAGCACAGAGGCTCAGCACAGAGGCCAGACCAGGGAGAGGGACTTGGAAAGCCGCAGGGAAAAGGACATTTGAAGCAGGCTGTGCATGGGACCGAGGGGCGGGAGAAAGAAAGGATGTTCACCCGCTGTAGGTAGACAGGACTGTGAACCACTCGGCACCATCAGACAGGGAGATTCCCCGGGATCTTACTCTTTCCCATTAAAGGCAACTTAGTGAAAAGATTGAGAAACTCTGACCCTGATTTTAGAGATTAGCCAACAAGGACCTAGGGTTATGTGATATGTACCAGTTCACCCCCAAAACAAATGAGCAAACCAGAGAGGGGGCAGGGTTGGCCCGCTGCCTTGCCCACAGATGCGATCTCGCCCACTTAAGCAGTACTTTAGAATTCAAGTCAACACTACCTCAGTGGCCTGCTCTTCCTGTAGGAGAGAGGGTCCCTAGCTCCCCCCAGGGGACTTTTGCCCCAGGAGCAGCAATACAGGGAGCAGCAGCACATGTGTTGGCTCCGAGGTGTTGAGGACATTGCCCCCCGAGGAAGAGTCAAGCTCTGAGTGCAAACCAACTAGTCAGAACTGAGCCACAGAGTGGCCTCATCAACACCAGCCAGCGACAGAGCCTAGTGACGCCCAAGGAGACGCGGAGGCTGCACACCATCAGCTGAAAACAGCAACAGACGCTTCAGAGGAAAACATGACGATGTCTTCCCCAAACAGCTGGGTCGTGCGACAGGTGCAATCAAACACCGAAGGAGCTTCAGCCAATTGCTAAGAGACAGCCCAGTGCATCTGTCCACCCCCTGGAGCGGAGCCTCGACTGGCTTTTCTCCTGTACCTGCCCAGCGGGTGGCACTTCCCGGAATTCTCAGGCCTGTGCCACCCTGGAGGCCCTTTGCTTCAGTCTGAGAAGGACTCTTGGAGATGAAGAGAACCCAGAGCTGACCTCCTTCACCAGCTCCTGCTTTACCAACATGAGATCCCCAGGCAAAAGGGGACAGCTGCTCTGTTTTCAGTGAGGGACTGAGTTTCATTAACCATCAAAATCACGACTTTTTTAATTCCAGAAATAAAAGCCAAGTTATTGTCTATCCATGTGTTAGCTTTCCCTCACTGTGACGCCATACTCCAGTAATCAACTTACAACACGGAAGGTTCAGAGGTTTCCATCCAGGGTGCTTGGGCTCCGGGAGCACAGAACATACGGCAGACGCTCATGATAGAAAAGGCTCGCTCACCTTGCGGCAGCTGGGAAGCCCAGGGAGAGGGGACGGGCAAGGATCCCAGCTCCAGGGCAGGGCCTAGGGACCGGGCTTCCTCCCACCAGGTCCACCTTGGAAGGTTCCACCGCCTCCCAGTAGCATCTTAACCAGGCTCTTAACCAGGCCTTCAGCCACGGCCTCTGGGGCATCCAGACGCCAACGGGAACAGCCCAACTGCAAAGTCAGGGAAGGCTCAGGTCTGGAGCCCGCTTTGAAGTGCAGTGCCTGGCCTCAGAACGCAGGCACTGAGCTACCCCTTCTTTTAGGAAAGGGCCTTGCGATGAGTCTGAAACCTGGTGTGGCAGCACATATCCTTTTGATACCAAGCCCTTGTCCTGGAGGGGCAGTGTGGTGGGCAGCAAGCAGGGATGTGGCCCTGTGGAGCCCACTGTGCCAGCACTGGCCTGAGGCGCGGCGAGCGAAGGCCCGGGCAAGCTCGGGCGCCCTGCCTGTTGCACTGCTGGGGCCCAGGCTCGGCCCAGTGGGGGTGCCTGCTCCACACAGCACCACAGCCCAACCCCCAGCATCCAGGACCTGACAACCCCCACCTCCAGGGAAGGAGGGCATGTCCTGGTGTCACTTGATGGAAGCCGTCAGCAACGGCCTCTCCAGGCCGAGAGCTCACCCAGATGCAGGGAGGGGCAGGCCCCACGTGACCTCACCTCCAGGTGGACTGCACACCCTGCAAAGAGACCACGACCTTCTTTCTAACAGCGTCCCGAATGCGGGCACTGGGTACCTAGCTCGGCACAGTGCAAGGACTCGACAAATACTTGCACGTCTGAGAGACAGTGTTAAAAAGCAGCTAACTCAGCTTCTCAGCATCATGCCCACCAAGTTCCAAGTTCTGATCTCTGTGGTCTTGTATTTCTCTAGTGAAACAGACAGGATGAAGGTCACACAGGGAGACACTTCAGCCTATTCCCTGTCTGCAAACCTGAGCAGAGATAGGTGGGGATCACATGGAGCAGACCCTAAGAAAAACAGTGCACATCGGGGGAGGGGACCACAGCAGGAGACATATTCTGCCCCGTCAGAACTGAGATCAGAATTAATTACACTAAGTGGAGGCTTACGTGGATAACCAACTTGCTCAAGGTTGGGTCACGGGTTTGCTGAGAAATGGAAAGAGTTCTAGGGTCTGACCCCAGTGGAGTCCTCTTGTTGCAGCACAGTAGTGTTTCTAGAAGAAAATGTTGCTTTATTTAAAAAAATAAATAAATAGTGACCAAAAGAAGTGTTCTCCTGATTTGGTTCTGTCACTATCCCTGCCGTTGGCCATCCTGCCCTGCTGCCGGCCTTGCTCGCCAGCCCCTGCCTGTGTCCACAGGCGTAAGACACTCACTGAGAGCAGCAGGGATTTCCCTGTTGGACAGTCCAGCTGGTCAGTAAACTCATGATGTTGGGGTGCAGCGGAGCGACGGAGGGGAGAAACCACACAAGAGACTGACTTCATGCAATCGCAGGGGGGAAGTTTATTGAGGATCCTGTTCCAGCGCGCTGGGACTCTGTGCCCACTCAAGAAGGGAGAGCGGCTCAGAGCCCAGAGCAGAGTTCAAGCGGAGCTTAAGGACACTTTTTGGAGAGGGTGGGGGGCTTTGCATACATCAGAACAAATCATCATGAGGCGTGGGAAAATTGAACAACAACCCTGAGTCAGGATTAGTGCATACATTGGCGGGAACAATCAGGGCAGGAGTGATTGGTGCTCCTAGGTGGGGTACACATTCAAACTGATTGGTTTAGGTCCTGCAATGCCTACGTGCCAATAACTCGGAACCCTTAGCTATTAAACAACCAGAAAGTCAGTGGAAATATTTACTGGGCAGTTCCAGTATTGTCCTAACAGCTACAGGGAATACAGGTTTTGGGGGTAGCAGAGGGACTCTAACAATACCCAGTCTTTTACTTTTTAACCCAATCCCTGCACTTTGGAAACTTTAGGATGCCTGGTCTTTTACACTTTAACTCAGGCTCTGCGGCTTAGAATCAGCTTGGAAATTTTACCTTTACAATGAAATTAAGCAATTTCCTTAATTGAATACAAAGGCGTACATGGCGGTACAGTTGGATTATTGCCTAATACAGATTTTAATAGAGAAGAATTTATATTCAATACATAAATAGAGCTACTGGAAAAGTTACCTAAATGTTCTTTCTGGATGCATTATTACTTTAAAGCCTCTGAAACCACCTTTCTCAGAGACATCAAAAAGGGAAAGTTGGGCTTAAACAACTTTGTCTCAGCCACGACCCTAAAGATGGAATCTGTTTTTGAAAAACACAAGCAAAAAGAATAAATGCAGGCTTTTAAAGGCAAGTTGTATGGTATTTTCTATCCTTCTCGAGCCAATTGTTAAAACGTGGGAATTTGGTGCAGAACGAGAAAGTGTGTGAGAAAACCTTCGAGAGCTCCTGACCCTGGCTGCAGAACCAAGCAGGAGCTGGGGGAGGAGATAAATCCGTCCCCGTCCCCGTCCCCGTCCCCTACGGATAGGAGAAGCCTGTTGGCGCCAGGGACGACGTCGGCTTCTCACATCAACGCTGAGTTTCCCTGGAAACCACAGAAACTGAAGTGGTTTAGCGCAGGCCTTCCGCGAGCAGGGCGGGGCCCCAGGCTGCTCTCTGCCCGCACTGCACCAAGAGAGACTCCAGCCGTGCGGGAAGGTCCTTGTGGAAACGCTGCTCCCTGCTCCCGTCCACACACAGAGGAAGGCCCTGAGTCCTTAGAGAGCTGCTTTAATGGCAGAGACAATAGGTAATTAACCCATCGCTGTCAGCACTCTAAGAACTTGAAAATACATTTTTTTCTTAAAATCATTCCCCGTGTTTTCCTTAAATTCTTAAATTATGCAACAGTTAAAAAACTATCATTCCTGCTCCAAAGACCTCAAATTTCTATTACTACTTTTTAAAAATCTCTCCTTCCTGATCTTAGTATACACACTAAGAAGATAAAAAGAAAGATTATGCAAGCTGGTCGACTTCATTCTATCAAGAAAGTGTTCAGATGGAGAACTTTCTCACATTCCATTAGACCAAGGAAAGGAAATAATTAGCATATAAAATACCAGAAAGCATCCACTCTGGTGCTGTAATAAAAAACAGTAATGACATTTTCCCTCCACATTTAGAACATTCTCGACCTCATTTGGATAATTTAACACCAAAGTAACTTCAACCTTTTTGGCCCCAAACCTAAATTTTCCATAATCCCTAGCCAAGGGATTTCTGATTTTTCAACACTAAATATAGAAATTAAATTCATGCTACCATTTGGCTTATTTTTCAATTTGTCATTTGTACTAAATTTTAAAAACCACTCTAAATACTTCTTAATGTTTTATGAGTAACATTGAGTGCCTAAAAGTCTTGTCTCCGGTGTTTATGCAGCTGACCTGGCCCATATTTCAGAAGGATTCTAGCACAGCTTACCACGAGCATTCTTCCAACAGCCGTCTTGAGTGCTGTTTTAGACTTTCTGCTTCCATGGGTTTCATAATAAAAGTTCATTTTCAGGGTAATTCGGTTGCCAAGGGAATGGAGGAACATTAAGGAGAAGAAATCATCTCTGCAAAGCCCCTTCATCCTTCCCTTTCACAGATTCTCTCTCCCTAAGCACGCGGTAGAGATCAGTGAGAGACTGAAAGATGAATGAAGGTAACAACAAAAGATGTGTTTGGAGGGTCAATCTGGGATTCTGCTGGGTTAATAGAAAAAAAGCCAAAAAAATAAAAAAGATAAGTGGCCCCATGGTGAGTCTCCTGCTCTTTACACTGAACACAGGGCTGTGTCCTGTTTGCTTTGCCGTTTTTAAAGGAAGAGAAAGACAACCAGCCCTCCCTAAGGGGAAACCCCTCCACTGAAACAGGGGAGAGCAGGCTATCTGCCCGGGTATCCATGAAAACAGCAAAGGCCCCGGGGTTGAGCAGAAAGTGGGAGGGAGGCTGCAGCCGGCACTGGGAGGACCAAGGAACAGCTGGGTCCTCTGCTGGCACCATGCCCTCCCTCCCGCAGCACAGTGACCCTGCCAGGGGCCTTGCCACGCTTGAAAGCCTGAGGACGGCGTTCCCAGAGGTACGGCAGGGAGCTGCACTGGAAGCTTGGAAATGCGGAGGGAGCTTCAGATTCAGGTCCGTCTGGGCAGAGCCCTGATCACTCCACTAAGCATCATGGACTGGGAAGAGTCTCTCCAGTGTGTGAATCATTTGCCATCATCGTTCTGTGTAGAAATTCTACTGAAGCTATTTGAAAAGATAATTATGAGAATTAGGTAGAGCCGAGGGGACCACTTGACTTTGAGGACTCGAGGACTTCCAAATGGCCCCTCTGAAGAGTCTGAATGGACTGACCGAGCACAGGCGGCTATGTGTCCGGAGCGACCTCAGCAGCAGAGAGAGCCACAGGTCTTCCCGGGGTTGCCAACTACAAGGTGCCGCCTGGGGGTGGGCACGGGAAAGGGCTGGTCAACATCCGTGAGCATCGTGAGAACCTGGTGAGAGGTCCCATTCCAAGGAACACCAAGGGCTTTTCATAGAAAATGTCAAATCAATGGAGAAACACTGCAAAGAAGCAGAAAAGGAGACAACAGAAGAGAAACCAAACCAGGTTTGCAGGGTGATGGCCCAGCCCCAGGTCTGACCCCAGACTGGCCACCAGGGCCTGGCAGAGGACCCTGGGGGCTCCAGGCCAGGCATCCGTGCGGCCAAGCCCCCCAGGCAGTGGGGCATTGCTGGAGAGACTGGTGTGAGACCAGGGGAAAACCTAAGCTCCAGGGGTAGTGACGGCAGCCAAGCCTGCACCTTCACTCCCGTGACAAAGAGTCAGGTGCACAAGTGACAACAGGGGTCGGGTTAAAGCCAGGGGAAGGCCGGACCAGCCCATGGCTCTTCAGACCAGAGGATCTGGAACATCTTTGAATCCTGAAGACAGCATGATCTTCAAGTCGGAAACACGGTCCGCCCTGAAGTCCTGCTCTGCAACACTGCGGGTGCTGTGCTGCAGAGAGAGCGACGGTGACAAGCAAGCAGTCGATGGTCAGGATTGTTCTGGGCACAAGGAACACGCTAGTACACAGGCACCAACCCCTGGCCCTCCCAGAGCTTATATCCCGGTGGGGAGAGACAGATGACAGGAATAAGCACACCCGGCCTGCCACAGGTGGAGGAACAGAGAGGGGCTGGAGGTCCAGGGAAGTCGCGCTTTTACACGAGGCGGACCCTGGCAAGCTGCTGTGCAAACCTGGGGTAAGAGTGCAGCGTGGAGATTCCTGGAGAAAGACTTGCGGGGAGCGGATCAGGGCGACAGCCGTGCCACAGTGCAGGTCCTCAGGTTGAGCAGCGTGACCCAGCTGAGGGCAGGGAAGAGCCACTCGGGGCAGAGAAAGGACACAGGAAGGTGGGAGCAGGGAGCGGGCGGCGCGGGCGGCCAGGAAGGGCCTTGCAGGCTAGGTTTGGAGATGGAGTGACCCATTCCCACTATAAAGACTGCTGCTGGGTCGATAAAAAGCCCTGTGGGGTCACAAGAGCCTAAGGAGGGCGGGAGAGGGGAGCGGAGGGCTGGATCCACGCAGGCCAGCTCCACACTCCAGGCTAAAGGCCCCAAGGCCCAGGATGAAGTGGTCCAATTCTGGGTTTTGAAATGGACTTCCCATTGGATTGAATGTGCAGGGTCAGGGAGAAAGAGGTGGCCCCAACATTTCTTGGTCTGCCACTGAGAGGAGAGAGCAGCCAGGAACAGAGGGATCGTTTGGTATCTGACGTGGGAACAGGTACAGCATGGAAACAGAGTCTGTCCCCTGTCACCGAGGGCCACTCCCTGCTCTGCAGAAAGGACACTGATAGCTCTTTGGAGGCGGGTCCGGGCACACGGATGGTCCAGGACATTCCCCCATGATGGGACGTGGGCGGTTTCCAGCACAGCCTCTCCTGAAATAAGGTCAGTAATTAAAAGGATCAGCCATAACATCAACTACCCAAATACAAACCTGCGTTTGCCGCCTGCCAAATCTGTGGTCTTGTGCACGTCACTTAACCTCTCTGTTTCCTTGCCTGTGAAGGAGGACACTACTTACCTGAGTAAGTTTATTTAGTATGAAGTCTAAATGAGACAGTGCAGGGAGAGGGTTCAGCAGAGAGCTTGGCAGGAAGCAAACTCGGGAATACTCAGGTTGTCATCAGAAGCTGTGGTGGCCGTAACATTTACAGTGCTGTCTTTACGGTGGCTCCCTATCCAAGGGTGATTCAAAAACAGATCAAGAACTGGGAGTGTAAGGAAGACCTAACGTTGTTTCTTTCTGTGCCTGTATTTCATTGAATACAACACCAGCCAGGTCTGCCCATGTCACCACCAATGACTGATCTCATCTCTTCTAGTGGCTGAACAGCACCTCCCTTGTATGTGGAGTCAGAAGTAGAGAGCAGAAGCCTGGTCACCAGGGCCTAAGGGCATGGGAAGAGGGGAGGCAGAGGGGTTGATCCAGAGTCTCAGGGAGGCAGGAGGAGTGAATTCTGGTGTTCTATGCACAGGAGAGTGAATAGAGGCAATAATAATTACTGTATATTTTGAAATAGAAGAACCTTGAAAGTTTTACCACAGAGAAATGACCAACCTTTGAGGTAATGAATATGTTAATTATTCTGATCTGACCACCATACAATGTATCAAAAATCACATGGTAGCCCACAAGTATTTATAATTATTAGTCAATTAAAAATAAAACATTTTAAAAGTTGAGAATATAGGACATCTTCTACATAAGTCAATGCTGACAGTCCTAGTGCTTTTGAACTGAGCCTTGAGCCCATCTCCAGAGGGCTTATAAGACACTCCTTAGGATCACAAGGTGGTCTAGAACATGTAAGTTACGCTTAAAGAAATAAACTGAAGACAAAACCACAAGGCAACCCATAACCTCAAAAAGACATAAAGCTATTATGCAGAAGATAAAGTTATAAAGAGGTGGAGGAAGAGGACTTGAACTAACAGCTGGCAGATGAATAAAGGGAGTCAGGGACGAGGGTTGCTGAGCCCACACCCTCTCGCTCACTCTGGGTTTGTTGGGGGACAACACAGTAAGTTCAAACAGAAAAGCTGGGATCCCAGGATCGTTGGCCTGGCTAGCACACTTGCGCCTGTGTCCTGGGGACCTGAGGCCCTGGGTGCTAAGAAGATTCCAGAAGCTTGTTGGAGGAGCAGAACGTAGACCTGGGTTGGAAGAAGTCCAGGCACGTGACTTGTGGGGAGGGAGAGCGCTTCATGGTGTCTGTGTCTGGGATTCAGGCTCTGTGTTGGCTGTTGGGGTCCCACAATGAACAAGAGGAGCATCATGGCCCCCCTTCTCACCTAATGCATTACCCATCGAGGGGGACACAGGCAGTATGACAAGGCAAGTGCCATCACCAAGAAGAACACTCAGGACCAGCAAAGTTGATGTGGAGACTTCTACTAAGAGAGGTCAGAGAAAGAGCTGGGGGCTCTAGGAGACCGCAAGATGAGCCGCCAGGGCCAGACGGGGAAGCCGGGAGGCAGGGAGAGGGGGCAGATAGCAGGGCCTGGGCCCAGTCCTGGGGAACAGGGACCTTTTCTGGAGACAGCTACAGCAAAGCTGGGATCTGAACACACGAGGGTTTTCTTCCAGACCTCTGTGTGGGATATCCATACCGACTAACAGGTTTTACTGGCCATCGACAACTGATGGCAAAGACCACAGAGATGAGAAAGTAAGCTGCAGCCGCGTGGGGCCGTGTAGGAGTAAAGCCAAGGGCTTGATTTCCAGAGCTGCACAGGCTGGCAATCCGTCAGCTCCCCCAGCACCATCTCAGGAACATCACTGCTGCAATGCAGCACTTTCGGAAGGCTGCAGAAATGTATATACAACGTATCACTTATATATTGAATATACCAGGACACGTGCCAGTAGCAGATAATAAATTCAGTTAAACAGTATGAAAAGATGCATTGCAGTCATTCTGAACTCAATGAAATTTTCAGGAAAAAAAAAAAAAAACAAGATGGGTGATTGACTGCCCCAGGGATGATGGGTAGCTCTGATGTTGACAGGATGTCTGGAGACAGCAGCACTGCCGTCTCTAACTTTCACTGAAATGGAGGACTTTTACACTCAGGGGCTTAGCCACATTTCTTGGCAGCAAATAGAATTTCCCCAAACATGTGTTTGCTCTGAAACCTTATCCTGGATTATTTCTTCCCCCAGGCAAGCAGATCAATTGGAGCAAAACAGGAAGCAATTGTTTGTTATCTGACATCTCAAATTACTTCTGGTTAATAATAAATTTTCTCGGATTTATATTCATGATAGCTTTGATACTCTACATGTGTAAAGAAGAGATGTCATTAATTCACCATGATGTTCCCTCCCATCGTGGTTTGGACCTGCAGTAAACCCCATGAGCCGACTCCTGAGACACTGCTCGCTCAGCTAATGGAGCCCAGCCACCGACGGGGAGATGGTCCACGCATCCCTCAGAGTTGCCCAAGAGTCCTGTAGAACACGAATATTCTGTGAGATACCAGCAACACTCCACCAGAAAAGGAGGAGAGGGAGAGGGAGAAGAAAAACAAAAGAAGAAGGTCCGACTGGGGACATTTCCAAGCTCAGATAAATTCATGAAGCACTTTTTAACCACAGAACCTCTGGAGCACAGTGAGGAGCACTGTGAGTCTTCAAGAAGTAAGTCATTCTGCATTTTAACCTTATATTGCCAAGAGCATTCTCCCTGGAGACCCCTAATGGTGTAGATCATTGCATTTCATGGAGCCAATGTCAGGAAATGCTGTTCTAGGCTATTTCTTAGGCCAGGAGCAGTGGGTCCCTCCATTTCTCACAGTTCACGAAACA
Organism: Ictidomys tridecemlineatus; assembly: GCF_052094955.1. NCBI lineage: Eukaryota > Metazoa > Chordata > Mammalia > Rodentia > Sciuridae > Ictidomys > Ictidomys tridecemlineatus. The sequence goes on along the minus strand of NC_135486.1, from coordinate 3,713,890 downwards.
CAGTTTACTGTGCTGTAGTTATATGCTTACATGAGCTCTCTCCTATTCTGTCTGATTTCTATTATCCATCACCTGTGCATTTTGGAGTACCTGACCAAAAGGAGGTTATCAATACATACAGTCGGCATGTGATAAATACTTGTGGGACTAACAAATAAACACTTTGTACCTTACATTAAATGAATTTTGGAGAGGGCCTCTGTGAACCCTTGTTTCCTCATCTGTGGGACAGAGGGGTTTGTCTGGTAATCTGTCAGGACCCTTTCAGCTCTAATCTTGGGATTCTGTGACCTCACAGGGACACAGAATCATCATGCAGAAGAGCCTCACTCTACAGAATTACAAGAGGACTATTGAAGAGATTAGTAGTAATCAGAATTCATTTTCCAGAGTTAAAGAACTCACCCTATTCATGTCTCCTCAACATAATTATGTAGTATTAATTAGTTCTTTTGCATTTTCTTCTCAAATATAAAATGTGCACAGGTGCTGGGTTCCCCGTGGCTAGCTCTCTCGATCCTGCTGAGCCTTCGGTTCTTGCTATAAAATGTGTGCTGCCTCGGCAGTCGAGCTCGGAGTTCTTCTCCGGGGCAGTCTGTGTCTCTGCTGACAAGTGGGCTGGAGAATTTATTAACAAACATGACTGTTTATTCACAGAAATGGTCAACTCAATAGCTTTCCTGCTTTTTTCCCCGAAAAATGTTTCTCTTCAAGCCACTCAAGTATCTCAGGAAACTGGCCAATCTTACTTTTCATGATCACATCATCTTTGAGGACTCATTTTTTTAAAACAAAACAATTTCTGAAGATTTGGATCTAGAAAAAATAAATTGCTTGTCTCCCCTGTACACCCTCCCACACAACACAGGAGACTCTGCACCCCTAAGAAGTGTGAGCACTCCCACCCCCTGCCAGCAATCAGGTACCCCATAATCCACTGTGGCACCATCTACCTGAAGAATCAGATCCCACAGGTTAGGGGCTCAGTCCCAGCACTGCCCCACCTTGAGACGTCACTCCCAAGCCAGGGTGATTTCTGCCTGTGCCTCTGAGCCACCAGTTATAAATCAGAGTTCCCATGACACCCTCCCCTCCATCACAGGCTCAGACTTCTCACAGAACTCAGGCAGGAAAGCTCACAATCACTGCTTGGTCATAAAGGATGTTACAAAGTGCAGAGAATTGATACGAGCTTCCGCTCTCCCCAGCACAGCGCCCCTGGGAACCTCCCCAGGCTCAGCCATCCAGAGCCCTGCCGCCTGCCCTGGTTTTCCCGGGGACTGCGTTTACAGGAATGATTGCTGAGCACTGGAGGAGCCGGCTCGCCGGCCTGTTAATGCATATTCTTCTTGGCCTCAGAGCTGCAGTCTTCCCTCCAGGGATGGTTAAAGCACAGTTCAGAGATAAAACGGTTCCCCACTCTGCTGGCAAACACCCTGGAGCTTGTCCTCCTCTGGAAATGGGGACTACAGAAGATTGCAGGCTTCTTCAGCCAAGAAAAGTGGCAGTTCTTACTCATGGGTCATGCTCCCAGGGCTATGGCAGACCCCGGGCACTCGACCTCACCTTCTTCTTTCCGGCTTCTTATCTTGTGGATTCAAACCAATCCACAAACCAACTGAGCGTAAGAGCGGGGTTTATTGAAAGATAGGAACAAAACTCTTACAGTCCACAAGGGAACCAAATAGCAGGTTTTCTCCCTCGAGTGTGCTTAGGGGTTTACGTAGCACGTGGATCACTGCTATTAGTCCAAACATGCTAATTAGGGTTTGGAAACTGCTAACCTTATTGGTCCAAATTTATGCTAATTAGGGTTTAGAAACATATTAAGCTATTGGCCAATGCTGAGTCCCAACCTTCATTCAAGTCTGCCCCACTTCCATTGTCTCCTGGCAGGTCCGGAAGTGGCAGGGTGAGGTCCCAGGGGCTGCCAGGAGCAGCTTCTGCAGCAGGCGTGGGCACAGTGCCCAGGCAAGGGCACCTCCACCAGGCTCCTGCTGCACTTGCTGCTGGTCCTCTGGCCCACCCCGGCAGCCACTCCACTGCACCCCCCGCTTCTCTGCCGCTGTGCAGCTTGGCAGCTGGGGAGCGTGTCACCTGGGTCTTACGGAGGGAAGCAAAGCCGAGTCACTCTGCAGCTCCCACAGGTTCTGTAGTCCATGGTTTATGCCTTGGACTGAGGCAGTGTGTGGGCCTGCAGCTGCTCTGTCCCTTGGCCTGTCCCCTGGCTTCTCCCATGGTTCTTGGGCCATATGTGGTTATGAAGGGCTTCGGTTTCTGAAGGACACTCATGCCGTTGGTGTTGGGGAGGTAGGAACCGAATGTCTTCAGGGTCTGAGGGCTGCTATACCATACCTGGTGACATCAACTATCTCTGTCACAGAAACTGTGCAACGAAGCATCCCCAAACAACAGCCACTTGTCCTTGTTCTCCAGTCTGTTGCTGAATGGGTGGCTCTGGCCTTGGATGGGCTCATTTGGGTCTGAGAACAGCTGAGGACATGGAAGGCTCTGACCACTGTGGCTGGGGACCAGCGGGTGTCATTTGGCTCTCTGCAGGTCTCCCTTTGGCTCTTATCCCTGAGGTCCCATTCTCCAGCAAGCCAGCCTGGTCTCATTCTCACACCAAGGCAGAGGTCCAGGAGAGCAAGAGCGGGAGGTCCCAGTCCAGAATGGGCACACTGTCACTTGTACCCTATTCTAATGGCCAAAGCATGTCTCAGGGCTAGGGCTAGCTCAGATTTTAAAAACGTAAAAGGTGAGAAACAGGAACCACCTCTCCAAGGCAGAAGTTGAAAGGGTACATTGCCTGACTGTGCACAAGTTTGGTTGTTTTTATTTTTTTTAAGTTTGCTATCTTGTATTGCAGTAAGATACACATAGCATAGTTTTCTGTTTGGTTATTTTAAAGCATATTGTTCAGTGGCATTAAATGGTAATAATGTAGTTCAATGGTCACATCCAACTGAAGTCAAGCTCTTGTCCCCAAGCCGTGCAGCGGAGCTCCAGCGTGTGGAACCTGCCATGCCGGTGGGGGCCTGAGGCTGCAAGCCAGGGAGCAAAGACCTGTCACCCTGTGGTGGCCTGTTCCAGTCTGGTGCGAACCCCTGCTCCACACAGCACTGCAGCTCAGAACTGCCCACGCTGAGCATTCACCCCTCCCAACTTCAACCTCTAGAGAAGCTGGGATTGCAGGCGGGAGGTGGGAAAACAGACGTGGGGACAGACCAGAATGGACGGGCCCACTCAAGGGTGAAGCAATCCTCAGTACTTTTCCAAACCCTAATTAGCCTACATTTGGACCAATAGCGTTGGCTCTTTTTCAAACCCCGATTAGCATAAATGAGGACCCATAGCGTTAACCCAAGTGCTATATAAACCCAGCCCAGCACGTCTCAGCGGCAGTCTGCCACGGGGGTCTTTTGTTGGAAATGGGAGGCTGGTGGTTTTTATTCTTCATGCTTGAATCACATTCTTTCCACATTTTGCTTTTCACTGAACCCAATGGAACTTTTTGGAGAGCTGTGGATGTTGTGACCATGGGGATGTTGTGACCATGGGGATGTTGTGACCGTGAGAGCCGCAGCAGGCCATAGGGCTCTGACCTGGAAGACCATGGACAGAGAGCTGCCGGGCTGCGGGATGTACACGGGGTCATAAGCAGGTTTTTTGTGACTGTCGGGTTTCACTGGGCCCAGTGTTCTCAAGTTCCATTCATGCTGTAGCGTGTGGGAAAGTTGTTCCTTCCTCAAGCCGAGTGCTGTTCCACCCTGTCCTGACACATGTGTGCACCCACACTGTGCATCACACATGATACGCGCTTACAGTTCTATCCTGGGCACTTGTTTTGCTTTCACCTGTGAGCTGTGAGTTGTGCTGACAAGAACCTGGGTAGGGAGTCAGTTCTTTTAGGAATCTACCCAGAAGCAGCATTGTTGGGTCACATGATCCTTGTTCATTTTCTGAGGTAGTAGCAAACTGTGTCCACAGGAGTCACTTTACATTCCCACCAACAGTGCACGAGAGTCTAGTTTTGTTTTGTTCGTTTGTTTTGTTTTTTTGGTTTTTTTTGTTTTTTTGTGGTTTTTTTTTTGAGAGAGAGAGAGAGAGAGAATTTTTTTTAATATTTAATTTTTTTTTATTTTAGTTCTCGGCAGACACAACATCTTTGTTGGTATGTGGTGCTGAGGATCGAACCTGGGCCGCACTCATGCCAGGTGAGCGTGCTACCGCCTAAGCCACATCCCCAGGCCCAAGTCCAGTTTTTTTTAGCATGGACACTGCGCTGAGCAAACCCAGTTCTCTCCCGTGTATAGAGAGGCAGGTACGTGCTGGTGAACGTGCAACACCAGCTCTGGGATGGGTGGACGTGTCACAGGATGGGCACTGAGTGCTGGTGAGGTCGCGGCAGACCAGGGAGGCCCATCCACGGAGCAGCTGGGCTGGGTCTTGGAGGGTGAGGTTCGTCTCAGCCTCTAGCCGTCCATCCTCTGGGTGGATGCTTTAGCTTGAACCAACCATCCTGTTGGTCATGAATTTCAACCTTTGTGGGAGGTAGGGGTGGTTCCCAAAGAGCAAAGGCTTGTCATGGCCAAGGAGTGGGACTTCCCACGGGACCTCTGAGCAGGGAATGTGCTCGTTCAGGAGGAGTAGAGGAGGTACAAATGGATTGAGGTATGGGCCAACGCTGATGGAAGAGCCCCCACAAGGGTTTACTGCGGGAGCCCATGAGCTCACTAACATGGAGCCTTTAACGAGAGCCTGCCCTGTGCACAGGAGGGCTGAGCCCCAGAGGCCAGTGGAACTTGCTGAAAGGCGTTCCTGGAATGAGAACCCCCTGCCAGACCCTCTCCGCAGACGTCTGCTAACGTCTCCCAGTCACTGGGCAGTTGCTTTAGCCTCGTGCCGTGGCGATCTGGGACTGTCCCAGTGCTCCTGAGCTGCTGGGGAGCACCAGCAAAGCACGGCTTTGGGCCTAGGGAGTCAGGTTCTCAGGGGAAGGAGGCACTTCCACAGGCTGCGAGGCCTGTTAGCATGGGGGCAGGGTCAGTCTAGTATGCACCACTCCAGCGTTCCAGGGGGGAGACCGCCCAGGTCCCCTGGCCCCAGGCTGTTCTATGTTGGCGAAGTAAAGACCCAGGACAAGACAGGGCGCCTATCAGTGGTCTGAAGGCAGCACGGGAGAGTCTGAGAAGCGGTTACAAGGGCTCGCAGTTGGACATGAGAGGAAGAGGTGTGAATCCCAGGTGACTGATAATCCGAAAATGAGCTTGGCCACTGCAGCTTCAATTCCTAAGTCTGTGTGAGTTACTTTTAATGTGACCTTCATGGTGGACAACATCACAGGAGCCGTTTCCTTTGGAAATGCTAGAAGTTGACTCTGGTAATGAGACATTTTCTCCCTGCTTTTCTGCCCCTCCCTTGGGATTCCTGTATGATTTCTAAGGGAAGGACACCTTTGGACAACCATCCCCGGGTGGGTTATGTACACTGAGCCTCTTATTTCTAGATTTTCGTGACATGAAGTGGAATAAATGGCAAGGGTCTCTAAGTGTCTGCACGACCCTGAGGTCACTGCGAGACCCCTGCCGCAATTACATTAGTTGGCATGCATCACCCCCTCTGCCCCCCACGCTCTAACAGGACAAAGGCCAGCTCACACGGCTCAACACAGGCTCTTACACCTCAGTGTGAGTCAACAGTCAGTGCCAGCAGCCTTGGGGGAGAACAGGAAAACCACAGAATCGGTGAAACTGGAGTTTTGAAGTGGAACTTAGTTCACTGCTTCTGCAAGTCTCTGCCGCTGAAACTTCAACACTCTCCAGTGTTGCCGCAGACCCCAGCAGCTCTCGACGGTTCCTTCTTCCTGGTTTCTCATCTTGTGAACTTGAAGAAGGAGGTCCACAGAGCAGCAGGAGTGGGCGAGAGCACAGGACTCGTGGGAGAACCAACAGGACTCCTTGCCCTGCAGCAGAAAGCCTCCATCAGGTGCTCTCCCGCCCAGGGAGCCTGTCCGGCGGCTGATGCAGTGCCTGGCTCACTGCTCTTGGTCCCACCTTATGTGAACCAGGGTGTGAGAAAGTAGCAATGCGTTGGTTCAAGCTTATGCTAATTAGGGCTCAGAGAAGTACTAACGCTGTTGTCAACTCTCGTGTCCGACTCCCATTCAGGTCTGCCCCACTTCCATTTCTTTGGGCCGGTCAGGAAGCAGGAGGGCCCTGGTCTGTCTGTACTCACAGGTTCCTCCACTGTGTGGGGTGGGTTTCCGCAGCAGGCGACCGTATCATGCCCAGTCCTACCTAGTCACCAAAGGGTGACAGGTGGGTGCTTTGGCTCACAGCACTTCAGGACGGCCAGGCCTGCATGGTGGGTCCACAGGACGAAGGCCATGCTTGCCACAGGTGCTCCAACCCACGGGCCCCACTCTGCCACTCCACTGCTGCTTCTGGGCAGGGACCAGTAGGCAGCTGTGCAGCTTGGCAGTCGGGACCGACTGTGTCAATGGGACAGAACCCCTCTGGGTTGAAGAGGGTGCTGGGCCTAACATCAGGCCAGAGGTGAGAGAATTTCTAAAACAGAAAGGTGGAGGAGGGTGAGGGTTCCTAGGGCCTGCCTTGGGAACAGAGCTATCAGCCAGGAACTGGGGAAGAGAACTCCAACAAGAGTATCATTGTATCGTCGTCAGAGAGATGCTCATCTAACTGAACCCGACTGTGCTAGAGCTCTGATCTGCAAAACATAAAGTGATCACAGGAGTCTGATGCACCTAGACAACGCAGCCCCAGAGGGCTCACCGCAGCTAAGATTTCCTCTTATTACTTGCATTAGAACATCTCCTGTAAGGGCTAAGGTGCTTTGTAAACACCCTGGCATTTTCCATGTTCCCCATGGGAAGAAACAGGTTGGACACACCCTGCCCAGTTTCACAAGGTGAGAATAAAGTTATAGAAGCAAAGTCATCGTTTTCCAGGTTATCTAAGTTTCCACTCTGTCAGAGGTTTGGGAATAAAAGAGGCCTGGCTTCCCAACAGACTGGAGAGACTGCTCTCTCCAATTCATTCCATTCAAAGTACAAGAGATTGAATATCGGGGGTCACCAGCACTTCAACGTGCAATGGGTGGCCCAGAAGCATTAACTTGCAAAGAGCTGAGTGTAAATTGACCTTCCTTACTAAGCACAGTGCCTCCTGCTCCTCAGAAAAACTTCTATGAAAAGAGAATAAAATTGCAAAGATGCATGTTACTCATTGATTTATTTTATCAACACGTGAGGGAATAAATGTAGGTATATTCCACTCTTAGGAATGGTCCTTAGTGGTCATTTGGGAAGAGGGATGAAGAGACCAAATGCCCCTATAGGCATATTGCACCAATCTACCTTCTCAAAATACTTTCTGAAAGGATTTACGTTTCTAAGGAAGATGCCCCCTAAATGGCTGAGAGGTGACCCCGGGTACCTCGACAACCAGCACTGTATCTCGAACACTGAAAGCCATGTGAGAACTGAGCAGGTGGCGCTCTCTCTGGGAGCCGCGGCTGGTGGGCAGGTCCTGGTAAGTACACACTAGGAACCAGTCGAAGCCGCTCCCACTGTGGGGAGCACTCCGAATGACCCACACCTCCCATCCTGAAGCCAGAGGCTCTGACCAGTCACTGCATTTCGTGGTGACTTGGGCCTTGTCCCAGCCCAGGAAGCAGAGGGCGTGTCTTCAGGAGCTCCGCTCACCTGTTGTTCCTTAGTGATATTACCCCTTTGCCCTGTTTGGGAAAGAATGTTCCATGGAAACGTCGTTTGTGTGTCCCCGTCTCTTGCTCTGCCCTTGGGCATGGCCTTCCTGGATGTCAGTCCACCTGCTGACAGCAGACGTCACAAGCTGGACTCAGCCCCCTAAAACCTGACCCCTTGCCCCATTTAAAAGGCTTCTCCCCAACAAAAGGGTTCGGTGCTCTCTCTCCCTCTCTCCCCCCCCACCCCCTCTCTGTCTCCATGGACCCCTACCGTCAGAGGAGCCATCACAGGACCCAAAGGAAAAGGTCTCTCTGTCTGTGATGATTTCGTGCAGCCCCGCTCCCTGGAGTGGCCTGAGTGTCTTAGTTGGGAGAAGCAGGGAACGTGCCGCCCACCTGCAGAGAGGAGTGCCGTCCGCCCTGTGTGCCCAACGTCCCCCGTGGCCTTGCCTTCGCTCTCACAGAAAGCAAGCACCATCAGCAGGCAGTCCCGCCAGCTCCCAGAGCGGCTCACCTCGTGGGCACTTCAGTCTTTCAACCTAGGAGGGGAGACTCAGGCAGAGAAACAGCGCGGCCACCCACCCGGGCTAGGTGGTCTTATTCTTGAGAATAACAAACCACCAGGTGCCCCCCGTGCTTTGCTGTTGACAGAACAGCTTCCCGTTTTCTCGGTGTGTGTCTGTGAGAGAAAGAACTGGAGACTGGACCCAGGGGTGCTCCACTACTGAGCCCCTTCATTATAGGTTTGCAGGTCAGGGAAATGGGGACAGCATCGGATTAGGGAGCAAACCTGCTGTCTGTCTGGTTCTGTGTTACAGAACCGTGAACTCAAGAGAGGGAGTGTGATACCTCGGGTTTCTATAAAGCTTATTACGAGACAAATGAAAAGACCCTGAGTCACGTATACCAGTGTCCCCGTTTGACAGACAAGATCATGGAGCCCCCAAAGAAATTCACCCAATGTAATAAACCTGGCAGGTGAGGACTGGAACCCAGGTCCCCTGAGGCAAAGAAGAGGGAAAGAAAACAGAAGAGAAATAATAGGCCATTCGGCCTTTCCAGCAGTTGATGATTTTAGTATCTGTCCTGAGTAAGCTTATTTGTTTTGTCTCATTTGCTTTTAGGAAAGAGAAAAAATAAAGAGAATGGGGGAGAAGAAAAAATAATTATAAAATACGAGGGAGCAAGGAGGGGTCGGGGACATCAGATTCAGGAAATGAGTTCCGTCTAACAAGCCCGGCCACCCACTTTTCATGCCAGGGGCTGAGGTTTGTGCCAGGGAATACTGAGAAGGTGGTTGCTCTCCGAGAAGTGGCAGAAGCAATTCCGTGGGGAGGTTGGAGGAGAGGGGGAGGCCGGCATGCCCGCAGGGACGAGGAGTGAGGACAAGGGGACAGAGGCCCCTGAGCCAGGGAAGGTAGCAGGCCTCACCAGGCAGGGCCAGTAGGAAGAGGGGTGCAGAGGAGGGGCGGCAGGTGGACATGAACCTGGACACGCTCGCTCGCCCACTCGCTGAGAACCCCTGCAGTGGCGGGGGAGGGCCTGGGCACAAACTGGCTAGAAAATGCAGTTGGACCAACAGACTGATCATGCCCCTGTCCACCCCCTCCTCCCTCCAGAGTCCCAACGAGCAGCTCTCACTTCTGTCCTGCAAAATTCACAGCTTCTCAACCTGGAAGTCTCAAGTCGCCCGGCCCCACTCTCAGGAAAAGCCAAAGGGTGGCGGTGGCCTCCAAGGCTCCTCCCAGCCTGGTGACCCTCCTGAGCCCCTCCCACTAACAGTCCTCAGCCTGACCTGGTATGACCCCATGACCCCCTTGTTCTGCTCAAGTGCTCCGAGCACCCTCCTGCCTGGGGTGCTGAGCACCCTCACCGTGGCCTGCACCCCTCCCTCCCCTGTGCTCATCCACCTCCTCCAGGTCTCCTCTCAAGGTCACCTTCTCAGAGGCACCTCCCGCCACCCCTGCCCCCCTGGACTCCCCACGGGGCTTCTCTGTCCTGTTTGGGCCCGCCCCACTCGCCACCACCTGACGTGCTCCATCTCCCCTCATCTTCGGCATGCCCCACCCCTGCTCTGAGGCTCACACGACGGCCTGGGTCCTCTGTCCATTTGGCTCACTGTGTCCCTAATGCGTGGAAGGTCTTTGTCACACGTCAGGCATTGGCTTGATTTTATGAATGAAGGAAGAGGGTAGACTGCCAATGTCCTCTAGACGCCTCGCTCCTTCTCTCGGGACTCAACCTCTCAACTAGTGAATAAACACATGTAGATACAGATGCCACGTATGTTTATTAAATCTATATAGTACACCTTGAATGCAGGCAATCTCTATTCTTCAAACTTTTTATTTATTATTTAGGTACCATTTTACAGAACAGATGTGGGGGACATTAAAGCCAATCCAGTTAAGGAATGAGGGGAGCCGTGGCCCTCTGGGGGTAAGATACTGCCCTCCCGTGCCCCAGGCTTTGGTGTGACCATCACTTGATGTGAAGAGGCTGAGACAGATTCAGGAGGTGGCCAGAACTGCAGCCTGATTTGGTGACTTATCAGAGGGCAATGGCAGGTAAGACAGAGACCCTGGCAACATGGGGGTCCCTCCTGGCATCACACAGGAAGGGAGGAAGATTTGGGGTTAAACACAGTGAACTGAGTTTGAGGGTTTGTGAGTTCTCCAGGAGGGACTCTCCCACAGACAGTGGGATACAATGGGGTCCAAGGTCTGGAGAAAATCGGGGACTTGAATATTGAACCTGCCAGTTCCCTCTAGAACTTGGAGTGTGAGTGAAAAAACATCATTGGGAAAATCCTCAAGCACTGTCAGCAGCTCCTGGGGCTCAGACTCCAAGTGGGAGTCCCACACTGCTCTGGGCTCGCTTTGTCTTAGGGTACAGCCAGAGAAAAAACTAGACTGGACCAAGGGGGAGGTATCCTCCCCAGGTGGGGAAGGAAACCCATTAGTGCATTCCTCACTTCAAAGCAAGGCAAGATGTGGGGTTCAGACTTAACTCTGCCGTTGAATCGATTGCAAAGCCCTGAGCCAGGCGGGCAAGCTTGAATCTCTCTTGTTCACAGGGTGCCTGTGTTGTTCCAAGCCTCCCGGCGGGTCCTGTTTGTCCTGTGAGCCCGGCCTATATGAAACTTGCTGACAGCCTTGAAATTAGGATTGGTTCTGGGTCCTTTCAAAATGGGTGCCCTGGGGATATATTTTGGTTTAAACAAATTATTTTCATCAACATGCACTGCAAAAGGGAATCGCCAATTCAAGGCTCTCAGCCCCAAATTCACATTTTCTACTTTTACCTTACATGGGTTATATACGTACATGTCTCCCTGTCCTCTGTTCTGGAAGGACACCAGCCTAGAGCCCAGCCCGGCACCTGGCATAAAAGATACACCATGATCAGCCATTTTGAAATTGGCCAACACATGAACAGCAGTCCCTGTAGTGGGGGAGTGGGAAACATTGTGGCTTCCGTCTTGAAAGGCATTTTACCTACAGCATGAGTGGTAAATAACAGGAATCCAATCCACTCCAACCTGTGTTGTGTATCATTGTTAGGATGTGTGAATCAAGAATCAGTGGATCATTGGGGTGTTTACCCGATTTCCCTGGAGCTGCAGAGTTTTTATTAAATGACAGTTGGTACCTATGACAGAGTCATCTAGGATCAGGAAACGAAATAAAGTTCTAATTACTTTGATTTTCTTCTAAGAAGAGCACACTAGGGAAAGGTCTTGGACCATATGGCTTCGACGAGGTGTGGCATGTGCTTTGGGTGCTCACGGTCTACATTACCCTTGTCTCCCATCATCACAGACAATTACAGTTTCCATCACCCTGTGAAATACTTGTCCCACCACGTGTTTCAGGTCGGAGACTCTCAGTACCGAGCTGAATGCACAAGCTCACATGGACAAGGAGACCGAGCACTTCTCAGACACGGTGGCCACGATTCCACATGGGCCTGGTGCTCACTTCTTTAATCTGTGCCACAACCCATGGGCAGGTGCACTGCGTCCCCCCACTTGCAGATGAGAAGACTGGGGACAGAGGAGCTAGGTGGCTTGTCAGCTGTCTGGCTGCAAAGCTGTGCTCTGGACGGTTCCCACGCTGCGGGGTCTGGAAGGGGTCCAGAGTGACTCAGGCTCACCTCAGTGACACCACCGATCAGGCTGCCCTGAGGTCACAGCTTCTCCTCCCTCCTCCCAGCCAAGAGATACCATCTCAGACTGGCCTCTTGCTGGATCTAAAGGCACTTTTGACACCTGCCTGTCTGGGATTTCGTAAGCTCCTGAGTCCCCTTTGGAATAAAAATGCACTATTTGAGTTATTAATGCCTTGAGGAGGAAGCCCCCAGCTTAATGCCAGACTAGACACAAATAACTTGTTAAAATACCGAGCTCCTCCCATTGAGCTGCCCAGAAGGTGGGTTCCAAGTGCCATCACTTGCGAGGGGTCCCCTTCTCAACGTGAGACCTTCTGGTGGCGGTTCATCATGGAGGAGACTCCAGCTTGGGAAAGGAGGAATGGAAATTTGGGCCAACTCAGTTTGGTAGAAGAGAAATGAAAACCTTCTTTTCCCTGTCTCATTCAACCTGTCCCGCAGAAAGCAGGAACTACAGGCCGCGAGCCTCTCTCCTCTTTGGCGAACCCACCACTAGGAGCTTCCCGTCCTCAGTCCTCAGGAAAGGAGGCGGACTGGAAGGCGCTCCATCTCGCCTCACAGTGGAATTCTGAGCATCTCAACACCAGGCTCCCCACTGATCCACTGCAAGAGGCCGGTCAATAGTCAGGGTCAGCCAGGTCATCCGCTACTCGGCAGCCACATCCCACCCCCAGCTTCCAGCCCAGCTCAGGAGCTGCTGACGAGCGAGCGGGGTCCCTGTCGGCAGGGTCAAGCCGTCGCTGTCCCTCCCACCTTCCCCAATTTCCCGTTAGACATCACCTCCTTCCAGCCACTTCTGCTCCTTGGAGAACTGAAGTAAGATGATCTCCTAGGAACTCCCGACCTGTAAAGCTAAGAAGCTGAGGAGCGTCCAAGCCCAACCCAGAGCAGAGGGTGCTCCGTACCCTGCCAACGTCCCCCTGAAGCATTAATCCGACCATCGACAAACGCAGATCTACTCCACCGACAATTCTTTGCCTTATTCACAAAACATGTCCAAGCATGTACTACCACATGGCCGGTGAGTGCCAGGGCTGGGGACTTGGTGGTAATGTTAGACAGCTCCTCTCCCAGGCCAGCTTCCCCTCCCCTCGCCTGAAAGCTGCCATCACTACTGTCCGTTCTGAAAGAGGAGCTGGGATTAGGTGTTTCCAACGGCTCCTCTGCACCATTAGATCTTGGACCTGGAACAAAACAGGAAATGCGTTGGCCAGGTGCACGGACACAGTTGTAGGACGTGGCTCTGATTAATGACAGTTCTGTGTATCGGATACGTGTGAGCTCATTCTGCCTCGGAAAGCGGATCCCTGTGCTTCTCTTAAGTAGGTAGGATCAGGTTCACCCGTCAGGTTGCCTTTCAGAACACGCTGTCCTTTCAGACTTGGCCAGGGCGGCTCACATTCTGGACGTTCTTCTCATGACTGGCGTGTGCTGGGAATGCTGTTAGACTTTCATCTTCTCTCCATCAGTAAAGGCTTCAGCAGATCCAAGTCACAAATAAGGGTGACCTCAGTGGATTAGGAAGCCCATATTTTCTGTAGGTGGTTTAAGAGAAATGGAATCTGCATCATTGACCTTCCCTAAGACTACAGAACTGAGAGGTTTCAGGGCTGAAGGTAGACCAAGAAACACCACGGTACATGGCATATATGTTACCTCCACACAGAGCTAGTCCCAAGCAGATTCCTAAAGCTGGGAGAGCTGGCACTGGAGACCTGACCCTCAGTTTCTCTTTTCTAAACTTCCTCCTGCTCAGATTACTAGACAAGAGGAAGAGGATGAGGGGAGTGGGAGAGGATGGCGAGGGAGGGTCGTGGGAGTGGGTAATGTCAAGGTATGTGAGTCGCATGTACAGACATGCCACAATGAAAGCCATTTTCCTGTGCGATTAAAATGCACCAATAAAAATAATTTTAAACAAAATAAAATTCCTCCTGTTCTCAGTCACTGCACCACTGCCTAGATTTCATGGGATGAAATTGGGTTCCAACCATACAACAAAATCCTATGCAGACGCTAAAAATCACATTGAAGAAAAATATTTAGCAGCATGCAAAGATGCCCAAGCACTTCCCCAGGCCCCCAATTCCCCACCACAGTGAAAAATTTGCCAAATATTTCGCCCCGGTCACTGTTTCCTGAGCAGGTAAAACCACACCACTTCCTGCCCCAAGTCAAGGCTCATCAGACTTAGTTCCAAGAACTGGCTCACAGAGAATTAAGCAGACTGTTTCCTGTGCACTCAACCAGCAGCAAGGACGTGGACAGTAATAACTCACTCTGGTGAGCCGTGAAACGGGGATTTCCCCAGCCTCAAAACCCAAGCACTTGCTGGAGGTTAAGTATCTGCTGGGAGGTGCCTGTCAGTTGATATGACTTTGGAGCAAGATGTAAACCCCCGGCCCGTCGCTTTGTGACGGGAGGACCTTGAACATGTAATTTATCTCCCTAAGGCTCAGTTTTCTGCACTGGTAAAACAGGACCACAGGAGCACGTACCTCACAGGCTCAGTTGGAAGAGTGAATGAGTGGTCTGTAAAGAACTGAGCACAGGGGCTGGGGCTGTAGCTCAGTGGCAGAGAACTTGTCTGGCATGGGTGAGGCACTGGGTGGGATCCTTAGCACCACATAAAAATGGGACAGATAAAATAAAGGCATGCTGCCCATCTACAACTAGAAAAACAAGATTTTATATATATATAAAAGAACTGCGTATAGTTCTTAGTAATCAGGAGGTTCTTGATGAACTTCAGCTATTATTCCAACTGCTCTATCTCAGATTTATCCTCCACTCTATGCCTAAGGAAAAAGTTAGGGGTGGGGTCCCGGGAACAGGAGTGGGAGTCTCATCCTCAGGAGTAAGAGGAGATCACAGGTTCTATGGGGATGAACAGATTCTAGTCAGTCTTAAAAGGAAACCTGGAATTAAGGGCCATCTTTGTATGGTCCTCCTACTTATTTCTGCCCCAGCCTTGCCCCCCATGAAAATCTGCAGGAGAGGTTGTCACTTCCCTGTGGGTCGCATAGGGAAGTGGTCCTGGGGACTCCTACTTGCTCTGGGAAGGGTCTCCTTTTAGAATAAAGATGGAGGGAGGCAGGAAGTGGAAATGGCCCAGAGGAGGAGAGAAAAGCCAGCCCACACCACCGCGTTGTGGCCATGGCAGTAAGATTAGGGCAGTTGGAGACGCAAGGCGGCCTAGGGGACACTTGACAGGACCTGGTGGGGTCCACAGGCCTTTCTCGTGGGAAAGCCAAGGCTCCCTTGGACTTGGTGCGTGTCCTGTTCATCTGAGCTTTACCAAAAAGGCAAATTTAATTCAAAGAAATGAAAATATTTCAAGAGCCCTCGAGAGCCGTGAGGCAGTGTGGATGAACTGCTTTGAAGGGAAATGCCGTCTGGGCTCTGACTCGTGCACCCACTGCGAGTGGCCAGAGAGCTCCCTGCCTCCCAGGGCTCTCGGCCCAGCCTTTCCATGAAGTCCTGGAGAGAGAGAGAGAGAGAGAGAGAGAGAGAGAGAGAGAGAGAGAGAGAGAGAGAGAGAGAGAGAGAGGAGGGAGGGAGGGAGAGAGAGGGAGAGAGAGAGGGAGGGAGAGAGAGAGAGAGAGAGAGAGAGAGAGAGAGAGAGATCTTTTAGTTGCTGATAGACCTTTATTTTATTTATTTATATGTGGTGCTGAGAATCAAACCTCACATATGCCAGGCAAGTGCGCTACGGCTGAGCCCCAATCCCTACTTTTTTTTTTAACATTTTTTGTATTTTTAGGTGTAGATGGACACCACACAAGGCCCTTATTTTCATGTGGCTAAGGATCGAACCCGGGTCCCACCCGTGCTAGGCGAGCGCTCTACCGCTGAGCCCCAATCCCAGCCCCCAATCCCTATTCTTGATGTCACACTTCTTTGGGTCATAAAGATAAGACATTGGTTCATCATGATCAAATTACGTATTTGTTCCAAAAATGGACACAATTTCCCACTCCCAGTTCTGCAAAGCCTCCACAAGGGCCAGCTGAGCCCCCGCGCGGCTCTCACGTGGAGTGACCTGGGGAAAGGAGTCAGGTCGAGGTCTGGGGAAGGGGGTGAGTGACAGGCTGCACACCCTCAGGCCTGCTCATTCACTGAACCTACAACAAATGTCAATGGCGTGTCCAACACGTGCCAAAGAAGACATCAAGGAAGACGGCCCAGGTCCCCACCCAGGAAACCCGAGTCCACTGAGAGGGGATGGCAACCCAAGGGTAATGACAGTACAGTGCTGCCATCGTCAGAGCAGGAAGTGACCAGGCAGGAGGAGAGTTCTGTGGGGTTGGGCGGAGGCTCTGGGCAGGAAGGCAGAGCCACACATGAGCCCCGTGGCCGGGCTGAGGCCACCCCTGCCTGGAGGCCTGGAGGCCTCTGCAGCCTCCAGCCTTCTTTACCTCCTCTATTCTCCACCAAGCCTGAGGCCAGCAACAGGCCAGCAGCTCCCTGTCCTGCTCCACAGAGCTCCTGGACCCCTCACCAAGCCCCAGTGGAGCAGGATGCAGGGTCTTGGCCACAGTTCTCAGAAGTTCTGCATCACCAACAGCAGCTGAGATTCCAGAAAGGAGGCGAGACCAGACAGGACACACACGCCTCCCTCCTCCTAACCACCACCTCCCTTCCATGTTGCAGCCCTCCCTGAGCCGCGGCCTCCCTACCAGGTGGGAGCCCTTCCCCGGCTCTGGCTTCCCTTGGTCTGTGTTTGCAGGCCCCCTCAAATCAGCCAATTACCTGCTCTAGTATTTTCATATCCTAAAACTCCTGTGGAAGGTGGAGATTTCTGTAGTCCCCCGTCAGAAGCTGCAGTTGAAGCCTCAGTGGACCAGCCGAACCTTGCTGAACAAAGGCACCTAGACACCTCCTTGTGGCCGCATCTGCCTCGGGGAGGCACTGGATGCCCCCACGTAGATGGGAGAGGGCAAGTGGAAAGCAGAGCCCTGTTTCCCAAACCTTTCCAGGCAGTGACATCCCAGTGACCTTGCAAGGACAGAGAGGTTGCAGTAAATGCCGTGTGTCCAAAGAGACCGTCCACGGGCAGAGAACAAGCCTCGTGCTGACAGGCGGGCTATGGAAGTGGAGTCAAGAGCTGCTTTTGTGTATTTCAAAGTCTCTCCAGGGATTTGAGGAGAACGTCAATAGTGAATAAATGTGAAATCTTGCAAATCAGCTAGAGCACAGGAAAGTGGGCAAAGTGCCCCATCCTGGTGCTGGCTGGCGAGCTCCTGCAGGGCCACTCTGTGTGAAGTCATCAGTGAGCGTGTGACCTGGTGCAGCGGCTGCCCGGGCCTTGGCACAGCCCGAGCCGGGTCCTCCCTCCCCTGGCCCCAGCAGTCCCTCGGCTGTCCTGGGAACCCCACAGAGCAGCTTCGAGCACTCCCTCCCTGCTCAAGCACCCCTCAAGGAGGAGAAGAGCCCCCAGAGCTAGAGAGTGCTGCGACACAGCTCCACTCCTGCCTCCACCCCTGGGGTGGACGGGTTGGGGGAACGGGAGGAGGGTGTCCAGCCTCAGGTCACGGCCAAGACCACTCAGGTAGAAATCAGGCTTGAAAAGATGGATGGATGGTTTGCTTGTTTGTGTTGAATGTTGACCTTTTCCAGCCAGACAGGCGGGCTGCAGGCTTGGCCTACTTGCAGAGTCCAGCCCCAAGGGACCTGCAGAAAGTGGTCAGAGGGAAGTCGGCCTGGGCGGATGGCTCACCTTCAATCCCCCACCACATTTGGTCTCCTCCCCGGGAAGACGCTCTACCTGGGCAGGCAGAGGCTCCTTCCGATCGTTGGAGGGTAAGAAGGAGAGATGGTCAACTAGAGAGCAGGGCCAGCGGCACTCACGGCACTATGCAGTCAGCTGTCACTGTCACCCCCCAGTGAGGACACAGGGGCTCCACTAACCAGCGTCCCCTGCACAAGACACCGAGGCTCCCCTCACTGGACCATTTGGCTACCGCTTCCCACGATCCTCGGGCACTCTTCCATCATGGTCCATGCTCAAATCACAACGGCTGCCAATGTATTTACCTTCCCTGACATTTTATACTCCCTTCTTGACACCTTGTCTTGACACTGTATCTTTAAGGTGATATTCCTGGTTGCGAAGCCCTGAGTTGTGATTTTTCTATTTTGTTGGTATAAAAATTACCTCATGAATACATCTTTGTTTTTTGAACACTATGTAATTCAAAGACACATCCAACACCCCAAAGAATTTTCTGCTAGTAATTATGCATATCAATCACTGTCTGCAAACTTTTTGATAATTTCCCCATGAGTGAAACATTTGGAGTATCTTTACTTACAACTTTAACACATGACTCACTGTCCATTCATACAGCAAACACTGCTACAGTTCAGTTTCTCTCTTCTCGTAGATGCAGACAGGAGAAGCTGGAAGCATCATGTTTGACTCCTAAACCAGCCTGGATTCCCTTCCAGGAGGGATGCCCGCACCCGCCTCCAGAGGCTGTAATGTGAAGAAGGGTCCCACGGTGAGGCCATCGTCATCCCCAAAGCAGAGCAGCATTGCTCCCACTCAGTGGGACCCTTCCCCAGCCACTCTGAGCGTGAGGTCCTCCTAGCTGAGGTCCCAGCAAGTTGACTTGTGGTCTACCTGGCTTCCTTGGCTCGCCCCTGGTGGGAAGGCAAATGGGCAGTGGAATGGGCAAGTTCATGGGAGAAGAGCAGTGTCCACAGCCCGATGGCAGTGTTTAAACCACGGCCAGGGACAGTACAGCTATCACACGTCAGACCACCCACGGAGCCGGCTCTGCTGTCCCACCCACCCACATACTGACCAGGCCCGTCTCTTCATGAAAAGACAAGGTGGATGAAAGGCCTGTTTAGATCATAAAAGGAACGAGTAAGTTCCCACGTACCTGTGATCCAGCCTCTTTCTATAAGTTATAGATGCCGGGAAAAAATAGACATGCCCTACATGCTTTTAAGTAGCACTCTTCCTGCTGGGTCTCAGTAAACATTAAATAAAAGATATTCTAAAGCGATCCACCCAGCTGCTCTGACTTAACGCTTCTCAAGTGCAGGGCGTGGAAGAGAACACAAGCAAACACAGCAAGGCAAGACGCAGAGAGCACGTGGCCAGGCAGGGCCTCTGGCAGCAGCCCTGTGCCCGCGCGGCTCCCCTGGAAACCACGTCTTCAACAGGCCTGTATGGGCCATGCCACCACTCAGTGAACCACCCACACCCCCTGGGCTGGAGATGGGGGGAACGACTGACCTGGGCCTGGCCAAGCTCTACAAGATTGGCAAGCCCAGACCTGCCCTCGAAGGGGTTCACCATCTGAGTGGGAAAACTTATGGAGGAGGAGACCCTTCCCTGGCTGGCTGCTCCCCACAGGCCTCTTGGGACCTGCTGAGGCAGGGCAGGAGCGCAGCGGCCATCAGCCTTGTGGAGCCATACAAACTGAGTCGCTCCAACATCACAGGGACCTCCCTGTACTAGGTTATGAAAGAACTGACACAAACCAAAGCCCCCTGTCTGAGCAGGGGCGGAGCCATGTCCCTAGGCACTCAGAGAATCAGATTGTGCAATCTCCATGGTAACCCCTTTCTCAGCTGGTAAAACTAGCGTGGTTGAAAGCTTGAGAGCCGTAGGTATGCGCCAGACACTGCAGAGCGCTAAGGGATCCCGTGAAACCTGTCATTCAAGCCACACAGGAAGCAGGAACTCCACCGAGTCTTCAAGACCAAGGGAGAAACAGCGCCTGCCGGCAGCGGAGGACGTACCGAGCCTCCATCCCTTCCTGGGTCCACTTCTCACACCTGGGCCTGCTTAGCTCAGCCCTCAGCCTTCACAGTAAGCAACGTTAAACACTCCAAAAGTATTTACTAAACACTGCTTGTCACTGTCCTGGGTTCTGGGAACACAGACATGAACAAAGCGGATGAGGCCCCTGCCTTGGTGGCACTTATTGGGCGTCTATATGATCCAGGTATGATATAGTGGCAGATGTCAAGTACTCCAGGGAATCCTAGGGAGGGTGGCTGCTGTGGTGACTCGTGCCTGGGGTCAGGCTGCCACACCCTGAAGAGACCTCTTTTGGGGATGGCAGTCTGAGGCTGAGGGGTGACCTAGCCCACCTGGAACTCTGTGGTGATTCACATCAAATGGGATCAAGGCCCATAGGTCTGGGCTTGGAGGAGGTGGGAGTCTTGGAGGGAGCACCCAGAGTTCTGGGCCCTTCTCCCACTGACACAGTGAATGCTGAAGGATGGTGGTCTTGTCCAGAGCACATGGACAAGTGCTTCTTCAAGCCTGTAAAAAGATACTGAAGCTAGAAAGACCCACCAGTCTCCTCCAAACAACAAAGGAATGAGTAGACTATGACAATTCTCACTACCATCTGTCTTAGGATTATTTTCACAATTTCATAACAAGTTGCCCACTGAAGCACAGGTTTTTCTTAGTCCAAGGAATTCTATAATTTTGCTCTGTTCCGGCACCACCAGAGATTTGCTCTGCAAAGCAACCAAGCTGTCCCTGGCCAAATGCACCATCTAGTGGTCAGTTCTGGAATCACATAACCCCTACCACCTTCAGACAGCTGTCCCTCTGTACCCTCTGGGTCAGTTCAAAGACACCCCGCTGCTGCAGATACCAAAATCCACAGATGCCCAAGTCCTTATGTAAGACAGCACAGTATATGCACAAAACCCGCACACCTCCCCACATTCTTTAAATCATCTTTTGACTATTTACGACACCTAATACAATGTAAACACTAGGTAAAAAGTTGTTTGACCAGAAAAAAATTTTTTTTCTGCATGTTCAATGCAGTGAAGAACAGTGGACACCGAGAACCAGCAGAGAGGTTGCCCCTACTGTCTCTTTATCATCTACTTATTTCTCAGAGATGCAACAAAAATGCTTCCTCTCTCAATACCCACCTTTTGCCATTAGCTCCCTCTTCTGCACTCAATTTTCCCTCAGTTCTCTTGGAAAAACTTAGAATTTCACACAGAAAAGTCCCACTTTAGACCCAGAGTCCTTTCAATGGCAGCCGTGTCTCACTGACCTCATCTCCTACCCAGACCCTGAGCCACCCACTCCCTCCCTGGCCTTCTGTGGCTCCCTGAATGTGCCCAGGGCTGCTCACACTGCCCTCTGCCCAGAGCATCCTTCCACCCCCATCTCTGCATCCACAGGTCCTTCCTTCCTTGGGGAGGCAGCTCCTTTAAGGAGAGCTGTTATTGCCATCGTATCCAGATTCTAATGGCTTATTTCAGGTTTTCTCTTCAAAGCACTCATCACTATCTGATATTTTTATTAGTTTATTGTGGGAATACCTCCATAAGAAAGAAAAGTTCTCAAAAGCAGAAACCTTGTCTGTCTCCTGATATATCAAACCACAAGGATCCAAGCCTGCACGTAACAGGAATTCTCTCCATCTTCCCCTGCCCCCAAAATGGAAAATCCATTTTCACAGTCAATATGCATCGGATCAATACCTTTGAAACAGCAATAACAAGAAAAAGGAAACCTGTTGACTTTCAAGTGAAAATCAGGCTCAAAAAAGAGCCAGTAAAGCTCTAAAAACTGCTGAGAATCCTCTTTGAAATTTTCATGTACAACTCTCCTACTTTTTAATTAAATGCATTTTCCTCAAAGACTAACATTTAAAATGAACGTGGTTTATGTAATTTCATTCTTGTTTTGTTTAATCTTTGCCACTGTACCATTACAATCTTCAATCATTGATTTCAAATATATTCTATGTAGCTTCGTTTTGAGTTATACTTTGGCTAGGAACCTAATTGCTGGTAAGTAAGCTATTTCCAAGTGAAAACGGTTTTTCTGAGTTCTAAGCAACCCACTTGCAAAGGACATTTTGAATTATAACCCTTCTGCAAACTAGAGACATTTTTTAGACTGCTTTTAAAAGCTTTAAAAACCCCAGTTAATTTTGCTGTGAACTTTTCCTCTAGACAGCAAAGGATAAAAAAAGACACCAAGAGCAAAATCAGCAAGGAGGGGCCTACATGGCCCAAATAAGCCCTGAGTTCCATGCAAAACGGGTTTCAGAGATACCTGCTGATCAGACACTCTGGACAGAGGTGCCCACAGAGGCAAGCCATTCCCATCCTTAGGGACTAAACAGAAAGGCTGTCAGATGCTCAGGCTTCTGCATCGAGGAATTCCATGAGGCATATCGAATCTGACATGCAGCCCAGGATGACCTTGCTGCCAGCCCCGTCACAAAATGCAGGGGCAGGGATTCAGCCTGCCGGTGCGTGATGCACCAATTGTTCTGGTTTAAAATAGCCTCCTTTCCACTGTGAAAGTCTGGGCAGGTTACACTCAGTCCTTCTCCTCTTGTCTTCTCAGAGACGCACCAAGATGGGGTCTGCTGTATGGGGGAGTTGACAGTGGTGAGTGGAGGGGCCTCGGATCTGCGTGTTCACGTCTCATGAGCCCCTCACGGGTGCCTCTTGTTCACCCTATCAGCTCTTCCTTCCAAGGCCTACAGCCAAAGTCTGCAGTGAGCCAGATTCAGAGTCTGCCTTGCCCAGAGCCTGGAGGCCCCTGATGACTTGGCCCCTCACCAGCTCTGCTCGGCCTTTGTGGTCTGCATTTTGGGATCTGTGATGCCCATATGATCCCTAGTGGCCAAGACGACCTACGTACAGCCTGCACCAGAGGGTGGTTGGGTGACGACGAGGGTGGTTGGTAACCCAACCACCTGCTTTTCACTTCAGGCAACAAGGCGAGAGAGAGAATATCTGGGTTCCTCTCATTCCATCTGGGAGCAGGGCAAGACCTCTGGAAGCTACCCTCGGGGTCTCCTCCAACTGCACCTCCAGTTTACTGAGCTCTGATATGTCTCACCTATATGAAGCAGGGAGCATCCTCCCAGATCCCAAAAGGAACACGGGGAAATGCACAGGCTTCCCCTCCATCTGTCTGCAGGAATGGTGACCAGGACTCCTGCCCCCACATTTCCCCTCCCCTCAGAGTCCCTTAGGACCCAAGGGTTCAGAAGGAGCCTCCCTGCAGCCCAGCTTCCTTCTGGGGCCACACAACCTCACGCTCCAGGGAACTGCAGAGAGCTGTGTCCCTCTAGCCTGTGGAGAACCCGTGACCTCTGTCTTAGTCAGCTTTTCTGCCCTGTAACTAAAGACCCCAGCAGCACAATTGCAGAGGAGGAAACGTTCAGTTAGGGCCTCACACTTTCAGAGGGCTCCGTCCATAGACAGCAGGCTCCATTCCTTGGGGCTCGAGGTGAGGCAGGAAATTTTGGTGGAAGAGTGTGGCAGAGGGAAGCAGCTCACAGGATGACCTGGAAAAAGAGCAACTCCACTCACCTGATGCAAATATATACCCCAAACCACGCCCCCAATGCCCACCTCCAGCCGAATGCTCTGCCTCCAGTTACCACTCAGTTAATCACATCAGGGATTAATTCACTGATTCGCTTGTCCCCATCATTTCTCCTCGGAACCTTCCTGCGCTGTCACAGGTGAGCTTTTGGGGGACACCTCACATCCAAACCGTAACAACCTCATTCAACTTTAATGACACTAGAGGGGCTAGAAAGTCTTGAAAACTCCTCTCTCACTCATAAAGCCTGTTTTTCAAAACTATGGGACATTTTAAAAAATAAATAAAAGATTTTTTAAAAATGCTTTCTACCTGGATGTCAAAAGCTACATTCCCGTTATGAAAACCCTGACCCTCCTGGGGCGAATCAGCGCCTCTAGCAGTGCGGTGGAGACACCTCAGGGAAGGCATGGGACCGGCTTTGACAGATTTCAGAACTCAGCTCCCACCCCAGGGCCGTCGCATGCTTCCCTGACCACCCCCTTGTGCCAGGCTCCAGGCAGCACAATGGGCTTGTTGCCCGTGAGAAGCTGCCCGGCTGGTGCGGCCCCTGTCCCGGGAGGAGGGAGTGGGGTGAGACCAGGGGGCAGGTCCCTGGCAGAAGAGCTGAGATGCTGATCAGCTCTGCCCTGGACTGCAGAGCTGGCTCTGAGGGACGAGGAAAGTGGGACAGTCCAGGGAGGAGGGAAGCCCAGGCAAATAAGCCTTCCATGCCAAAGCACGGAGACTTCCACGTCTGTCATGTCCAGAGGACTCCACACAGGCCATGCGACTCAGCGCCGGGAGAGGCTGGACACAGGGTTGGACAGCAAAGGTCCGAGCATGACTGGTGGCAGGGTCAGGAGGGCCAGGATGGCCGCGTGCATAAGGAGCATCCTCTGGCTTCAGGGTGCAGGGTGGGAGGCTGGAGAGCAGAGGTGTGACTAGCTCACAGTGACGACACGGCTAATGCTGACTGTGTGTGTGATGTCCAAGTGTGTCTCACCCCCACCACTCCCTGGGAGGCAGGCGCCATCAGAGTCCTCCTCGTTTAGAAGGATCCCGAGGCGAAGACAAGCTCAGGAGTCTTCCTCAGGCCCATGACAGGACCAGGCCAGGCAGAGTCTGGAGGCAGAGTCTGACTCCAGAGCCCAGGCTCCCGCAGGGGTCCAAGAAAGGCCCATGACGCTGGGATTTTGCTAATGGCACCAGGGATTGTGCTGGGCAGAATAATGCCCCTCAGCAAAGACGTCTACCTCCTAATCCCCAGAAGCTGTGACGGTGTCGTCTTGTGGCAAAGAGAAGCTAAGATTGCAAATGGAACCCTTCAACTCCCTGAAAACAGGGAGATCACGCTGGACTCCCCGCTGGGCCCAGAGAAATCCCAAAGGTCCTTGAGAGTGGGAGGAGGCAGGATGGAAGATCCGAGGAGGAGATGGATGAGAAAAGCAGAGCCGGGAGCAGTGACGTGGCTGGCTTGGGGACTGAGGAAGGGGCCGGGAGCCAAGGCACACGGTGGCCTTTAGAAGGTGGGAGAGGCAAAGGCAGGACCCTCTCCCCAAGGGCCTGCCACGCCCTTGACCGTGAGCCGGTGAGGCTGGGGTCAACATGTGGCCCACAGACACAGGACGGTACGTTTGTGCCATCTTCAGCCCCTGTGGTCAGTTATTGGGCGGTCCCAGAAAACCAGGTGAGAAATCACCAGTTCAAAGCACAGGAAGTGGAGACCCGTAGACGACGGGGCCCCGCTAGCAGACGGCAGTGGTGCCAGCATGAGGTAAAAGAAGTGGATTCAAAGAGCCTCTAAAGACCCCCTCAGTTCCCCGAATCCAAAGTCCTGGAGCTGAAACGCGGAGCTGACCCCATGGAGCAGGCTGACCCACCGTGGACTCCTGGCCTTTCTGCCTTTTTATTTGACTTCCCTCCGTCCGTCTGTCTCTTGCATCAGGAACCTTGCCGGAACTTCTTGGCATTTTGTTCTTCTCCTTTTTCTCATCCCACGACCACCAGGTTCAGAGCTTCAGGGAGCGAAAGAAGGTCCCCTTCTCCCTCCTCTGCGGCAGCTTCCATTTTTTCCTCCTGTGTGCGCGCCAGGAGGAGCCGACTGGGGTGCAGACAGGCCTCCAGGGCTCGCGCTCCTGGGAGAGGAGCCCTGGGGTGAAGGGTGGCAGGACTGGAGAGGAGCCGAGGGAGGATGGGCTGCAGGGAGAGAGACGGCAGTTCTGCAGGGGAAGCCCTCTCCCGGCACACCTCCCCTAGCCTTGGCCTTCAATCCTGCACCCAGTGAGCAGGCTGATTAAGAGTTGGGGTTCAGAGTTATGGACTTCACTGAGACGGAAGCCAATGGAAGAAACAGAGACGGGCAGAAAGGCAAAGGAAAGAGAGGCTGTGGCGGTGAAATCTCCCCATCAGAGTCCCTCCCACTTTACCCCAGGCCCATTTTTCTTCCAGGCCCGTCATTTCTAAATTCCTGAGAAATCCATAAATCTTAAAGTGGCCTCAAGTCCGCTCTTCTATAACTATGACCCTGCATTGATTAACTGGTGGCACTATTAGCTAGACGTTATATTTTTATACTCGATTAAACAAAGGAGATGTGTTTTTAAAAACCTATAATAGGGGCACATTTCAAACGTTGCCTCTTAGCCAAGCAGGGGAGACAATGTCCACCCAAAGACCCTCAGAAGGACCAGACCATGTAAACAGCGTGTGAGCACCACGCTGGCGCCCCCCTCCCCATTCCTGAGCCTTCCCACGCCCCCCCCCCAGAGTTTCTTGAAAAGGAGAGCCCAAGCCCCGGGGCAGGACTAGGACGCACCCTGGAAGGCCCCACCGCCTGCTCCTCCTCTGAGCTCTGCCGCCTGCTTGCTCATAACCTCAGCAGCGCTGGCTTCCCAACACAGCCTGGAATTCTCCGCCAAGGTGGACATCTACCTAGACCGTGACCAGGAGGACCTCCTCAGACCCCCGTCCTGTGACAAGATGACTCTGGTCAGCTGGGGAAATTGCTGACCTCCTGAGAGTTGGATTTACTGTTGGAGGAAAAGGAGCATTTCATTTAACAGCAATAGACACCAGTGTAAAGACGCATTCTGGGGAGGAAAGTTCTGTCAGTTCTTCAGTTTGGCTGCACATTGTTTTCTATGTACTGAATGACCGCCATCTATTCCGAAAGTATTTATTGAACCAGGTGCTCTAGCAAGGAGCAACATCAAGGACGCGGTCCCTGATCTGTTAGGATTTATAATGTGTTTGGAAAAACAAGACATACAACCTTGAAACACCATAATAAAAGCCACAAGATTTTTTTAGTAATTTTCACTCATGATTTCATCTATGGTTAGATTCCAAAAGGCAGGCCTGGGGCTGTAGCTCAGGGGCAGAGCACTTGCCTGGCACATGTGAGGCACTGGGTTTGAGCCTCAGCACTGCATAGTAATAAATAAATAAAATAAAGGCATCATGTTCATACACAACTACAAAAAATATTTTTTAAAAATTTCCAAAAGGCAGGAAAACAAACAAGTCGGCAGAATTTCAGGGGTGGGAGATGGCAGGTCAGACACGGTCGTGGAAGGCTGTATGGAGGAGGGGATATCTCAGCCGGGCCATGAAGAGAAGGGCAGAGAACTGAGAAAGACTTTGAATGTTTGCAAAACTAGAGGAGCAGAATCCTCGCAGGGTCTGGGAGGCCGGTGGACAGTCCAGTGGGGCCAAAGGGAAGACTGAGAGAGGATGGTGCCGGATTGTGAAGACTCCGGGCTTCTCAAAGGGCACTTGCTGGGAGCTTCAGAAGCCCCAGGACCAGGGTGCATCCTCCTCAAGAGTCAAGCATCAGCAATTTTCTCGGAGCTTTGGAAAGAAGATTAAGTCTTTTAACTGGTTTTGAATGTTATTTTCATAGAAATGCAAATATTGGCATATTGTTATGCAAAGGACCCACTTGCATGAATTTCTAAGATAAAAATACTTCAAAGAATGTTGTCACTTGCAACCAGGACCTCAGCCCTGAATGGTCTTCTCAGGGGACTCCTCCTCTCTGCCAGTCCACTGATAAGCTCTGGGAGTGTATTCCTGATGTTTCCAGGCTCCCTGCTCCCTGCACTGCCTGCCCCCGCCCACCCCAGGTTCTTATCTTGCCTCAGTCAGGTTACTGCAGTTGGTTCCAGGCTGCCTCCCTTTCTCCTGCACCACATCCAAGGTCATCTCTGTAAAAGGAAAATGGAAGGACACTGCTGCCTTGCTAAACCCCTCCAGCCTCCCCTCCCCTGCACTCCAGCGCCTCCCCACCCACCCCTGCACACATCCAAGGACCTGGACGGCCCGGGTACATCCTTCTGCACACAGTTCTTGTCCGTCTGACCACCTCATCCTTTGAGAAAACATGTTTTGCGAACATTGTCCCAACATTCTCTTCATACTATGCAGTTCTTGAACTGAAACCTGAATAAGTTGTCTCAAGGAACTACCTTTTCTTCTATAGCTGGGAGAAAACTGTTGATGCTCCACATTCTTCAGCCCAGGTTTCTTGAGGATCATCAGGAATCTGCAAACATCTTGTGATATGTAAACATTTCTAAAACAACAGAAATTGAACACCATTTTCTTAGATCTTTGTCTTCCACATGTCTAATCCTAAAGCACAAATTGCTTAAGATGCATCAAGAAATGTACATTATTGGCTCACTGTGATGAGTTGGGCGTCCTTTAGGTACTAAGGATGAAGATGTGAAGGAGACACAAGCTGCTCTGTAGAAGCGACAGTCTTGTCCGCGTCTCCATTCCCAGGGTCATTTCCTAACTAACTACTGGGGGATGGAGATCTCACTCTCGGTTGCAGCAGGAAATGAGCCTGGCAGAGCCCCCAGAGACAGGGCTTCTGGGCAAATCTAACCACACGGAGAGAGTCGGCATCACTGGCCCACAGGGAAGCTGGCTTCTGATGAAATCGTGAGCTGGCAGGCCGTCGGCTTCCCCTTGGTATTCTGCAGCGACCTATTTCACAGGGTCTTTTGGGAGAGGACAGGTGCTGCGGGGTCACCGTGCCCATGTGAGCTGGTCCACCTCTTCTTCTGGATAGAGACCCTTGAATAGAAGAAACAGACCCGACGCAGTAAGCCACAGTGCTCCCTTGAGCTTGGACCAGGCAGCGTGGTGGTCATCAGCTGTGCCTGGTCATCCTGACCAGCTCAGCGTCTTCCCTCTTGCCCACGTCAACCACCCACCCACCTCTTTAATAACGCTGGCCGGGGAGAACTGTGCCAGCCCTGTTTCTCTCAGGCCTGGGGTAGTAAGTCTCTTTCTTCTTGGCTGTCGTGAAAACCTCCTGCTCCACAGTGACCAGAACCAGCTTGGCCTCCGCCTCAGATCCGGTCCTCAAGCTCCACGACTCACTCACTGCCTCTCACGATCCAATCGGAGTTTGCCCAAGACGACGTCTTCCCCCATCTCCTTCATCCTGTCTTCTCACAATTTTTAAGCTTCTAAAATCTGCATTTTATCTCAGCCGACTGGATAAAGCTTATAGGGTCCTTGACATAGATCCAAAAATGTTAGCAACTACAGGCAGAACCCATGTGGAATCAGCCAGCGTCAATCTCTGCGTGGCCAAACAGAGAAGGGAAGGCGCTGTGCGGCCCGGATCCGTGCCCCTGTCAGCGCCTGGAGAGTGCAGGGAGCACGGGGTTGGTCAGAGCCGGCACATGTCCCCCAAGAGCATCCGCCCCGCAGTCAAGAGGCAGAGGCGCTTCCTCAGTCTCCAGGGAGGCGAGACCTTGTCCTCATGCTGCCTGAGATGGTCACCCATCCTTGAAGCCAGAGGAGCCCAGGAGGTTCTGACACCCAACACGAATGTCTTCCAGCAGCCCCAAACGAGAACAGAAGATGGGCATCAGCTGGCAAAGAGGCCCTCGGACTTCTTAACCCCGACGTGGACTCACCGAGGACAGAACAAGATGGCCCTGGGCCCTCCCGATCCTCGGAATTCCCCTCTTTCCTATTTTACTAAAAGCTCCTAAGTTGATTAATTGGTCATATAAATACAACCCAATTCCCCAAGAGGAAAAATAAATAGGTTTCATTCTCTTCCCCAGCAACCAGAGCCGCTCCAGGAACAGCATGGCCTGAGACACAGGGGTCATCTGCCCGCTCCGTCACCCCAGCTCCCACTTGCTGTCCCGACAGGTGCTCAGCCTGGCCTCTGACCTCCTCAGGAAGCCCCTCCCAGGCTCGGGATTCCCTTAACCTTGAGCAGAGCTAGGTACTTCTGCTGCCCAACACTGGATGACGGGGTTAATTCTGGACTCACAAATGCTTCTTGGGAACATGATTTTGCCTGAGCAGGCATCACCCTGCATGGCTCCCCTACCCCGCCGAGGGGGGGGACCGCTGTGTGTTCTGCCTCCTGCACAGCAGAGCACCTGGTGGTGAAGAGCTGACCTGGGTTCAGAGCCTGGCTCCGACTGACAGCAGAGTAAAATCAAAGTAGAGTGTTCCTGTGACATCCCATACACTAGTGCAGAGAGCCGTGCCCAGCACAGAGTACGTCTGTGCCAGCCACCTAAAAACCCAGGTGAGCAAGCCCATCTTTTATTTCTCATTTCTGCCTTATCACCTGAGCAGACAGAGGAGCTGGGAACTTGACAGATGTATGATACGTACATACTGACCAAGCAGCTTCTCCAAATAGGCTGCATCCTTCAGGGCTGATTAGAAAACAAATCCTCCCAAGAATTCTCATGGAATAGCTACTTGTGGCTGCTGCCTGGACCAGGCTGGGAGCACCACCCCTTGCTCTCCTCGGCATCACTGTCCCTTTAAGAGCCCCCGTGGCCCTGCAAAGCAGCATGGCAGCAGGATGACTCAGCACCGCCTGCAGCCGGTGCTCTCCCCAGTCCTGGCCTGGTTCCACTGGGGTGGCAGCCAGGCCCTGCAAGGACCCCACAGCATCCACCCAGGCGCTGCAGCTGCCTGGGCTGCAGCCTCCCCGCAGCCTCCGCGGCCTGATGCTGATGCGCGTGCAGAAGAGCTGCTTGTCTCAGCTGCCCTTCAGCCCTGGGCCAGGCCCGTCACTGCAGCCTGGGCAGGGAGTCAGAGCACGCTCCTCCGTCAGTCCTTCTGGACCCCGGGGCAGAGTAAATGCAAAGCTGCGCCCCTCGGTGTGAAGAGCGTCCCCTCGATGACTGACCGCCAAACCTGACGTGGGTGGGAGGAGGGGAGCCCCCCATGAGTCCCTTGGTGTTAAAGGGGAATCATAGGCTCCGACCATTTTCTGGAGACAAGGACCTCCTTGAGCAAACTACATGGAGTTCCAGTGACACCCCCAGCCCCTGGCTGCATGCAGTGGTGCTCAAGCAGTGTTTGATGGCTGACGGTTGATGAACAGCCAAAGCCTTTAGGCAGGGGTGTAACCCTGACCACCTCCTCCCCTCACCCAGGTCTCCTCTGCCGTCACCTCTAGGTCTCCAGGGCCCTGGGTCCTGGGCAGGGAGGAGGAGCTGGCCCTCTCTCTTTCCACTGGAATTTGGTGTTGAAGATGCTCCCCGAAGCCAGAAGATGCAGGCTGTGAAGAAGGGCACGCTGCGTCCTACCAGCTAGACGAAGGTGGAGGGCACCTGTACCACCCGATGCTCTGGGGGGAAGTGCCAGTTCCCAGGAGGCTGAAGTGGCCTGACCTTTTTCAGTGGGTGTGGTCACTACGAGCCTCTGTGACTGAAACCAAAGGGGTTCCGTGGGCTTGCTCTGTTCTGCTCTAGTCCACTGTTTCTCCCCAGCTCTCTCTTTGGTCACTGCTGCAGCCCAGGCCTAGCTGAAGGCTCCTGGTGCGTTCAGGTGAGGGGACAGTTCCACCTGGCAGGCAGTCCTGACCTGATGTTTTGCCCTGGTCACTTTGGAGGCTTGCAGACTGCAGAGACCATCCTGCAGGCCTCCCTGTGCAGGAGCGGACGGCAGCCTGTTCCAGGAGAGACAGCGCCACCTGCTGTCCTGAACACTCTCGGCCCGCGGTGCCCTGATTTTGAAACCTGCAGGGATGTTTTTTCTAAGCTGCTCTGTGCTTGAGGCTCAGAGCTCCACAGGGAGCAGAGACTGATGTGGGCACCTGTAAAATTGGCACCATCACCACCCGTGAGGCTGTGAGCCCGTGACGCTTAGGAAACCCTGGCAGGACCGCGTGGCCCACCTCCTCCTTCCAGACTGTGGGGTTTTAGAACAGGAAAGGGCCTGAAGCGGCTTGAGGTTCCACTGAGGAGCTGAAGGGAGAGACAGGACCCAGGTGGCACAGAGGCCCAGGCACCCCACAAGCACTTCCCCCGGGGGGAGCAAAGGCCGATGGGATTGGGGCATTTCAGCTCTTTCCCTCTCTCCTGCAGCAGAAATTTTGCAGCAAGATTTTCTTCTCGGTTGTGATCTGCATGCTGGTCCTGGTGACGGTCCTCTCTTTGAGCAAGCTTTGTAGCATAGCCATTGACTGAAAAGCCCAGGTCCCCTGGAAGAAGGCCCCAGACCTGCCTGATCCCCACAGCCATCAGGAGGGCTGCCCGCCAGTGAGCCTCGCAGTCTCCCACCAACCTCAGAAATCACATCCACTGCCCTGGCCCTGAAGCTGCCACCCACCGGCCTCCTGGGGTCCTATTCCAGGAGACCAACATCACCTCTTATCCTCTAATGCTGCTCCTCCTCCCCCAACCAAAATCACATCAGCTCTTACTGTTCCAAGGATTTACTTCTGACCTTATCAATAAATGGATGAGATAGCAAATAACCATGAGTTTTCAGCTGACAGTTTCCTGAGATTTCTCTGAAACAGGATAAAAAGGATCCCTCTGTAAACAGAGACCCCGGTCTGCCCCCCACCCCCCGACGCAGGCCCTGGGAGCGGAGCTTACAGGAGCAAACGCAGCATTCAGGATTCACATAACCTCTCTTTTCTCATCTGCAAAATGGGCACAACAAGGTGTTCCTCACAGGAAAGTCCTCGTCTAATTGAGGATCGAATGAGACAATAGGTTCCGTAAAACGCGTGGGCCGAGGCTGGCGGTCGCCATGACATTCACCATCCCACCAGCTGCCTGGACCCCAGGCTGGTCTTGCTTGTCACTTGGTCCCCAGTATTGTCCATGGAAAAACTCAGATCCGCCTTCTGTGGTTCGGTAATTATTTAGTAAGTGCTTTCATCAACAGGCTGTTGGTGACCAGAGAATATAAAAGACAAAACCCTCAAGGAAACGGAGAGGGGCCCAAAAAACAGACCCTGTGTGACAGTCTGGGAAAGTGCCAGGAAGTGCCACAAGGAAGATGCGCAGAAAAGACTGGGGGTGGGGGAGGGGAGGAAAAGTCCCGCCATCTCATCGTTTTCCTGCAAAAACAGGTGGACACAGGACGAAACCTGGACTCCATGGTGCTCTCAGGCCCCAGCCAGTGCGCTTCGGCCACAGGCCTCTGGGCCACTCCCCTCACCAGAGAGCAGGGCCAGTGCTGTGTCCGGCTGGAGCCAGCCCCCGCCCAGGCTCTCCTGCAGGCCCCAGGCTGAGGCTCTGGCCCTCCGCCACCGACCTACGTGTCACTAGGGTCATAAAGCCAGGAAGTGGCCATGTTTTTCTGTGCGGCTCCTGCTGGGCTGTCTGCAGGGGCACTGCCTCCCTGTCCCTGGTGCGGAGGGCCCTGGGGAAGGCCATGCCCGCTGAGACGGCCGTCCCGCCCACAGCGCCTGCCTTCACCGTCCACCGCTTTTCTTCTGACAGACCAGCCTGCTGCCCGTGGGCATCTACTGACCGCACGTTTGGCAGGGACGTTCCACCTGGCTCTCGTGCCCAGCCCACCATGGACCGAGGCGGCAAACCTGCCTGGCAGCTGGCCGTGAGCAGGGCTGGGAGGGTACTGGAGAGAGGCAGCTGCTGGGAGGTGGCCTGAGCCTCCTCCCACGACACCCGGCAGGACCCACGCTCCCCCCAAGGGCCGGGAGAGCACTGGCCGAGTGCTGAGCGGCCAGCTGGGCGCCTTGAGGAGCCTGCAGTGAGGCCTTTCCAGCAGGCCCTCAGCGCCGCAGTGAGCAAGCCGGGCCCGGGTGTCGCCAGAGCAGTGACAACCGAACAATGGCTTCCGTGCAGCTCCCAAGCGGCTGTGCACGCCATCACTGAGGAGGGGAAGCAGCTCCTCCTCAGGAAAACGCATTTCACCAGGAACCACATTTTGTTTCTACCTTTGACGGTTCCTATAAAAGGACCGCCACTTAGGCTGGACTCCAGAGGTCCCAGGGGTCCTTTCCAGGTCCTGCAGGCCCCACCCACACTCAGTGTCTCTCTGGGGTGGCATCCCAGTGACCCTGGGGTCAGCTGGGCCTCCCCTCTGTGTGCTCCCTGTGCAGCCTGTTGTCAGCTAGAGGTGGGTTCCAACTGTGAAGGTCATGGCTGCAGAACCGAGGTTCTGAAGCCTCGCAGGCTACCTCAGCCTCCCTGAGTGTGTGTCAGGATTTGGAGATTCCTGTCCTGCTCTACTGAACGGGGTGCTGGGCTGGGGGTAGTTCCCATAAGGCCCCAGGCATTTCCCACCCACCCTGGAGTTGGAGGGCTGCTACTCAGAATGTGATCAGCGGAGCAGCAGCATCAACACCTAGAGATGCCTCTCGGCATCTCGGGGAGCCCACCCCAGACCCACTGAATCTTGCTTGAGCCAGATCTCGGGTGACGGTCTGCACACTCAAGTTTGAAAACCAAGGCTAGGACCTGGGAATCCAAGGTGAGCCAGTAACAGAATGTCCCCTTTATCAGGGTCAGTGACTCCATGCCTGGTCTGCTGGGCAGCAGAACCCAGAGCCATGCAGCAGGACCCTCCAGCCAACTTCCAATCCCCCCTCTGTACCTGGCCCACAGTCACTGCCCGCAGGGGTCCTGGGGTGGTGAAGGGCACACACCCCTGTACCAGACTGGTGTCTGGGGCCAAACCTCAGCCCTGCCACTTCCCAGCAGGGCAGCCAACAGGAAGCCACCCAACCCTCCAACTCCTAGCTTCTGTGTCTGTAAAGTGGAGGATTCTGAAGGCTGCCCGGGGGTCCTGGAAATGCTCCCTGTAGCTCACGACCCCATCCATCTCAACACCCGGGAAGTTGCAGCTGGAAGTGGCCTTAGATCACCTGATCCAAACCCCTTTCCTGCTCTCCCCGTTCACGCCTGGAGACCCCAGCCAGCCAGGCAACCCCGGAAGGCAGGGCCCCGAGGAGAACCCAGAGCTCTCAGGGCTGAGTCTGCGTGCCTCGCACCATAGTCGGGGGTAGGGGGTCACGCATAGGTGTGGCCCAGGAACTCAGTCCCAGAGAGAGATTTGCATGCCGCCAGGGTAAGGGGCGTGCTCTCAGAAATAACACGGTCGTGGGGTGAGGGGGCAAGACTGGGAAAAGTGAGAGGTTGACCCTGACAGGAAGCGGGGCCCAAGATGTCCCACAGCGAGGCAAAGCAGCCGGCCTTCTAGCTCCACCTTCTAACTCACTGAAGTGGCTCTGCCAGGCCCCCGTCATGGGAGAGTCACCCTGAGAAAGGGACTCAGATGTGAGTCACCAGCAGCTGGGACAGCGCCCCGGCCCCACCCGGAGATCTGAGCAGACACAGCACCTGGCACCAGGCCTTTTGCCCCAGCCAGGTCACCCGCTTCACAGGTAAGGTGGCCCTTCCGGGAGCAGCTTCGTCTTCTGGTGCTTTCTACACCTGGGAACTTCCAGAAGACGACCTCGTAACTCTGTCTGACCTGTGCCATCAACTGACACTCACTGCCCCCTCCCCTACTGTCTGCTCTAGATTCCTTTGACCCACCCCATCCCTGAGCACCTGGGGCCCCAACCACCCCTCCCGCTGGCCTTATCTGCCCTGATCCCCTCACCTCTGACTGGGCAGGAAATTCCAAGAGCCGCCCCAGAGTAGCCCCTGAAGCCAGCCACGTTCCTTCTGCCCCTTTTACATAGCAAAGTGCTCTTTGCTCCTGGTGCCAGGGTCACTGGCTGCCAGCATGATGACCCCCTTCCTCCGGTTGCTCTCTTAGTACAAAAGAAAGAAGGAGAAAGCAGATGGCGAGGGCGGTTCAGAGTCTGATGAAACGTCCACCTCTGGGACCGTCCTCTGGACCCAGCAGGGAGTCCCCACGATTCCACCAGGGAGGCACAGGGAGGGCTGGCCAGCAGGGCTACTGCCACTTTCACCCCATGACGCTGGGATCCCTGAATTCCACTCGAGGGATGGGGTCCCCTGCGGGGGTGGTTCCTGTGGTGTGGACCTCATGGGTCACCCCGATCCTGCCCCGGGGCTGCTCTAAGTCACATGCCCACTGCTCAGACACCAGGATGGCTGAAGACAGGCGGAGGCCTGCTGTCTGCGTGGTCACCCAGTGCCTCTGTGGAGGGCTGCTCTCGGGGGAATGGACACTCCACACAGAGACTCAGCCCTTGGCCCTCGCCCCCAAGGCCATCCGTGTCCTCCCCGGGCACCTTACCTCTTTACCTCTTTTCTTTCCAGCTCCTGACCGACCACCCAAGCTCTCTTCGCTCCTTGGGAGCCGTATAGATCTCTGATCCGCGTCTTCCTCTACAGACTGGAAGCTAAGTCTATGGCCCGAAGTTCCACCTGTTGAGAATTCCCCTGTCATGGCTCTCTTCAAGGGCCACCCCCAGTGGAGATTTAGGTCACACAGTTCGTTTGCATCTGTGTAGACCAGCTGCTGTGGCCTGGATGTGTCCCCAGGGGAGGTGTTGGGAGGTGGTGGCATCTTCAGGCAGTGAAGCCTAGTGGAAGGGAATTAGGTCATTGGGGTACTGTCCTGCGAAGGGATTAATGTTGTTCAGAAGGGACCCCAGTTAGCTCCCATGAGAATGGCTGTTAGAGAAAACTGCCCTCCTTGCTCTCTGGTGTCTTGCCTTACCACGTGATCTCTCTGTCTCACACATACTCCTGCCCTGAAGTTATCCACCCTGAGGTCATACAACCAGAGAGCCCTTGCCAGAGGCAGCACCATGTTGTCTGAAATGTCAGCCTACCAAACTGTGAGCTCAATAAACTTCTTTTCTTTATAAGATGTCCAGCCTAAGGAATATTGTTATAGCCATGGAAAACAGTCCAACACACTAGCCCATCTATGAGCCATACTTGGCCTTTGCCTCCTCCACAGGCTCGTCATAAGAGAGCCTTCACTGCAGTCAGGGTGTCTGTTGAAGGAAAGAAAACCACAGTGGTGACCCAAGGGTCTGAGCTGCTTGTGGCCTCCTTGTGGCCTCCAGCCCTGCTGGTGCTTGATGAGCCATTTGCATCATACAGATAGAATTCAGCTCAGGGTGGGCAACTCCCACCAGCCACAGGCTGTTCCTGAAGAGGACTCAGCTTGAGTTACCAGCAGCCAGCAGGGCTATCCGGGAACTGAGTACTTTGACCCTCAAGGAGGAATCTGAAAGGCCCTCCAGGGTGCACTCTGCATGGGCCCTGTCCAGCAAGAGCCCCTGGTGAAGCCAGGCACCCCTGGGACCCCAGCTCCTGGGAGGCCAGGCAGAAGAAGAGCTGGCACTCGGGAGTTTCAGACCAGCCCGGGCCACACAGGGAGGTCCAGTCTCAAGGAAAAAGAAATATCTATTGTGAGCCACACACGTAATCCAAAATGTTCCAGTAACCACATGACAAACACTAAAAAGAAACAGGTAAAACCAGTGTTAATACTGTAACTATTTAGCTCAGTGGACCCAAGACATCAACTCGGTGTGTGACCAGTGCTTCTCAACCATGGAGATATCTTCCATTGTTGGGGTTTGTCTGTGGGTTGGTTTTCCTTGCTGAGTCTTTGAGATCCCGCGGGTGCTCCCTTTCAAGCACATCTCAATCTGCACAAGCCACTTTGCAAGTGTTCAAGAGCCACTGTTCTGGAAACCACAGCTCTAGGCAGAACCCAGGCCTGGGAGGGTCCTCGCCTTGACAGGGCCCCAAGACACCCCTGTGCCACAGCTTCACCAGGAGCCGCCACTGCTTGCTGAGAAGGTTCAATTTGAAAGGAAAAGGAAAGAGCAATGGTGGGCAGATGCTCAGCTCCCTCTGCGTCTACCCTGTAATTTAATGCTAAATCCAGCTTTGGTTTCTGTGGCAACCGAAGGAACCAGCTCTCCCCAGCTCAGCTCATCGCCCCTGTCGAGTTGCTAAATGCCGGTGCCTGCAATGCACTCCGCATCCCAAATGCCTCAGCTCTGAGGCTCCCAGAAGCCCTGGATTCTGAGCTCGATCCACAGGCACAGGATGGAGTGTGGGAGCTTCTCATCCCAGAAAATGCAAGAAAGGCGGGATTAGGGAGGCTCCATTTGTGGAGATCTTTAGAAATGGGACAGATCCTCCCTGGCCTGGGGAGACTCACCAGGGCTTCGTGGAGCAAACGGGAGCCTTAGACTTGAAGCAGCGCTGCCAACCCAGGAAGCCTGTGGAGACTGACTGTCCCAGGGCGGTCAGGAGCTGGGCTGCTTTGGTTTGAGATGGGGAACCACAGACTGAAATCCTGGCTCCAGCACTGCAGTAGACCTGGGAGGAGCGTCCTGGTCTCCAGGCCCAGAGACACAGAACCATCCTTCAAACCCTGGGCTATCCCGGCCAAGGCCCCTGGACTGGAGCAAGAGGCCCAGGGACCTAAAGGGCATCCGCCTCTCCCTGTTCAGCGTGGTGAGGTGCAGAACAGGACCCTGGCTCCAGGCACCTCTCCAGCCTCGCGTGGGCCCAGTCCCCACACTCCCTGGCCCCCACTGCAGGCCTCCCTGGCTCAGGCCTCCCTGGATGCCACAGCTTTCCCACCACCCAGCCCTGCCTGCCTGGCCCCTGCCCACCCTTCAGTTCTCAGCCCAGGGGCCCTTCTCCGGGTTCCCCAGCCGGGTGAGGTCTCTCCATCCCTGGACACACTCTGCCATCGCTGCAGACCCACCTGTGTGGGCATGACCGCCCGAGTGGCCGCCAGCTCTCCAGTGAACACTGAGCTCTCAGGAACAGAAATGATTCCCGATTTTGCTCAGCCTTTTATCCCAATGCCTGCTACAGTGCTTGACAGAAAGGAAAACTCTCAATAAATATCTGTGGCATGAATAAATAAATAAATGAATCTCAAGGGACAGCTCCTGACAAACGGCAGGTTTCCACAGAACTCTCTGTTGCAAGGCCTCTGAAGCCAGGGACTGTGCGCAGCTCAGAGAAGGCCGTCATCATGGCAGCGCAGCCCTGGGCTAGGAGAAGCCTGGGTCCTCAGGACTGCCCTCTGTAGCCCAGGGTCAGGCTTTCTTAGACTCTAGCAGCTTCCCTGGATGGGCTCAGTTCAGGATTGAAATCCTCAAGGCGGGGGTCCTCTGAGCATGCGCGCTGTCAAGTTCTGAAGCAGAATATCTTCTCCTCAGGGGCCTCCAAGGAGATCAGGGTGACAGCACCCAACGTTTACAGAATGTGCTACCAACATCTGCAGCCAGGTGGCTGAGGCCACAGGTCCCCAGGCTAACAGGACAGGGCCAACCCAGCCAAGAGCAGAAGACACGCCAGCCCCAAGAGAAGAGGACCACCACTCACCGCGCTCCTCTGTAGAGCAAAGACACTACTTGTGCCCCTTTCATTGACCCTTCACAGCTGTGTTAGGAGGTATCACCATTTTCCAGGTAAGGAAAGTGAAGCCTTAGGCAGGTTAAGCAGCTCCGCCAAGGTCACAGATGTAAGAGGCGGAGCCAGGAGATGGGGTGACTCACGCCAAGGGAAAAGGAGAGGAAGGAGGCCTGGACTCTGCCACTAAGTAAATGACTGAGT
This sequence comes from Ictidomys tridecemlineatus, assembly GCF_052094955.1. Classification (NCBI taxonomy): domain Eukaryota; kingdom Metazoa; phylum Chordata; class Mammalia; order Rodentia; family Sciuridae; genus Ictidomys; species Ictidomys tridecemlineatus. Next base: position 3,674,881 of record NC_135486.1, on the reverse strand, counting down.
CAGCCCACACGGCAGCTGGGCCCACTCCAGCCCAGCGAGCCCCTGCAGGACGCCCAGGGCCCTCGCGGGGGCAGCGGAGTGGACAGGCCCTCTGCTCCCCAGGCACCTCAGTGCTCCAGGCTCTTTGCTGCTACCCGCTCCTCTCCTGCAGAGCTCAGGGCTGCCAGGCTCCTCCCTGCAGGCAGGAAGGATTGGCTGCTGGAGGTGCCCTCGCCTGCACCTGTCCGGAGGCAGGGCTCCCAGGCCGCCTCTCACCACTCACGTCCTGGCGGCTCTTTCCCACGCTGGGTCTTTCCACACGGCCCTTCCCTCTCAGTTTTCTGCACAGTAGGGTGTTTCCTGCTCTTACTCCCAAACTTTCTTCTTGGCCACCATGGAGCTGCTGGGCTCAGAGTTCAGGGGACAGGCCGCCGCCCTTGGTTCACCGGTAAGACGAGGCTGGGAAAGAGGTTTTCTGGGTGTCTTCAAGGGTCAATGTGCAGAGCAGGCATGAGGAAAAACACCTGCCAGGGTCATTATTTCTAAAAGGCTTTAGACAGGGATGAGGACAGACAGAGATGAGAGCGTGGCCTCAGAGGCCACCTAGGCCAACCCCGGCCTCTCCTGAATCCAGCATGTGGGCCTCAGCTGTGTCTTGACTCGTCCCTTTCTCCAGTGTCCTTCCCTCACTGCCCCGTCTAGGGACCCGTCCTTCCTTCTCTGATTCTGGCTCCTGCATCCTCATCCAGAACCTCCCGCAGCCTCCGCCCCCTGCAGCCCTGGTGAGCTGGCGCCTCCTGCCACTCCAACCGGCCTACAGCTGCAGCTAGAGCCCACAGGCCCCTGCTCCCACCTGACTTGGAGCAGGCTCGGGACCTGACACGCTGCGCTTTGCCCTGGGCGCTTGCTCCCTCCACTCTGCCTGGCAGAGAGCACCCACTCTGCCTGGCAGACACCACCCGAGCCTGCAACCCAGTTTCCCCGTCACCTGTCCCGTGGACACTTCTGGCTCCAGCTGTGGCCCTCTCTGGCAACCTCACCCTAAACACACACACACACACTCACACACTCACAGTCACACACACTCTATCACATGCACTTACTCTCACACACACTGTCATTCGCACGCACCTTCTCTGTGTCCAGGTCACTGTTTGCCTTGATGAGATTTCCCTGTAGGGTAAATAATCAGCTTGTCTCTGCGCATCTCTTCACCCCTGAGCGTCTGATAACATGGGCCATACCTTGTTTATCTTTGTCTCCACACAGGGATTTGGACATAAGAAGTGCCAATTAATAGTCATTAAATTGATCATCAGCATCAAAAACAAATACAAGCTGGGCACAGTGGCACAGGCCTGTAATCCCAGAGCCTCGGGAGGCTGAGAGAGAGGACTGCGAGTTCAAAGCCAGCCTCAGCAACAGCAAAGTGCTAAGCAACTCAGAGAGACCCTGTCTCTAAATAAAATACAAAATAGACCTGGGGATGCGGCTCAGTGGTCGAGTGCCCCTGAGTTCAATCCCCAATACCTCAAAAAACAAATCCAAATGGTAAGTAAAAGTCTGGGCATGGCCTTTCCCGCAGCCGTTGTGTAATCGCGTAATTCCTCTAACTTCATCAAGGACTGAGTGCAGTGCTGGTGGAACTTCGTGTCTCGGCTGTCCTGTGTGCGAATGAGTCCTTCCTGGCTGAGAGCTTCCTGGAACCCAAATTGCAAGTGCAGCTGGAATCAGGGTGTCTGATGAGAGGCAGCTGTCACTTCTCAGTCTGCCATTTCCCAAACACTGCCCCAAAGTTCTGAACCGCTCATCAGAGAGAGCCGATCCGTGGATCTAAAATAGACATTCTGGATGTAGAACAGTTCCGCCACAGAAAAGAGGGTGCAGCTCTCCGGGGCCTTCCCTAGGAGGCCAAGTCAGGCACGGAGCCTGGGGACCCCAGGTGGCCAGTGGGATGAGGGGAGGGAGATGAGGGTCCAGGTGGAGCCCACTCAGTCCTGAGTCCCTGCCGAAGCACACGGCTCTCGCCTGTTCAGAGACATGGTGTCCTGGGTCACAGGTGTCGGGATGGAAGCCCAAACCAAGCAGGCCTCAGGGACCAGAACTGTGAAACCCTGCCTAGGACCTGCAGAGCACTTTGTGACTTGGTCACCACAACCACTAGGTGACATGGGACACTGGACCCTGGCCTGCAGCCTCCTGGGCACACTTCATTCCTGAGCCTTCCTCTCTCATGTAGCAACCTCCCGACCACGGGCTGCCTCCAGGTGGCTGTTTTTGGTACCGGGGATTGGATCCACGGGTGCTGGACCACGAGCCACACCCACAGGCCCTCTTGACTGTTGTTGTTGCTGTTGTTTTGAGGCAGGACCTCGCTAAGTTGCCCAATCTGTCCTGGAAACTGCCCTCCTCCTGCTCAGCCTCCTGAGTGGCTGGGATGGCAGGTGTGGCCACCACCAGTGGACTCTCAACCACGAGGTCCACCGCCTTCCCTTTGTTGGCCCCTGGCCTCTCGGCGCCTCCCAGGTTGGGGTTCCTCAGGGCTCGCGTTCAGAGGGCCTTCACTTCCCGTCTCTGAACCTCCACGGCACTGCTCCCACCCCACCCCACCAGGACCCACGGTCTCCACGTTGAGCCAGACCCCTCCTCGCCCTGCATCCCTGGCCCTGCCAACCCCGACTCCTGTTAGATTCCCACAGCGTCTCGCATCAGCCTGGACCAAAACCAAACTGCCCTCCTTTCCCAATCCCCCGACGGGGAATAGCAGAAGAGGCCAGACGTGTGGCTTTGTCTAGTGTCTCCCAACTTCTGCGGGGTGCCCTCCAGGTGTGACACACCTGGGTGGGCGAGCAGGGGCCCAGGAGCCATGCTAAAAAAATAAGAAATAAGAAAACCACCACCTAATTCTTCAGGACAGTGTTTCCCAGCCCTGATCAACTCCCTAAAACCAGTTCCCAAAGAGCCAGTTCCACAGACAGACTTGGGCAAACTGGTCCTCCTTGTCTCTCCACGTCGCATCCCTGCACTATCGTCATCCAAAATGATTAAAAACGCTGCCCCAGACCAGGGACCCCGAACCTGAAACCCAAAGGCGATTCTCATGTAAGCCGAAGTCTGAAGCAGCAGCAGGTCCTAGAGAGCAGACCATGACCTGCCCTCACCTGCTCAGGGCCACCCAGGCAACAATCAGAACCTGCCAAACACCGCGGTGAAAACCTCGCTCCCCGGAAAGCGCAGGGTCCTGCTTTCTGCGTCTATAGGAATAAATCTGCTTTAGCAAAAAGGTCATTTGGTGCCAAGGAAGGTGGGGAACACACTTTGGACCTGAGCCCAGGGCACTGTTGCTACGACTCTCCAGCCAGGGCCGGGTCCAGGACTGACCTGGGAGTGGGGCCGGCAACAGGCAGAGCTGTGCAAGGTTTTGGCATCTAGGAGTTGAAGAGGCTGCAGCCAGGTGCAGCCTCTAGGCCTGGGCTCTGAGCCTCCACATGCACAGAGACGGTTAGGAGACGGGCAGAGACCAGAGAACTGTTTTATATGGAAGGTAACTGAAAATCCTTATCCTACAGTGAATTCCTGTGTCCCCTCTATTTACATCACTCTAGGTGACGGCCCATGGAGCACAGGTCTCTGCAATGCACCCCTCAGTGCAGATGGAAGATGGCCCACCTGGAGGTCAAGGGTGGCAACACCAACAGATGCTCCCTGTGGCATGGTCACTATATACCGGGGACTCTCTGCTCGCTGGTACAATTCCTGCAACATCCAAGAAGAGTAGGTGGGATTCTTAACATGACACAGAATACAAACTTTGACTTGAAATGCTTCATAATTTCCCCAAGGCCCTGCAGCTGGGATCCGAATGCAGCCCTGTGCCTATCCCCAAAGCCTGGATAGGGCCAGGTGAATCTTGGGCAAGGTAATGACCACGGCATCCCACCTTCCCCCACAGCCACCTCCCAGGGCTCGAGGTCCTGCTTCCCTCCCGCCCCCACCCTAGGTCTCCTGAGCCTTGTCCTGCCAAGATCCAGCCACAGTCCCACGTCTTGGCTCTCCTCAATAGCGAGGATCCACAGGCTTTGGGACTTTTTCTCTGGGTCCCTGTTTTTGATCTTCTGTGTGTGTGGGTTTTCCTTGTTATCCTTGCATGTTGAGATCTCACACTTCACATCCAGGTAGCTTCCTTTCAGACTGTGCTCTGAGGGACACGGTGACCTCTGTAACCAAGATAGACATATGCAAGCTTCCACTTTTTAAAGAAGCACTGTATGTGTCTCAGATACAAGTAAAAAGTCTGCACCGGGCGCTTATAACAGGCAGGTCAGCCCTAGGGAGGTGTGAGGCAGGAGCATGGCCCCAGGGGGGTTCCATCTAAGGAGGGTCTGAGCAAGACACAGGAAATGGAGAGCAAGAGTCGCCCAGAGTGGAGTCGAGGTCTCCACTGCTCTCACTGCAGCTCCACTCCCAGCCCACCCGAATGCACCCAGCTCCCACAGCGCACCCCCCCAGGGCCAATCTGCTTCTATCCAACCCCCTCGCCTGTCCTTGCAAAACCCCTCAGACACCTTGTCCACCTCCACCCTCTCCTGGGGGACCTCTGATAGGTCACTGTGCTCTAGATCCCACCCTCGGACTTAGGGGACGCTGAGCATGTCCTCAACTGCCGGGCTTCACTTGCTGGTCTGAGGTGGCCTGGTGACCCTCCCTGTGACAAACAGGAGGCAGGAGAACATCCCAAGGGGTCGCTGTGGCCTTAGTGCTCTGCGGGGAGCCTGCTCACCAGTGATGGTTTCCAGGCCCTGCGCTGGCTGGAGGACGGCACGCCCCCAGTGCGCTGAACCAGTCCTGCAGAGAGTCCACAAGCTCCCGAGCCCTTCTCTTACGCACATTTCATTTGGCGGAACTCCTGCTATTGCAGTTTTCATCTTTTAATCGCTTTATTGAGATATCTTTGACATAAAAACTGTGTATATCTGGGACGCACAGCAAGGTGTTGGCAGTGTGTACACTGTGAAGTGATCGCCGCGATCCAGCTAATGAGCAGACGCATCCCATAACTGCACACAGGGCCCCTGTGTGTGGGTGTGGGGCGGGCGGTCAGATTTAAGGTCTACCCTCTCCTTATGAAGCAGAGTAAGCTGTCGTGCCCCAGAATGTCGGACTTTATCCCCCCAGCTAGCTGTGACTTGGTACCACTACCAGCAGCACCCTGGCCCCACCCCGCCTGTCCGCACCCTCCTGGCCCAGCCTCTGGTGACCACATGCTACTTCCACGAGTGGACCTTGGTAGATTGTGTGTGTAAGAGAAGTCACATGGTATTGTCTCTGTCCTGGCTTGTTTCACGATGCAATGTACCAAATGTTTCAAAATAGCCAAAAGAGGGGGTTATAAACGTCGTCACCACCAAGGAGTGGTAAATATTTGAGGTGATAGACACTAATCTGATTTGATCATCCCACAACATGTACTTATGTCAAAATATCTCTTTGTACTCCATCAACATATGCAATTAATTGTCAATTAAAAATGAAACTAAAAAAAAAAAAACTACCCTCTTAGCAAATTACAAGTCGACAATGTGGTACTGTTAACTATCACCCTCATGCTGCAAGTCGGCTCTCCGGCAGTTCTTCATCTTGTCTAACCACAACTTTGCATTCTCTGGCCAAGGGGGGACAACCTCTCCCATTCCCCCTCCCCTGCCCCTGTATCACGGGGCTCCTCCCTTCTATTTTAGAGTCCACATCTAAATGAGGGTTTCAGCCTGTGCATCACCCTGGACGGATGTCACTAGTCATTGTGAGCGCAGGCGGGAATGCCCTGGGAAGAGGGCAGGGCGGCTCTTCAACCCACCCCTGAACTGGTGCGGGACACGACTCAGTGGAGAGCTGATGCGCAGCCTGCGTGTTGACTGGCCGACCCACTGCAGAACCTCGGATCTGCAGCAGACCAGCCCCCGGGGTGGGCTGCAACCGGGAAGCAGGAGCTCGCGGATGAGGGACTTCCACGGGCATCTTGTTTGAATAACCCAGCGTGAGAGGCTGTTGGAACCACGGGGAGCCCGCACGTAGGCCTGGGTCTGATGATGGGAAAATACTCATTTTGTTAGATTCAATGCTTTTGTAGTTAAAGGGGAATGTGTTCTTTTATAAAGATTTATGCTTAATATTTAATCAACATAATATTCTAATTTACTTCAAATTCTTTAGCAAAAAAAAGAATTATAGAGGAAAATATTAACAACTGTTAAATCTAGGTGTTGGATACATAGGGGTTAATTTTACTGTTCTCTTTCTACTTTTCAAAAGTTTAAAATGTTAATAAGGATTTTTAAGAGTTTTGGTTAACAAGGCATAAAAAGTAATCTGATATTTATGTGCTACAGTCTTTACAGATCCTTTCTCTTTTATTATCTTGTTTCATTAAAAACGATAACAAGTGAAATATTGACCCATTTTATATACGAGGATCATGAATCTCAAACATAAAAGTGCAGGTTTAAACCTTTAGTTAGATGAATCTCCGTCTTTGGCTACGAAGACATCTCTAGAGCTGGAAATCGTTTCTACATCAACCCTGTCCTTTCTGGTGTGGATGGAATGGTAGTGACACTGGAAAGCTCTAAGGTCCACTGCCCCTTTCAGATGGTTCCTCTTAGCACGTTTCCCTGAACAGGAATATTCTACAAGTCACGTGACTTTTTGGTTTCCTAGTCAACATTAAATTTGTGTTCATGATATATTGTTGCCTGTTGTACACAATAACATTATGTCTAAAAATTGTGCACACCTTAATTTAAAAGTACTTTATTGCTTAAAAAAAAAAGGAGCAGGGGCGCTAATAATCATCTGAGCTGTTGGGAAAATGGTGTTCATAGACTTGCTCAATGCAGGGTTGCCACAGACCTTTAATTTAAAAAAATTTTAAAAATAAACATTTTTGTGAATTGCAATCAAGCCAGTCAAAGTAAAATGAGGGACGTCTGTATTAGTACCACAGGAAAGTGAAAACGGGCCTAGAGAACTCTTTGCAAGTTGTCTGCCCTTGGAGCTGGATCTTATTTTTAATCCAGCAGGTCTTGCCTCCGAGTCCCTGTCAATCAGTGACTGTTGGGGTAGGTAACGTCTACGGTACTGAAAAAGGACTTGAGAGGTTTTCTTCCTCCCTTGACTGATCACTGAACTCCTTTAAAGGATGATTCCTCGGCTGAGGGCTTGCGCCTCTCTCAAAATGAAGCATAAAGCAGAGACAAACTCTTGAAGGGCTCATCAGACACTCCCCTGCAGTGGGAAGGGTTGCAGACACTGGCACGGGTTTTCATAGACGGGCAGCAGGGCAACAAGATGCTGCTGCCCCACTGTGGGGAGAGACGGGCAGGGCAACAAGATGCTGCTGCCCCACTGTGGGGAGAGCCGGGCAGGGCAACAAGATGCTGCTGCCCCACTGTGGGGAGAGACGGGCAGCAGGACAACAAGATGCTGCTGCCCCACTGTGGGGAGAGATGGGCAGCAGGACAACAAGATGCTGATGCCCCACTGTGGGGAGAGACGGGCAGCAGGACAACAAGATGCTGCTGCCCCACTGTGGGGAGAGACGGGCAGCAGGGCAACAAGATGCTGCTGCCCCACTGTGGGGAGAGACGGGCAGGGCAACAAGATGCTGCTGCCCCACTGTGGGGAGAGACGGGCAGGACAACAAGATGCTGCTGCCCCACTGTGGGGAGAGACGGGCAGCAGGACAACAAGATGCTGCTGCCCCACTGTGGGGAGAGACGGGCAGCAGGGCAACAAGATGCTGCTGCCCCACTGTGGGGAGAGACGGGCAGGGCAACAAGATGCTGATGCCCCACTGTGGGGAGAGACGGGCAGGGCAACAAGATGCTGATGTCCCACTGTGGGGAGAGACGGGCAGCAGGGCAACAAGATGCTGCTGCCCCACTGTGGGGAGAGACGGGCAGGGCAACAAGATGCTGATGCCCCACTGTGGGGAGAGACGGGCAGGGCAACAAGATGCTGCTGCCCCACTGTGGGGAGAGACGGGCAGGGCAACAAGATGCTGCTGCCCCACTGTGGGGAGAGCCGGGCAGGGCAACAAGATGCTGCTGCCCCACTGTGGGGAGAGACGGGCAGCAGGACAACAAGATGCTGCTGCCCCACTGTGGGGAGAGATGGGCAGCAGGACAACAAGATGCTGATGCCCCACTGTGGGGAGAGACGGGCAGCAGGACAACAAGATGCTGCTGCCCCACTGTGGGGAGAGACGGGCAGCAGGGCAACAAGATGCTGCTGCCCCACTGTGGGGAGAGACGGGCAGGGCAACAAGATGCTGCTGCCCCACTGTGGGGAGAGACGGGCAGGACAACAAGATGCTGCTGCCCCACTGTGGGGAGAGACGGGCAGCAGGACAACAAGATGCTGCTGCCCCACTGTGGGGAGAGACGGGCAGCAGGGCAACAAGATGCTGCTGCCCCACTGTGGGGAGAGACGGGCAGGGCAACAAGATGCTGATGCCCCACTGTGGGGAGAGACGGGCAGGGCAACAAGATGCTGATGTCCCACTGTGGGGAGAGACGGGCAGCAGGGCAACAAGATGCTGCTGCCCCACTGTGGGGAGAGACGGGCAGGGCAACAAGATGCTGATGCCCCACTGTGGGGAGAGACGGGCAGGGCAACAAGATGCTGATGCCCCACTGTGGGGAGAGACGGGCAGCAGGACAACAGATGCTGCTGCCCCACTGTGGGGAGAGACGGGCAGCAGGACAACAAGATGCTGCTGCCCCACTGTGGGGAGAGACGGGCAGCAGGGCAACAAGATGCTGCTGCCCCACTGTGGGGAGAGACGGGCAGGGCAACAAGATGCTGATGCCCCACTGTGGGGAGAGACGGGCAGCAGGACAACAGATGCTGCTGCCCCACTGTGGGGAGAGACGGGCAGCAGGGCAACAAGATGCTGCTGCCCCACTGTGGGGAGAGACGGGCAGGACAACAAGATGCTGATGTCCCACTGTGGGGAGAGACGGGCAGGACAACAAGATGCTGCTGCCCCACTGTGGGGAGAGACGGGCAGCAGGGCAACAAGATGCTGCTGCCCCACTGTGGGGAGAGACGGGCAGGGCAACAAGATGCTGATGCCCCACTGTGGGGAGAGACGGGCAGTAGGGCAACAAGATGCTGCTGCCCCACTGTGGGGAGAGACGGGCAGGACAACAAGATGCTGCTGCCCCACTGTGGGGAGAGACGGGCAGGGCAACAAGATGCTGCTGCCCCACTGTGGGGAGAGACAGGCAGGGCAACAAGATGCTGCTGCCCCACTGTGGGGAGAGACGGGCAGCAGGGCAACAAGATGCTGCTGCCCCACTGTGGGGAGAGACGGGCAGGGCAACAAGATGCTGCTGCCCCACTGTGGGGAGAGACGGGCAGGGCAACAAGATGCTGCTGCCCCACTGTGGGGAGAGACAGGCAGGCAGGGGGCAGGCAGGTGTTTGAAGAGGATTTTGAGGTTCATACTTTTCCCAAAGGTCCACGTGAAGGATGATACATCTCTTTATGATCTTTGCTTTTCTTCACTGACCTAGGCCCCTTTGAAGACTTCATTCAATTGTACAGTATCGAACTGTGCTATGAACTGTGTCATCCAGAATTCATATGTTGAAGTCCTGATCCCAGTACCTCAGGATGTGACTATATTTGGGGATAAAATCTTTAAAAAGGTAATTAAGACTAATTAAGGCTGAGCCTCGTGTCCTTGAGCTGGAGAGTAGGAGTCATCCCAGAGGCGTAGGATGATCAACGTGTAAATCAATGAAAGGCCCCGCTCCTCAGGAGAGCGAGGGACTCCCACACTGGCGGGGATGAGGGAAGCGGCTGTCCCTCCACCCAGGATGCACTGGACCACACCCAGGGGTGGGTGGAGGAAGGGGACAGCAGGGGGCAGCATTCTGTGCATGAGCCACGGGCTAAACGACCTCTGCAGAGCTGGCAATGGCTTAGTGTCACCTTGCAAGTGTCCAGTGCTGGCCACGGGCTGGGCCTGACACTTACCAGTGGGTGAGATGAGCATTCATCACGCTCATGGGTGACTGGGTCAGAGGGAGGCCACCACAGCACATGCAGGTGCCACACAGGCCCCTCAGGCAGCACTGTGGGGTGCACCAGGGGCCAGAGGAAGCCCAACCCGGCTGGGGAGGATCCTCATCAGGCCCAGGGGGCGAGGGGGGAGGCAGCCAGCTCCCAGGTCTCTTCCCTGAGGCACCAGTCCCCTCCAGAGGGCTCCGCCTTCCTGACCAGAGTCGTCCTACGGCTCCCCTCCAAGTGCCATCACATTGGTCAGGATTTCAACCTGAGAATTTAACCTGAGAATCTGGGGGCACACGGTGAGTATATTGCTCTGAAACCAACAAACAATACGGACTGAAATGGGGAACGTTCAAAAATACGAAGTGCCCAGTGCAGAGGGACTGGACATAGCCCTTGGGGACAAGAGAAGAAGCACCCTCCGTGTCTGAAGATGCGAGAGGGCGCGAGACAGAGGGGCGGCCACGCTGTGAGGACGGAGGGTGAAGGTGTGGTGGGGGACACATCTCCCGGGGGCTGAGAAAGGGTGAGAGTGCCGGGGACGAGCCTAGACACCAGGCGAGGGGAGGACAGCTCAGACGTGCAGCCCCCGCCACAGTGAGGACACTGTCCCCTGACAACCGCGGAGGAGGGGACAGGAGCCACTGCAGGCCGATGAGCTTCACCGAGGCAGCAAAGCGTCCTCGACAGCGCGTCAGCTTTTAAAGTGGTTCAGATTCCCGCCTTGTGCGATGGAGTCCAGTGCGTTATTTAAAAAATGTGCCCAGAAAGATCAGAAAGACCTCAGTGCTCCCGGCAGCTGTCTCCAGGGGTGGATTAAGAGCAGCAGGATTTCCTTCTTTTACATACCCCTTCCTTTCCCAATCTTCTACATTAAACATGTATCATTTTTAAAATCAGGAAAAGAATTTGAGAGAACAGGTGGAGGTGTTGTGCTCAGAAAGGAACAAAGCCACACTGGGCGCCGTGGCGCTCGCCTGTATCCCACTGACTGGGGAGGCTGAGGCAGGAAGATCCCAAGTTCAAAGCCAGCCCCAGCAACTTGGCAAGACCCTGACTCTAAATACTTAGACTAAAAGGGCTGGGATGTGGCTCAGTGGTTAAGTGCCCCTCGTTCAATCCCCAGTTTTTAAAAAAAGGAATATAGCCTTTTCTTCGTCTCAGACATCAGAAAGGAAAGGAGGAATATGTAGAAAGAAATGCTTGGAGGGAGAAAAGTGGGTCTGAGAAGGAACTCACGTCAGGCCAACGTCTCCTCCACCACCTCAAGTCAACAGTCCTCAAAAGCATTTCCAAATGGAGGCAATTTTCCCCCTGGACATTTTACTTTTTGTTCATTTTAGCACCTGTTACAAGAGAAATGTCAGGAGGATCATGCCGAAATCACTCTGCAGCCCAACTTTTCTCCAGACTTCACAAATTCACTGGGAGTCTGAGAGCCCCGAAGGGCAGCATGGGACAGGCTCACTCCCAGCGGCCAGCCCTCAGCCACCGGCCACCAAAGCATTCACCTGCAAACTCAGCAACCAGCAGCCAGTGCCTGGGTGGCCAGCCAGTGCCGAGCAATCCCTCAGAAAACACAAAGATGACCTTTGACGTCAGACAGGCAGCAACACCCCAGTGACTGGAACACGAGAATGACTGCAGCGCGTCACAGCTCTGCCCAGGGGACTGTCCCTGCCAGAGCTGGATGGTGTCCTCCATCCTGGGAACCCCAACTTCCTCTCCAAAGAGTCACTCAGGACTTCAATGCCCCCATTTTTTTAATACTCATGTTTTACTTGTAGGTGGACACAATACCTTTATTTTATTTGTTTTTACATGGTGCTGAGCATTGAACCCAGGGCCTTGCACGTGCTGGGCAAGCACTCTACCGCTGAGCCACAACCCCAGCCCATCAATGCCCCCATTTTACAGATAAGGAAACTGAGGTCCAGAGAGACAGTGATGTCCCTGATGTTCCACCTGGTCTGTGACACAGTCCAGGAGTGACACAGTCCAGGCCAGCAGAGGGCCCTCCTCACCACCCACCTGAGCTTGGGAAGATGCTCTCAGAAGGGCTGCACCACACAGTGTCCAGTGAACTCCGTGAAGGGCCCCTGGGACTTGGGCCAAGTGTGTCCCAGGGGGAGCAGGACAAGAGGAAATGCCCTGCCATAGGAGCCCTTGTCCTGGAACACGTGGCAAAGCCTCCTGGTCAATTCTCTCTAAAACCCAGTGCACCTTGAGCCTGTACTGTCTCGAGAATTTCCATCTAATCACCACCTGTTTTACAAGATGACACAGTGCCAGCTTCCTCACCAACCCGCAGTGTGAGCCAGTGTAAGGGTCCGGCAAAGCGTCAGAGGAAGAGACCACAAGAGACTGGCTTCATGCAATAAGCAGGAGGGAGTTGATTTAGGATCCAATTCAGTGCGCTGAGGCTCAAGGCTCACTCAGGAAGGGAGAGCGGCCCAGAGCCCCGAGCAGAGGTCAAGCAGAGCTTAAGTACACTTTTGGGGGAGGGTGGGGGGCTTTGCATACATCAGAACAAATCATCATGAGGCACGGGAAAATTGAACAACAACTCTCATACATGATTAGCACATTCATTGGCAGGAACAGACTGGGTAGGGGTGATTGGTCACTTCTAAGTGGGGTACACATTCAAACTGATTGGTTTTAGGGCCTAAAGGACTACGTGACAAACTACACAGAATCCCAGGTTATTAGACAACCAGGGAGTCAGTGGGAATATTTACTGGGCAGTTCGGGTATTGTCCTAACAGAGGATTTTAACAATACCTGGTCCTTCACTTTTTAACTCAGGCCCTGCAGCTTGGAAACTTTACAATGCCCAGTCTTTTACACTTTAACTCAGGCTTTGCAGTTTAGAAACAGCTTAGAAATTTTACCTTTACACCAGAAAGACTGCAGTTCCCTGGACAACAAGGGATGCAGAGGAGCAGCCTGCCCAGCAAGGCCCTTCGCCAGCTCACGTTTGCTTTGCCAAAAGGAAGAGGGAAGAGAACAGGCACTGAGCAATACAGAGGGCCCAGAGGCAGAGCTCAGCACCAGGCAGCAGTATCAAGGAGAGCGGTCACAGGTAGTGACGAAGGTGTGCACTGCCTGGCTGAGCCCAGTTTCCTTTAGAGCAAGCAGGGGTTAGCGCTTTCTTCCTTACAAGATTGTCCTGACAATAAGAGGAGGCCATGTTCTCAAGCACTTAGCCCAGAGTTACGCGGTAAACATATATATTAGGACATATGTTAAACAGTCGATAACGGATGGTCACCAGTATGATAACGGATGGCAATATTATGGCATAAGGAAGACAGGGTCACAGGTTAGAGATTTTAAATTTTTAATGATTTTAGTCCTTCCAGAGGAGACCTTTTTTTTCAAAAAAATAATAAGAAGAAAACCAATCAAACAGAATGACATTTCCAAATATCAGAGAGAGATTTTGTTGGTCCATCTAAACACCAACATCAGTGACATCAGTGTTGAATGGGGTCCAGATTAGCAGGACTGGGTGCATTTTCCGTCTGAGTGGCCCTGTTTCTGCTCCTCTGCAGACAGGAGGAAAGGGCTGTACTGAGGCAGCTGCCTGGACATAATGGGCACCTTGCCCGGGCATGGAGACCACACTGACCACACAGGGCAGGTCCTGCTCCCTGACAGCTTTTCTTAACCGTATGAAAGAGGCCCCAGAGGGTGGAGCTTGCCTTGCTCTTTGGACATGCGACAGAGTCAAGTCTGCCGCCCCTTCTCCACCAAGCACATCAGTATGCTCGGCAGCAGCCTCTCCTGCGGGCGTCTGCGCCCCGCCTCTACGGCAGCTGTCTCAGACGCTGCAGCAAGGCTCCGCATTGCCCAGGCACCAGAACTTTCTCGGCTGCAGGGGAGAAAGCACTTTAGAAAATGGCCTATTTTTCACAGCTGACATGCCTGCCACTTAGAAGATCATGGAGGTTGGAGGTGCGTGGTAAAATGGAGTGGAAAATCAAGATATTTCCTACAAAAGGCAGTCCAAAATATCCTGAGATATGCTGTTATGGATTAGCAATCAAACTGCTGATCGCCCCCGTCACCCCCACGTTCACACACACCAGCTGTGCACTGGGGGGTCTGTAAGATGCCGGGGAACAGATGAGGGAGACATGGCCCCTGCCCTCCACCAATCCAGTCTGGGGCCAGAGGCACACACATGAAGAAACATCACAGCTCAGGGCTTCAGAAATGCAGAAGATGGAGCAGAAAAAAAAGACGTGAAAGTTTTTAGTCAAACATGAGTACGCTCGATTCCCAGCCTGCTGCCTCTCCCACACACAGCTGCCGTCACCATCGCAGGACGGGAGAGGACATCCATCTTTACAGGCCAGGGAGAGTGCGTGGCTGGCCTCTCATCTGCAGAAGAGAAGGCAGTCTTCGTGGGACCCTGAGGCCGCTGAGGTCCAGGCCGTGCCCAGGACCTGGCTGGTGACCTGGAGTGTTCCCAGGACACCAGTGCTGGCCCAGGACATCCCTGACTACAGATCCGGAAGACCTCCCAGTCGGCCCATGTATTGGGCTGTACTTTCCCATTTACCCACCTCACCAAGGGCAAGACAACGCCCACTGCCCACGCTCAAGTCCCAGGGCAGGAGGACGCCCGCTGTGCCGCCAGAAGAGCCTCACGCCTCTCCTGACCCCAGCCCTGGGCGCTTGGGCTTCCTTCCTCTGAGGTCAGGTGAACAGAATTGGTCTCCTCACGATTCTCAGGCAGTACCTTCTAAGGTCAATATCCATACCCTTCTTGGTCTAGTAAGGCCATTCCTGAAGGTTCCGTGGCCACCATGAGCACGCACCTTGCAAATCTCCACATGCAAGCAGCATGGTGGACCACGAGGCCAGCACCACAGGTCTGGGATCCACTGCATGTTAACAGGAGGCCACTCTGTCTGGGCAGCTTCCAGGCATGGGTGAGAGCCCAGGGACACTGCGGCAGACCCACCATGGGAAACATGGCCCTCTGCTGCCTGTTCTGCTGCCTGTTCTGCCAGAGGACACACGGCCTTCCACACTCCTCAGGCTGCACAGCAGTCCCCCCACCCAGCACCCCTCCCTCCCACCTTCCCTGGAGGGGGAACCTGCAGTTCATCAGCAACTCCCCCAGCTTTCCCACCCCTCCCCATTTTCTCTGCCTCTCTCTCTTCTTGCACACTTATCCCTTCTCAGGATCTTCTTCTTGGAGGTCAACGCTGGTCCACCGGTCAGCACGACAGACCCACCCTCACAGCACCTTCCATCTCAGCCCTTGGACTTTACGGTCTGAGACGGGAGGTGCTGGCCTTTATTTCCATAAGGCAAGCTCACTGTCTCTCAGTCCTGTCCTGTGTGTGGACTCCTCACCTACCCCCATGGGAGCCCCTTCAACCTGCAGAGACGGCCACAGAACCCTGCCGGACCCAGCGACCTATCACAATATGTGACAGATACGAAAATGGGATGCACAGAGTCTCCTGGCCCTGGCAGGGAGAGGTTTGCAACCGAGTCTGGTCTGAAATTCACCATCATCCTGGCAGAGAGAAAAGAACAGAAAACACAGCGGAGCCACAGAAAGCTGGGTAAATCTGCAGTGGAGAAGCAGCAGCTGAGCCGCACCCTCTGGTCCAAAAGTCAGGAGCTGCCCTGACAGAGGACGCCCACCGGCTCCATCTTCAGGCCCACTGGGGAATGCAGCAGACGCAGCTCGGAGGAGAAGAAAATGTTCCTCCCCCAGTCTCCTGCCTGGGACTTACGTCATTCTGAACTCCAGAACCAACCCAACCCTGCCGTGGAGAGTATACACTTACTGAAAGTTAGGGAAGATATTTAGAATAAGTTTTTGTTCAAGAAGCTTCATCCCACTAAGGCTTCCCTCTCTGGGTGGAGGGATGTAAAGTGACTTCTAATTAGTAAAGTTGTTTTTTTTAACCTGGACCTCTTTTCCTTTACACCACAGCCCGGTGCCCTCTACCAGGGGCCCTGGAGACACCTGCGTGGGTGCACAGGGTGGAAACTGGCCTCTTCACCCTGGTGACACCCCAGGGCCTTCCATTTTGAGGACTCAGCTTCTGACTGACCTGCTCTGGTCCCCTGCTCCCACCATGTCCTCAGGAGCCCGATGAGGTGACTGCCCATCGCCATTCCTCATAGGCTACGTCAGAGATACCGGGAGGGATGTGCCTAACTGTGTGACTCATGTCTGGGTTCGGCAGAGGTTGTTATGAATTGAAAAAAGCCATGCATATAGATGAGACTAGAAAGAAAAAAATTAGTGAAAATAATTCTGCAAAGATGATGGGATTAGAGATCTGTGAGAAGTCTGAAATTTAATGCATGAATGACTAGGAAATCCAACACAGATTAACTGATAAAATAAAAATTCATCATGAGCAATGGCTTCGCTCTTCTTCTGAGCCAAGACCAAGCCAGTAGATCAAAGTCCCAAATCTTATTTCTGCCTCCAAGGTCACCTTGCCCCTCCAAGGTCTCCCCACTTTGCCCCTTCCTTTCTCTCCCCGTCCCTTTCTTTCCTCACGGTTCAGATCACCCCTGGGAACCTGGAGAGGCTGAGGTCAGACGTGAGGGGGTCCTGGCTACTCATTTTTCTGTGATCTTCTTCCCACCACCTTGAAGTCTCCGCTCAAAGGTCAACTTCTCAGTGAGGTCTCCCCTGACCGACCCCCCCTTGGAATCTGAAACCCACCCCTCCCAGCACTCTGCTCCCGCCTCTCAGCTCCCCGTCGGCCTGGCATTCCGTCTTGTTCGCACTTGGATGGCTTTGAGGAGAGGGTCCCCCGGTGTTTCAGTAGCAGTGCAGGCTGGCCCAGCTGTCTGGCCTGTCATCATTAGAGCTAGAATTCCTTCCTGCTGACCAGTCTATGGGGTTTTTTGTAGAGAAATGAGCCCTGACTTAATCTACACTGTTACTTTAGGATTTGTCACCTGCAGCCAAATTGAACTCTGACAACGGCTTACTTATCACATAGGCCAGCTCCGTCCCCCCACTCCTCTGCATATGAGTGTGTGTGTGTGTGTGTGTGTGTGTGTGTGTGTGTGTGTGTGTCATCATTTCCAAGGTGCAGTGGCCACCAGCAATCCAATGTCCTCATGTCCCCAAAGCTCTGAAACTTCCAGCAGGAGGCCCAGGGTGGTCATTTCCATGGTTGCAGGCATTCTCTTGAGGTGCACCCCCATGGCTTTGGGGAGAAGGGAATTGTTTCTTATCCAACCACAGTATCCCCTAAAAGTCGGTCTCCCTGCCTCCCAGCCCTCCTCCGTGTCCCAGCTGTGAAGCCCCTGTAAGTCCCACCGGCCCAGCTACTCATCATGGTCCTCTCAACCCGCACCCATGGGCTCCGAGGCGGCTCTGGACACAGCAGTGAACTTTAATCTCAATGCTACAAGGAAAATTCTACTCAGTTCTATGAATACCCCATCCTGCTGCACTCCAAGAAGTGGGGTGATGTGTTCTCACGGGACACTAGACCCTCACGAAGGCAGGTGGTCACGGAGGGCTCTCCAACGTGCTGTGTTCCGTGGCCTCTCATCGTGCGACGGTCACTAGCAGAGGCCACTTCCGTTTCTCAATCTGTACTTTTTCATTTTAATATTTTCTACCCAGACCAAAACAAGGTCATTTGCTCTCAGATACTTTGAAATCAACATTTTTTAAAAATCTCTGTCTGCTCCTCTGTCAGCTCCTCGCCCTGCAACACCAGCCAACTCCCGTGATGTTGGCTGCCTCCTGGATCCTGAGCTTGCTGTGCTCCAAGCCTGGCCCCTCGTAATCTCCTAGCAGAGGGCCACCTACAGAAAACCACAGCACACCTGGTTTGGACCACAAGGAGGAAGGAAATTAAAGACAAAGACTTCAATTTGCTGCAGAAAAGTGAGGAAAATTATATTTTAAGTCATATTTGATTTTTTTTAATTCCATGGGTGATTTACTTCTTCAGATGCAGGACAGTGGTGTTTATCTGTGGGAAGCTGGACTGAGGAACCCAGGGGGGAGAGCCCGTAGACCCTGGGTACCGGTGGGTGATAGAAATCAGAGGCAGAAAGACCAGAGGAGAAAGTAGAGAAGGTCAAGGTTGGAGACGGCCCAGCAGAGTGACCACCTCCCCACCCACCTGTCTTCCCACTCCTGGGCAGCAACAAGACCTTTGCCCCTCTCTCCAAGCCTGTCCTACCAGTCCCCCATCCACTCTCAAGAGGACAATGAAAATGGAGACCCCCGGATGGGAGCCCCCTCAACTCCCAGGGTCCCCAGTGACACACGTCTCCCCTCAAGGTCCCCTGCCCTCTCCTGTACACCACTGAAAGGGCTTCTCCTCTCAGGATGAAACTGAGTTTGAGACAAAACCCGATTCTGTACTTGGCAGGTGGGGCCTGAGTATCTGCTGGGCTTTGCAGCTGAGTGTCCACAGCTGACCACAGCAGGGGACATCCATACAATCCAATCAGCAAGCTGGATTCCTCCACTTCCATGGAGTGGCCTGGGGCAGCTCTGTGTCTCGGCTCTAAATGGCCGGTGATGCCCTCCAGTGTGGCCACCGGACCCAGCCGCTCACCACCAACTTCTCTCTGGGTCTTATCTCACAAAACCCAGAGAATGAAATTCACAGGATTCGGAAGGTGGCCATGGGGGCGAGGAGGCCGGGAAGGCAGAGCATTCGTCAGCTTTCTGTCACTGGGACAGAGTGCTGGAGGAGGACAGGTTCGTGGGAGGAAAGATGTATTGGGTTTCGGAGGTTCGTGGGTGGTCACTGAGCCCCGCGGCCTCATGCTGGAGGCATCCTGGAATGGAGCTCAGTGGCTCACCTCACAGGGGCTGGAAACAGGGGCAGGGCCTGGGGACCAAGGGCACCCTCAGGACACACCCACAACCACCCACTTCCTCCACTCAGCCCCACTTCCTGTGTCCACCACCTCCCAATACCGAGCAGATTATGCATCCATAAGTGGACTCTTCCATCCTCGAGGTCAGAGCTCTCGTGATCCACTCGTCCCCAAGACCCACTCGGAACACTGCTGCACTGGCGGCCACACCTTCAACCTGTGGCTGTTTGGGGGACGTTTCTGATCCAGACCATAACAGCATCCTTATGAAAGGTCCTCAGAGAGCTGCCTACCCTCCTCCATCACAGGAGGACCACCTTGAAGACACAGTCTATGAACCAGGAAGTGAGCCCTCAGGGACAGGCCGCCTTGACCTGTCCAGCTCCAGGACTGTGAGAAGTAGGTCTTTTGTTTATCAGCTGCCAGTCTTAGGCATTTTGTCATAGCAGCCAAACAGGCAAGATACGCACTCACAATGACGCTCCCCAGGCCCAGACTCAAATATCCCAACACGTGCTGCTCATGCCCACCTGTGTCCCTCAGAGGTACCTTGATTACAAATGTCCTCCTGGACTTGACATCTTCACAACTTGACCTCCTACTATTCCCCCTCTCTGCAAATGTTCATAAAATATCTGCAGCCATATGAAGCAGAAGCCAACCTTCTGTCTTGACATCTACTCCTTGGCACCTGCTTCTGATCTTCTCCACACTGTGCCTCTGTCACCTGCCTCTACTCCTTTGCCACCACCAACAGCTGGCCGACCCGTAGACATGTAACCCATGCCCCATCCAACCCATTTCTCTACAGAAGCAAGCAGATTATTATAAAAATGCAAATCTAAATCTATCACTCCCTTGCTAAAAATGTTCAATGACTTCCCAGTGATCTGGGAAGAACACTCACAGTCCTTAGAAGAGTAGAGTAGCAGCAATCCTATTTTGGACCATACCCCACACACGCTTTTCTCTTTTGCCTCACCCAAAAAAGTAAATTTCTCCCTAGATGGCTATAGGCGGCCATCTGCTCAGGCGAAGATGAAGATCGTAAAGAAAAAATGCAAGGTGGCTGGGGAGGAAGGGTTCAGATTTTTGACTTTGAAAATGGGGCTTTGCAGCAAGCCACGGGCATGCAGGACAGGGGTTTCTGGCTCTCTTCATCCTTTCTATTGGCTTAAACCAGAACCAAGTCTGGCTGCCCAGAATACGGGGTTCCCTGGCGCATCCCCTCCCATGTGCTCTGTTCTGTGGTGGGAAACAGAAGGCCCAGGCCACCTTCCTCAGCTTCCGTAAGGTCCCATAAACAGTGAGCACCAGCCGACAGCCAACGGCTTGCAAGACTCACAGGAGCAGGGATCAGAAGGCCAAGCTTCCTGGGCCCCAGGCGGGCACTCAAAGGCCACGGCAGCCACGTGGCAGAGGTAGAGCAGGAGCCGAGGCAAGGTGGTCCTGGGGCAGCCGCTGGCCCTGACCAACCTGAGAAGAGAGGCAGAAAAGCAGGCCCCAGGGACACAAGCAGCAGACCACAGCCACCAACACCAGCAGCACAACCGTGGCCACGAAGACCAGGACACTGCTGCCAAGACCAAGGTCAAAGCAGTCCAGGCTGCAGGGCTCGCCTCACCTGACTCTTTGACATGTGGCTCCTGAGCAGATAACCAGTGGCTCCCCACCCTGCTCAGGAGGACAGGGGCATGTGGGGAGGACGGGCAGGAGGGGGAAAGGCGGAGACGGGAAGGGACCACGTGCTCCCGCACCTGGGCCAACCTGCCACTGGCCTGGGGCCCCCCACGGCACCCTGTGCCACTTCACAGACCCTGGGGCTCCTTCCCTGTCCCAGCTCAGCTGAGCCCTGCTTCTCAGGAGCACCGTCCCCTCCATCCAGTCCCTCTGCCCAGAGCTCCTCCCTGTCACTACCCCCCCCCTCCGTCCTGCTGACCCCCTGCCACCCCTGGTCCCACCTGCCACCCCCCGCTCAGAGCTCCTGCCTCGCAGTCTCAGCTCCCTGCCCTCCAGCCCCCCTGCCCATTGGCAAAGCCCCCTGGCCTGTGCGCCCGCGGGTTCTGCCTTCCGCGAGGAGCACGGCCCAGTGCTGGCACGGCCCTTTGCTTCTGGAAACACTCCCAGGTCTGAGCGCACAGGCACCGAACTCATCTCTGCTGAATGAGGAACCGAGTGAATAAAGACGTGATCTGTAAACGCGTTCAAAACCCCAGGGGGCCGCTGGGTGAGAGCGGCACCTGCCGCCCCTGGGCAAGCCTGCGGGCGTCGTGGGGAGCGCCACCGGGCGCAGTACAAAGGCGGCCTGCCCTTGGCAGAGGGTTGGAGCCCCACCCAACAGTCCTGCCCACAGGAGGTTCCTGCTTCCTACCTGAGTGTTCAGAGAGCTGGAGGGTGCGCCCTGGGCCGCACAGCTTCTCAGACCAGGAGGTGCCCAAGGCAGGCTGGTCCCCAACATGCCAGCAACCAGGAGGACAGCTATGTGCTGGGTGGGACACAGGGAGTGGGCACAGCCTGACTCTGGTGGCTTTGGGGCTGTCGTTCCCGAGGCAGAGTGGCAGTGAGGCCAGACAGAGCGAGCACCAGTTGGAAAGACGTCACAGGCCTGAGCCACGGGGCTCACAGAAAGGCACCTGGCCACCCAGGGACCCGAGGGTGAGCTCCTGGGGCAGCTGCACCCTGTCCTCTCCCGGGCTCCAGCACCTTCTGACGGTCAGCTACCCCCCAGGACCACGTCAGCACACGTGGACACCTGCCACCCAGAAGGAAGGGTGGGGCGCCGACCTCCACCAGCTGCCAGGGTGCTCCGAGTGGGGGTGCCCTGTGTGGTGGGGGCATTGTGGTGTGTGTGTGTGTGGTATGTATTGTGTGTGGTGTGTGCCCACATGTGGTGTGTGGGCATGGTGTGTGTCACGTATAGTGTGTGGTAAGCAGGGTGTGTGCCGTGTACTGTGTGTATGTGGTATGTATTCTGTGTTGATTGTTGTGTGTACATGCATGGGGTGTGTGTATGTATGTATGTGCACATGTGTGTGGTGGGGGATTGGTGTATGTGTGTCATGTATGGTGTGTGGCATGTAGTGTGTGTGCCACATGTGATGTGTCGTGTGCACACGCACATGTGTGGGCTGCACGTGTCAGATGGGATTAGGAGCTTGGCACTCACATCCAACATGATTTTCCAAGTCAGGACGGGCAACGGCACGGTGCTGGGCAAAGGACGTCGCCTTCGGCCGAGGTGCCGCCTGCGCCCCGCTGCCTGGCCCCTCAGAGGGCTAATTCAAGATCCGCTTCCTTTGGGTCTTGAGGTCACAGGCCTAGTCCTTCATTAACTAAAGGCCGTGGGAGGGGACATGTCCTAAGAGAGGATCATGATGGGTCCCTAAGAAGGGCCTGGAAAACCTGGCCCAGCTGTCTCCGGGGGGAGCACGCTGCAGGCCACTGACACAGAGGCTGAGCTTAGGTCAGGTTCAGTGAGGGGGAGCTGCTGCAGGACCTGAAAGAGGTCACAGGGCTCCGCAGTGTGGGGCCCGTGCAGCGTGGGGCCCGTGCAGTGTGGAGCCCATGCAGTGTGGGGCCTGTGCAGTGTGGCCATCGCTGAGACTGTCCCCACAGAGCACCCCCCCACACAACCTGCAGTCACGGGCACCCAAGACCCAGAGAGCAGAGAGCGGCAGGTCCCATCATAGACGATGGTGGGAGGGGGCCTGTGGCACCATCCCAGGGAGCACAGGACACATGGGCGGCCACCAGCGTTAAGGGACCTGGGGACATGGGTGTGCAGAAGGCAGTGAAGGATGGAGGTGGGGGAGAGGGAGAGGGCGGCCGAGCATCCGGAAAATTACTGCAGTCTCAGGGCTTTGGCTGCTTCAAAGCCAGGATGAGTCATCGGCTGGTTGCCTAGGCAACGGCTATTTTCCTCCCGCTGCTGATCAATCTCGTCTGCACAAATGTCCCATGAAACTGTGAGCTGTGGAGATAATAGACCCGAGTCACCGCACACTCTGCCAAACGAGGGCTGTTTCCAGTGCTCTGAGCCAGACCCTGTGCCCAGCCCCTCCCCACCCGGCTCCCACACTAACAGCCCCACTCGCACCAGGACAGGGGCAGGGGCAGGACAGGGCAGTGGGAGCTGGTCACCTCTGCCTCACCCCACTGTGACCCTGGGGACCCTGGCTGCCTGGCTTTGCTGTGTCCTGGTTGAAGAGTGGACATTTCTCAGAGCAGAGGCGGGTGCTGGATGATGGAGAGCCAGAGGGCGGTCAAACCCCGTGAGCTGTGCAGAGCGGCCCCTGTCCCGGGCCCTCCCGAACAGGGTGCTGCCCCCTTTGTCTCCCTGGGCTCCCTCCTGGCCTCGCTCCACAGCCCTTTGGCCAAGGGCAGGGCCGGTCCTCCCAGCATCTGTCTCTTCACTCGACACCCGAAAGGCGCTCTCGTAGGGTCTTCTCCCTTAATTCTCAGGCACCTCCGGGGCAGACTGGTCTGCTCCCGGCTGTATCCGCGTCTCCTAGCCTTCCTCGTGCCACAGGCACGTGCTCGGTAAGAGTTTGCTGGATTAATACATGAAGGATGGCCATCCTTGCCCACCACCTCTAAGGCCACCCTAAAAGAAATTCACTCAACATGACCAACCCCCTCTGAAAGGGCCACACCTTCCTGAAGGAACCTCTATACCGTAGACAAGTCAGCACCTCCATGTGATGAACCCAAACACTGTCACGACTTTGTGCCTCCCTCCTGGCTGCGTGGTTTAGGGCTTGAGGGACTTGGGGAGGGTCTTGCACACAGAAGGGTCGAGTCTCCTGTGCACGTGGTCACCCCTCACACCCAGCGATCACGCCCATGCATGTGCTGCTGTCACAGGGTCCCCAGCACAGCAGCCTGCCACCCACACGCTCTCATGTCACCCCCGTGACCACCCAGGTGGGACCACGTGCCCAGGCGGCAGGGCCTGGGTCTGAGTCCCAGCCACCACCCAATACTGCCTCAGGTTGCCACCCCTCACTCATCCCTGGCGCCTGCTAGGTGGCATCTCCGGCCACTTCCTCTCCTGCAAGCAGCCCAGATGGCCACGGCAGCCTGGGGTGTCCGGCACTTGTCCCGTGCCCTCCCGTTTCCCTGTCTCCACTTCGTCACAGCCTCTGGGATGATCAGGCCCGTCTGAGAAGAGACCCCACTGCGTCCTCCACACATTTCAGATGGAGGACATGAGAAGGGAAAAGCTTGCGCGACTCTCCAGAAGCTTCTAGCACATCAGACAAGGGCCTGGTGCCTTGGCGCTCAGGTGCCTCTGCCACACCAGCCCCCGCGGTCTCTGGAAAAGAGCGTCCCAGGTGCTCACAGCGTTGCCAGCCCCAAGCCCTGAGTGTACCCGAACTGGGCTCCAGGCCACCTCTCTCCAGAACTGCCCCTAGGAGGCTACAAGCTGGGAGAGTCGATGCCCCCGTCATCTAACTGCAGGCAGAGCCTCCCAGGGGGCCTCCGGGCCTCCCCACCACCTGCCGTCATAGGCACCCGAGACCCAGAGGGAACCCGAGCACCCAGGAAGAATCCCAATGCACAACTTAGTTGGAAAAGGTGTCGGACGTGTGTGACAAGTGCAGCCTCGCTCCTTCCTTGCCGAGCCCCAGCCTTCGTCCACCCCTGCCCACACGCCTTCCCCTCCAAACCAAGTGACACTGCGTTACAGCCTTGAAGAGAAAAGGCTCCAACCGCAGAGACCTGGTTCAGAGACTCGTGGTTCTGATCCCTACCCACTCCCTCCTGTGGGCTGGATGGGAATGAGCGCAAGACACGATTATAAAGTTTGACCCACGTCTTATGAGACGTCACGGCTGCCAGGCAGCAGCAAGTCTCACAAAGGAGGCCACGGATGATCACCAGGTGCCCGTCTTACCCGGAGGAGTGTCCCCAGTGAGTCCACACACTGGCCCGAGCCCCGCCTTTTCCTCAGCGTGGTTCAACTCTGTGGCCTGTGGGACAACTCTCATGCCCACGGGAAAGCCACCCCTGTCCTCCCATGTCGGAGCCCCGGGTCTGCTTGTTTGCATGGGGGGACAGCTGGAGGGAGGACCTGCCACACGCAGGACAGCGCCAACGGCTTCCCAGACACACCCACCTGCACCTGCTGCCCGCTCGTGGGTGTGACAGCCGTGGACTCCTGTTCTCCCTCGCACAGGTGACGGAACAGAGGCTCACAGAAGTTGGAAGACATGCCTAGGGACACAGGACGCCCAGTAAGAGTGACCCAGACCACAACAGGAGCTGGGCGTCATGCTGAGAAGCTGGCCCGTGTCACACCAGGCTCGTGTCGCACAGGTGACTTTGTCCTGTGACTCTGTTGAGTGCTGACACCATGCAACCAGAGAAAGCCACGTCACGTCCTTAATGACTGTCCCACTTAAGACCGGCGATGACATTGTTCATCTCGATTTTGTTTGGGCCAAAATCCATTCCCTGTACATGCACACGATTGACCACTTAACCCCTCAAAGTCACCATGCTGTGGCTCGAAATTGTTTACCCATCAAGGCAGAAATCTCTTTTAGGTCTTTAGCCACCATCCCCTCACTTAGAAGGTGCTGATCCTCAGGAACGGCTCACTGTGACCGCTTTCGTCCCAGCACGACGCGCACAGCCATCTCGGGCGTGGGAACAAGTTATTCCTTTCCGTGGTCTTCACGTCTCCCCAGAACAGCGTGAAAACTCTTCACCTGCTCTATGTCACAACCCGAGTAAGCTGAGGCCCTAGAAGATCACGAGGTCAGAGGTCCCCGCGGGGCCACACACAGACCCCCCAGTGCCTTCTCTGAGGCCCTCTCAGAGCTGCAGCAGCTGCCTGCTCCCCGGCGCTCTGGCTGCTGGGACCACACACCCCTTGGAGACCATCCAGCCACCTGACCCTGAGGAACATGTGTCACCGTGACCCTGAACCACGGCCGGGTGCCTTCTCTGTCTTGTCTTCTCTGCCCACTTCCCAGCTGGAAACAGAATGTGGGATGGGATTGCAGTGGGCCAGCAGCCACGGGTAGACCCTGAGGCTTGGCTGCGTTGGCTTCTCCTCTGCCCCTCCTGCACGCACAGGCTCCTTCATCACTGGCAGCAGGGTTTGCAGGGCTCTGTGGGGCCGAGTGCCAGGCCCTGAGCCTGGCAGAGAAGACCAGAGCCCAGCCCGCCCTCGGGGCATCTGTTGGCCTCTGTGACTGTGGCTGGAGGAGCATGGATACGACCAAATCTCTTAGCCCTCTTAGTTCTGTCTTAGCTCTCACACCCAACCTGTCTCAGGAGCCCCGTGTGCCTCCAGACTAAGATGAGAGCTGGCAGAATCAGGGAAGGGCCGGCCTGTAAATGCAATGACTAGGAGGCAAGCAGGGCCAGTCCTGGCCAGTTCTACACGCCCCCTTTTCTCTCTACTCCAGGACCACCTGTCCAACATCCCACTTCAGACATCCACCTCTCTCCAGCTCTCACTCTCCCTCTCTCACCATAGTTCTCTCTGTCTAGTGCTACCAAAGATGCATGCTGTGTGTGTTTAGCCAAGTTTCTTAACTTCTCTGAACCCGCATGTCTGCATGCATAACAACATCACCTTACAGAACTGTTTGAAAATTAAATGAGGCAGTGAATAAAAGGTACCATCACATTGCCTGGTACCAAACAGTTCTCCACCTATGTTGGCTGATGTTATTCCATTATAATTGTTAACCCTTCCTTTAATAATAAGACCTTTCCCTGACGGTTTTGCATTCAATGGAGACATAGAGCTTTTAAATCTAAGTGATTCTGTCACCTGAGGAGGTGCAACGAGTCCCAGGAGAGGGGGACCTCAACTCAGGACCCAGGGGGTTCTTGATAAACATCACAGAAATTGACTTAAGGATGCAAAAGTCAGAGGCACAGAGAGAAACCCCTTTAGGAAAGCAGAGATGCACTCCAGGGTCAGGGGGCTGTCAGAGTGGAAAGCTGTGGGATCCAGCAAGGAATGCACAGTTAGGGGAGAGCACCGGCACCCTGAGAGTGTTTAGAGGGACAGTGGCAGGGGGCAGGCTGGAGTCAGGCTCCAGTGCTCAATTCTGCACTTGCGCCTGGCTGGGGCCTGGTGGTTTGCTGGCTGGGACCTGGCCACAGGGGGCGCCATTGCTCAGGACTTGCTGGTTGTAAGATCCACATCTGGCTTGTTGGTGAGGTCTGCTGCATTCCAACAGTTCAAGCTCGCTGCTTTTTCCCTAGGTGCTGGGATCTTTTGAGGCTCAGTATGTCGTTCTTTCTCTGTAACCCCAAATTCCTGTCTCCATCAGATTACTAATAGTGGGGTTCAGACCAGAGCAGTAGTAGGCAGGGTTCCGCTGGGGCTCACACGAGCTCATCTGCAGTGCTGAGCTCCTTCCCAGGCGGATCACGTCTGCACTCTGCCCCGGGGGCCCACGGGGCTCTGCTGCTCAGGAACGAGGAGTGGATGTCACACACCACAGCGCAGAGGCAGACCCTGCCAGGACAGGGCCGTGAGGCTCGTGGGCACTCCGGGCAGCTGCCACATCCAGACAGCCTCTCTGCTGCCCACGGCTCTGAGCTGGCCCAAGACCAGCGGCCCAGGCCCCACTGAAGTTCATCTCCAGGAGCAGAGCAGACGGCCCAGCTGCCGGCACAGCCCACCTGCTCCTGGAGCAGCAGCCTCGGCCTTCTAACTACCTCCCAGATGTCCCCTCCGTCCCTCCTCCTCTCCCCGTAGCTCTGCCTGCCCCTGGGAGAATGATAAGCAGCTCATATTTACACCTAGATTCTTGTGGCATGGCATTTCTCATTTAAACTCAAAATAACCTACGAGGTGGAATTAAAGGATGCTCAGAGAAATGAACTTGACCAGGACTGGGTCCTCCCGTCCAGCGGAGCCTCCTTGCCCGCTGCCCTCTCACTACAGCATCTCTGCCAGGCTCTCCCCTGCAGCTCCCCCACCACTCGCTTACAAGAATTCCTCCCTAAAACGTGCACCCTACACTCCCCTCCTGAAACCCTTCAACCCTTCTATTAGGTCCACACAAAGTCAGGCTGGACCCACCCGCCAGCTCCCCACCCTCGCCCCGGCTTGCCCAGGAGGCTGCTCACCACTCAGGCTCCCTGCTGCGCACCCGCCCTTCCCCGAGCGACGCGGTTCCGGTCTCTTCCAGGCCAGCGTCTGCTCCTATTGAAGACACAGCTTTGTGAACCCCCAAGCTCCTGTGGTCCTTCTCTGTCCTTCCTGCTGTGCCCAACAACCTCTCCCATTCTTGTCACTGACCTTTACTACACCAAATTGTGTGCAATTACTTGTTGGGGACAGCCACCCTGTAAGTCAGGGGCTGTAACTCACTTTTCACCTCTTAGTTCCAATTCATACCACAGGGCCTGGAGCGGGTAGCTTATTGAATGTACATTGCATGGATGGATGAAAGAGTCGTTTATTCCCTCGGTTAGTTAATCACCTACTCTGTACCAAGCTCTGTGCTGAAGACTGGGGAAGCAAAGATGTGTAAGAGAAATCCTGGCGGAGCCCCTGCTTATGGTCTAATGCTTACATAATCAAGGGCTTTTAGTACTTTTTCTTTTGACTCCCTTCCCAGAAAGCAAACTGAACTACAGAGCTTGCAAAATACCAACTAATTTCATCTGGATACGACTGCCATTCATTTAGCTGCTATGCTGCATTAAAAAAAAAAAAAAAGAAAAGAAAAGAAAAACTCAATTGTCAGGTCAAAATCACAGTTTGCAAAAACAACCAAAGATAGATTGCCTGCAGCTCCCTCGGGGTCCTAGATCCATCATGACGTTAGTTCATTAAGTTCTATGAATTCAATTAACTTTCCTGATTAATCTTGGATTAATTAACCAAACTATGCTGACTAGAAAGTACTGGGCTCAAGGTGATTATTTTTTAGCGACAAGTGTTCACCATGTTGGGCTCTCATTTCACTAGATCCAAACTGGAATCTTGGCTGTCTGCTGCTCTGAATCATCCCAATACTCCCGTAACATGCAGCTGAGCTCTCACATTATTTTCTACATAAATGGCTTTATTTCACCAAGATGGAAGTGAGTGACAGAAGCCCCCTCCAGGCACCTCCTAGACCCCACAAACAACTGCACTGTGCTCTCCAGAACCCAGGGCTGGCCCCAAAGTACAGCTGGCAAGAGCCAGAGGTCATTTCTGAGACCCTCCCTGTGCCAAGGAGGGAAAAGAGGCCCCAACAAGGGCATGACTTGCATCACACAGGCCAGGCAAGCGCTCTGCCACTGAGCTGCAGCCCCAGCCCCAGAGCGATCTCCTCAGGCCAGCTGATGAGCCACTGTCATTCAGCCTGCAACTTCTGACCCCCTTTGCATGTAACGGGCCCACTCCCAGGTTCTGGACATGGGGACATGGACGTCTCTGGGGAACCGTTAGGTGGCTCGTGTGCCCTGGAAGGGCCAACTCCAGGAAGTAAAATACATCAGACTCCCCACAAAATGGAATGCGGCTCCGAATCATCTCAGTCCAACAAGACCAAGACCACAGCCTGCCCGGAGCAGACTCAGGTTCTCTCTGGAGACAGCTAACACCATCCAGAGCTTTTATAACTTCTCATGTAAAATTATCAAGGAAAACAAAACTTAGCCGGCGGCTTTGACAGGGTGACGGCGGCGAAGGACAGACAAGGCCTGGGACCCAGCCTGCCCAGGCGGGGCTGTGGGCTTGACTCGCGGCCTCCTCTGCCAGTCCATCCTCCCCGTCCGGAGGGGCTGCCCCTGGGCAGGGCAGGAGAACCTGGGGACAGCCCTGCCTGTGCTGGAGAGGCCGGGGACAGCGAGGGAGACCCAGATTTGAGGCTGTGTCTCTAGTTCAGAGCACTGAGCATGTCGCAGTGCCGCGCTGGGGCTTTGTCTCTGAGCCCCCAACAGCATGGCCAGGCCTGCTGCAGGCTGACCGGGAGGCCGGGCCTCTGCCTCTCCTCTCGGGGGACGAAGACCACGCTCCCGTCGTGAAGGCGCCACCGGCAGAGCATTGTTTCTAGTGTGCAAAGGCTTGGCCTGTGCCAATGTCGGTCCTGGACTGGGGACATCTTAAGGACGACTCTAGAGAGGAGAAACCGCCTTCCTTGATTCGCGCAGCTGACTGGTCAACAGTGTGCTGAGCCGTCCCTGGAGCGCCCCCAGCGGACCCTGCTGCCGTCTTGTCAAGACCCTGAAGCTCAGCGATGAGGTCCTGTGGGCCAGGGTCACCCAGCCAGGCCGTGGCGCACCGGGGTTGGCGTGGAGCACTCCCCGTGGGTCTGTGGGTCTGGCCGCCCGCCAGGGCCCAGTCCCAGCCCCTGACTCCCGGGAGCCGCTTCCCAGGTGGAATCCACACTTCTCAGCAGCCCTCCTGAAGGCTGGGCACTCAGTGGGGGCTCTCCCCTGCCCACCACCCTGGCACTCAGTGGTGCCGCTCAATCCTTCCAGAACCCTCCAGGACTAGAGTGGGAGTCCCAGGCATGGACAACATAGTTCAGCGACACTCTTCCAGTGGCACAGGGCAGTGGAGAGCCTGAGGGCAGACAGGGTCTCCTGTTCCTGGGACACAGGTCTTGGGTGGAAGGGAAGCATCCCTGTCCCCACTCAGCCCTCAGGGCCCGGCACTGTCCACCTTGCCAGCTGTCTCCTCCTACAGAGGGCATGAGCACGGCATAGTATCTCCTTATAGGCCGTGGCTTTTTGGGAATGAAATTCATTTTTAGCTCTTTGTCATTAAAGAAGAGAACCCTGGAATCAGTGTCTGCGCCCACAGTGCTGGGATCAGGTGACGTTGCCAGGGAAACGCAGCTGCCTCCACGTCACCGTCACCGAGGGAGCACACCTCCGCAGGAAAGAGGCGGCCTCGGTGTCGTGGGCCTGGCTTTGTCAGACTTATTGATTCGCTGGCTTCTCCAGATCTGCAGCGTGGCCTCCCCCTCCTCATCCCCACAGAGGGGAGGCTGCCCCAGTGAACGCACCTCCTCCCGTCACCCAGCATCCGTGACCCAGCATCCGTCACCCAGCATCGTCACCCAGCATTGGGCAGCCAGGAATGCTCCCCAGCCTCCGAATTTACCTGTGGCTTTGTCCTGAGATTCCAGGAAAGAAAATGGATCGGAGAGGGAGACTGGGGAGGAGTCTGTGCCACACTCTGTGTCTCTCTGGCCACCCTTCTTCCCACCCACCCTCCTGGAGCGGCCGTTAGCTGTCTCTGAGCACAGCCTGCTGCTCGGGGCTAGTCATGCACCACCAGAGGATGCTGCAGCCCATAACCAGCCGTCCACACAGCAGGGGGTCCCACACAATCCCGTCTCTGGTGACACCGCAGCATCTGAGCAACAGTGCACTCTGTGATGTCCCCACAACCGCGGACTTCCCTGCCGTGTCCCTGCTAGGTGGCTCATGACTATATGGGGATCCCCAAGCCCCTTCCATCATGGAGAGCTCTGACTCACCAGCCAACCCCATTTCCCAGCAACCCCTTTATATTTCTGTCATGGTAACAAAACACTTGAGGCAACTTTTTAAAGAGAACATTTTGATGAAGCTCAAAATTTGGGAGATTCCATTGGTTGGAGACTCCGTGAGGTGCCAGGCGACCACGCAGGAGCTCCTGTGGGAGCAAGCGGTCACGTCTCAACCCAGAGAGAAAGAAAGCGGCAGTTCCCAGTCCCCGGTGAGGGCTCACCCTAGTGGCTAGGCCCCAACCCGTCACACAGCATCCTTTGGGCCAAGCCTTTGATGAATGCACTTTGGAGTGCTCTGC
The DNA here is from genome assembly GCF_052094955.1 of Ictidomys tridecemlineatus. Classification (NCBI taxonomy): domain Eukaryota; kingdom Metazoa; phylum Chordata; class Mammalia; order Rodentia; family Sciuridae; genus Ictidomys; species Ictidomys tridecemlineatus. The sequence continues at coordinate 3,643,212 of NC_135486.1, read as the reverse complement.
CCATAGTCAAACCTGTGTCCAGGCCCATGTGGCCAGTTCTCACAACAGAAGGGAGCAGGACGTGGGTTTACAGGGCACAAGGAGGCCACTGCCACCTCTGTCCCCTCCTCTGGCCTAGGGTTGACACGGCAGGGCAGGAAGATGGAAGGGGCCTGGGTCCCTAAGGCACCACCTTGAACACAGTCCTCTCTGCTTTTTGAGTCAGAAGTAAGCCTCTCCTGTGCAGGCAGCTGACGTTTCCAGGTGTCTCTGTGGCAGCAGTGGTACTGGCCTATGTGGCCTGACCCCCAGCAAAGTCAGGCCACGATCTAGGTTCCAGAGGCCAGCACGGCTGAATCCAGAAGGAGACACCACCCGTCGATCTGAACAGAAACGTCTCGACCAAAACGAGACAAGATGCGTAAGGTCCCTTGGCATGGCTGGTTTTGTCAAGAATTTTCTCAAGAATTCATGACACTTGTGTTGGTCAGCTTTTGTTGTGACCAAAGTACTTGACAAGAGCAAGGTAAGGAAGGAGACGTTTATTTTGACTCACAGTTTCAGAGGTCTCGGCTGGGCCATTACCTGGGCCAAGACCAGGCAGGCCCCACGGCAGAAGGACGCGGTGGAGGAAAGCTACCCAGTTTATGGCACCCGAGAAGCAGGGAGAGAAAGAGCCAGGGACCAAATATATTCCCAAAAGCACACCCCCGGGCCTCCCTCCCCCAGCCCCCCCACCTTGCCACAGCTACTACCCAGTAGTGCATTCAAATCATAATCCACCAAGTGGATTAATCCACTGATGAGATTACACCTCTGAACATTCCTGCACTAATGCAGGAGCTCTCCAGGGACACCCCACATCCAAACCTAGCAACACAGACAAAAACGACTGAGTCACTGAGCCAAGAGATTTTGGTCTCAAAGGTGGAATCTGTTCAAACAAGCTTTGTCAAGGGGAAACACACCACGGTGGCTGAGAAAGCAGCGAGAGCCAGGGAGGCACATGGGTCTACAATGATGCTGTAAGATAAGTTATCAGTGATAGTCGATTCTCCTTTCGCAACTCTAATATATTTCAAAGCCATGCCGTTTAATGCTGTTCTGTTCTGTTTTGTTTTTTGCTGGGTGCAGAGACACATACCTGTAATTCCAGAGGGTTCAGGAGGCTGAGGCAGGAGGATCACAAGTTCAAAGCCAGCCTCGGCAACTTAGCGAGGCCCTTACGCAACTTAGTGTGACCCTGTCTCAAAATTAAAAAATAAAAAGGGGTGGAGATGTAGCTCAGTGGTTAAACATCCCTGACTTATATCCCTGGTACCAAAAAATAAATAAAAATAAAGTAATAAAATGTTGTTTGTTAAAGTTGTCCACCCTGCTCAAGTGCTGATATTGCTGTGTGCCCTAATTAAATATGAAAAGGCATTTTCCAACTTTTAAGGGAAATAAACCTCAGAAGTGGGCAAACTGGAGGTTTGTAACAGCACCTATAAAGGACCTAACAAGGGACCAAGAGACCCCTCTCTAAGCCATATGACCAATTGGTCATAACATGGCTTTCAGGCGCGGAGTCAAGGGCCACTGGTTTGCTATGATAGTCTTTCATTAAACTAGCAGGTGACGTAGGAGGGCTACAGATCCATTTCTTAACTCCTAGGAATCCTGCTTCTCCCTACCCAGCACAACCATTGTTGCATTACCAAAAAGCCTTCAATTTAGCTTTAAGTTATTTGATTTTGAAAAGCTCAGCCAATTTGACTGTTTTTAAGGTATCTTTGGTATCCCCAATATTTCTAAAGAACCAAAGCTACATTGGTCGGGAAGAAATGTCCCAAACATTTTCATAAAGTGCATCTTACTACGTGCCAGTGTTAAATTAACTACTATTGTGCTCCCCATCCCTTTCTGCCATAAAGAAGTTGATAAATGGCATTTCCAGAAAAACAGAACTTCCCAGTGCCCTTTACCTCCCCCCCACCACCACACACATTCTATTAGCTCCTCTCCTTACCCCAGGCCTTCACATTAATAAATGCCTCTGACTGAGGCCACCTGGGCCATGGAAGGAGGCAGTAGGGTCACATTATCAACTCTTATCTTGCTACTTCATCTGCTAAGTGCTATAAAAGGAAATTAATCAGATGCAGTTCTTGCTCTCCTGATGGCTACCAATCAAGCAGGAAAAACCCCACACTTACACACAAGAGTGGAGATGTGATGTGAGGTGGAGACGTGAGATCCCAGAGAGAACTAACCTGGAGGGCAGGGGACCAGGGTGAGAAACTGCAGCTCAATTTTTTGCTAGTTAGTTGCATAATACAACTGAGTTCATTCAGAATAAACACAGAAACGCACCCTTTATAACGCAGTGAAGCACCGTTTACAATCACGTGCTGCTGCGGAGTAGGGCTTCTACACTGAGTCCAAAGACTGGGCCTGGTCACTGCAGCGTAGCTGTGTGTCTCCTTTTCCTCTCCCTGCACTGAGGGGGATCCCCAAAGCCATGGCTACCTCGGGACTTTGGGAGGAGCTGGGAGGAGCTGGTGGGCACTGACCACGGAGTGTCCAGTGGAGTGACTCTGCTGAGGAGCACCCTGTCCAGAGCCAGTGCTGCCCCAACTTGGAAACCTCCAAGGAGTGGAGGCAAGAGGCCAGAATGTGAAGGCCTTGAGAGCTGATGCAGAGGGACAAGGCTGATGAGTGTGCCTCTTGCCACCGGGGTGGGCGGGGGTCCACTCCTAATCACTGTGTACTGTACAGTTATTTTGACAATTTTCTGGAAAAAAATATTGGGAAATTACCTTAGGTGGCTGAGAAGCCTGAGATAGGGTGAGGTGAGCAAGCCAAGCCCCCAGGCAAGCTCCAAGGACAGACCCAGGGCCAAGGACAGACCCAGGGCCAAGCCCCTGAGCAAGGTCCAAGGAGAGACCCATGGCCAAGCCCCCAGGCAAGGTCCAAGGACAGACCCATGGCCAAGCCCCCAGGAAAGGCCCAAATAGAGACCCATGGCCAAGCCCCCAATCAAGGCCCAAGGACAGACCCAAGGCCAAGCCCCCAGGCAAGGCCCAAGGACAGACCCAGAGCCAAGCCCCCAATCAAGGCCCAAGGACAGACCCATGGCCAAGCCCCCAGGCAAGGTCCAAGGACAGACCCAGGGCCAAGCCCCCAGGCAAGGCCCAAGGAGAGACCCATGGCCAAGCCCCCAATCAAGGCCCAAGGACAGACCCATGGCCAAGCCCGCAGGCAAGGTCCAAGAACAGACCCATGGCCAAGCCCCCAATCAAGGTCCAAGGACAGACCCATGGCCAAGCTCCCAATCAAGGCCCAAGGACAGACCCATGGCCAAGCCCCCAGGCAAGGTCCAAGGAGAGACCCATGGCCAAGCCCCCAATCAAGGCCCAAAGAGAGACCCCAAGGCCAAGCCCCCAATCAAGGCCCAAGGACAGACCCAAGGCCAAGCCCCCAGGCAAGGCCCAAGGACAGACCCATGGCCAAGCCCCCAATCAAGGCCCAAGGAGAGACCCATAGCCAAGCCCCCAATCAAGGCCCAAGGACAGACCCATGGCCAAGCCCCCAATCAAGGCCCAAAGAGAGACCCCAAGGCCAAGCCCCCAATCAAGGCCCAAGGACAGACCCAAGGCCAAGCCCCCAGGCAAGGTCCAAGGACAGACCCATGGCCAAGCCCCCAGGCAAGGCCCAAGGACAGACCCATGGCCAAGCCCCCAATCAAGGCCCAAGGAGAGACCCATGGCCAAGCCCCCAATCAAGGCCCAAGGACAGACCCATGGCCAAGCCCCCAATCAAGGCCCAAGGAGAGACCCCAAGGCCAAGCCCCCAATCAAGGCCCAAGGACAGACCCAAGGCCAAGCCCCCAATCAAGGTCCAAGGACAGACCCAGGGCCAAGCCCCCAGGCAAGGCCCAAGGACAGACCCAGGGCCAAGCCCCCAGGCAAGGCCCAAGGACAGACCCAGGGCCAAGCCCCCAATCAAGGCCCAAGGACAGACCCAAGGCCAAGCCCCCAGGCAAGGCCCAAGGACAGACCCAGGGCCAAGCCCCCAGGCAAGGCCCAAGGAGAGACCCCAAGGCCAAGCCCCCAATCAAGGTCCAAGGACAGACCCAAGGCCAAGCCCCCAATCAAGGTCCAAGGACAGACCCAGGGCCAAGCCCCCAGGCAAGGTCCAAGGACAGACCCAGGGCCAAGCCCCCAGGCAAGGCCCAAGGACAGACCCAGGGCCAAGCCCCCAGGCAAGGCCCAAGGACAGACCCAGGGCCAAGCCCCCAGGCAAGGCCCAAGGACAGACCCATGGCCAAGCCCTCAGGCAAGGCCCAAGGAGAGACCCCAAGGCCAAGCCCCCAATCAAGGCCCAAGGACAGACCCATGGCCAAGCCCCCAGGCAAGGTCCAAGGACAGACCCATGGCCAAGCCCTCAGGCAAGGCCCAAGGACAGACCCGTGGCCAAGCCCTTAGGCAAGGCCCAAGGAGAGACCCCAAGGCCAAGCCCCCAATCAAGGCCCAAGGACAGACCCATGGCCAAGCCCCCAGGCAAGGTCCAAGGACAGACCCATGGCCAAGCCCCCAGGCAAGGCCCAAGGACAGACCCAGGGCCAAGCCCCCAGGCAAGGTCCAAGGACAGACCCCGTGGCCAAGCTCCCAGGCAAGGCCCAAGGACAGACCCAGGGCCAAGCCCCCAGGCAAGGCTCAGACTGGACCCAGGGCCAAGCCCCCAGGCAAGGCTCAGACTGGACCCAGGGGGGCTGCCTGGACCCAACACCTCCATTGTGCTGTTTGGCAGCCGTTGCCCACGTCTGCCCCTCCACCTGACCTCTTACCAGTGGGCTCTGCCGTCCCTCCAGAAACCCCTGGTGAGCCGGGGTGGTGAGCCAGGGTGCCGGCCTCCTTTCCCCCAGCCCCCTCTCCACCCTACTTCTGAGGGAGCCCACTCTCCTCCCATGCTGGAGCCTGGAGCCCTGAGGTCAGGCCGTCCTTCATCTCTCCTCCCTTCTGCTTGCCCGGCACCATGCCCTCTCCTTGGACAGGAGAGGCTCCCAGGCCTCCTCCCCCCTCTTCCACACCCCTGGGGCCTTGCAGAACTGTTGTGCACCATTGTGTTGGGATTCCTTAAAGCTGGGTGTGAAGGCAGGGAACCTTGTGGTGGGGTAGATCTTCAGGGGAATCCACACCCTCTGCTGTGGTTACAAGTCAGGCTCTAAGCCAGCTGCCGCTCAATGAGGATTTTAAGCAAACCAGCACAGTCATTGATCAGCACCCTCCAGGACAGGAGCCAAGGTGCTTCCTGCCTCTGCGCACTGCCGCGGTCCACACAGCCCTTGAAATTCACCTTCTGCTTCTCTCTACCCCACAGCGCCCCACGCGGTGGTTTCCCTGGAGACCGTGCTTCTTCCCTAACTGCAGGCTGCCTTAGTTCTTTCCCCTCATTTTCACTAAATCATGAGAATCAAACGTCTCTCACCACCGTCTTGTAAAAGGTGGAAGCTTGGCTCTCCTCTTCTGAGAGAGAAGGCGTGCCCTGCTCTGCGCAGGCTGCAGGTGGGCTGATCGGCACTGGAGAGCGGGTCTGGGGTCCTAAGAAACAAGAGGGTGTTCCCAGCAGCTTGAGGGGAGGCTTCTCTGTGCAGGAACAAGGGCATTCACTCTTCCCTCAGTGCCCTTTTCAGTTTATTCATAAGGTTTATACGGAGCGACGGGAATCTCACTGTCTGGGGGCAGAGCACTGATTGGTATGAAGGAGTAACTTTGATGTGTCTCTTTCATCAGTTCCATGTCTTGGAAGGAGGGAAGGGGTGAGCCCCGTGGTCTCCCAGAAGGTTCCGTCCTCCTCCTGGGGGTGAGCACGTCCAAGGTGGATCCTGGACTGCGTGAACTCTAGCACCTGGTGGTGACTAGGTCGCTGGGCGCTGGAAACCTTCATGGAGGTCTGCTTCTTCAAGGCCTGAGGCCTCCTGGGCGCCCTTCAGTTAGCAGACAGAGGAAGGGCAGACCCAGGAACTGACAGCCCGCCTCGGCCCCCACCCTCTCAGGCTGGCCTGGCCCCCAGGCGTGGCCCCTGCTCACGCAGCCCCGGGGGCCTCCTGCCGCCTCTGGCTCAGCCTCAACAGGAGCCAGGGCACTGCTCTTCCCGCCGGGTGGCCCAGGCCTCAGCCTCCACGCGGTGCTTGGGCACGAGAGACCCTGGTACCTCCACACTCACTGTTCATTTCACTGACTTCATCCAGACTTTTCCCCCTAGAATCTCTCTGAAAAGTCAAATATCCCCGAGATGGAGGGGTTGAGGACCAGACAGGGAACTGAGGTTTCCAGGGAGGAAGATCATCCTAGTCAAAATGTTTCCATGGTAACTTACAGTTGATAGGCACTGTCACACAGAGAGTCTCACTTCATCCAACAAACCCATGACTTAGAGAAGTAGGAAGCATTTTTTGTGTTATAATTCGCGTCTTGTAGAAACACTGTCCCTGCCTGCACTCCCATCCTATCAATGCCAAAATGTTGGCCCCAGACCCAAACCCAGGTCTCCCTTACCCAAGAACGGACGAGCCCCCTCCCCTTCTCTGTTGCCTCTCCAGCTCCCACCTCTGACAGTCCCCAAGTCTCACCCACTAGGTGCCAAGTGCTTTCTTTATATGCTGTGCCTTTAAGTTCTCCTAAGGACCCCATTAGGTCTTTAGGACTCCTGTGTCTGAGGAAGCTGTGTTCTGAGCAATCTCGTCAGATTCTTCAGGGACAGAAGGGGGGCCTCTGAAGCCAGGCCTGCCTCTCCAGCCAGCACTCAGCAAACTTACAAAGTGCCCTGGGCAGCAGGGCAGCAGGCCAGCTGGGCACTGTGCACCTGCCTCCTGACAGCCAAAGAAGCTGTCCCAGGGCCTCTCTCATTCACTTCCACACCATCACAACTGACCTGGATGCCTCCTGCTTTATCAGCAGCCGCCAACACTATCAGAGCTCTGCAGCCCGCAGATGGCTAGAAACCAAGGGCTTGCCATCTCCACGGAGCAGAACCAAAGCCAGCGCCAGGCTGAGGGGCCACACAGAGCAGGGAGCACTCCACCTGCCCAGCCTCCTGACAGCTTGGGCACCTGGGAAAGGACACCCGTCAGGTCTGCCCTGCTGTTGCCTGGATCCTGCAGCAGCTGCCGGCTCTGCTCTGACACACCTGACCATGAGCGACCCGGAATGCCTCCTGGGAACTGCTAAATCATCAGCTCCAGCCGAAGCCATCTGCTGCAGAGGACACCCAGAGACTCTGGGTCCACGGCAGCAGCCTTCAGAAGGACTCCAGCCCAGACATGGGGGGCACAAGAGCCAGACCAGGCCATCTGCAGGGCTCAGGATTCAGAGCCAACAGACCCCGCACCCGAGGAGAAAAGCAAAGAATTTTCTGCAGTGTACCTGCTAATCCCTCTTAAAAACTCATTAATAAATCGATAATAGGAATAAAATCCTGTTAAAAACACACACACACATTTAGAACAATCATGCCCGTCAGCAGGCTGTAATTCTTCAATGCTCAGGGAGCAGGTCTAGCTCTGCAGAGCAGCTCCCACGAAAGACGCCGTCTGCCTGAGGAATGAGTCAGCCGGGGGGAGGGGATTACAGCCGCAGTGTGGGCCCCACTGCACCCCCACTCACTGGGCTTTTCTGCAAGGTGAGCTGTCAACCCAAAGAGCAGGCCACTTGTGTTTCAAAGGAAGCACACCCAGAGGCTCCCCACCAGGACAGAAGTGGCCGGAGGCACAGGGAACTGCCCCCACTCGGACCCAGTCTGGTGCTCCAGCTGCAGAACTCTCTACACCTGACCCCTCCTGTGGGTCCCTCGGGACTCCCAGCTGTCACCCTGACTCCCAGGACTTCCTGGCACGCGCTGGGGGCCTGCGTGCGGCCCTCCCCCATGCGGACTGAGCATGAGCTGCGTGCTCAGCCCCGTGACAGGCCTTAAGAGACCCCAGACCTCAGCTCCTCCCAGCCCGCCCTGCCACCTGGGGCTTTTCCTTCCTCTTCCTTTCCCGCAGCGGCCAGCGCCCTGCAGGGCAAAGGCCAGGCTCTGGCTGACACGCCTGCCCTGGGTCTTCTCCAGGCCCACTGCCTCCCTGAGTGACTCCCAGAGGCCCTGCCCGGGAGCCGAGTGCAAGTCAGGGACGGGCAGCCTCAGAGAGGCCAAGCACAGAGGGGCTTGGCGGGCAGGGCTGCCGCCCTCCTGAGGCCCACTATCGCCCTGCACAGAGCTGATCCCCCTCGAGGGCTGGCCTCCCTGACTGCCCCGGCCACCGCCGACGTGGCCTCTCCCCAGCCCCACCGCACTGGGCCATGCTCCCGAGCCTCCCTCCCTTGAGTCCACCAAGGAACCCCTCCTGCTCTGAGCCCAGCTTCTCTGCCCACCCACCCTTGCTTCCTGCAAATGACCAGATCCAGAGCTTCCATCACAGCCCTCTTCTTCCACGCCCTCTGGCACCTCCTCGGCAGGGCATCTATCCCGGCCACTAAAAAGCCTCAGCGCTGGGGCCAGGGGGCCCCTGTACACTCACTCAGGCAGGGCTAGGGGGCACCCCGTCCACTCACTCAGGCAGGGCTAGGCCTCCCCGCCCCGTCCACTCACTCAGGCAGGGCCTGGAGGCACCCGTCCACTCACTCAGGCAGGGCCAGAGGGCACCCTGTCCACTCACTCAGGCAGGGCTAGGGGGCACCCTGTCCACTCACTCAGGCAGGGCTAGGGCCCCCCCCGTCCACTCACTCAGGCAGGGCTTGGGGACACCCTGTCCACTCAGGCAGGGCTAGGGGGCACCCTGTCCACTCACTCAGGCAGGGCTAGGGCCCCCCCTCCGTCCACTCACTCAGGCAGGGCTTGGGGACACCCCGTCCACTCACTCAGGCAGGGCTAGAGGGCACCTCGTCCACTCACTCAGGCAGGGCTAGGGCCCCCCACCCCGTCCACTCACTCAGGCAGGGCCTAGAGGCACCCGTCCACACCAGGCGGGAAGCAACTCCACCTCCGGTCAGCGGCAGCAGCCCCTGGGGCTGGCAGAAGACCACGGCATTTTGTCCAGCCCTGCCTTTCTTGGATGCAGCCCCTCACCGCCCACTTCCCCCACTGGTCCAGGTCCTCCCTCCCTGCGGCCAACAGAGGCCTTTCTAAGACCTCTGTAAAGCCCTGGAGTGAGGCCACACAGCCCAGGGTAGCTCAAGGGCTCAGACTCTGCGGCTGGCCTGCAACCCTGACTCTGCCATTCCTGCCGGGTGACCCTGAGTCTTGGTTTCTCATAGTAGTTGCTGTCCTTAGTGCTCCTTTAAGGCCGGTTGAGGACACCTGGCACAGTGAGCATTCTGTGTGCTCCTCCCCACCGTCCACTTAAAATCCAAGACTGAAAGGGACTGAAAGTGCCTTCACTACCTGCTCCCCTGAACTTTGCAGCCTCATCCCTCAAACCCCCAGTCAGCGCGGTGCTTCAGGTGGCCCGAGCCAGGTGCAGAGACCTGAGTACACCTGCCTCCCGCCCTCCCCACTCCCTGACCTACACACACACACACACACACACACACACACACACAGTGGGTCTAGTGGCCTCTCCCCCACAGCTCCATCTTTACCTCCCTTGTGGCACTTACCATGCCGTATTCTAATTCTAATTTTCAATACCAAGAACTACCCGTTGTCTTCTCTGTGCCCACAATGCCAACTACCTAATATGTGCTCAATAAATAATTGATGCGGGAACAAATGTCCAGGCTGTAAACAAGTCTTCAGCCTCATTGCCAGCTACCCAGTCATTCTGAACACAGTCATGGTTTGGACTTAGCACCCAGAGGAAGCTTCTCTTCCAAGGATGTCCAAACCCCAGGACAGCAGAGACTGGGATGGAGTTGGTGAGTGTCAGCAGGAGGGAAAAGAGCCAGCAGACTGAGCTTTATCTCCAGAACCGGGATGTGCCCCAAGCACAGGCCCCTTTGACGTGGCGGGGGGCCACGTGGTGCAGAAGCATTGCAGACCTGCGTGCTGCGGGCTGCCAGACCCACAGCCCAGAGGAGCCATCTCTGCCCACCTGGCTCAGGTCCCTAGCTGCGAGGTGAGGGGTTTGGCTCTCGCGCTCTCCTTGGATTCTTCCAGCTCTGTGACTGGACCGTGTCATCCTCCCTCCCAGACGTCTCCAGTGGCCCCCGAGACTGTTAGAATCAAGATCCTGGCCAGAAGGGTTGTGGGACGGGGCTCCTTGTCCCCATGTTGTTCCCAACCCCAACTTCACTTCTGGCCACTTCAGCAGGCCTCCTGCTTGTCCTCGGCACCCGGTTATTCATCTGCCTGAGGCGCTTCCTCCCAACTCTGCCGTCCTCTCCTGTGCAAGGCCCAGCTCAGGCCAGAGCCCTTCCTGGCCATCGCAGCAGGGGGCCTCGGCCATCCTGGCACCTGGACCCAGGGCAGCAGGCCGCACTCCCTGTTGCTCCAACCCCGCCCTCGCCGAGTCCAGCATTTTCTTCTCACCGGGAATGTGGCCTTCTCGGGAGAAGCCCACCCTTCCCTCCACTCTGGGTTCAATCCAGGAAGGAAGGAGAGGAAGAGGAACTCCTGTGAACTGAGCAGCTCGGGCTGGGAAGGCGGGCTGGGAACGAGTCCTGGCTTTTGATGCCCCGCAGGACCACTGCCTCCCACTTCATCAAATCCTCTCCAGGATTTGCAGGTGACTTTCACAGTCCCCCATTCTCACCTTTGCTCTTCCATGAGGCACCCCAGAATTCTGGGCATGGCTGCTTCCCAGCCCCTACCATCCTGGAGGTCTGCTCTGACCACAGCGCTCAGGGGCAGGCTGCAGGGGACACCAGCCTGGCGCATGTCGGCCCTCGTCAGGCAAGTGTCTCCTCTCTCTAGACCCTCCAAGCCTCTGCCTTCTCACTGTCTCCTTAGCTGAGCTCTTATTCCCAGACACCCCCCCCCACCGCCACGAACAGTCTGGATTCAGACAATGGCTTTTTCTGACAACTGACATTTCTTCATCTCATTGTAATGCCGGGCTTCCAAACGGCTTTGAAATCTCCGTCTCCGTTACTAGATTTCCTTGGAGCCTTGTCTCATCGGCTTGATGACAAAAACCTTCCTTTCTTCGACTGTCATGGATAAAATTCCTGAGCAGGGCAAAACCAATTCTTCTGCCTCAACCAGAAACCACCCCACACCTCAGAAAGGGGCCTGTTTCCAGCAGGGCTGGGCACATCTGCCCGCGGGGGCATCCGTTACATGCTAGACACATCTCTACCAAGAGCACGGCCCAGACTCCTAAAGGCCAGGCGGAAATGGCAACGTGCTATGTCCACAGATTTCCTTGAACCTGCTAATTAGTCGCCTGTTTTAAAAGGTAGAATGAAGCCAATTTCTTATATTTTCTTCCTGTAGGAAGTGATATTTTCTTCCTGTAGGAAGTGATCGGTGCATCCATTTCAAATACAATCTCCTTCAGAAGAGGGTTTTTTAATGCTTAGTGGCCTTGGCTTATCTGCCTGCAGTTCCTGTGGTCCCCAGCTGTTATCTGCAAAGCCCTGAGTCATCTCTGCCCATTTCTCAAGCAGGCTCCCCACCGCCTGGCCAGGGTGGAGAGTGGAGGCCTGTTTTCCACTCTCCCTCGGAGAAAGGGAGCTTGCAGGAAGCTGGGCTGCACTGGGGGATAAAGCAGGCAAAGGTGACAGGAGAGAAGCGCAGACTGGTTTGTGAATCTTGAATCGACTTGCCTAGGCAGCGAGGATTTCTGGATCCATGCACACAGCACTTTTTAGAAGTCCCTCTTCCTGGCTCTTTCTCCTATTTTGCTTCTCCCTAAACAAGAAGTCTAATGTCTCTTCTTCTTCCAGAGCTCCTGCTGCGGGCAGCACCCTGGATGCCCGGATGGGCAGGTAAGCCACATGCTAGTGCCAGACCTGACTCCTCCCCAGCTCAGTGTGTGGTCTGTGTTGAATTCCTGTCCAACGGGGGCCTCCACCCCCCCCCAGCAGCTGCCCACCCCCTGCCTGTGTGTCTTCAAGGAACTTGGTGGACGGCAATGGCTGAGTCAATGATTGAATATTTCCCCTGCAATGGGGGAGAACAGCAAAAAGGAAGTAAAAAAACATGTATCACCTAATTAAAACGCCACTGCCACTGCCCTTATGTGACTGTCACTGACAACAGCCACTAACTGCTCTCATCGGCCACTTTTAAGACTTTGTGGGAAATGAAATGGCACCTTTGGAAAATGGTAAAAATTGTAACACCCAATGTTGAACTGCAGCAAAACTAGTGTGCTCGTTCATGGCTCCTCATGACATAAACCAGTACAGTTATTCTGGATCATTAATGTAAAGCAAGGGCCAATAACAAACTGACATCTTCAATCCATTCATTTCACTCCAAGGAACTTACCCGAAGAAATCAAGAGGACAGAGGGAAAAAATTATATATGAATATATAGGCTTAAGTAAAACACATAGCTGCATGTGTTTGTAATATCTACAGGCACAAAAATAATCTTTGTAGCATAAATGTCCAAGTCCTTGCATACCTTGCAAAGTCCCAGGTATGTACTCAAACATCTGTAGAAAAGTTAAGTCCAACAATCTTATTTAAGATTTAAAAAACATTAGTACCTTTAAAAGAGAAAATCAGAAAAGAAATCTAATTGTGCAGCTCTTAATTAACTCTATTTGCTAATGTAGCATTGGGCAGCAGTCTGGGCCCAAAATGGCCTGTCCCACCATGTGGGAAGGTCATATTTATAGCCAGAGAAAGGGAAGGGAAGTGCAGAGTAAGGAATTGCAGAGACATCCAGCTGGATCTGCGCCCCCAGGAGCTGACCCCCTGTGACTGGCTGAACCTGGACTACCCCAGGTTTCAGGGTCACAGCCTGTCCACGCAGCAAGTTAGGTTGCAGGGCAGAATCCAGAGAGGCAGTAGGCGGAATACCTGAATCTAACACTATATGAAATGCTGCAGTCCAGCTGCGCAAAATAACCGGGAGGTGACAAGCAACTTGTGAAGGTTGAAGCAGGAACTGCTTTATTGCGGAACAGCAGAGGTATATATATCAAACTGATTACATACAGCCTGACTCAATCAGCATCATCCAATCATAGCATTGCTCCCCTACAGATACAGCAATCAGCCAACAAGGAGTCCCGACCATCTTGATGGCTCCGTGGCGTTGCCTCGCAAACCACTCCTCCTGGCAAACTGCCAGGCGCCATCTTGACTCGATTGCGGCCTCCAACAATGAAACAAGACAGAATGGCCCACGGGCATCAAAATTATGGGCTACACTATGAAAATGTGGCGATTGCTCAATATGAGATTAAATGAAAGTACATTTTAAAATACAAAAACTGATTGTCATTAAATACGTATATAGCCTACGAAGTGAGAGAACTAAAAACAATATCATAATTTTATTAAATTTACTTTAATCCTGCTGTACCTTCTTTGCCACTTCAAAAGTCTGTTTTTTTACAGAAAGAAAAATATATTGCCAAGGAAGGCAAGAGGCAGTAAAGTTCTTTGGGATAAAGTCTCCCGTTAATTTTTTTTTAATTATCGAGGTATGGCTTAACATACAGAAAGCTGCACATCTCAGAGAGTTCAGGGATCAGCATACATCGTGACACCATCTCCGCTGTCAGGGTCACCGTGTACCCAGCACCCCCTGAAGTTCCCTCCCACCCCTCGGTTGTGACCTCTGACACTTTGCCGTGTGTGTGTGTGTGTGTGTGTGTGTGTGTGTGTGTGTGTGTGTGTGTGTAACGAGAGCTTCACATAAGCTCCGCCTTCTTGGCAATTGCAAATACACAATACAGTATCCATCATCCACTGAAGGCACAGTCTCCCGGGTGGATCTCCAGAACTCACTGCTCCTGCGTCACTAAAACTACACGCCCCTCGTGTACCCTCCCCTGCCCCTGTGAGATGGACCCTTTCAGGGTCTCCCTGTGAGACCGTACATGTGCCTCTCTGGGTCTGGCCATGTCACTTGGCCCATGTCTCTCCAGGACGAGTGCAGTGCTGCAAGGCGCAGGGTCTCCTTGTTTGCACTATCCCACGGCACACACACCCCGTTTTCTCTATCCACTCATCCACCGAAGGTCATAACATTACTGATGCTGGGAGGAACACGGGAGTACCGGTGCCTCTTTGACGTGCTGATTTCCCTTTCTTTGGAGATTCCCCAGAAGCCGACAGCTGGACATCTGCTTTTAGTTTTTTGAGAAACCTCCACACTTGTCCGCATGGCCTATATTTCTTTGGCATGAAGTTTAAGTTCTCATTTTGTGTAACTCCTGGACGGTGAAGCTACCCAGAGAAGATCCGTGCCCCAGAGAGGAGCTGCCCTGCAGCAGATGCCCCGGGCATCACACTCTTCGGCCCAAACCTGGTTCCCCCTGGAGACTGGTCATTACTAGCTCTGGGTCTCCGCAGCCCCCCGCAGCTCCTGAGAAGGCACCGGTTCTCTTTCAACATGGTCATCCCTCCTCCCTAGGCTGGCCTTACACTAAGCAGCAGCACTCTCCTTCCCGTCCAGAAAGCCACAAAAGGTTGTTGGTTGTATCACCAGGGAGCAGCAGCATGCAGGACATGGGGGGCCTGAGATGGGGTGCCCTCAGGGAGAGAGGGGGTGAGCCTACACTGGCTCTGAGGTCTTCTCCCACCAAACACATGCCCCCCAAAAAGACATGATACAGGCAATAATCAGGGTGGCTCTAGCTAGAGAGGTAAGAACGGACATTGAGCCCTCTCAGGCAGAGGGTGGCAGTGAGGCAGGCGCTTCCTGTTCTGAGCCATATTGCAGGAGGGAAGGCCCGAAGTGGGCACCTGGCACTTTGGGCCTAGGAGGAGAAACGCTGGCTCCTGCCACAGCTCCAGCGGGTTCTGGCTGAAGGAGCTCAACATCCCTAAGATCTTCGCCTGGGCAGCTGCATGATGTCCTAGCAGCTGCAGGATCCTAGACTGGAGCACAGGTTCACTACAGCAGAGGCCAAATTAGGTCTGAAATCTAAGTTACAAAGCACCATGCCCGTACAATTTCGACACTGTATTTTATATGTTGATTTACTTAATACTACTCACCTACCAAGCTCCTCGCCTGCCTGCCTGCCCTTTGGCAAACAGAAATGCAGGACACGACACAGCAATTCCAGGAGCACAGAGAAAATGCAAAGTCTGAGCAACCTAGCGTAAATACCCAGATTCACCAGGAAATCCTTCACATGGTAAGCAGAAATTGAATTTGGTGCATGAATTTAGGAGACTGATTACTAAGCAACTCTCGTTCATTAGCCAAAGTTTTCCTGAAGAAGCAGGGTTTGCAGGGGATCTTCACACGCCACAAAGGCAGGCCTAAGATGCACCTTGGGGCTGAGTGGTCTGCTCTCCAGGACAGCAGGGGCTTCGTCTCACCCCACTGCCCAGGCTATGAAGAGAGGACAAGGGGTGAGAGGACCACACTCCCCTTGCACTGTGAGTCACAGAAGACCTTGAAACGCGAGGAAGCCAACCCAGACAGAGCTGTACACTTATCAACTGTACACTTGACAGCTCTCTCCTGCCCTTGAAATTCAGGACTAGAGTGGGGAAAGGCACCTATCAGAGGGGGCCACCCGTGCTCTGATTAGGGTTTTGCCTCCCTGGCCGTTTGAACTGCTTCCTGGGGCCACGGGAGCTCCATAAATACCTAGCAAACAAGCTGAAGAACCCAACTCCTCAGCAAGACCACTTTTTCAAGCGTAACTACCTCAATGGAAATGGGTTTGCTTCTTAGAGGACTTCCACAGCCTTCTAAACACAAGCCCTGTGGGATGGGATGGGCAGGGATGGAGGGCAGGGTTTACTAACTCCTGGGTTCCGCTGGCCTCCTGCTGCTGTCTGGAGATGGGCCAAGGTGCTCCAGGCCCTACCACACCCTCTGCCTGTCTCCCACTCACTTTCTTTCTTCCTGTAGGACACAGCAATATAACAAGGTTATGTTGTCAACGGGCTCAGCCTTCGAGGCTGCCTTAGAAGCAGATGGAGTCCTCCTCCTTTGATGATAATCCTACTGTCAGAAAGCTTCTCCACTGGGGCCTGGGGCTGGGGCTCAGCGGTAGAGCACTTGCCTTGCGTGTGTGAGGCACTGGGTTCATTCCTCAGCACCACATATAAATAAATGAACAAAAATAAAATAATGTCCATCAACAACTTAAAAAAAGAAAGCTTCTCCCCTGGCCCATCTTGAGGTTTGGGGTGCGTGTGTTATCCACAGGATTCTCACTGACTTTTTCAGGCCCTAATCACAGATCAGAACTTGTATGCTAAGTAGGACCGAATCCTCCAGAGCAACAGTGTTTAAATCTTCACATTTTCACCCCAAGCAGCCGGAAGGGGACCTCAGGAAACCACCACCTCTGGCTGGGCTGTGGTGACCCACACCTGTAATCCCGGACACTGGAGAGGCTGAAGCAATAGGATCTCAAGTTCAAGAACAGCAGGAAACTTAGCAAGACTGTCTCAAAATAAAAGGGTTGGGTTGTAGCTCAGTGGTAGGATGGCCCAGGATCCAATCCCCAGGACTGCGAGACACACACACACACACACACAGCTGTTTCCTTGCACACTCTTCTAACAGGGAACTGTCAAGCTCCGCAGTTCCAAACAGAAACATGACAATCTCTTCAAAAAAGCTGCATAAAAGATGGCTGAGATGTTTTGCTGGGGTTTTTTGTTTGTTTGTTTTTCATCCCACACATAAGGCAGCTCTGGTCCCGACATTTCACTTGTGCTGTGGCTGCAGTTTTGCATGGGTAGCACTTTCTCTAAAAGGAAAATCTGCAGTATCACTGGTTTTTTTTTTTTTTTTTTTTGGTTCTGCGGCAGACCTGGATGTGGCAAGGCGGGATTTTGCTGCCACCTAGTGTTCATCCTGAGGCAGTGCAATGTGGACCAAGTAGGTCACAGAACTGGAGAATGAGGATGCAGGATCCTAGGTCCAGCCTCTGTTGGGGGAACTGGTGACAAGGTATGGGGCATGCAGGGCTCTGACTACAGGAAGCTGACCACACACACTGGCAGGCACAGAGCCCCGGACCAGGGCCTGGTGTGCCACCGCATCCCATGGCCACGTGGGCCAGACCAGAGATCCCACCCCCAGGCCTCTCCCAGGGACCCAGGTGATTCTTCCTTCACCTGAATCCTGCACCTGCTACCCACAAGGTCTCCTTCCCTCCTGAATACACGGCATGAGGAGCAAGAGGCAGAAAAAAACAAAGTAGGTGATTTTCTCTCTCTCCACAATCTCTTACAGAGATCTGAGTACTTAACCCACAATTACTGAGAAAGACACCTCAAGACCCAAGCGCCAAAATCTCCCAGAAATGCAAACCATTAAGGTGCCACGCCTGGCCTCCCAGAAGCAAGGGCTGCAGAGGACTCTGTCAACCAGAAGGGGAAAGATGTCAAACCTGCCTGGCACCTGGTGTGTTATGTGTGCTCAAAACTAGGGACACTCACATAAGACTTCTTAAAACCTGAAATAGTAAAGCTGTGGATTTCAGCTCATGAGAAGAGGCAGGGGCAGGAAGGTCCAAGAAAGTTCATTTTCTAGTTTAACTGGGGTTTAATGCAGAAAATGCCTCTCATTCCCAAGAAAGTGGCTTCTGGTGGTCACAACTCTCAGGGCCTCATCTTCGTCCTGGTGGATATCTGTGTTAATGCATGAGAAGACGGGGAGATGTGCTGGACAAATGTCATGTGGCATCTGCTGGGGAGGCTTGATAACTCCCTATGGGGCAGGGTTTCACTCAAAGATAACCCTGTGGGCTTAAAGATTTTTGTTTTGCTCTGTTGTTTTGTTTTCAGGTTGCCCACACAGATACCAGACGTGGAAACCTGGCTTAACAGCAGTGGTCAAAGAAACCCAGGCCTCTGTATCACCAGGTCCAACAGCGTTGGCACTGGTGGGGAGTGGCCAGGGTGGAGCAGCGAGGGCCGGTGCTACCGAACACAGAGTGCAGGGCTGCGTTCCGTTCTGCTGCTCCCACACAAAAGAAGAGGAGCCATACTGCTGGAAATTCTGGAAAGCATGTCACCCAAGAAAACCTGAGGTGGCCAAAGGTGCCCGGGAAGAATGGAAGACCAGGGGAAGCCCAAGAGCCATATTCACACAGGGGACAAGTTATTAGAAGAAAATCTTCAGACACAGCAAATGCAACAGAACTTGCTGGAGCAAAGAAAGACCTATGAATCAGGAAGCAATCAGAACCAGAAGTTCAGGGCTCTGCTGCCGCAGCTGGGCAGCCACCTCCACAGGTGGGACACGGAAGGAAGCCAAAGACATACATTTGAGTGGTGAGAGAGGGAAGATCCTATTAGAGGCTAGTCGGTGGCTTCTGGTTGGCAAAGTCTCCTTCACTGTACTATTTATACTGAGTTTTAATTTGCTCATGTAGGACTGCCCACCTGATTCTTAAATATATATTTTTTAAATTTTTAATGGTTGTTCAAAACAATCAAGCAAATTGCACTGGGAGAAAGACAGGATGGTTACATAGTTTGCAGAACTGTTTTGTGATGTCATAGACAGAATTCCTCCCCTGGGTGAGGGGTGGGCCTAACGACACAGGGACACACACACCAATGTCTTTTTCTGGCTCAGCTGTTTACCAGCTGTATTGATCTGAGTTCCTTAATCTCTCCGTTTCCTTGCCTATAAGGGTGGTCATTATGTCACAGAGCAGTTGTGAGAACTGAGCAGGACCGCACAGCTGAAGCTCATCACATTCCACATGTTCAGTAAACAAGCTCTACACCAGCTCCCTCAGCGACCCTGACTTCCCCTAAGAGTTGGGGAAACAGCACAGGAGACCACAGGCTCAGGAGCCAGGCTGTCTGGAAGCCTGGGTTCATGCCCTGCTCTGCCACCATGTAACTTGTCTCTCCATTTCCTCAATCTGTGAAAATATCAGAGCAGTCTTCATGCTTCAGGCCTGTTAAGAGGATTACACCAGGTAATGTAAGTGAAGTGTTTAGAAACAGGTCTACTGTAAGGGTCCGGCGGAGCTTCGGAGAAAGAGACCACACAAGAGACTGACTTCATGCAATTGGCAAGGGGGATTTATTGGGGATCCATTCCAGCGCGCTGGGGCTCCGTGCTCACTCAAGAAGGGAGAGCAGCCCAGAGCCCAGAGCAGAGGTCAAGCAGAGCTTAAGTACACTTTCTGGAGAGGGCAGTGGGCTTTGCATCCATCAGAACAAATCATCATGAGGCAAGGGAAAATTGAACAACAACTCTGAGACGGGATTAGTACATTCATTGGCGGGAACAATCTGGGCAGGGGTGATTGGTCATTCCTAAGCGGGGTACACATTTAAACTGATTGGTTTTGGAGCCTAGATGTTTACGTGCCATGCTACCTGGAGCCCTTAGCTATTAAACAACCAGGAAATCAATGGAGATATTTACTGGGCATTTCCAGCATTGTCCTAACAGCTACAGAGATTACAGGTTCGGGGGGTAGCAGAGGAATTTTAACAATACCTAGTCTTTACTTTTTAGCCCAGGCCTTGCCATTTAGAAGCTTTACAATGCCCGGTCTTTTACACTTTAACTCAGGCTTTTGCAGCTTAGAATCAGCTTAGAAATTTTACCTTTACATACTATGTGTAGGTACAACACAAAGTGGTTCACTCCTGTTTTAGGACCCTTTGGTGACAAGTAAAATAATTCAACTCAAACCAGATTAAAGATGGGGGTGGGCTGTCGTAGAAGCCAAGAGCAGGAGTCCTTTTCATTCCCAGGACTGTGTTCGGGTGGAGTGGTGGTCCTGCCACCGCCTGGCCTCCCTGTGAGACCGGTTGTTCAGGGCCAAGACCTTCCTGTGGACAGAAGAGATCCTCAGAGCGAGAAAGGAAGATGTGGCCACAAGGCCCAGGCTGCAAGGCCCCTTCGCTGACTTCTGGATGTGGCACCCACTCCCTTCAGCACACAGAGAGCAACCGTGAGCCCAGGTAAACCTGGCAGCCAAAACCAAGCCACTCAGTCCAAAAATGGGGAAAGGACACGCAGAGACCTTCCTCCAAGGATGAGACAGGTGTCCTTAACGTGCTCAACACCACTGATGATCAGGGAGCTGTGCAAGTGGCCCTGGTTCCATCCCTAGCTCCAAGAATAAAAAAGAAAACAAATGCTAGAAAAACTGGACTCTGGTGCACTGTTGGTGGGAATGCAAAGTGAGGCGACTCCTGTGGACACAGTTTGCTACTTCCTCAGAAAATGAACAAGGATCACGTGACTCAACAATGCTGCTTCTGGGAAGATACCTAAAAGAACTGACAGTTTCAGAAAATACACACCCAGGTTCGCAGCAGCACAACTCACAGCAGCTAAAAGGCTCAAGTGACAGGCCCCTACAGCCAAGACAGGCTGTTCCGGGGGCAGGTAATCACAGCAGGGGATGCCTACTGTGTCACACGGGAAGGGAGAAATTCTTCGCCACCTTCACCCATTCTTCACCCATGGTTGCTCGGTGGCAGCTCTCAGAGCCTTACAGCTCTCCAGCTCTCGGTGACAGGGCTCTCTCAGCCTGGCTCCACTGTTCCAGCTCCGCAGTGTGGCAGGTCACAGAGCGCAGCCATTACACTTCCAGAGTTGCAGCTGCGTGACTGGCGGCTGCCGCGCGTCAGCCCCCCAGTGCGACAGCCCCCGGCCTTGGGGTGCTCTCCAGCGCCGCAGCTCTTCCCAGCACTCGGCCCCACACTGGACCTGCCCAACAGCCGGAGGCCTAACCTTCACCTCCAGGAAGGGCCAGCCGCTCTCACAAACTTTCTTCCACACTCAGAGAAAGGCAAACACGAAAGAAACATAATCTGCCATACCATAAAGCAAAACCCCAGCTTTGACCAAAGACCCTCACAACAAATCCCTACGAAAATACCCTCCTCCGCTAGGGGTTTATATAGCTCTTGGGTCGACGCTATTGGTCCAAAGTTATGCTAATCAAGGCTTGAAAACGAACCAACGCTATTGGCCCAAATTTATGCTGATTAGGGTTGGAGTGGAAACGTGGCAATGCGATTGGCTAACCCTTGACTCCGCCTTCCACTCCGCTCCGCCCACGCCCCGCCTCCTGCAAGTCCAGCTTTCCTGGAGGTTGAGGTCCTGGATGGTGAGTTCTGACAGCCGCGGTTCTGGGCAGAGCAGGAGTTCGCACCAGGCCTGGGCCAGGGCGCCACGGGTGACAGGTCTTTGCGCCCTGGCTGGCCTCGGTCCTGGCTCTCAGCCTCCACCCACTCCAGCTTGGCAGGTTCCACGTGCGGGATGGATCCTTACAGCTTTTGTGACAACGAACCTGTGTGAGCTGCAGGGTGACTGAGGCTTTGCTTCCCTCCACAAGACTCAGGTGACATGCTCCGCACCTGCCAGGCTGCACAGCCGGCCTGCTGGTCCATGCTGAGAAGGGCATCGGAGTGGTGGCCAGGGTGGGTCAGAGCCCACAGCCTGGAGCAGCCAGCCATGCCCTTAATGGCCAGTCAGGCCAAGGGGAGCCAAAGCACGCCAACCTGTCGCCCTTCAGCCATTAGGCCAGGGCACTGAAGAAGCCCGCTCCGCGCAGCAATCGGCCCATCCCAGGACCTCAGCCTCCCGCTTCCTGATCCACCATGAGAAAACGGGCATGGGGTAGACTTCAATGAAATTTGGGGCTCAAGAATTGACCAATAGTGTTAGTAGGTTTCCTAACCCTAATTAGCATAAATTTGGACCAATAGCATTAGTACGTTTTCAAACCCTAATTAGCATAAGTTTGGACCAATAGTAGTGAGTTAAGTGCTATATAAACCCCTAAGCCCTACTCATACAGAAAACCTGTTGCCTTCTTTAGTTTTCAGAGGTCTGTTTCTGTTCTTCAATAAATTCTCCTTTTACAGTTGCAATTTTTGGTCTGTGGGTTTTATTTTTCAAACTCAGAAAGAATTTGACATTGAATTAATGGGGTCTGATGCCACACCGGAGGGCAAGGCCCACCTTTAAGAGCTGCAATATTTTCTAGTTGCAGCAACCTTTAACCTTATGTAGACTGTAACCTGCAACAGAAGTGGGCAATCAAGTTTTACTTCAAAACTCTGGCTTTACTGCGTCCACCCTAAGTGAACCTGTGTCAGCAATGAGTTCCAAAATCAGCAGAACCAAATCCATGAACATAAAGACCACAGAACAAGACCAGAAAAAATTCCTATCAGAGCCCTTTCTTGTTGGTACCCCCTTGTCATCAATACCCAGGCCACACCTCTGCTATGGTTCCAACAGCTAGATGCAGGGGCCTGCCCACATCAGAATTAGGAAAAAGTTATACGAAAAGAAAAAATGAACTTAACTGCTGTTTGACCAAAACTGGGAAGGCAACTAACCTGCCTGTACCTGGCCCATCCTTTAGGAAGCTTGGAATTTATAGGGACTTAAACTGCTGGTGGGACTGCAAATTGGTGCAGCAGTATAGAGATTTCTTGGAAAATTAGGAATGAAACCACCATTTGATCCAGCTATCCCACTCCTCAGTCTATACCCAGAGGTCTTAAAACAGCATACTACAGGGACACAGCCACATCAATGTTGATAGCAGCACAATTCACAACAGCTAAACTGCGGAACCAACCTAGATGCCCTTCAGTAGATGAGTGGATTTTTTAAAAAGTGGCATATATACACAATGAAATATTTCTCAGCAATAAAAGAGAATAAAATCATGGCATTTGCAGGTAAATGGATGGAGTTAGAGAAGATAATGCTAAGTAAAGTTAGCCAATCCCCCAAGAAACAAATGCTGAATGTTTTCTTTGATATAAGGAGGCTGATTCATAGTGGGATAGGGAGCAGGATCGTGGGAGGAATAGATGAACTCTAGATAGGGCAGAGGGGTGGGAGGGGCATGGGGTTTTTAATGATGGTGGAATGCGATGATCATTATTATCCAAAGTACAGGTGTGAGGACATGAATTGGTGTGAATATACTTGGTATACAACCAGAGATATGAAAAAATGTGCTCTATATGTGTAAAAGAATTGTGATGCATTCCACTGTCATGTATAAATAGAAAATAAAAAGGAAAAAAAAAAAAAAAAGAACTTACAGGAACCAAGCCAGACTGGGCCAGGCTTGGTAGCCAGAGAGGTTGCGACAGTGGATTGCTGGCCTCTCCTGAGCAAGGCAGAGCAGATTCTTGGTTTCCATTCTCAGCCTGAGGAAGCTGGGATGGAGAAAGGGGGTTAACGGGAAATGAAAGAGAAAAAACATCTGGGGCTTTTATACAAAGAGGCCGTTACAGTCCCCAGGCCCCAGAGGGGCTCAGTGACGTGCACCTGATGTGACCAGAGGGGCCCGTCATGGCTGATCTCCCTAGGGGAGAAGCAAGCAAAGGGAGGAGAGCTGGCAGAGTTCCTACCCAGCACCTCTCCTAGGGACTGGACAGTATTGGGAGCTTCTTTAAAAGCCAAGGAGAAAGAGACAATGCCCCTCTCCGTGGGAAACTGGAGGGCCTGGGTGGCACACAGGATGGCTCCTTCCAACCCAAGCCAATAAGATGTCACTCGAGAAAAGTCAGCTCCTACAGGGTGAAGCCACAAGAGATGGGCCCCTGTCTACTCCAGCAGTCACATAGAAGTAGTGAGGAAGTGAGATGCCTTCGAAATCAGCCAGTTCTAGAATCAGAGCCAGAGTCCATGAGCAGTGTGGTAAAGGAGCCGGAGAAAGGCCTGTCTTGTCATCTCGGAAGTGCCGTGGAGTCGACCGTCTGCGAGACCTTAAAAGTCAGACAGTGTCTCACTGGGAAAGCCTTAAAGGAGCTGGTTCTATGCAAAGAGAAAAGTGAGAGCCAGACTAACCTGTGGAAAGGTACAGAGGGTTGGTTGGAGCCAAGTTTCACGCAGGAGAATCAGGGAAGACTGAGCTGGAATGGTTGCTGGATGTGCTTTCAACTTGGGGAATCCTAAGGGATTTGGCCTAGAGATTTGGCCCGCCATGGGGGGTTTTGAGCACAGGGGTCCTCGGGGACTTCAGGGAGATGGCACCAGCAGAGTGACAGAGAGGGCAAACCACAGCCACAGTCCAAGGACAGCAAGACCAGGATGTCCAGACAGTTCTCCATGGGCGTCTCACACTCAGCTTTCAATACAGCATGAAAGTGTATCAACACCAACGCACAATACAGACGTCAGGTGTAGTTTATCACTATAACTATTAACATTGTTACATGAAGAGGAGGGGAGTTAAATCCAGGGAGCTGACGGTTGCAGCTCAATCAACAACCCACAGAAGAGGTCAGAGTCGGAGGCAAAGATTAAGCTAATGACCACAGTGAGGTTTGGGGAGTTGTCGTGACAATCAGCCTTGTAATCTTTTCCGTTTTCCCCACTAGAACAAGAAATTCAGAGTCAACCAGGTCAGAACCAATGGGAGATATTTTATGAGGCTGATGAGAGGCAGAGATACGCTGGGAAATGTTGAAGATCCTCCCATAAATAAGGGGAAGTGCATCTTCAGTGACCGTAAAATTTCATTTAAAAGGCACCTTCTGTGTGGCTTGTTTCTCCTCTCTTCCTTCATCCTCCACGCTTCACTTTTTAGGTCCATAGTTGTACCAAAAAATGACACGCACCCTGCAGCTTTGCTGAGACCATCACAGACAGCACTCAGCCAGGACTGAGGGGCACAGCTCCAAAACCCTGCGCCCCGCACATAATCAGAGACATGTCCTTGGACAAGACTTTCTGTGTCTTTAGGGGATCCGCTGGAGGGAGAGCAGACAGTGTGTGGTTCTGTTTCTTTCTTTCTTTTTGATTTGGATAGACACGATATACCAGAAGCACCTCTCTGTGGGGACACAGAACTGGGAAACGCCTTCCCCCGGAGTGCTAAAGTCCATTACAGTGAAATATTTATGCTGGCCTTGTCGCAAATGCAGGAGTCATATAGACTCTTAACATTATTAATTTATCAGATATTTATGGCCCTATGTCTCCAGGAATCACAAGGAGTCTTAAAGCAACAAATGACTTTGACAGTAAGACCAGCACAGAATAAAGAGGTCAGCAGAAGTGAATGGACTCTAGATAAACAGGAGAGAAACGTGACGCACAACAGAAGAGCTCAGTGCAGTGCAGAAGCCTCACGGGGCCTCTGCTACCCACCAGGTCCTTGGAGATGGGAAGATGAAGGCGAGACACCCTGCCCTTGGGGAGCTTCACCCAGGGGAAGAGAGAGCTGTTTACAAACTGAGGCCAATTTAAAATCCAGGGCTTTCAAAAACTCTTAAGTTGCAATAAAAATGAGCCGGGGGGAGCCACCAGCAGGCAGAAGACTGTGCGTGAGCTCCCTCCCTCCTGGCTCTAGCAGGAAGATCACCCTCCCGGAGTCTCAGACCTCAGCCTGGGCGCGTGTTTAGGGTGCTCAGTTTCAATCCCTCGGTGGGACTGTGTATTTAGGGTTGGTTCCAAATGGGGGACAAGACAAGGCAATGGCCCTGGGCTGTTTGAGGGAATTGTTTATTGTCATTGTTTCATGACGCCAGGAGAACACTTCCCACAGCACAGCCTTCTGACGGTGTGAGCACACCCTGTGGAAAGGTAGGAGGGGAGCCTCCACACACCCACCAGGACCGGGACCCTGCAGGAGGGGCCATGTGGCCTCCAAGGCAAGAGAAGGCAGCCCAGCCCCAGGCCCTGAGCCTGCGCAGTGCCTCAAGGTGCCTGGGGACCTTCAGTGTCACCCAGAGGCATGTGGGAAGAGGCGGCCGGGGACAGCCCCAACCCCAGCCTGGTGCTTCTCAGCTGAGGTGGAAGTGTGGTGGGGCCGAGACCGCCAGCCCTCCGGAGCCCCTTCTGAACTCTCACCTGTGAGATCCACGAGCTCAATAAATGGGGTGGTTTGTGCCACTGAACTTGAGGTGGTGCGTTTGGAGCACTGGGAGCTGGAGAGCTGGTGTGAGTCAGAGGAGCAGAACGGGAGCAAATGCCACTGTTGGAAGGACACTCCCACGACTCACACCCCAGGGAATGTCACAGAGCCCCCCGAAGATGCCCTCACACTCAAATACCCAGGTAAGCAGTCAGCCGTGAGTAATCGGTCACGAGACACAGCAAGCTGCAGAATCATGCTCAAGAGCATGCACTAACAGTGGGATGCTTCCCAAGCACACAAAGTCTATGTAAAGTGACCTAAATTACCTTTATTTGGGGAGGTACCAGGGATTGAACTAAGGGGCATCAACCACTGAGCCACATCCCCAGCCCTGTTTTGCATTTTATTTAGAGACAGGGTCTCACGGAGTTCCTTAGCACCTCGCTGTCACTGAGGCTGGCTTTGAACTTTAAATCCTCCTGTCTCAGCCTCCAGAGCCACTGGAATTACAGGTGTGAGCCACCAGCCCGGCTAAATTACCTTTTAAAAAATAACAATCCATTATAAAACATTGTAATAGATTCAGCTGCTACAAATAACACAAAACTGAAAAAAAAACTGACAGAACAGAAGATTATTTTGTTTTATGTAAACAAAGCCCAGAAGTGAGATGCTTTGCTAGCTCAAGGAGGAGAGTGAACTCACACTGCTTCCGTCCTGTCACTCCACCAGCCTGAAGTTGTGGCCGCCACTTCTTGGCTCAAGACGATTGCACACACTCCAGTTATTACATCTGCATTCCACTCAACAAGTAAAGGGAAGGGCTTAGAATACCCCCCATCCCACCCCCCATCACTTTAAGAGCACTTCCTTCATGTTAAATATGAAAGTTTGCTTATACCTGGGCTGAAGAGTTCCCTGTCCCCAAATTCATATCTTCCAAGAACTTCAGAATCTGACCTTTTTGGAAATAGGGTCTTTGCAGATATAATTAGCTAAAATGAGGTCATGCTGGATTAAGATGGGAAATTCCTCCCTAGATCCTTCAGAAAGAGCTTATTCCTGCCAAAGGCTTAATTTCAGGACTATGGGAGAATGAATTCTGATGTTTTAAGCCACTCAGTTTGTGGGGCTTTGTGACAGCAGACCAAGAGCCAGTACACACCTACTGGCCAGAATTTAGTTACCTGGAGGCACCCTGGTGCAGGAGGGGCTGGAAAGTGCCTGGATTCTTGGCTGCCAGAAATGACACAATATTGACATAAAGTGCCCGCGTGTTTGGCTGTCGCCCCTGATCATCTCTGCAACTCTTCACTGTTTCAAAATGACTTTTCCACCATTATTTTCTTTACAGAAACAAGAGCAATGATCTAGTCTTTTCTCTAACATGGCAGATCAGAATTTAGTGTGGTGGGTGTTACGGTTTGGACGTGAGGCGTCCCCCAAAAGCTCACAGGAGACAGTGCAGGAAGGTTCAGAGGTGAATGATTGGTGGGAGCTGTGACCTAATCAGTGCATTAACCCCCTGAAGGGGATCACCTGGGTGGTGGCTGCGGCAGGCAGGTGTGGCTGCAGGAGGTGGGTCTCCGAGGTGCCTTTGAGGTTTGTTTCTTGCCCTGATGCGTGGAGTTCTCTCTGCTTCCTGGTGGCCACGTCCTGAGCCACCTTCCTCTGCCATGTCCTTGTGCCCTGATGTGCTGCCTCACCCGGGGCCCAGAGCTGTGGGGCGGCCGACTATGGACCGGACCTCTGAGACATGAGCCAAATAGACTTTTCCTCATCTACCTTGTTCTTGTCAGGTTTTTTGGTCACATCAATTAAAAAAAAAAAAAAAAAAAAAAAACCTGACTAAAACAGTGGGCCTCTTTGCTATTAATATTTTAGAACAGGGGCCCAGGCTGAGGCTCAGTGGTAGAGCTTGCCTAGCATGCATGAGACACTGGGTTCGATCCTCGGCACCACATAAAGATAAAACAAATAAAATAAAGGTATTGTGTCCATCTACAACTAAAAAAAATATTATATATATATATATATTAGAACAATTTATTTCTGCTTTACACCTGGTTACATTTCATGTAAATTTCTAGAATTGTCAAATTTTGGAAAATTGTACCCAGTTTCTTCCCCATCTACATCGTTTGCTGTTTGTGCAACTGCTATTTATGCCTGACAAATTCAGAAAATGGAAAGCGCCGTGTTGACCATCCCCATCAAAGAGAAGCGGCACGTGCTGCGAGTACAGCTATATTTGCTGTTTATTGAGAATCTCGCTGGCAGGAGATCATTTCAATTTGATTACGGAGTTCTCTCCTTCAGACCTGCACACCTGATGACTGGATCCAACAGAATCCTCTCCTGCCTCTGGGCCTGTCCGTTTCACTCTTGCTTCTCTCTCACCCAGAGTGTTCCAGGGCAGTGTGCCCCAGGGCACGTTTGCCCCAGAACACCGACTCTGGCCCCTTGTCTCACACTGTGAGCAGGAGCAGCCCTGGAAGATGCTCCTCAGGGGGAGAAGCAGCAAGGAGTAGGAAATGACCAGCAACACCATGAATATCATTTCCCTAAATCCAGCTCAGTGCCCAGCTCAGTTCTTCAGCCAGACTCCAAAACACCCATCACCCAACACAAAGGGGTGTTACAAAGGGAGCCAGTGAAAGGCCAGTGTGGAGGTGAAGTCCAGTTCCACACTTCTGCTGGCAGTGCGGTCGGTGAAAGATACCGGGCCTCCACAGCCAAGAAGTGCTGCCATCTGAATGGCAGAACAGGCCCCCTGGCTGCCAAGCCCCGCAGCTGGTCCACTGCTCCCTCCAAGGAGCGGCCACGGTGCGCTGGAGCAGCAGCCATGGAGCGGTGGAGCAGCGGCCCCGGCCCCGGTGGGTTGGAGCCAGGCAAGCAGCGTGGAGCCTTCCAGGCAGGGGGCCAGCACCCAGGTGGGCCAGGCCAAGCCGGCCTGCACACAGGATGCCCGCTACAGAAGCACACTCCAGGCGGGCCGGCGGCTCCAGACACCCACCCAGCATGCGCGATGCAGTGACTTCGCCCTCCTGCTTCCAGAGCAAGGAGAAAACCCAAGTAAGGCAAACTGTGGTGGCTGGGGAGCTGCATCCCTGGCAGTGGAAAGAAAACTGGTCTCCACCAAGCTGTGCTAAAATCAACTTGCATTTTTAAGAAAAATACAGTTATTTAAACATTATAGTGCCCTTCACCCAGGGTATTGGAGGAGACCTACACAAGCAAGAAACCCCAGAGCCGAGTTTCATTAGCTTCACACTAGATTCACCTCCTCCAGCAAAGAAACTTCACCCCCAAACTGTAAAGACAGACAGGGAACTCATGAGCACTCTGGGCACAAAACATGAAGAGGATTCTCAAAAGAAAGAACCATTGGTCAGGAAACGATGAAAAGATAGTCAGCCTCACCTGAGATGGAAACCAAAACAGCCAGATGACATCTTTTATCATTCAGACTGAGAATACACTAGCCCTGAGTGATGCAAGGCGTTACAGGTTGGAAGTGGGTGTGGCTGACGGGCAGCATGTCAGGACAGCCAAGTCACAGAGCAGGGGACACCAGGTCAGGACAGCCAAGTCACACAGCAGGGGACACCAGGTCAGGACAGCCAAGTCACAGAGCAGTGGACACCAGGTCAGGACAGCCAAGTCACAGAACAGGGGACACCAGGTCAGGACAGCCAAGTCACAGAGCAGGGGACACCAGGTCAGGACAGCCAAGTCACACAGCAGGGGACACCAGGTCAGGACAGCCAAGTCACACAGCAGGGGACACCAGGTCAGGACAGCCAAGTCACACAGCAGGGGACACCAGGTCAGGACAGCCAAGTCACAGAGCAGGGGACACCAGGTCAGGACAGCCAAGTCACAGAGCAGGGGACACCAGGTCAGGACAGCCAAGTCACAGAGCAGGGGACACCAGGTCAGGACAGCCAAGTCACAGAGCAGGGGATATCAAGGACAGCCAAGTCACAGAGCAGGGGACACCAGGTCAGGACAGCCAAGTCACAGAGCAGGGGACACCAGGTCAGGCCGCCAAGTCACAGAGCAGGGGACACCAAGTAAGGACAGCCAAGTCAGAGAGCAGGGGACACCAGGTCAGGACAGCCAAGTCACAGAGCAGGGACACCCACGAAAGCTGAATGGCTTAGTCCAAGCCAGTTCCCCTGGAGGTATCTGTCCTGCAGAAACCCCACAGACACTGCAAGGTCGGCCACTCAGCAGCAGGAGACACAGAAAACAGAAGTGATCTGATTGTCCTAAGAGGGGACAGAAGTGATCTGATTGTCCTAGGAGGGCACAGAAGTGATCTGATTGTCCTAGGAGGGGACAGAAGGGATCTGATTGTCCTAGGAGGGCACAGAAGTGATCTGATTGTCCTAGGAGGGGACAGAAGGGATCTGATTGTCCTAGGAGGGCACAGAAGTGATCTGATTGTCCTAGGAGGGGACAGAAGGGATCTGATTGTCCTAGGAAGGGACAGAAGGGATCTGATTGTCCTAGGAGGGGACAGAAGGGATCTGATTGTCCTAGGAGGGGACAGAAAGGATCTGATTGTCCTAGGAGGGCACAGAAGTGATCTGATTGTCCTAGGAAGGGACAGAAGGGATCTGATTGTCCTAGGAGGGCACAGAAGTGATCTGATTGTCCTAGGAGGGGACAGAAGGGATCTGATTGTCCTAGGAAGGGACAGAAGGGATCTGATTGTCCTAGGAGGGGACAGAAGGGATCTGATTGTCCTAGGAGGGGACAGAAGGGATCTGATTGTCCTAGGAAGGGACAGAAGGGATCTGATTGTCCTAGGAGGGGACAGAAGGGATCTGATTGTCCTAGGAGGGGACAGAAAGGATCTGATTGTCCTAGGAGGGCACAGAAGTGATCTGATTGTCCTAGGAGGGGACAGAAGGGATCTGATTGTCCTAGGAGGGCACAGAAGTGATCTGATTGTCCTAGGAGGGGACAGAAGGGATCTGATTGTCCTAGGAAGGGACAGAAGGGATCTGATTGTCCTAGGAGGGGACAGAAGGGATCTGATTGTCCTAGGAGGGGACAGAAAGGATCTGATTGTCCTAGGAGGGCACAGAAGTGATCTGATTGTCCTAGGAGGGGACAGAAGGGATCTGATTGTCCTAGGAAGGGACAGAAGGGATCTGATTGTCCTAGGAAGGGACAGAAGGGATCTGATTGTCCTAGGAGGGGACAGAAGGGATCTGATTGTCCTAGGAGGGGACAGAAAGGATCTGATTGTCCTAGGAGGGCACAGAAGTGATCTGATTGTCCTAGGAGGGGACAGAAGGGATCTGATTGTCCTAGGAGGGCACAGAAGTGATCTGATTGTCCTAGGAGGGGACAGAAGGGATCTGATTGTCCTAGGAAGGGACAGAAGGGATCTGATTGTCCTAGGAGGGGACAGAAGGGATCTGATTGTCCTAGGAGGGGACAGAAAGGATCTGATTGTCCTAGGAGGGCACAGAAGTGATCTGATTGTCCTAGGAGGGGACAGAAGGGATCTGATTGTCCTAGGAAGGGACAGAAGGGATCTGATTGTCCTAGGAAGGGACAGAAGGGATCTGATTGTCCTAGGAGGGGACAGAAGGGATCTGATTGTCCTAGGAGGGGACAGAAGGGATCTGATTGTCCTAGGAAGGGACAGAAGGGATCTGATTGTCCTAGGAAGGGACAGAAGGGATCTGATTGTCCTAGGAGGGGACAGAAGGGATCTGATTGTCCTAGAAAGGGACAGAAGGGATCTGATTGTCCTAGGAGGGGACAGAAAGGATCTGATTGTCCTAGGAGGGCACAGAAGTGATCTGATTGTCCTAGGAAGGGACAGAAGGGATCTGATTGTCCTAGGAAGGGACAGAAGGGATCTGATTGTCCTAGGAAGGGACAGAAGGGATCTGATTGTCCTAGGAGGGGACAGAAGGGATCTGATTGTCCTAGGAGGGGACAGAAGGGATCTGATTGTCCTAGGAAGGGAACTCGGAATACACAAGGTCTGTTCATAAATGAAAACTACCTCATTAATGACTCAAACATTATTAGAATAAATTAACTATATCAAGGTTTATAAACATGGATGTGGTTTTAAAACACAGTGAGTCACAAAAGTCAGTATCAACATGACATTTGGGGTGATATCATCCATGGGTAGTCTGAGACACACTCTGGATAGTTCAAGGATGCTTACAAGACAATGGTAAGCATCGACCCAAGACTGCAGTCACTTCCTGGACAGTGAAGGACCTGAGGCTGCCCCCTTCCAGGCTGACAGTCAGCCTTCCCCCACCTGCCCAGGAGCCACAGGACAGCACTCCTGGGTGGAGGCTCGGAGCTGCACCTGGCCTCAGTCCCTTGGCCTCCCGCATCGGGGTGCTGAGGGCAGTCCTGTGGGTGCTCTGCATGCTCAGGGTGTGCACTGTGGTGAGATCCCAGGCTTTACCACGCACTGCCAGAACGCACACCCTTTGCCTGTCTTTATGACGGCACACGGTACGCAAAGCTGCCTCTGCTCAGAGGGGACACTGTTGCTACCACTGACTGCTGGGCAAACACCCTTAAAATGGTAGTTCAGAACTAAGGTTCTGCTCACAAGAAACACGGGGACGTGGGAGCTGTCTCCAACAGCCACCCAGGGAAAGCAGTGCAGGGAATCCTACTGAAGCCCACAGCCATGGCTCTGTCTATAGGTTTTTTTTGTTTGTTTGTTTTTTTAGTTGTTGACCTTTATTTATTTACACGTGGTGCTGAGAATTGAACCCAGTGCCTCACACTGCCAGGCAAGTGTGCTACTGAGCCACAACCTCAGCCCCTGTATCTGTAATGTTTTAACAAAAGAAAAAGAAACTAGAAATAAAGACACTGAAAATGACTTGAAAAATATCTGAAGTAGGCAAAATTTTACCCTCTATTTAATCTATTTAATTAAAATAGGTGGTAAAGAGCTACACACACACACACACACACACACACACACACACACACACACACATGTACACACACACTACATTATTATCTGTAATTTTCTAAATGTTTTAAATATTTAAAATTTTAAAATACTCCTTAAAAGAAAGTGTAAAATGTTTTAAAGATGAAACCAGTTGGAGCCAGGTGCCTTTCTGCTGCTCTTGACTCTAAACCTGTGTCCACCCAGGCCCTCAGTGGCACTTCCAGAACCTTCTTCCTCTCTCAGCGGAGCCTCACTCTGGGCTTCCCTCTGTGGTTCCAGGACTCACACAGGAGCCCACGTTTGGTCTTTGGATCCAGGAAAGATTTGCCTCCATTTCTAAGAAACCCTGGAGAAGCCGGCTGTCTAACTGTGCTGGGCAGCAGCGCACGGGCTTCCTCCAGTCCTCTTCTGGCTAGATGAGGTGACGGCTGTTGGGACTCGGAGGCAGGTGGTGGGATCCCAGAGAGGGGGCTTGCCAGCTCTCCAGGTGAGAGAGAGGACTTCTCTGGAAACACACAGGTCTCTAACCTGTGCCGAAGTCTGGCTTGGCACAAATCAGGAGCCACTTGTCAAAAAGAAACTAACTTTATTTTTAGAACTACAAACGCCAAACAAAACAGCTCCAGGGAAAAACCCTCAGAGCCCAACTGCCACCACCGGCTTCCACAAGCCTCTCACCCCAACACAAGCCTCACCACCTCCCAATATCCTCCTGCTCTTGAGGCCGATTGGCTGGGTCGTGTGGGCAGAGCCAAAGAAGTCCCCCAATGAGCAGCTCCGTGGTCTGAAAGGGCAGGGAAACAGCCCAATGAACATCACGGCAGAGGAGCCAATCAGCTAGATGTTGCTGGGGCCGCTGTGAGCCAATCATCAGCCAGCAGTCTGAAGGTTTGCTGGCATCTGGAAGTTTGCTGGGGCCCCTTTGGCTGTGGCTCTCAACATCTCCCCCTCTCTGTTTAAATAACAAGCATGTGGCTTAGGGACCATGCCTGCCTTAGGTTGTCCAATACTACATATGGTCCTTACCCGTCTTCAGATGAGCTGACCTCAGGGCATCAGCCTCCTGTCTTAGGTTGGTACCATTGTAATTGGATCTTACCCGTCATTGACTACTGGTCCAGTATACAGCCAACCTGTGGATAGGTCTTTGTACCAGCAGGGCGGTGAGGTTCTTTGCCTTACCTCTGTTGGCCCCCAAATTATAGCTGAACGATCATGACAAGCAGAAGGGAGGAAGATACACCAAGCCAATTGACGGCTCTTGTTGGAAAAATTGTACCACTGATGACATCATCAGCAAAAATACCCCAACACTACCACAAGTCGATGCACCAACAGATAGTTCACAATGCATACAAGTGAGCTCACAATGCATACAAGTGACACATAGTCTAGGCAAGTTCTGCAAGCAGTTCAGTGATGGCTATTGCAGAAGCTGTAGATTAGTTTTATCTTTGTCTTCACTGGCACTGGGATGAAGATAGGAATTCCAGCAATAATGGCTAAAGAAAAATTATGTAACATTCCAGAAGGCACTAAAAGAAAACAATTTTCTTAACAATTTACATTGTCTTGAAGAGAATTATTAAATATAATGAAAAGGAAAGGTGAAAGTAAACAAACAGATCTGTTAACATCCTTTTTTGTTTACATATTAAAACAATTCTTAACAGTTATTTACCCAATTTAAATTAAACCATTTAAATCACGTGAATAAAAAAAAAAAATATTTGGATCCATCTTTTCATGAGCGCTCATCATATATGATATATAGAAATATGTACATTGGACATACGTACATTCAAACATATAACACAAAACACAAGTGTGCACACATAATATAATACATACAACACATAACACAATAGTAAAGGCCTTATAACTTTTTACAGGTAAAATCTCTATTGCAATGTTTAAAAACTCTATAGTCAAAAAAAAATAGAACTGATCAGCAAAACATTAACCTAGGTCTGTATGAGCTCAAAAAAAATAAAATAGAACTTCATGATATGGGAAAGGGCAATAATAAAATAGATATTGAAAAAAGCATCCTGGTTCTGTTGCAGATGTAAGGATAGCCAAATTGGAGTTTTGGATATCAGCTATTATGGATTTGAGCTAAATCATCTTCTTTTTGGTCTGTAGAAATCGCTTTAGTTAATCTCTCTGGAATCCAAATCGGTTGCTGTTCTCCCTGTGGAAACACAAAAACAGACCCCTGACTCCAGACAATCACTGGGTCAGAACTTTAGTTAATCTCTCCAGAATCCAAATCGGCTGCTGTTCTTCCTGTGGAAACACACAAACAGACCCCCGACTCCAGACAATCACTGGGTCAGAACCTTGGTTAATCTCTCTGGAATCCAAATCGGCTGTTGTTCTTCCTGTGGAAACACACAAACAGACCCCAGACTCCAGACAATTACTGGGTCAGGACCTTTTCATTGTCCTGTTAGAATATCTTTCCAAAGTACCCTGGGCTTTTGTACATTTTTTGGACACATATGCCTTTCTGCAGCACTAAGTCCTGATGAATCCAAATTTAAAAAGTTTAGAGTAAAAAGGGTTATTTTAAGTTTATCTTTGGGGAATATATACCCCTTCCCAATTCCATCTTTTTGCTTTAATAAGTACATTTTAATAGTTTGATGAGCTCTTTCAACTATGCCTTGACCCTGTGGATTGTATGGGATTCCTGTTATATGAGTAATGCCAAATGATGAGCAAAATTGTTTAAAAGAAGTAGACGTATAACCAGGGGCATTATCTGTTTTTAACTGTTTTGGAATGCCCACAGTGGCAAAATTTTGTAAGCAATGAGCTATAACATCTTTAGTTTTTTCGCCGGCATGAAGGGAGCCCATCAAAAATCCAGAAGAAGTATCAACTGTAACATGCAAATATTTTAATTTTCCAAATTCTGGCAAGTGTGTGATGTCCATCTGCCAAATATGGTTAAGTATCAAACCTCTAGGATTGACTCCAAGATTAACTTGTGGTAAAAAGGTCACACAATTTTGACATTGTTTTATTATTTGTCTAGCTTGTTCCTTAGTTATTTAAAAACGTTTTTGTAAAGTATTAGCATTGACATGGAACCTTTTATGAAAATTTATAGCTTCTTCTAGTGTAGAGAAAATATGTATGTCATGTGTAGTTTTATCTGCTAAATCATTGCCCAAACTAAGGGCTCCAGGCAATCCTGTATGTGCCCTGATATGTCCTATAAAGAATGGATCTTTTCTGTCCCAGAATAGACTTTGTATAGTGGAAAGCAAAGAGAAAACAGTAGAGGAAGGGGAAATCCTACCAGCATCTTCAAGGGATACTACAGCATTAACAATATACTATCGGAAAATAAATTAAATACAGAATCTTTAAATATCACAAAAGCTTGTAATACTGCATTAAGCTCTACCTTTTGAGCTGATTGTTTGGGTACTAAAAATGTAAAAGTTTGATCAGGTGTAACTATTGCTGCTGTACCATTATTTGACCCATCAGTGAATATATTTGGAGCATTTATGATAGGTGTTTTTCTTGTCATTTATGGAAAAATTACAGGATGCGATGACCAAAAAGACAATAAAGGATTAGATGGTAAGTGGTTATCAAATGAAACATTAGATTTGCACATTATTATTGCCCAAGTATTTAACTCATTAGCTAATTCATCAATTTGATTCATAGTATATGGAGTAATAATTTTATGGGGAGAAATTCCAAACACTGCCTTTGCTGTTTTTATTCCTTTGAGTATTAATTGTCCTACAGCCTCAGGATATCTAGTAAGAATAGTGTTAGGAGAATAAGATAAATGTATCCATAATAATGGACCTTCTTGCCAAAATACTCCTGTAGGAATATTTTTTGTTGGTAGTACAATAAATAATAAAGGCAAACTTATATCAATTCTATCCAAATGCATATTTTCCATATATGTTTCAATGATTTTTAATGCCTTTCTTGCTTCAGGCGTTAACATTCGGGGTGAATTTGGATCTGATGGACCTTTTAGGATATCAAATAAAGGTCCCAATTCTCCTGTTGGAATACCTAGATAAGGCCTTATCCAATTTATGTCTCCTAATAACTTTTGAAAGTCATTAAGTGATTTGAGTTGATCTACTCGTATTTGAATTTTTGGTGGACGGACCATGGTTGAGGATAATAGAACTCCTAAATAATTAATTGGAAAATTTAATTGCACTTTATCTATTGCTATCTCTAGATTATAATTTTTTAATAAGTTTGTAAGTGTGGCATAACATTCTAGCAATGTGTTTTTAGCTTTGTGTGCCAATAACACATCATCCATATAGTGAAATATTTGTAGTTCAGGATTTTGATTTCTAAGTGGCTGGATTACTTTGTTAACATAAATTTGACACATAGTTGGGCTGTTAGCCATCCCTTGAGGGAGTACTTTCCATTCATATCTCTGATCAGGACCTTCATGATTTAGTGCAGGGATAGTAAATGCAAAACGTGGACTATCCTTAGGATGAATTGGAATTGAAAAAAAAATCTTTAATATCTATAACTAAAACATACCAAGTTTTTGGCAAAACAGACAATTGAGGAATCCCCAATTGAGCAGGTCCCATAATAACCATCTCATTATTAATGGCTCTTAAATCTTGCAATAATCTCCATTTACCAGATTTCTTTTTGATGACAAAAATGGGAGTATTATGGGGAGATACAGAAGGTTGTATGTGTCCTTCTGCTAATTGTTGTTTGACCAGATCATAGGCTGCTTGTATCTTTTCGTTAGTCAGGGGCCACTGAGGAACCCATACTGGTCTTTCTGATTTCCATGTAATTTTTATTGTCTCAGTGGCCCTTTGTGAAAATCCAACCCATGCCTGTCTGTTCCTCGATCTATTTGTATTGGTGCTGCTATTCCTTTTTCTTGTTTTTCTAATTTTTTTCCTTTCCTAAAACCTTGTCTAGCCATAATAGTGGGTGCATTTTGATTGATGTTATTTGTTAATGTCAAACCGAATTGATCTAGGACATCTCATCCCCATAAATGTACGGGAAGATGATCCAATACATATGGCTGTATAGTTCCTTCACATCCTTCAGGATCCTTCCAATCTAATACCATTGCACTTCTATGGGGATTAGTCGCCACTCCTAGGCCTCGAAGCGTTTGAGTGGCTTGTTGTAATGGCCAATGTTTTGGCCGTTCTTGAAGAGAGATGATGCTAAGGTCTGCACCTGTATCCAGTAGCCCATTAAATTCATGTCCTTGAATATTTAGTTTTAGCATGGGGCGAAAATCTAAATTTAAAGAAAGCATAGCCCAATCTACACCTGTGGAGCCTAATCCCTTGGAACCTCTTTCTACAGCACGACTGGAAAGTTTATCATGTAGGCTTGGTATTATTAATAACTGTGCTATTCTATCTCCTGGTGAAATTACTGATATACCCTTTGGAGAACTGGCTATAATTTTTATTTCACCTTCATAATCAGGATCAATTACCCCAGGACTTATCATAAGTCCTTTTAGAGTAGAAGAGCTTCGTCCCAATAATAAGCCTACTGTTCCTTTGGGAAGAGGTCTTTTTACCCCTGTAGGAATGATTTGAACTCCCATCTCTGGAGTTAGTACTGATCTGGCAGAGGCGCAGATGTCCAACCCTGCACTCCCTCTCGTTTGTCTGATGAGAGATCTGATGGACAATATGTCCTGAGTACTACCCTGATGGGGTTGCTGGGTTCCTCCAGTGCTCTGTATATTTGTGGTTTGGGGCCCCAGAGCATTGGGGCCCCCTGTCCATTTTTTGGCAATGGAGCCCGATGCCTTTGTCCATGATATTGTGGATAAACACCTTGTCCCTGTTCATTTTTTGATAATGGAGTACCCTCTATGGTGGTTTGAGAACGGCATTCATTAGCCCAATGTCTCCCTCTATGGCATCGTGGGCAAATACCCGGTATTCTATTCCTTTGATACCTAGTTTTGTTAAACCCTCCTCCTATGGGGCAATTCCTTTTAAAATGTCCTGTTTGTTGACAATTGTAGCATGTCCTTGGCCTGGCATCTAAAGCCTGTTTTACTGCAGCTGCCACAATTTGCCCTTGTTCATTAATGTCTCTGGCATCTAAAACCTGTTTTACTGCAGCTGCCACAATTTGCCCTTGTTCATTAATGTCTCTGGCATCTAAAGCCTGTTTTACTGCAGCTGCCACAATTTGCCCTTGTTCATTAATGTCTCTGGCATCTAAAGCTTGTTTTACTGCAGCTGCCACAATTTGCCCTTGTTCATTAATGTCTCTACATAATTTAATATATGTGTTTAAATCTTCATGTTTCCATGGTCTAATGATATCTCTACACCAACGATTCGCTTGGTCATAAGCCAGTTGTTTTATAAATGGCATTGCTTGTTCTGTATTCCCAAAAACTCTGGTAGCTGTTTGAATAAGCCTATCTACAAATTCAGCGTAAGGTTCATTAGCTCCTTGTATTATCTTAGATAATTGACCTTGTAAACCTCCAGGTTCTTGTAAAGACTTCCATGCCCTAACTGCATCTACAGCAATTTGTGAGTATACTCCAGGATCATATGCAATTTGTTGCTGCTGATCCTCATAAGGTCCCTTTCCTAACAACATATCTAGATTTCTCTGAGGATAACCAGCTGCTGCATTTCGCCTAGCCATCTCCTTGCAAAATTCCTCATTGGCAACCTTCCATAACAGGTATTGACCTCCATTTAGCACAGCTTTACACATATTAGCCCAATCTGCTGGCATCATGTTCAAGTTGTTAATGGATTCGACCAAGCTTACAGTGAAGGGTGCTTAAGGACCATAGGTTGTTACAGCCTCTTTTAGCTGCTTCACTGTTTTGAAATTTAAACCCTGGTAAATTCGCTGCCCTCCTACCTCAAATACAGGGCATGTTAATACTTGAGATCCTGTCTCAGGATCCCAACTATCAACTGCGGGGGTTGGGAGCCTCCTAGCATATGGAGGTGGTGCTGTTGATTGCTCTCTGATAGAAAGGTGTTAGTAGCAGTCTCCTTTTGTAACTTTCCCCCTGATGGCTTTTTCTGCTCTAAACTCCCTTCCTCTGTCTGACTAGTTCGAGAGACCTTCTCTTTTACTTGAATCTTTTTCTCTGTCTGACTAGTTTGAGAGACCTTCTCTTTTACTTGAATCTTTTTCTCTGTCTGACTAGTTTGAGAGATCTTCTCTTTTACCTGAATCTTTTCCTCTGTCTGACTAGCTCGAGAGACCTTCTCTTTTACTTGAATCAATATGTCTTCTCCTCCCTCTACCATTGTCTGAACTGAAGGCTTTGGACTAAGCAAACAAGATATGAACGTCCACAATGCCAATGTGCCAACTGGCAGAGTCCCTGGGCTTTTCTTTTCTATTCTTTTTAAATCTTTGGCTGTGGCTCTCAACAAACCTGGGCGGTGTCTCTCATCTACAAGGGAACAGAGGAGATGCTGGGCACCCGCAGCACAGCACAGTGTAACACCCTGTCGCACTGTGCGTGCGGCCTCTCCTGGAGAATGTTTATGACCTAGGCACACATGTCGGAAGCTGAAGCCATGAGCTGCTCATATCATTCAGCAAGCACAGAGGGCAGCAGATCTATGGGGGGCTGGTGGATCCCATCAGAAACCTAATGAAAGCTACAAACCCCTTGGTGAGCGTGCTATGCTCTGTGTCTCTCCACAGTGTCAGAACTTACTGAATCACAGCCAGTTCCCAGGCTGCACCACCTTCACCAGTGGCCGGTCACTGAATGCTTGTGGGTCCCCTGAGCCAGGCCATCACAGGTGCCTTTATTCCTAATATCAGTGACACTCGAGTCAACAGCACACTTCACACCATGATGTGCCCAGGGGGGCTAAGGCAGCCTCGGGGTTCAGGAGGCTGAACTGAGAGCCCAGGGGAAGGCGGACACCAAGGTAGGTGGCCAGATGAGATGGGGAACCAGCCAGGAACTGTTCAGGGCACAGAACTGTCAAAGCACAGGAACCTGAAGGACAGCAGTGTCATCCTAAGATGTCAGCTGAGAGTGGGAGTGGGCCCTGTGGTCAGCACAGGCAGAGAAACCCCACTCCATGAAAGCCCGATGGGACAGGGAATCAGAGGTTCATTGCCACAGTGACTTTCCTGGCTCATAGCAAGTGACCGGATGATGGACAGGGGCCTCCGTGTCCAGTCTCGAGGTGCTCCTCCTTGTGTGGGCCTCGAGTGAGGGGGTCACTTCGCTCAGTGGTCTGATGTTCTGTAAGCTCATGGGCCTGGTTTTACTGGTAAGGGTTTGACATGCCCAGCGTCCAGTGCCTCTGGCTGAATGGTAAGCCCACAGGTGCTCGTTCTTATTCACACGACTGACTGATCCGTTTGTGTCTTAGGGCTGGGCCAGGCAGATGGACCCTCAAGGTACAGATTATTTCCACCTGAGCACTTAGACTCAAAACCCAGTGGCTCTGGCAAACTTCTGCTTTGCAAAATGGAGGGACTGCTGTTCTACAGACACAGACTGCTCTACAGATCCCTGCCCTTACCTGTCCTCTGCCTCCCCCAAGTCACCCACTGAATGCCTAAAACTCTGCTGACACCAAACCCTAACTTACGGAGTCGCTGGTGCCCAGGTTTCTCAACAACTCTGAGGACATTCGAGACAGTAGCCCAAGCCCCATCCACTTGTCACACCACTCCTCTGCTCTCAGACACCAGCGCTCCGTGACAGGAGACCAGGCAATTGGGAGGATCTGTATCTTCTCTGCCCCCACCCCCCACACCCAGGTGTGGTCCCCACCTCTCACATTGTGTCATCCAGTGTCATCACCTGGGCTGGAACATCGAGGTCTGAGCTGAGTGCGGGGTGCTGCAAGCTGCGCATCGCACCAGCTCTGCTTCTTGATCTGCTGTGCGCCATCTCAGCAGTGCTACCCTGCCCCAGGCCTGGGGTTCTTCAACTTGAGCATCCCTAGGTCCCAGGTCAAAGCCAAGCTCTTGGGGGCAAACCCAATACAGAAGGGCAGATGCCGGGGTTGTCTGTAGCGAAAGCAGCAGCTGCCTTGGGGCACCTGGCCTCCTAGGTGCTCCTGGCAGCTGTCTCCTTCCCAAGGTGGCTGTGCGGCGTGACAGCCCCCCCTACAGGTCACGTAGAGAAGTACAGCAGTGCCAACGCAGGCACCAGGGACCAGCTCCTCTTAGCTTCACTCCTCTGCTCATTGCTGCCCTGCTTCCTCTCAGAAAAACACTCATCCCCCACATGGTCAAGACAGCAAGGCCCTTGACCCCCTCGCCACCTCACAAGCACATGTCCCGTGC
The DNA here is from genome assembly GCF_052094955.1 of Ictidomys tridecemlineatus. Classification (NCBI taxonomy): domain Eukaryota; kingdom Metazoa; phylum Chordata; class Mammalia; order Rodentia; family Sciuridae; genus Ictidomys; species Ictidomys tridecemlineatus. The sequence goes on along the minus strand of NC_135486.1, from coordinate 3,601,071 downwards.
TGTAGCTGACCCTCCTGCCCTGGCTGAACTGCCCACATTGCAGGAGCCCTCTGCTCCCACCCCAGGCACAGGGGCATCCTTGGTGCCCTGTGACTCATGTCCTACAGGGCAGGAAGCAGGTGGCACCGTCCTGCTGGCGGCCATCCTGGCAGCAGATTCACCAAACAGTGCCCTGCCTTCTACCTGGACCAGGGCACAGCCTAAGCGTGATAATTCAGAACCCTCTCCATTTCCCCACACTGTGAATTTTTAAAATGTAAGGTTACTTCTTGGATTTCTGAATGCTTTGCCCACAGCACATTTTTGTTAAGTGTTAATAAGTGTACTTTTTAAAAATCTATCCCAAAATCAATTATCTCTTTTCTAATTACAATTAATATTTGCCAGGCTTTGCTAGGCTTTGAGATCACATTTTCATTAATAATCCAAATTTTAATGGACTCAAACCCACATTCTACTGCTCCAGGAAATTCAGTTTTTACCAGAACTGTCCAGAAGGGTTTCTGGGAAAACCCAGAGATGTCCCCCATTGCTCTGTCCCCAGGCCCCTGGCCATCTGTGTTCCGTGGGCCCTGCTCACACCAAGTCTCCCTGCCTCCTTCTCCCACCTCACCACCTGTCATCCTCCCAGGCCACAGCAGTCCTGGAGCCCAGGTGTGACTGAAGCCAAGAAAGGTATCAACAGAGCCCCTGCACAGGTCACCTTCATGCAGCAGTGACCTGGGTCAGAGCTGCCCCCAGAGAGGTCAGAGTTCTGCCCCGAGTGGTGTGTGACATGGGAAACCCCACCTAACCTCTAAGCCTGTTCCTCATCTGTGAAATGGGGACAATGGCAGCATCTCACCCCAGCAAAAACAAACATGAATGCTCAAAATGTAGGGACACCCGAATTCCCTGCCTCTGGTGAACAGGAAGCAAAATGCAGTTACACTTACACAACAGAAGGGTGTCCGGCAACAGGAGGAAGGAAGTCCAAAACCTGCTGCATCTGCAGAACTCCAAAATGGCATGTTAGGCAAAAGCCCCAGCACAAATACCCTGATCCGCTGATGCCACAATGTGAAACTCTGGGGTGGGAAATCCAGCCGGCGGCCACAGCTGCCTGGGTGGCAGGAAGGAGTGGGCAGGAGGGCACGGGCAGGGAGCGCTTCTGGGTGCAAGGCTTCTTCATCAATGACGAAAACATTCTAAAATTAGATTATGGGGATGGTTGCACAACTCCATAAACCTCAGGTAAGTCAATGGTTTGTAAATTTTATTTAATAAAGTTATTAAAAATCATGATGCTCCATCATAAGCCTCATAGGCTGATTGTAAGGATTCAATTGGATAATGCTTGTGAAGTGCTTAGCACAGTGCCTGGCGAGCAATACATCCTGAATAAATGTTAGCAATCATGTTCAGCACACGGCAGACCAACCGCAAGACACTTCAGAGAGTCAGGGGCTTTGTTGTTTGGTTGGGTTTTTGTTGTTGTCTCTTTTTGTTTTAGTTTGTTTGTTTGGTACTAGATATTTAACCCAGGGGTATTCTACTACTGGGTGGCATCCCAGCCCTTTCTATTTTTTGAGACAGGGTCTCACTAAGTTGTTTAGTGACTAGCTAAGTTGCTGAGGCTGGCCTTGAACTTGCACTGCTCCTGCCTCAACCTCCTGAGCTGTGGGATTACAGGCATGTGTTACTGAGCCTTAAACAGCAGTGTGGACGCAGGGTGTAGACAGCCATGGCAAGGTGGTTTACTATCCACCTCTTCCCCAGAGAGGAGTGAGTGGGTCTTGGCTTTGCAAGGGACCTCATCCTTCACGGGTGTGCTCCTGAGCCCCTGCAACAACCCTGAAAGAAAGACAAGTAGGCAGGGAAAGGAGAAAAGAGGGAGGAGGGGAGGGGAAGGGACAGAAGACCTCCAAGGAAGCAGGACACACTCCAGATGGGCAGGGTCCCAAAATATACGAAGTCCCCCCCAAAGACGTGTGGTCTCATGAAGACACCACCTTGACTCAAATTTTTTCACCAACCTAAGCATTTCCCCTGTCTAGATTTTGCCTTGCTAAGGATAATTTCTGCAGCAGTCTGGCTGGGCACAAAATAACCGAGCCGCCACAAGGCACTTGTAGGTTCAAAACAGGAACTCCTTTATTCCCAGAACTCCCGGAATGTCCCCCACATGGCCCTTCCAGGAACACCACCAACCGGAAATCCCTCCTCCGGCACTTCCCCAACCAATGCGAACTCTCCAGGAATCCCTGCGAGAACTCCAAAGTGGTTCGGGGCCAGGCGGACAGCAGGGGTCTATGTACAATTGAATACACAGCTTCACATAACCATCACCATCTCCATGGTTCGCAGGTGTCACCTCTCAACCATTCCCTTCTGGCACAAATGCCATTCGTCATTCCGGCTCGGCTGTGGCTCTCAGCAAATTTCTACACCCTCTGGGTTATGCCTGTGGAAACTTCTACACACCAGGCACTCGGGCAAGTGCCAGAGGTACAGGGAGAGGGCCAGAGGGTCCGATGACACAGGCCTCTGTCCTGGACCAGCAAAACACATGGTTTCTCTAATTCAAACTTCTCACTCTCATGGCCACCTGCTCAAGTTCACGGACTCCCACAGAGCACGCCCTCCCTCTGGTGACTGCTACCAAGGCCCTGGACACTCTCCCAGTGCCCCTCAGGAGTGCGAGCCCAGGCCCCAGGGGTGAAAGCTCTTGAGGATGACTCTCAGCTCAGGCACCAGCCAGTTCCCAGGCCACCAGTGTCAGGTGCTGCGGAGTCCCCAGAGAGGCCAAAGACACCTCACCTCCTGTGGCGCTCATGTGGAGCCACTTGTTGGCTGAAACCACTTCTCCCATCTGGGTCAGTTTTTCTCTAAACCGTGTTATGTTTTCCTGCTGCCAGTGGAGGTCTGGCCTATCTCCAGGCATCCACATTTTTTTCATTAAATTTGAATCATCAAGAGAAAAGGTCAAAATCGGAGTCCTTTTCCTTCCAAGAAATCACTAGGTATCTAAATTTGTCTTATCCCTTCTCATCAACCTCCAAGCTCCAAGCTCCCCCAATCCCAAAAGTATGTGGGAAGCACATCACACCCCCTCCCGGCCCTGGCTCACCCCAAACTCCCTGTTACACTCTTCCCCACAACCACACCCCCGGGAAAAGTGCTCTTCAAAAACAAAGAGTCTCCCCCAAAGGTCAACCGACTTGTCTAAGGACAGAGAGCGCTCACTAAATATAGGCCCTGCACACACCCACGTGCACACACAGGCACACACATGGATACTCGTGCCAGGCACTCCAAACCAGACTGCTCACGACAAGGAAGAGCAAAGAGGGTGTGACAGCTCACTCCTCACCCCCCGACCAGGGCATTCCTTCCAAGTCCTCACTGGCCTCCAGATTTTCCAGATCCCATTTTCCGTCGGTAGCCTGGGGTCCCCAGCCTGCTCCTTTCTCCCTCTCGGGCCTGCTGGGAGGAGGGAAGAGAGTGGGGTTTCTGTGCCCTCACCTCCAGGACTGAGCCACGTACCCTGTCGACAATTCCAAGACTGGCTCTCAGAGGACCAGAGACAGAATTTTCTCCAAGGAAGGCTGGCTCACTTGTCTACCTACAGAGTGCCCCAGTGCCCTAGCTCTTCTGAAGCAGGGGTAATGAAAAATAGTATGGGTGCTTGGGATGGTTGGTTTTATGTGTTGACTTGGCAAGTCTGAAGGAATTTTGCAGGTGTGAATGACATGTACCACCCACTAACTTTAAATAAAGGAGATGGTCCTCAAAGGCCGAGAAGGGCCTCATCCATTCGGCTGAAAGTCCTTCCGAGCAAAGCGACTCAAGTGTGTCAAGCAAAGCTCTACACTGACCATCAATTGTTTGCAGAGCTGATGTTTTCTAACATCTGTTTTAAGAATTTTAATTTTTTTAATTCTAGTTTGTTATACATGACAGCAGAATGCATTACAATTCATATTACACATATAGAGCACGATTTTTCATATCTCTGGTTGTCTACCATGTAGAGTCACACCATTCGTTTCTTCATACATGTACTTGGGGTAATGATGTCCATCTCATTCCACCATCTTTCCTACCTCCATTTACCCTGCCTTCCCCTCCCTCCCCTTTGCCCTATCTAGAGTTCATCTAATCCCCCCAACCACATAATGAATCAGCATCCTTAAATCAGAGAAAACATTCGGCATTTGGTTTTTGGGGATTGGCTAACTTCACTTACATTATATTCTCCAGCTCTATCCATTTACCTGCAAATGCCATGATTTTATTCTCTTTTATTGCTGAGTAAAATTCCATTGTGTGTATATGCCACATTGTTTTTATCCATTCATCTACTGAAGGGCATCTAGGTTGGTTCGACAGTTTAGCTATTGTGAATTGTGCTGCTGTGAACACTAATGAAGCTGTGTCCCTGTCGTATGCTGATTTTAAGGCCTTTGGGTATAGACCAAGGAGTGGGATAGCTGGGTCAAATGGTGGTTCCATTCCCAGTTTTCCAAGGATTCTCCATACTGCTTTCCATATTGGCTGCACCAATTTGCAGTCCCACCAGCAACGTATGAGTGTGCCTTTTTCCCACACCCTCACCAACACTTATTGTTGTTTGCCTTCATAACAGCTGCCATTCTGACTGGAGTGAGATGGAATCTTAGAGTAGTCTTGATTTGCATTTCTCTAATTGCTAGAGATGATTTACTTGTTGATTAATTGTATATCTTCTGAGAAGTGTGTCTTGAGATTCTGAAGTTTAAATCTGCTCTTTTTCATGACCCATGCTGACATTTTCACCAGGCTCTCCTTGGTTAAGCTGACGCCTTGGCTTATTTAGTCCAAAAGCACAGCTATGTCTTTAAAGATTCTGAGGACCAACTTATCACACCCTATTTCTCACCCTCCCTTAAGGAATAGCAAGTAGCTGTCCCTGTTGTGAGAAGTCTGACTCTCATAATTTGGGTCAAGAATATTTTTTTTTAATATTTATTTTTAGTTTTCGGCAGACACAACATCTTTGATTGTATGTGGTGCTGAGGATCGAACCCGGGCCGCACACATGCCAGGCGAGCGCGCTACTGCTTGAGCCAATCCCCAGCCCTTTTTTTTTTTTTAAATCTTATTTTTTTTGGTGGGGTTCTTTTTTTTTTTTGTCTTTTTTGGAACTGGGGGTCGAACCCAGGGCTTTGCGAATGCAAGGCAGACGCTTTGCCACTGAGCTACATCCCAGCCCTGGGTCAAGAATTTTTTTCATGCCAAGTCAACATATTATTTATTTAAAATAATAAAGAAACCAAAAAAAAACCAAAAAAACAAATATCGGTTGATCTGTGTATTTAAACATAGTTGAAATCTGGTTGGTTCAAGATTAGAAAATAATTGAAGTGTTTGCTTTGCTTATTGCTGAGCAGCACAGAAATGCTGTAGTTGAAATGCGCTGGACTTTGGGCAAGGCACTGTGGGGGAAGGTGAAGTTTCCTGGAGGAGGCAGGAACCCCCGGTGGAGGGCCACACTCCTGCTTGAGCAGACCCCAGACTTCGGCCTCCCCAGCGGCCCCCGCTGCAAAGCCAGGTCCCACGTCTTGGAGTGCTGACCAGGACTCTCCGGAGAACATTTGTAGGAGTACAACATGCCTGAGTCACTCACACACCTGTTCGTGCCCGTGGCTCTAGCCAGGTAACCCCGAGTGGGCAATGTGGCTTCCAGGGACACCAGGTAGGGGCTTATTGTCATAGAAGGAGCCAAGACTCAGCAGCACCATGTCTGGACTCCTCGGCGGAACCTGGCTGTAGAGCAGGTCAGCTGATGGGACAGAGGAGGAAGCCCCAGGCCACTGAGTCCAAGTTCAGGCCTCAAGACCTCACTCCGTGATGTTGAGCAGACCCCATGACCGGTGGAAAGGGAAAGTGGTGACCGTGGCCGGGGCAGGAGTGAGACTCATCTGCATGGGGTCCCTGGAGGATTTGTTGTGTTCCTCTGTGCTGCACAAGTCGCTTCTAAGCCGGCTCTGCGGCCACTGCCAGAACACTGCCTGAAGTACATCCCTGAACCTCGGGCCAAGGAGTCTGTCCCACAGCTGTGGGTGGGCCCAGGAATCTGTCTCTCTCAGGGCTCCTGGTGCCCCCAGGCACCTTCAAGGAACTGTGCTCTGGCCACCCCGTCTCCATGTAGTATCACCAGCCTCGGGGAACTAGCTGGTGCCACCAGCATGTTCCTGTCCGCCCCCCTTGACTTGCTCCTGTGTCGTGGGACACTCTCTGAGCTGTGCCTCCCAGCCAGTCCCACGCTGACCCTTCAACACACACACACTTCACACCAAGTCAACTCAGCAAGTGTTTATTGGGCACCTACGGGAGTCAAGGTGTACAGTACCAGGTGCTATGGGGCACACAGACGGGGAGGCCAGGCCTCACCTGGAGAGCCGGACAGTCCAGTGGGGGAGACTCCTCAACAGGAGGAGAGGCGGGACCAGGTGAGCTCTGGGGCTGGGGTGGGAGATGAAGCAGGCTGGCTCGGCTGGTCAGGGTGGGCGATGCAGTAGTCCTGGTTGTTGAGCGGGACTCAGAGGTGGACTGGAGCCAGGACACCTGAGTTCCAGGGAGTGACGAGTACAGTGGTTGCTCAGGAACAGGGAGCCACCGGCCTTGGCTGACATGGGAGGCTGCAGGGCTAACTGGGAGCCAGGCTGGAGAGCGGACGGAGGCCCGATGGCGGGCCTCATTGTGCAGGCAGAGGTGAGCCACAGAAGGCTTCTGAGCCAGGGAGTGATGTGATCTCAGGTCCTCATCTCTGGGCACACAGCTGTGAGGAGCATGTTTTTCTCCTTTGCTCTGGATTCTTGGCACAAAGCAGACACAGCCTGGGCCTTGGGCCTCACCTTCCTGGGCTGCCCAAGGCTAGCAAGCAGTGGCCTTGCTAGGTGACGCTCAAGCTCACTCACAGTTTGCACCCTCTGAGAGAAGCAAGCTAGGCGTACAGCGGGCAGGGCACAAGGCAGCAGGCAGCAGACCTCAGTCTCCTAAGCAGGGCAAGGATGCGCTCAGGGAAAACAGGAGAGCAACAACCACGGAGCAGAGCGAGATGCCAAATCCACATCGCCAGCCAAACCATCCCCGGGGGCTTCCGTGTGACCTCCCGCCACCCTGCCGCCCCCACCAGCAGGCGGGACCTGCAGAATGGCCCACTGGGATCAGAGCAAGGGCTTCTAGGTGCTCTCCTCCTAGGGGACTCTGCTCATGGAGGCTCCTGGGACACGGCCTAACTGTCCAGAGAGGAGGGGGAGTGGCGTCCACCCCCTCCAGGGCCACCCCAGCCTGGGAAGGGATGGGAGGCCACCGCTGTCCAGGTGGACACTGCAATGCTGGTCAGTGAGGGCTCCCCCAGGACCTCCACTCCACCTGAAGCTGGAGCTTGGGTGGGGAGCCCAGAGGCGGGTGAGGTCACGGCTGGGTTGCCAAGGAGAAAGGCTCCCGGGGTGCTGCCGTGAGCCTCTACGCCCGACCCAGCAGGGCCCCCAGCTCCATTGCTGATGGTCCACAGGCAGGGATAGGAGCTGCAGAGGGGAGAGAGAGAGAGACCGTCAGATGGCACCCGGGGAGGAAGACCCCAGGCAGAAGAGGGCTCTGGCCATGCCTGCTTCCAGCAGTGGCACCAACGGGCCCCACTTCTGCAGAAAAGCCAAGAGACATCGTGAGAGGTAGAGGCATGAAATCAGTTGTCCTGACACTGAATCACGGTGCTGGCCTGGCCCCTGGCAAGGTTTTCCATTCTCTGGTCTCACCTGCAGCCCATATAAAGCAGGTAGGACCAGGCAAGGAAGGACTAGGACTACAGACTCTGTGAGAATGGTCCCCCCGGGCCAGGAGTGGCAGTGTGGCTGACCACTGCTGTTGGAAGCGCTGGGTCTGAATCCTAGCTCCGCCTCACATGAGCCCTGTGACCTCGAGCAGAGTGGCTAGTAACTCTGAGCGTCTGCTTCTTCAGCTTCAAGTGGTAATCTTACAGACCAGAGAGGTCGTTGCAAGGATTCAGTGAAAAGGTGAGCATATGGTGCCTGGCGCTGACACTCGGTAAACAGTGATAGTTATTATGACGTCTCTTCCTGGTGTCCACCTGTCAGCTAGGGTCCCTGGCAGGAAGCCTGGGGCTGACCACTTTTTTTGCCATCTCTACTTCTACAGCACTGCTTCAAGACTTGGTTGCACATTGGAATCACTCAGTGAGTTTAGAGATGGAAAAAAGTTAGATGCCTGGGCACCATCCCCTAGAGATTCGATGCTCATAGTAGCTCCCATCTACAGAGTAGTTCAGGCTATTTCAGGAGACAGGAAAGTCAGAACAAGGGAGGCCAGGAACACAGCCCAAAGTCAAAGTCAGCAACGGGCAGACAGCATCACCTCTGCCAGACTCAACCACCCGTTCTTTCCCCTCCACCATCCTGAGGTGCCGATCCCCAGAAGCCAGCTGGACGCAGCCCTCTGGGGTGAGACGGCACCTCGGGGCCCAGCACGACATCTGGTCTAACGCCAGGCTGTGAGCCATGTCCCCACCGTGCCCCCTTTCAGAGGGGGAGACATAAGAGAACAGGGGCAGCCAAGGGCCTCAATTCCTCCGTGTATTTTTACATATTTGCTTTTTAATGCACCTATACTTGATGTTGTGTGTGTGTGTGTGTGTGTGTGTGTGTACACGTGTGTGTGCATGCCTTATTTGTTATAGCCTCAGTTTAAAGTGTTTCTGGCTGGTTCCAATGATCCCAGGCCACAGGTTTTCTCCCCTTTAAACATACAATGTCAAGGCCACAAGAATAGAGCAGACTCCCAGGTGGCTGCTTCGCCAACGCCCTTCCTGCAGCCAGAGGTCGGTCCTCGTGGGCCCTTCACATCTTAGCTGCTGAGGAGTCAGGACCTCAGGTGAGGCCGAGCCAGTCTAGCAAGGACAGTGAGGACACTGTCCCCAGAGGACAGTGAGGCTCCGAGTCCACCCAAGAGCGAGCTTACCTGGGCCCTGGGTTGATGGGTCCGTTGGTGTGGGGCACAGACAGGATGCTGGCGTGGGGAGTGGAGGACAAGGACGTCCAGCCGTCGGCTCCCGAGAACACTTGCAGATTATTGCTTGAGCTTTCTATCAGATTCACTTTGGAGAAATGACAACGAGTCAGATTCACGGAACACACAGAACACATAAAGATGGTGACCAGGGACATCAGCTGGAGCACAATATCACTGTGGCTTACACTGCGAGGCAATGGCTCGTCAGTCCTTCTGAGGGTAGTGGCGCAGAAGGGGCTTGGGCTACTGAGGCAGCACATGACAGTGTCACAGAGGTCCTTTCACAGCCCACCTCCAGCTGACAGAGGCCCCCAGGGGGGCATCTGCACTCAGTGACACGGACCTGCCCAACTTCTTCCCCACATTCACTCCCCTTGAGAATGGGCCAAACAGCTTCTCTCCGGCTGGAGGCCCCCGGGCCCAGAGAGATTCCTAGGTCCCTATTCTCCTCAGTGCCCCCCAAGCAGCTCTAAAGGTCTCGAGAACAGTGTCCTCTCACAGGAAGGAAGACTGCATGACCTCATGCCTCTGTGGGCCTGAAACACTAGAAGACAGCCATACCAGGGTGGACAGAGAGTGGCCCAGAGCACCAGGGGTGGACAGAGAGTGGCCAGAGCACCAATGGTGGATGCAGAATGGCTCAGTGCACCAGGGGTGGGCAGAGAGTGGCCAGAGCACCAGGGGTGGACGCAGAGTGGCCCAGCGCATCAGGAGTGTGGAGAGGGGGAATGAGGTTGGCCAGAGGATGCAGACAGGCAAGACTGTGGAGGAATCAGTCTGGAGCTGAGCTTGCGGCTCAAGGCCTGTGGTCTCTATGGCTGTACTGTACTGGACACTTACTAAGAGCACAAATTTCAGGTGCTCTAACCTAAAAAGAAAAAAGGAAACTACATGAGAAAATGGAATTTCGATTTGCTTTACTCTGGAGATCACATTATACACCTAAATATAAACAGTTTTATAGGGAAAGAAAGAAAATTGTCTTCCATTTCTTTGAATGGTCATTTGTCTAAACAGGACTGTGAGAGGGAGGGGGCAGGAAGGGGAAAGCGGAAGAGAAGAGGGTGAGGACAATTCCAAGTGTGCCCCTGGTACTGTGTCTGAACGTGTCCCACAAAGTCTCTGTGTTAGGAACGTGGTCTCTGCTGCCACTGTGCTGAGAGGTGGGACTGCGGGAACCCTCCTGGGGATGGAGCGGGCCCCTGCCATGGGAGTGGGTTCCTGAGGACAGTATCCATCCGCGCCTCCCCCATCCGCAAGATGACGTCTGCCTCATCACCACCCAGCAGGAAGACCCCCACCAAAAGCCTCTGTCTTGGTCTCGGGCACCCCAGCCTCCACAGTGGTGAGGAGGTGGGTTCTGCTCTCTACACACGGCTGCACAAAATGGACAAGACTCCGGCCATGCTGCCCCTTTTAGTGAGCTGACACTTGCAGCCTCGTGGGGCTCAGCCCTTGCATCTTCTAGCAGCCCCCCCTCAATACCCTGTTCAGAGTCTGTTCCCCAGACGGTGAGGCTCCTGCACCCTCCATGTCCACCTGGAATGCCACGTGTCATCCATCCTTCACTCCTGACCTCGTCTACTCAAGTAGACCTCGTCTGCTTCAAGGCTCAGTCTAAATGACCACCCCTCCGGGCAGCCTCCTCTGCCTGCCCAGATCCAGTTGGTCTTTTCCTTCCCAAAGGAAAAAACCTAAGGTGCCTGTGCCTCTCCTGGGGTCTTGGGAAGATGCAGACCTGGACCAGGAGTCAGCCTGAGTGTCTAGAGTGCTGGCCAGTTCCCAGGTGATGCTGCAGGTCTGCATTTTGTTAGGGTTATTTATCTGTTTCTGAAGCCCTGTGTTCCCCAGGGAGCAGCTGTGTGTTCCTCCCCTCTGTCCCCACCACCTACAGAACCAGGGGCAGAGCAGGTGCTAGGAGAGGCCCTGTGTGTGCGGAGCCTGGGAAAGGACCCGGCAGCAGAGTGAGCCTCCGCTGGGTGACCAGGATCGTGAAGCCGCACATTCTCCCCTCCAGGCGGCCGCTGTTGGGGTTGCCAACAGTTGCTGCCTGGGGTCAGGCACAGGGACAGGCAGCTTTCCCCTCCCCACACCCCGGAGCCTAATGAGCAGAAAGCCCGCTGAAAGGCAGAGCTCCAGGTGCCACTGAGGGAGGAAGGGGCTGGGATGTAAACACCCACCATCTCCCTGCCCTGAGCTTTACCTAGTTGTTTTATTCAACACTGATCTCCTTGACAGGATCCCCATAATGTCAGGTATTTGATCATTCTGTTCATGGCCTAAAGCAGAGACTGGCACATAGTCAGTCCTCAATAAATGGCTATTGCATAAATCATCAACTGCTCCTTCCCCACCCCCACCCCTCCCTCTCTCTCTCTCTCTCTCTCTCTCTCTCTCTCTCTCTCTCTCTCTCTCTCTCTCTCTTTCTCTCTCTCTCAAATCTAAGAACAAAGCAACAGGCCTGGGCATACACATGGCCAAGGTGGATAAGATAGCAGTGAGTGAGCAAAACACACACACACACAAATTGCCGGCTTTAAAAACCATCAGACTGCAAAAATGATTAAAGCTGAGTTTGTAAAACTCCAACTGAATCAAACTAAAGCTGGAACATACCGTGAGACTTCCTAACTGTCCTAGTGTTCCCTGTACTGAGCCACGATGCAACTTTAAAAAGAGCCCCAGGAAGGCAACACACTGAGTATTTCAAACCCCGCACTTGACTGGCCTTCAGTGATCAGCCTGAAACCGCTCAGCACCCCGGCGCCCTGGGACGAAGCCTTTGCACCCACTAGAAACCATCCGCCTAAGTGTTTGATGAAATACTTACAGAATTAAAGAACACTAAAACTACTATGGCCAGACCACAGATGTTAGTATACAACAAGAAAGCAATGATGTGCAATGTTAATGTGTGAGTACAGTGGAGGAAAGGGCTTCCCTCTCCGGAGGCTACTTTTCACTTTCTTTCCCCTCCCCCACACCCCAGAGCCTAATTAGCAGAATCACACACCTGAGGGAGAGTGGTTCCTGTGCATGTACGCAGAAGGGTAGGGAGCTTGCCGGTGTCCTCGGAGCCCCGCATAATGCTCGCAGCCATGGTGGGTGTGGGGAGCAGGCAGGGGCAAGGGTGTCGCATACTGGTAGTTGGCATTTCCTGCTGTGCACACGCCATCCGGATTGGAAAAGATCCAGCCTCCCACTGGAACAGACGAGGAAAATACAGGGACTGACACACAGAAATCAGATGACCAGCTACTTTGCACACCATGTGGAAATTCCACCACCCCTTCCCCATGAACAGGTGACCTGGTCTCTCTGGAGATGGACAGGTCCCATCAAGGTGTGCAAAACCACTAAATAACACTGCTCTATGGCTATACCAATACAACCCGAATGCCGGAGTTAACGGAAGCTATTCAAAACACAACCTGAAAGCTACTTCCTTATAATAAAAGTGTGTCCGGGAGGCCTCCGACTTGTGTCCAGCTCACTGGCCTCCACCAGGGGCTGCTTGGTGAGGTGGCAAGGAAGGAGCAAGTGCTTATTTCTGCCGGTGGCAAGGTGAGGCCTTCCGTCACCAACGGCACGCGGGACACTCCTGGCACAGAGAAAGAGCGCTGGCCTCGCACACCCTGGCAGCAAGCATTTTGCAGAATGTTTTGGAAAATTGCAAAATATTTCATAGAAATCAGCTCATGGAGATCCTGAACAGAAGATTCTACTTCAGGAGAGTGCCTGGGCGAAGAGACATTTGGTGAGACTCAGAAATTCAGGCCCTGAATAAGAAAGACATTCTCCCACCAGGTCTCAGCTGGGCTGACAGATGCTGGTTCAGGCAAGGCCAGAGCTACTCCCGAAGAACTGTGACCAAGGGTTGTCACCTCAACGATGTGGAAAAGGACCTCGGAACTAGCACCCACAGCCATTGCTGAAACGCTCGTAAAGTGTAAGTAAGCCCATCGCACGGAGTTGGGTCATTCCTGACAATCCTGTCCTCTCCCCATGGTTGTGTAAGCATACGACCCAAGGTGTCCCTACCCAGAGAGTGAGGTCAAAGTAGGCCACCCCCAAAAAAATATGCTTCTTTAGCATGTCATGAGACGGCCATGCAGTGGGCTGTGTCACAGGAGTCCTTCTGCCAGCTGCCCTTTGGTGGTGCAGGTGCACACCGAAGTGGAAGCCCACAGTGAACGCACTGCCCTGGCTCTGAGGCCCTCCTCAGCCTGAGACTCCACAGGAAGCCCCATATTCTCCTGCACAATGAGACCACTCTGTTCAGTGCATTTTCTTCCCTCCACCCCGCCAAGTGCCTATTTCTGTAGTTCAAATGCTATTTAAGCTTCAACCATTCGGCACTTTCTTTGAGTTCCATCCTTTGCATGTGGTTTTCATGTTTCTGTACACTTATAAGTGTGTGTGCTTTTTTCCTGCTGATCTATCTATGGTTAGCTTATTTCATCAACTAATATTACTGAACCTTCAAAGGGAAAATTTAAGACTTCCCTACCCTGAGTAGTGGACTCAAGATTCAGGCATCCAATGGGCACAACCAGACAAGACTCCCCACCCCAGGACCACGTAGTTGGCCACATGTAACGTACACACCTTGAGAAGTTTGCCAAGAAGGCCACTGCACGTGAACTGAGAGAAGGCGTGTCTCTCTGCGTGTGGCACTAACCTCAACAAAAGCCTTGGTAAAGTCACTTTAAAAAGTGCGCTTCTGAAAGCCAGCTCTCTGTGTGGCTCTACTACCATTTCTGGCATGGAAGTTAAGGTTTAGGGGAGGGAGGAGCGAAGAATCCACAGCTTTAAAATGGCCACAGGGATCTTGGCCAGCCACCACCACACAAATTCAAGGGTGTGTCCATGGGTTAACTTTTCCATGGCCTTTCAGCCCAAATGCAGACTCTCCTCATCTGTGAGGCCGCAGCTGCTTGAGGCCACTCAGGCACTAGGGACCAGCTCCAAAAGCAGCAACCGCTAGGAACAGGGGAAATCCAGAACTGACCAGAGAGGGTGCAGGTGGGAGATAGGCCCAGGACGCCCTTTTGAGAGTCCTTCGCTTCACTCACATGAAAACTAGGGTTAAGAAAGCCTTCATTCCCATTCTTACCTCCTGCCTAAGACTTGTTTGACCCCTGTGCCTGGGAACTCTGGCAAGGCATCAACTTGACCTGAGTGGAAGGGACCGTCAGTGGGCCTCAGTTTGGACTAGGCCTTAAGTGGTCATGAAGGCAAGGGTCTGAGTGCAGGGGGGACACTCCCAGTGTAGCCCAGCGCCTCCCGCCACGTTCCCCAACTCACAGTGAGAGTAGGCCACGTGCTGGCTCTCACAGACAGCCTCCGGAAGGTCTTTGGGGTGGTTTCTGAAACAGCAGTGAAAGTGACAGCTCATTGTTCAAGTCCAGCATGAAGCACACCCCAGATCCTCTAAGGAGAGCAATACAAGTCTCAGAATAAGAAGACCAGACTCCCCTTTCCTCAAAGCTGATCTCCTCTCCCGTTCTCCTTCCTCTCCTTGTGCAGTGGCTCTGTGCATCTCAGATCTGCTGTGGTCCCCAGTACCATATGGACAGTCGTCCCTGTTCAGCTCCATCTTACTGGGTCATGATTCAGATAATAATGACAAGAGCTAAGATTTGTGCAGGTCTTTGAGACACAATTACACAAGTGATTTGCTAGGTCGACCAACAGCCCCATGAAGGAGATATTGCTATGCCATTTTGCAGATTAGATCTATTAGTTATAGATCTCAGGGAGGTAGACTGACACAGGCATGATCAAACAGAGAGGAGGGAAGAAACTGGGACTCCAAGTCAGGCCCTCTTCCCTGAAGTTCTGAGATGTCTTTATTATACCGTGCTGCTATCATTTGGGACCTGCAGTGGTGGCCAGGATTCTGTCATCTCACACCTCCTTCTCCATTAGGACTTCAGTTATCTGAAAAAGTTATCAGCGTGTCCTCTCCATCATCAAAATGTATTCATATATTGAACAGGACAGATTCTTGTGTGATATCTTTATCAGCATCTGTCCATTAACCCAGAATCTTTAAGATGAAAAGGAAAATCAGGTAGTTATAAAAGTAGGTGAAAAGATCAGAAATTCAGGCAAAAAATTCTGAATACTTTAAAGGACATCGTATTTATATTCCAAGCCTTGTCAATAGAAAAATCAATGATCAGTACCACGCTCTGTTATTTTGCCCAAGAATGAAAAGCAAAGGTAGGGAGACAGCAAGTCACTGACCCAAAGCTCATCACTCATGCCCTGTTACGTTTTGGATGTAAGGTGTCCCCTGAAAAGTTCCTGTGTTAGATTATGCAGGTGAAGTGGTCGGTGATGAGCGGTAGCCTCACAATGGGTTAATCCTGATGGATTGGCAGTCTGAATGGACCACTGGGTGGTAACCGTGGGCAGTTAGAGCGTGGCTGGAGGTGGTCACTTGGGAGGTAGCCTTGGACTATATCCTGTCCCTGGCCCCTCCTCTGCTTCCTGGTGCCATAAGATGACCAACTTTCCCCGGCCACTGCCCTTCTGCCACAGGCTCTGCTCATCTCAGGCCCAGAACGATGGAGTCAGCCCCGTGAGCCCAAAATGAACTTTTCCTCCTCTAAGTTGTTCTTGTCAGGCATTTTGGTGCCAGTGACGAAAGGCTGACTCACACAGCCCTCCGTCTCTAATTACCCTTCTTCTCCCACCTGAATAATAGGAGCCTCCCACCATTACTTACCCTTCCTGGGTAAGTGTGGTTTTAAAACAATACAACTATGAAAACTGTATTACTCAGAGACAACTGGGGAAAGGTCACAGTGAATTGTTGAAAACCTAAATTACTTTTTAAATATGGTTGTGTTACTTTCAAGAACCTATGATGAACAGAGCCACCAGAACATGCAGCCAGGGGTCCTCTGGGACCACTGTGGTAAGGAGCAGGCAATTGCCATCCAGTTGAATTTGCTTATTTTATTTACATGAATATTGAAAACACTTCTATCCTTTCAGGACAATTGTGAGCTCCACACTTGCAGAAGTCCGTTCATAAAAACTCACTGGGATTTCTCTACTCACCTCTCCTTGGCATCCAAGAAGGCCTTGGCAAAGGGGTTGTACTTGATCTTGAGGGCCGTTATCTTGCATTTGCAAAGACAAGAAGTGCCGGTGAGAAGGGAACAGGTGCAGGTGGATAGGTGCTTTGTCCCCAGTGTGAACTTGTGGGAAACCAGGAGAGTCCCCCCCCACCATGTGTCTCTGCTTAGTCCTGTGTTAGGTCTCCCTGGCACTGGCCCTGGCCAGGGACCCTTCATTATGACAGGAGGTGAGAATGATCAGGGCCTTGCCAAGTGAGCCAAGAAGGGGCAGATTTTAGAAATAAGCAACATCCAAAGCACCAAACCCAGAATTCCTTCTTCTACTCACTTCTTTATTTTCAGTCATCACTGAGCACCAAGCACATGAGTTCCTTGTCTTGTCACTTGGGACATACTGAGGAGTGGTACCACTGTGATCCTCCTCTCCTGGAGAGCACGGGCCAGTTCCCTCCCTCTGACATAATCATCGCCCATTGAGCCAGGTTAATGGAAGAAGCACGGTGGCCCCAGCCCTGCCATTGTGCTAGCCTTAGCCCTGCCATTGTGCTAGCCTTAGCCGTGTCCCCTCTCAGAGCCATCTGATCCAGACAGAGAGGGAGGGAGAGAGAGAGAGGGAGGGAGGGAGGGAGGGAGAGAGGAGGGAGGGAGGGAGAGAGGGAGAGAGGGAGGGAGAGAGGGAGGGAGAGAGAGAGGGAGAGAGGGAGGGAGAGAGGGAGGGAGAGAGGGAGGGAGAGAGGGAGGAGGGAGGGAGGGAGAGAGGGAGAGAGAGGGAGGGAGGGAAAGAGGGAGGGAGGGAGGAGGGAGAGAGGAGGGAGGGAGAGAGGGAGGGAGAGAGGAGGGAGGGAGGGAGGGAGGAGAGAGAGAGGGAGAGAGAGAGGGGGAGGGAGGAAGAGAGAAAGAGAGGGAGAGAGGGAGGGAGGGAGAGGGGAGGGAGGGAGAGAGGAGGGAGGGAGGGAGGGAAAGAGAGAGAGGGAGGGAGAGAGGAGGGAGAGAGGGAAGGAGGGAGAGAGGAGGGAGAGAGAGGGGGGAGGGATAGAGGGAGAGGGAGAGAGGGAGAGAGGGAGGGAGAGAGGAGGGAGGGAAAGAGAGAGGGAGAGAGGGAGAGAGGAGGGAGGGAGGGAGGGAGAAAGAGATGGAGAGAGGGACAGAGAGAGAGGGAGGGAGGGAGGGAGAGAGAGAGGGAGAGAGAGAGAGAGGGAGGGAGGGAGGGAGAGAGGAGGGAGGGAAAGAGGGAGGGAGGGAGGAGGGAGAGAGGAGGGAGAGAGGGAAGGAGGGAGAGAGGAGGGAGGGAGAGAGGGAGGGAGGGAGGGAGGAGAGAGAGAGGGAGAGAGAGAGAGGGAGGGAGGAAGAGAGAAAGAGAGGGAGAGAGGGAGGGAGGGAGGGAAAGAGAGAGAGAGGGAGGGAGAGAGGAGGGAGAGAGGGAAGGAGGGAGAGAGGAGGGAGGGAGAGAGGAGGGAGGGAGACAGGAGGGAGGGAAGGAGGGAGGGAGGGAGGGAGGCCTGTCTGGGACGCTGAGGGCTGTCCTCCTAGAACACCTGCTGGGGATTGTTCATTTCTGCTCCCAGTGACCCTCGCACGGTTCTGCACGAGGCCAGAACCCCTTGTGGAAGAGGAGTTGCGTTTCCTCTGCGCATCTGTGCTGTGAGTCAGCCTGCAGCTTCACTTCAGCTGTGGGCACTAAGACTCTGGTTTCCAGATCTGATGATGAGCACCAAATTTTTCTAGGAAACTTTTAAAACTATATGTTCTAAGCCTCACCTTTGGAGACCCTTAGTTGGATGGATGGGAACCCCCAATTTTTCTTTTATGCTTCCAAATACAAAAATGCAGATTAAAAACAAAAAGAAGATAAAATGACTGTTGATAATGGTGTTGGGGGGGCTATCAATGGAGAGGCTCTTTTGAGGGAAGAAATTTGGCATCCTTGTTAAAATCCTAACATCCGCTCCCCTCAACAGAAAAATGCCCTTCCCAAGAGGTCATCCCATGCAAGTAACAACAGCAGATACCCCAGGATATGCATCACAGCATCATTACAACAGAAAATAAAACAACTGAAAAACCTAAACATCCATTGGAGGTGATTAATGAAACATAGTTCACTGGCCTGGGTTGTGGCCCAGTGGTTAAGTGTTTGCCTAACATGTGCCAGGTCCTGGGTTCGATCCTCAGCACCACATAAAAATAAATAAAATAAAGGTATTGTGTCCAGCTACAACTAAGAAATAAATTTTAAAAAAAAAGAAATATGGTTCACCCTTCAATTGAACATTGCTAGCATTGCTCAAGGAACACATGCCCAAATGCAGAAAGATACCCATAAACACTGCTAAATTTTTAAAAAGAATTCTTTGAAATCATTAAACTTATATATATAAAATGAGCCAATTTACATTTTTGTATACATATTTATATATGTATATATATGTATATATGCATAATAAATGTGTGCAAAAAACACACTTTAAGCTATTATTTGTAATGCTTGTGGGGAATAGGAATCCAAAGAAAAACTGCACTTTCACCTCATATTTTCTCCTTTTTCCCTTATGTATTTCTATACTATGTTATCATATGCTTTTTAAATAGATGCTTATTACCTTTTATTTTCTATAACTTTTATCAGAAAGAATTCAGTGCTCCCGGTGGCTTGGTAGCACACACTGTCTTCTGAGCACCAGGAGAGGTGTGTTGGTGGTGCTTGGATTCAAGTGTCCCCAAGGCCCATGTGGCAAGGCTTGGCCCCTGCATGGCCCTGTTGGGAGGTGATGGAGCCCCCGGAGGTGGGCCTAGTGGGAGGGCTGCAGGCCACTTGGACCTGCCCTTGAGGGTGCGGTACCCTGACCCCCCACAGTCATTCTTGCTCCACGAATGGTTTTGTGCTGCCACCAGCCCCTGCCACGTGCTGCCAGACCCACAGCAAAGAGGGTCACTCCCTCATGGGTGGCACTCCACCACTGCGAGCCGAAATCGACCTTTCCTCTTCACTTCCCCTTGCCTTTCCCCTGGGTCGTCTGCCACAGTGACAGAAAGGTGACCAACACACAGGAGGGACAGGAGGCACTGTGTGGCTTCACCTCGGCTGCAGAGCTCCGAACCCTGGGGGACTCAGCTCCACCGAGCTGGCTCGTGGCACTAGAGGAAGCCCCTGGCCCTCGGTCGCGCACACACTTACCTCCTCGTTCTGGTAGGCGGTCACTGCTATGAACTGGGTCTCTGGGAAGGAGCAGTTGGTGACCATGCGGTGGGCGCCTCCCACGCGTACTATGTGAACCTGGGGCTCGTACTTGTGCAGGGAGCTCAGCATTATCTGTGGGGGGAGAAGGTAAGAGACGCCACGCGGAGCCGAGCGTCCCGGTGACCCCGCCCTGTGTGTCCTCATGGCCTACACTTTTGGTTAGTCCCAGGATCAGGACCCACCCAAGTCAGGGACACACAGGCAAAGTCCCAGGTCACCGGAGCTGCACCCCACCTGGGAGGTTTCTCAGAGGCTCCTGGGGAACGTGACAGGAGCCCTTCTACAGGGGTCAGGGGAGGGGCGGAGAGGAGTGGCCCCTGCGTGCCTGGCATTGTGTCCCCCTCCCTTCTTCCTCTGCCTGTTCTCAGCACAATGTGGATTTCAGTCCATTAAAGCATGTTTTTCTTTTCATGTGAAGAAACCTAATAACTCTGGATGATGATGTCCATCACATTCCACCCCATTTCTAACCCATGATATTACCCAAAGTCCATGTATGAGGACAGGAACTGGAGTGAATGTACTTTTTGGACAACCAGAGACGTGAGACCGTGTGCTCTATAGGTACACATATTACACATGAATTGTAATGCCTTCTGCTGTATTAATAATATTAATAAAAATATTAATAAAAATGAAAATTTAATAAAAAATGAAATCCCATATTTTAAAAAAGAAAGAAATCTAATAACTCAAAATGTTGACAATGGCTGTTTTATCAGTGACTAACAGGCTAAGGACGTCTGGCATCTGGTGGTTACTCTGACCCCTCCTTTATGATTCCAATGAAGGGTTATTGAAAGTCCCCCTGTGAAGTCTGCTAGGCAGCAACACTCCACCTTTCAGGGTCCTGATTTAATTAAGACCGGGAACCTCTGGATGTCACAAAGACTGGGGTGGCCTTGCCGGCTTCTCCTCCAACAGGACTGTGCTGAGCACAGAGGACAGAGGTGGCCGCAGCTCAGGGCACAGGCTGAACAAAGCAGGGCGTGGGGCAGCCTCTTCCTCCTGCCCCCGCAGGCCCTGAGCGGCCTCCCCTGACTAGGAGGAACAATCCCACCACATAAGTCCAGAGAAGCAAGCCTCCAACCCATGTTTATTCTAATTGGAGCAACCTTAAATAAGCCTTCCTTATTTAAGGTTTGTTATGATTACTTTTTTTTTCTGAAAAACCTAAGCTGATTCAGTATTCTATTGATAATTATCGTAATGCCCAAGCCGAGGAAGTAATTATTTCATTTAGGAGCAGCTTTTTATTAAGGTATTTGTCTATTGCCAACATACCACTTACACCAAAAAAGGGGAGAGAGATGAACAAAACCCGGTACCCACAAACATCTCCCTCCCAGGGCTGCGTGAAAGCAGCCGCAAGACAAAACTCTGAAAGGAGGCCTGATGATTAAGTGAACCAGGCACTCTCCTCCCTCTCCACAGCAGGAAGTCCATTAAAAACTGAAAGCACCAATTAAGAGCTGTTTATTCCTGTTTACATTTGGACTCCAGGGAATAATTGGCTTCTGTGGGAGAAGAGGCTGGTGAAGACCCCTCTAATTGCCTAAATGCACCCTTGATAGTTCTCGATGGGCGCTGGGGCGGCCGTACCTGCCCACCTCCGTTGAGCTTGTTGGTCAGCTTCACTTTGCTGAAGGAGATGGGAGCCTTCATCCAGTGGGCCCCGAAGTTCGGGGAGTCGGGGTGGATGTAGACGCAGCTGTGGCTGGAGACCTCTGGCTTGCCCGCGGGCACCCACTCCCCATTGACGTACTTCCAGCGGTGGCTGTCCGTGGGGACAAAGTCCAGCAGGAGGGAGTACATGGCATTGGGGTCCAGTCCTGTGACGCTGATCTTTAGAACAGGAAACATCCTTCTAAAGACAAAAGGGAAAAGCACTTAGCCACAGGAGGACGGCAAGGGACCCCGGCCCTGCCTGGGTCTCAGTGCTGAGGCGTCCCATGGAGTGGCCTGGAAGGGAGGCCCATGGAGTGGCCTGGAAGGGAGGCCCGTAACGGGGCCCTGCCCCGGCTCCAGTTCCACTAGAGCCTCCTTCCACAGCCCTTTTGATATTGGGATCTGACTTTCAAGTGCTGTGTCCACTCCAAAGGACTCGGAGGAACCCGGAGAGGAGGGACCTGGGGGGAAGGTGAGCAGAGGGCTCTCTTCCAGGACCCTGCCCCCTGCGGAGGCCACACACAGCCTCGTTTCTGAGTAGGGGTTGGTGGTGGCACTGAGAGCAACACCTGGTAGCAGATACATGAGAGGCTCCTGTGGCAGGTGGACGGGCTCCGCTCCCCCAGACTCCCCAGAGCCTCTACAAGGCTTTTCCCGTGAGTGTGGACGAGCTGCGGGCTGGCACACACCCTGAGCCCCTGTGGCAGGGAGCCATCTTTGGGGCATTTTGTGGGGATTTGAGTTTGAGCAGCACAATCCCCATATGCAGGTCTAGATTCCCCGATCCTTCCCACTCCCTAGAATGGCACCAACAAGTTTCCTCTCACAGTGTTTGCAGAAACTACCCAGGTGGCTGGCTTCTGATTCCAGAGTCCCCACCTAAGGTAAGATCCTGGAGGGAAGCAGGCTGCCACCTCAGGGCCGGGTGTGACAGCACTTCCAAGCTTGTTAGGTGCAGGCGCTGGAGCGAGCACTGGAGAATTAGCAAGTTCTTGCAGTGAGTTCATGAGGTTGTCTTGGTGTGTCCAAGAAGAAGGAGGAAAGACCTAGTTAAACAGGCACCTGTGCATGAACTGCCCTGCCAGGTGCATGAGCTAAGTGGAATTTAGGGGGGTGCACCCGAGGATGCACTTGAGTCCACGCTAGAGAATCCGGCTTTGCCTCTCTCCCCACGGGATGGGGCGGCTGCACTTCCTGTCAACCAACCTGGCCACCCCAGGCTGCCTGTGGCTTCGAATCTTCCCTGGTATTTTCTCTTTTATTCTTTCTTCAACAGAAAATTTTTCTTTTATTGCTTTCTCTTGATATTAGACTCTTCCCTTGTGCTATATAAAGTTTTCAATGATCTTAATAGTATGGACCAAGGGTAGGCGACAGAAGGCATGTGAAAGCACAATCGCCATTTGTAAAAATCATAAAAGTGGGCATCAGAAATCATCGTGGGGACAATGTAGGGTCATTGTGACAGCCAGGAGTCTGGCTGGTTTGCAGGAGGTACACAGAGAAATGGCCTGTCTTTGGAGTCCTGTGGTTTTTATAAAGTGCCAAGGTACTTTACTTTATTACAAAAAACACAAGAATGACATGGGTATCATTGGCATTTCACACACCGAGATGTAAAAATGCCAAAGGTTTTCTCCATAGAATGAACAACAGAGGAAGCTCTGAAAGAGATGGTCCCGGGCCCTGAGGAGCCGGAGGGCCCGTGCAGCTAGCTGCTCACGCTCCACAGTGTGCTGAGTTTCCACACGTCAAGCAGAGAGTTCCAGAAGGCCCAGCTGGGGACTTAGGATGGCTTTTCTGATGCTAATGGTGATGTGCTGCACTTCCACGTGTTCTAATCCAAGCTCAGTCCCACACCAAGGACACAGATACTTGTTACTTGGCCGGTTTTCTAGCTGAGGCCCCCAGGGATGGGGGCACAGGGTGTTGGCGTACCCCACCGTCTTCTCCTTATTGTGTTAACGGCACCTTTTTTTTTTTTTTTTTTTTTTTTTTTTTTTTTTTTTTTTTTTTTTTTTTTTTTTTTTAAAGAGAGAGTGAGAGAGGAGAGAGAGAGAGAGAGAGAGAGAATTTTTAATATTTATTTTTCAGTTCTCGGCGGACACAACATCCCTGTTGGTATGTGGTGCTGAGGATCGAACCCGGGCCGCACGCATGCCAGGCGAGCGCGCTACCGCTTGAGCCACATCCCCAGCCCTTAACGGCACCTTATTTTCACTCTCTTTTGAGACTTCTAGAAAGTTAATAATTTGGGCCACAGTAAAAGGAAGAGTCCCCTCAGTGTTTTCCCAAATCTCAGTACCTAATGGAGATTTATCTTCTCATTTAATGACCGAGTTCCAAGCACCTGCTCCAGGCCAGGACCTGTTTTAGTGGGGACTCAGTGACAATCACAGACCCAATGTCCTGCTCACAAAGCTTACCTCCTAACAAAGAAGTCAGCTCAAAACAGGATGAAATTGACCAAGTGACATTACCTGCATGCACGAGTGTGTGGGGATGAGTGTGCCAGCACAAGTAGGCCAGGATGAGTATGCCAGGATTAGTGTGCCAGGACAAGTGTGTCAGCACGAGTAAGTTAGGACGAGTGTGCCAGGACGAGTGTGCCAGGACGAGTGTGCCAGGATGAGTGTGTCAGGATGAGTGTGCCAGGATGAGTGTGCCAGGACGAGCCCACATCCATGCACAGCTGTGATGCACCAGGGAAAACGAGTCCACGGGAGGAAGACCACAGAGCAGAGGGAGACCACTGGAGGAGGGAGACCACGGGCGGAGGGAGACCACGGGCGGAGGGAGACCACGGGCGGAGGGAGACCACGGGCGGAGGGAGACCACGGGCGGAGGGAGACCACGGGAGGAGGGAGACCACGGGAGGAGGGAGAGGCCAGGGGAGAAAGGGAGGAGTCCGCCCCAGGACTGGAATGGAGCAAACCATGTCAGACGCATTTATGAGTGAGTCGAAACAGACCCCACGAGTTCGGGGAACCCTAATGCACTAACAAAAATCACTTCAGAAACAGCTGCAGAAGAGCCTGTCCATCCTTCGGTGTCCCCGTGCCCTTAGGTAAACTTGACCTTCACCACATAACACACAGGACGCCCAGGGAGGCTCCCCTGAGGTGGACCCTCGTTGCTCACCCTTTCACCCAGCGGAGGACACTGGATGGATGTAGTTGGGCATAATCATGGATGAAGCCTCCATAGCATTTACATGTTAAAAAAAAAAAAAGTGAGTGAGTTCTCGTTGCTTCTAGTGTTTCAGTTTAGATTACAAGAGTGCGAGGACCCTTTAGCCAGGAACCAAATGGGGTCACACGGTGGGGGGGGCCGCTAAGGGACGAGGGCACATTAGCGGCTGTGGAAGGGCCTTAGGTCGGCTCAGAATCCACGCTGGAGCCAAGACCTACACAGGGAGCAGGATGGGTCACGCAGGACCCCACGGAGGTGCCCCAGGCCACAGGAACAGCCGGCACACAGCCCCGGGGCCCTGACTGGCCGGCTGGGAGGATGAAAGAGGAAGCCCGTGTGGCTGAGCACAGGAAGGAGCCTGCAGACCCCAGCCCACCCCAGAGTGGGAGGCCCTCCTGTCCCTCAGCTCCATGCAGCCAGAGACTGGCAGGACCCTCCAGTGCTGGCGAGAGAGGTGCCAGGGCCCTCCCTCCATCTGCACCACGTCTCTGGAGCTCCACAAAGATGCTGCACGTCACCAGCCACCAGAAACACAAGCCACAACTGCAGAGGCAGCGCCTGGGGCCGGCTGAGAGAGAACCAGGATCAACAACTGGTGAGGCTGCCAAATTACCGGAGCCAAGCCCGTGCCTCGCTGCTGGGCGGTGATGTGGCGCAGTCACCTGGGAACAGTGGGCAGCTCCTTGCCCGATGACATGGAGTGGCTATTCTACCTGCATCCACACCTACATGTGCCCAGGAAAAATGAAAAGGCCTTCACAAAAACCCGTGCACATGTGTTCGTAGCAGCAGCATCACAACTGAGACAGGCAGAAGCCCAGGGCAGGAGGTGCCTGCCCACACCATGAAGTGCTACCCAGGCGGGAATGAAGTGCTGCCAGGCACTGCCACCCGGGTGAGCCTGGAAACCAGCACCCATGAAGCATCACAGACTGGGGGGCACTGACCCGGCTGTCCAGGGCAGGAAGGCTACAGAGACCGAAGGTGGACCTGTGGTCCCTAGGATGGGGGAGCGTGGTGGGGTGCAGGTTTCTTTGGGGGCAATGAGCATGTTCTAAAGTGAATTGTGGAGATGGACGCACAACTCTGTGATCCACCAAACAGCGCTGGCCTGCACACTCCAAGTGGACGATTCGTGTTCTGTGAATTATACCACAACTAAGCTATTAACAAACACGAAGCGCAATTCCCTCCTCTTGGTAGGAGAATACCTGAAAGAGGGTCGAACGGCCAGTTGCTCTTCAGTACTCGTTGGCCAAGAACTTTATGATTCTTCTTGTTTCCTTGTCCCCCCATGGAAGCTGGGACCTGGTGTGGACCTTTAATCTCCGTTTGTAAGGAGGAGTGCGCAGGTCTGAGCCAGGGTCATCTCCACTTCACTCCCCCTCCCTCTGGCTCACAGTCACATTGGCGCATCCTCTAGGGACCTGTGGTCACCTCTCAGGCCAGGCTTTGTCTTCAGGGTCAGACTGCACTTCTAAACAAGCTGGGTTTTCCATTTTCTTTCCCAAACACAGAGAATTCCCAGTCTTTGAGAGGTTTAGAGATGTAAATCAGCCCCTAGCTCACAAAGGGCTGGCCAGCAGGCAGGGAGAGAGGGAGAAGGGGCGTGGCAGGTGAATGCCAGCTGGGGATGACAGGGGTCCCTGCAGCACCCTTGGCTCCTTTGGCTCCTGCAGCCAGGAGGCTTTCCAGCTTTCATATCTCCTGGGGGCAGAGGGACATCTGCAGGAAGAAGCGGGCAGAGATGAGGCCGGTTGTGCTGGAGGGCAGAGTGGGTGGTGCTGGAGGGAGGACTGGGTGGTGCTGGAGGGAGGACTGGGTGGTGCTGGAGGGAGGAGTGGGTGGTGCTGGAGGGAGGAGAGGGTGGTGCTGGAGGGAGGACTTGGTGGTGCTGGAGGGCGGAGTGGGTGGTGCTGGAGGGAGGAGTGGGTGGTGCTGGAGGGAGGAGTGGGTGGTGCTGGAGGGAGGAGAGGGTGGTGCTGGAGGGCGGAGTGGGTGGTGCTGGAGGGAGGAGTGGGTGGTGGTGGAGGGAGGACTGGGTGGTGCTGGAGGGAGGAGTGGGTGGTGCTGGAGGGCGGAGTGGGTGGTGCTGGAGGGAGGAGTGGGTGGTGCTGGAGGGAGGAGAGGGTGGTGCTGGAGGGAGGAGTGGGTGGTGCTGGAGGGAGGACTGGGTGGTGCTGGAGGGCGGAGTGGGTGGTGCTGGAGGGAGGAGTGGGTGGTGGTGGAGGGAGGAGTGGGTGGTGCTGGAGGGAGGAGTGGGTGGTGGTGGAGGGAGGACTGGGTGGTGCTGGAGGGAGGAGTGGGTGGTGCTGGAGGGCGGAGTGGGTGGTGCTGGAGGGAGGAGTGGGTGGTGCTGGAGGGAGGAGAGGGTGGTGCTGGAGGGAGGAGTGGGTGGTGCTGGAGGGAGGACTGGGTGGTGCTGGAGGGCGGAGTGGGTGGTGCTGGAGGGAGGAGTGGGTGGTGGTGGAGGGAGGAGAGGGTGGTGCTGGAGGGAGGACTGGGTGGTGCTGGAGGGAGGAGTGGGTGGTGCTGGAGGGCGGAGTGGGTGGTGCTGGAGGGAGGACTGGGTGGTGCTGGAGGGAGGACTGGGTGGTGCTGGAGGGAGGAGAGGGTGGTGCTGGAGGGAGGAGAGGGTGGTGCTGGAGGGAGGACTGGGTGGTGCTGGAGGGCGGAGTGGGTGGTGCTGGAGGGAGGAGAGGGTGGTGCTGGAGGGAGGAGAGGGTGGTGCTGGAGGGAGGACTGGGTGGTGCTGGAGGGAGGAGTGGGTGGTGCTGGAGGGAGGACTGGGTGGTGCTGGAGGGCGGAGTGGGTGGTGCTGCAGGGGAGGTGGGGAGATGGCCAGAAGCAAAGTCCAGGCGGTTCCACTCACAACACCTTCCTCCACCTCCCCAGGGATGAGAACTGTCACCAATGCCCATGAGAATGTTGGGTGTGGCACTCCTGGCACACAGATGCTGACACTTCCATGAAAGAGAGCCGCAGGTGTTCACCAAAGAGAAACCAAAGAGGAGAATGGAGTGGCCTGGGGACGCGGGGCAGATCACACAGGTGCCTGGGACCCTCGAGTTGTGGTGGTAAGGTTCAGAGGGGGAAAGTCAATTAAGATATGTAAACCTATCTATGTCCTCGGGCTGTCCAGACAGGGGTCTGGGTCCGCAGGACTCCAAGCTGCTTTTCCTCCTCTGGCACCACCCTCGCCGGGAGCTACAAACACGGGCTCCATGTCACTGCACCACACCCTGTAATACTCAGCAGATTCAAACTCAGTGACTCCGACACTTACCTGTGACAGAAAATGGACACACCGGCGTCTTCATTTCCAGTTCCTTAAAACCTGCTCAAGCCAAATTTGTTCAGTCTAAATTATTAAATGCATGAAAACATCCCTAAAACACAGAATCTCCTCTCAGATGAAGATGTTAACAGTGAAGAAAACAAGTGCAAGTGACCCGAGCCATTGGCCTGTTAGCAGAAATGAGTCTCTTCTGAAACCTAACGTGTAAATTTGGAGCTGGAGGCTGGAGGGGGAAAGCAGGCCGGATGCAGGGTAGGTAACTGGTGAACCTGAGCCCCATGGAGGGTCTCTGTTGTATCAGAAAGGTGGTTGAAGTGGATAATAGAACGTTTAAGAAAGAGGAGAAAAGAGGAGAAGGAGGAGAGGGAAAGGAAGAAGTAGGAAAGCAGAAGGAGGAGAGGAGGGAGGGAAGAGGGGGTAGGGAGGTGGGGTTCCATCAGGACCCAGCTTCTGGGGATAATAGGGAGCTTCCCAGGGGGAACCCTGTCTTCACCACGTCCCCTCCATGTCAGAGACAGGCTCCTCCTGGTGACTGTGAAGCAGGTCTGCACTGGGTGGGGTCTCGGCTCTCCCACGGGCCCAGATGGGCCTGTTCCCACTGTTCCCCGACTGAGTGCCCCGGCTGAAGGGTAAAACCCACAAAGTCGTGGTCCTGCAGAGCCAGGCAGGAATGAGCCGGGATGTCTGGGCCGGGGACGACACTCTTCTCCACCAGGCAGGGCACTGCCCAGGGTAGGCGGGCTCCCGAGCTCCTGCAGCGGGGGATCTGGAGGAGAAGCAGCCGGGGGCCTCTGCCAGAGAAGAGCAGGTGAACAGAGACATGGAGAAATGACCAGGGGGAAGAAGGAAAAGGGAGCAAGAAGGTGAGACCCAGCAGACGTGTCCCTGGAGAGGGACAGATGCTTCTAGAGGAAATGGCTCAGAGAACAGAGAGACGAGGGCTTCCAGATCTGTCTCCCCTCTTCACCTAAAGTCTGAAGAGAACTTTCTATCCCCTGGGAAAATCGTGGCCCTCAGGGGTCCAGAGACCCTAAGAGAATTTGAGAAAAGCATTTCATTTGCTGGAGGGAAGAGACAGCCCGACCCCTGGACCCCAATGGGCTTCTCCTACCGACAGGACCTTTCACCGGGCTGGCGTGAAATGACTTCACGGATGAGAAGTGCAGACTATAGATAGGGAAAAATCTTATTTAGGTGAAAAATGTGAGAAACCCTCTTCTTAAATGGTAGAAGTACTTTCTGATATGATATTACTTCACTGCATTTTACAATGCTTCAGAAATATATTACTATTCATTATGAAATAGATGAACTACACTCTCATCAGTGATTATGCCTGTTTTTATTGTCGTGTAGGGCCATTTGAACAGCCAAGCAGTGCAGTTAGGTTTCTGTGTGACCCAACAAGCAGGAAGATCTGTAAACCAAGTTCTCTCTGTGGTCAGACACAGTCAGGATCTGACAGTTACATCATCACTCATCTTTGGAAGAAAGAAACTGAATCCAATTAAAAAACTGGAGTGATTCCTTGAAGTTAAAAATGTGTTTTATATTTTTTTCCTACCAAAGAGACCAAAAATGACACATAAACACAAATCAAGAGACGGAACCGGGTACTTACAATTACAAATATTAAAAGCAATTTTAATCAACTGATTTATTTATTAATCTTCCCTATGCCTTAAGTATGTGACCCATTTAGAAAGAAAAAATGTACACACAGAGCAAGGCATACACAAGGTATAAACAAGATTCGTTGGAACGCCCTTGATTCTGCTATAACTTTCTTCATGAAGCACCTTAACTTTGTGCAACAGCTTTCAAGCTCATAATTCTGGACAAGGAATTGTCGATTTTCTATGCTGTGTTTTATTAAGAAACCAGAAGCCAAGACTTCAGGAATGGAAGCATTTTGCACAAGGACAGCCCTGTCCAGAGGAACCCTGCTCAAGAGGCTTCCAGTGCCTCGCGGACCCGATGCGTGAGCATCACTGACCGCTGGGAGCCAGGGAAGGCCATGTGATTCTATTTCAAAAGATTTGCTTCTCCTCTCCTACGTGAAAGCTGCTTCTATTACCTTGACAGCTTTGGAACAGACGAGATTTAATAGAATCCAAGAAATGCCAGCAGAGATCCGTTTCCATTAATTCCTAATTGGTTACAGTGAGAAAAACGGAGGCGACTCTTCCCGGTGGCAGGGTCCTATGGCTTCACCCTCTCTGCCTGCCACAGCTGTCACATATCACAGACACCATCACAAGGGGACACTCCACGGATCCCGTGCAGGGGAAGCAGACGGAGGGGCAGGAGAGGAGATTACATCTACCCTTTTGCGGCCACTCTTCAACTTTTCAAAAATTTGCTGTACTTAAGAGGAAACCCTTCAGCCTCCAAATAAAATGGACTTGGGATTCTCTGAACAGAGGTGGAGCCCAGGTTGCTCCAGAGACACAGTCAAAACTCACATTATTTTCTGATACTGGAGCCCTTGGCCCCCTCCCACGGGGCACGCCCCCCTCTACAGAAATCCCCTGGAACTTCTCCACTTAAACCTGTAAGGCCCGGGGCCTCATCTTTCACTTCTCCGATGATCTGAGAACTAATTAAGTTGGCTGGGGACAGCTGAGTGTGTTTGATCAGACGGTGCCTCTGAATCGAGAGTGGTCGCCTCTGCCATCTACAAGCTCTCGCCCCCCTGCTAGCTGGGTGCGCCCAGGCAGGGCGGAGGGTACACTCACCTGCCATTTTTGGTCACGATCATTTCATTAGTGACCTCCTTGAACCTCTGCCAGAGGGGAGCGTCCTCCAGGATGATGCGAAGTTGCTTCTCGGTGGGGTCGCCTTTCTCCCTGCCCGCCTGGAGCTCACTCTCCACCACATGGAGCAGGCGGGAGACCGTGCCGTCGCTGGTCCTCGGTGTGCCCAGCTCACTCATGGCACCGGCCCTCTCAAACTTTGCTGAGAGCTGTCAGCACCTTGCCCGCTTCTGACCCCTTCCTTCCTCCTTCCCGCTTTTCAACCCAGCTGGCCAGCGCCCGGGCAGTGGGAGGGTGGCGCCCAGGCTCCTGCCTCAGCTCCTAGTGTGACACCCCGTAAAGTCCCCAAATTATACCACCAACCTGTTAAGCCTCATTGGGGAGCGGGCAGGAGGGAGGGGGAGGGGGGGAAGAAAAAGCCCTCTCTTAATTACTCACTGGGTCAGGTGGAGGGAGCCGGCTCTCCCATTGGCCGCCCTGCCTGGAGTAGCCGTTTAAGAAGAGTACTCCATCCAAATTATCAGGCTTTTATCTTGTTGTACCTGAAGAGGTCTAATCGGTGTATTGAGGACCATTTTCCCGTTAATTAAAATTATTCCGGGCCCAGACTGCAACAATCAGGCAGATCCTGTTTGTGTGTAAACCATGGCATGTGGCACCTACGGGAAGAGGTTCCTGGGGGAATCGGCCAACTTGGTGCCGCCAGGCTGTCCCGCTACAGCAGCACCAGGGCCCCCAGCTCGGCTCCTGCGCCCTGGCAGACACCGAGCCCCCAGAGAAGAACCGTGTCTGTGGAGGTGGAAGACCGTGCCGAGAGGCCCCACCCTCCCGGGGGCAAGGGGAGACCTGCGTGCCCCGAGCCCGGGCAGAGGCAGGAGTGAGGCCTCCTCCTGCAGGATGTCCCCGCTGGCCACCTCTCTCCCGAGGGTCCTGCACACCACCCTACTCATCTCCAGGGCCCATCTGCCTCCAACAAGCAGAAGAGCTTTGAACCATGTCCTCGCTCCCCAGAAGCCAGAGCCTTTTCTTGTTCCCCCACAGCCAGAGAGAGACTCAAACATGTATGTATCATATCACTCTCCCCGCAAAGCACTGGGCTCCAGTAAGAGGACCTTTCACATTGTGCACAGTGACTTCAGTCATTGGTCCAAAAAGGCGTTCTGGTCGTCCCTCCACACAGCCCATGGCCTAGTGTGGCCTTCCACGAGGGAGGAGGGCGGTATCCCCCATTCCCTGAAGACACAAGTGTGTTTTTACCCAACAGTACTAAGGCACTCCACACAGTACTAAAGCACTCACAGTACCACTGGGCACACAGTACTAAAGAACTCACAGTACTAGTGGCCACACAGTACTAAGGCACTCATAGTACTACTGGATACACAGTACTAAGGCACTCACAGTACTAAAGCACTCACAGTACTAAAGCACTCACAGTACTACTGGGCACACAGTACTAAAGAACTCACAGTACTAGTGGCCACACAGTACTAAGGCACTCACAGTACTACTGGATACGCAGTACTAAGGCACTCACAGTACTAGTGGACACACAGTACTAATGCACTCACAGTACTAGTGGACACATAGTACTAAGGCACTCACAGTACTACTGGACACACAGTACTAAGGCACTCACAGTACTAGTGGACACACAGTACTAATGCACTCACAGTACTAGTGGACACACAGTTTACTAAGGCACTCACAGTACTAGTGGACACATAGTACTAAGGCACTCACAGTACTACTGGACACACAGTACTAAGGCACTCACAGTACTAGTGGACACACAGTACTAAAGCACTCACAGTCCTAGTGGACACACAGTTTACTAAGGCACTCACAGTACTAGTGGACACATAGTACTAGTGGTCACACAGTTCTAGTGGACACACAATACTAGTGGTCGCATAGTACTAAGGCACTCACAGTACTAGTGGACACACAGTACTAAAGCACTCACAGTCCTAGTGGACACACAGTTTACTAAGGCACTCACAGTACTAGTGGACACATAGTACTAGTGGTCACACAGTTCTAGTGGACACACAATACTAGTGGTCGCATAGTACTAAGGCACTCACAGTACTAGTGGATACACAGTACTAAGGCACTCACAGTCCTAGTGGACACACAGTACTAAAGCACTCACAGTACTACTGGACACACAGTACTAAGGCACTCACAGTACTAGTGGACACACAGTACTAATGCACTCACAGTCCTAGTGGACACACAGTACTAAAGCACTCACAGTACTACTGGACACACAGTACTAAGGCACTCACAGTACTAGTGGACACACACTACTAATGCACTCACAGTACTAGTGGACACACCGTACTAATGCACTCACAGTACTAGTGGACACACCGTACTAATGCACTCACAGTACTAGTGGACACACAGAACTATTGCACTCACAGTACTAGTGGACACACCATACTAAGACACTGACAGTACTAGTGGACACACAGTACTAAGGCACACACAGTACTAGTGGACAACAGTACTAAGGCCCTCACAGTACTAGTGGACACACAGTACTAAGGGACAAGGAGCTGGAGCTGGGAGCTCATCAAGGAACAATGAGGAGGACTGCCAAGACAGGACCCACATGGGCGAGGCCTAGCTTGTGCCAGGAAGGACCAGCAGGAGCCCAGCGAGTCTCGAGAGAGGGGCAAGGATGTGCTCGGCCAGGCAAGGCTGACCAGGCACCACAGAGGGATGGGATTTCCTCCCATGAGAGGAAACGGTGGAGCATGTGCAGCAGGAAAGCCGCTTGTTCTTCTTGTGTCTTAACCTGACTGTGTGTAGAGAATCAACCCGACAAAGGTGGGAGCTGAGGTGGGGGAACCAGCACCAGGCTCAGCCCTGCCCGGCACTGCCCACCCCCTGGGCTGGCACAGTGTCCCCGCAACAAGGAGACCGCCGTGGTTTACCCAGGACAGGCAGGAGGAGGCGAGCGCGTGGAGAGAGATGGGCAGCTCCCCAGGCAGACAGAGTCCAGAGTCTGTCTCCACCGAGCCGAGGGTGGTATAGACAGTGACCCTGGGTGAGTGGGACTCTCGTAGCCCGTTCTCAGCCTGATTTTCCCACGCACAGGTGCAAAGCTGGAGAAGCGCTATTCCCACACACCTCGAGCAGTGCGCGGAGCTGCCTCCCGGGCAGGGCACATAAGCTCTTGTAGAGAGCAGAGCCCCTTCCACACCTCGGCGTCTCCAGGCCAAGGCAGTTCCCCAGTTTTGTACTGTGGAGCTAGGATCAGGCTCAGCTCCCTGGACATCCCAGAGAGTCAGATCAATGCCAATACCTACTGGGCCCAAGTCCAGCCACAGGTCCAGCCTGTAACAACCGAGTAGCTCACCTGCAGAGCAGCCAGCCAGGTTGAAGTGGGAACCTGGAAGGCTGGGAGAGGAGGGTCTCTTTTAGATGTCTGGGCTACCTGATGTGTTTGACTTTATCACGAGGCCTATGTAGCTTTGATGGACAACTAGCAGTGCAGTGATTGACACGTGCTCGTTTTCTATCACCATCTAACAAATTGCTGCAGACAGCTTCAAACAGCCTATCTGTGTTGTGTCAGTTGACAGGGTGGGAAATCCAGGCACAGTGCAGCTGGGTGTCCTGCTCTGGACCTCACAGGGCTGTACGTAGTCCACACAGTACTAAGGCACACACAGTACTAATGCACTCACAGTACTGGTGGACACACAGTACTAATGCACTCACAGTACTAAGGCACACACAGTACTAATGCACTCACAGTACTGGTGGACACACAGTACTAATGCACTCACAGTACTGGTGGACACACAGTACTGAATGCACTCACAGGACTGGTGGACACACAGTACTGAATGTCATCTGAGGCTTGGGTCCTTTTCCAGGCTCATTGGGGCTGCTCTGCTCCTTTTGGTTGTGGGACTGCAACCCTGAGTTCTCAGAGGCTGCCATCTCAACCAACAGAGCAGAAACGGCAGTGGGCTTTCTTCCTCCAAGCTAGGACAACTGCTGCCGAGTTCTCCTGATTAGGTCAGACCCACCAAAGCTAGTCCTTTTTCCTTAACTCAAAGTGAACTGATTTGGAATCTTGATCATGTCTGCAAAGGCCCTTTTACCACATAATGGATATAACTAAATCATTGCAGTGACATCCATCCTATTTGGGGTTCCTGCCAACGATCCAGGGGAAGGGAATATGGAGGCACAATCATAGGACTCAGAAATCTTAGGCACCATATTAAAACTCTGAAAGGAACCAATGAAAAAAACTGAAGCCTTTATGAACTACTAGGGAAAAAATATATATATATATTTATATATAAATTTGTCCAAGGAAAAAAATGCAATCACAGAAACAGCTTTAAGAGTATAAATACTGTATATCTATTTAATAAAAATTATGAAATTGGGGTGATGTAGGCAGGGGAACCCAGTATTACAGGAGGAGGAGTGGAAAATTATCATCTTCCTCACTAGGAAGACAGTGATATAAAGAATCAGCAGATAGCAGTACAAATACAGTGTTTAGAAGTCCAGAGACAAGCTGGACGAGCTGGCACATGCCTATGCTGCAGCTCCCAGAGGCTAAGGCAGGGGATCACAAGTTCAAAGCCAGCCTGGGCCACTTCGGGAGACCCTGTCTCAAAATGGAATAAGGAAGTGCTGGGGAGGGATATTGGCCAATTCCTACTGTTGGATTGTGTGCTGGACGAATATGCAACAGCAGACCCGACCACGATAGTGCCACCAACTACAAGGCACCTGTAAAAATGTGGAACAAACTGGGCCACAGTTTTAGGCCCTATTATCTCCATTTTCACAAATTAAAAAAGTAAGAAGAAATCCTGGGATGCAGCTCAGGGGTGGAGTGCTTGCCCAGCATGCAGGAGGCCTGGGTTGAGTCTCCAGTATGAAGTAAGAGAGGGAGGGAGCGAGAGAGCGAGGAGAAAGGAGAAGCCTGGAGATAACCGGCAGGAGTCCCAGTAGGAAGAGAGGAGGTGAGGGCCTCTGGGGAGGGGGCAGGTGAGAGCTATTTTTCCTTCCTGTAATTTTTTTCCAGCATGTGAATCGTGTGAATAAATGAAAGACTGACAAGATTTATCATTTTATTTATTAGTATGTATTTACTATTTATTATTATCATGTTTTATATATATTTATTATTTATTTATTATTTTAGACTTATTGTTTTGCAATTTATTTTTTTAAATTTAACTCAATGTATAAAGAATATTTTCTCATGTCATTGAATAATTTTTTCCACTATTATTTTGACCCTTGCAAATTATTTCATCTTATAAATAGGTCATGTTCCAATCCTCTTTTATATTCATTGTGTCTTCATCTTTATAATTTTAAACACTCAGATAAAAATTCTGGACAATAAACATTTAGGAACATTTATAATCATTTCTTCACACCTAATTTTTTACAGTAGTGCCCATGGTCAAGAATAAGAAGTGCTGGGCTGGGCTGGGCTGTGGCTCAGTGGTAGAGCCCTTGCCCAGCACGTGTGAGGCAGTGGGTTCGATTCTCAGCACCACATATAAGTAAATAAATAAAATAAAGTCCCATCAACAAGTAAAAAAAACTTTTTTTTTTTTTAAGAATAAAAAGCGCTAAGCATATTTACGTCTCCGTTAGCCCTTCCTTATAGCAATCCCAGGGGGCTGGAGCTCAGGGTGGTGAAGTGGCTTCCCCAGGATCCAGCCCGGAGCAGGGAGGCTGGAGCAGGGAGGCCGGAGCAGGGAGGCCGGAGCAGGGAGGCCGTATCTGAGCCCGAGGAGCTGCCTCTTCTCTGACCCAGGATCCTCTGCGGCTCACTCACTGTGACCGGGACAGCACCCTGGTGGGCAAAACCCGGCACAGCCATGCTTCCTGAAGATTGTGGGACGGCTGCACTTTGAATAAAGTGTCAAGTCAAATGAAACAACAGCCCACAACCCACACCCAAGAGAAATCAATGCAATTGGATGAAAACCCACCTCCTCATGCACACGACGACGGTGAGGAAGCTGTGTGTCCTGAGTTAATCCTAGGACGGCAGTGGGAGGGCTGGCACCCCTAGAATCCTGGCCCTGCTGACCCTTCCGAGTTTAGGAACACCTCCTCTCTGCTCAATATTGAGATCCATGGAAGAGGAACATAACGGGGGCTGCACTCTGCCTCCAGTGAGCTGTGTCCTTCGCCGATACTCTCCCCGTCGTTCCTTTTTCACGAGGAGGAGCCCAAAAGAGTCCCAGAGAGCTCCCAGATGCCCTCTGACTCCACAAAGGGGACTCCTGGCCCGGGGCAGGGCCCTTCCAGCAGAGCTCAAGGTCACTCTAGGAGCGGAGCCAGCTCAGGAGGTGACCAGGAAGCCCACACGCCAGCAGGGCAGGGCCGTCAGAGCTGGAGACCTGGTGCTGAGCTGGAAGCAGGGAGACCCATCACCTGGCTCACTCGGGGGAGAAAAGGCCCAGGGCAGAGAGGCCCTGAGTGTTCAGATGACAGCAAGCTGAGCCCGAGAGGCGACAGGGACACAGCGGCAGCTGGCTTATGGCTAACAGCATTTGACATTGTGACAGTTACAGCAGAGAAACGCAACTAGCGTGTTAAAGGTGGCCTTAAGGACGTGTCGCCACAGACAGGAGAAGGTGAACCTAGGAAAGCGAGAAGAGGTCCGAGACGCTGATGAAGCAATGGGAAGGGAGCCTGGAGGATCAGAGATGGACGGCCAGCCAGGAGGTGCCCAGACCACTGGATGATCTGACCAAGCAGCCGGCCCAACCAGGTCTGCACCATCAAAGGGCCTCCTGGGCAGCAGGGAGCTGCAGGGAAAGGAGGGAGGCCGGGAGGCCGCTGCAGGAGCCTCGAGATGGCTGAGGACCCGCGGGCACGATGCCGGAAAGGGCTTGGCAGATGTGAGAGCTGCCCCAACGTCGTCTCTATGGAAGTGGTCACCCAGGATGACTGCTCAGACACCCAGCTGGACAACTGGGCCAAGGACAGGACATTCTCCACATCAGGAGCAGTGAGCGCTCACCATGGGCAGGGCACTGATGCAGAGGACAGTCCAGTTCACAGACCTCACAGCCTGCCTCCAGAACTCCTGGGACACAGCTGGATATCTGAACCGAGAGGTGCCAGTTCGGTGACCTTGAACCCTGCGGGAGGGGTGAGGGGCTAAGTGCTCCCCTTCCCCCTGACAACCTGACGTCCATCTCACAGCCCGTGGCTGCTCGGCTTCGGAGGCAGGGGAGGCAGAGGGTGATGAGCTGTTAATTAAGGTGTGTGGCCTGGCTGACACCTGATAGCACTGCCGTGTCCTCTGGCACACAGAGACCCATGTCTCCAGCTCAGAGGGCAGAAATTAAAAGCCACGCAACCTGAGCTCACCTGCTTGAGCTCCCCGGGACTGTCCCTAGGTCTTGAGGCTTCTGCAGGGCACAATCCACGTCTGCACATTCAGTCCCCGCAGACGCAGAAACCTAACACCGTTCTCCACCCACGGCCAGGGCCACCAGGAAATTAGCCCTCGCCCAGGGACCTGGACATAATTAAACTGGACAAAAAGACAGCTGCTCTTACCTTTCTTTTTTAATCACCAACACGCAGCCTGGGGATTACTAGCTTTGGGGTGATTTGGGGAGGATTATTCTTTCATTAGTGTCTGGGTCAGTTCCAACACGATGCCGTAAGAGCCTTTTGCGATACCCTCCCATGCCAGCCGCTCCTCCCCACCCAGGTCTGAAAGGTTAGATCTTTGAGAGCCCCTGGCAACCTGACCATCAGAGCCCCCGAGAGCTGACATCTGTTACCAGAAACACCACACGGAAGTGACTTCTGCTCCAGAAGTCTGTGATGCCATCTTTCTAAGTCCCCACGTAGTCTCTGTGATGAGGATGACACATACAGCTGACCCTCCACGCTGTCCCCACCCTTCATACTGCCACCGTAGCCTCTTGTACTAACCAGGGGACACGGATGTGCTGACCTCAAGTGCAGAGGGGCAACAGGAGAAAGGAAGAGTGCGTGTCCACCCAAAGCCCCCGAAGGACCAGAGCGCCCAGGTCTCTCCCCTCCGTGGGTTGGTACACGCATGCAGTGCCGGGGACAGCGTAGCCAGCAGAGGCAGACACAGCCCACGTCCAGGGAACACAGGATGGCTGGGAACCACGGGCTGGGGTCAGGGAAGGCCTCCTGAGCTCGAGGCTCACTCTGAATCCAGGGGCTCAGCAGAGGGAACCTGGTGAACAGGAGACATGCGGGCAGCCGAAGCCATCGCGCAGAGACCACAGGGCAAGAAAGCCCGACAGGAGGGGCCACCAGGCACAGGAAGGAGACGGAGGCAGAGGCCACACGACCAAGACACAGCCGTGTCGGCTGAAGGGTGGACCACTGCCGTGTGTGATGACCCTCGCTGGCCACAGGGAAGCACAGAGGGGTCCCGGAACAGACACGGGCCAGCCGGTCAGCAGTCAGCCTCGGCACCCCCAGCCAGTGACGGTGGTGACCTGCCCATCTGTTACCTCCCAGAGTCACAAACGTCACCTCTGCTTCCTGCTAAACAGAGTCTAAACGGCCTCCTTGGCCCAGCAACCTTGACCACAGGAGGCTGAAGCAGAGGATCGCAGGTTCAAGGCCAGCCCCAGCAACTTAGCAAGGCCCTGTCTCAAAATAAAATAGGCTGAGAGTGTTGCTCAGTGGTTAAGCACCCCTGGGTTCAGTCTCCTGTACCAAAAAGAATTTTTTTTAATAAAAAGTAAATAATAAAATGGCCTCCTTTAATATTTTTATTTATTTATTTATTTATTTTTGCATTACAATTCGTAATACACCATTATACCATAATTTACCATATCTCTGATTTTATATAAGGTATGTTGACACCAAATTCACATGTTCACACATGTATTTTGTATAATGATGAGGGCCTCCTTCAATCTTAAGGGCTGGTTCTGTTCTTGGACTCAAGGATTTGGTGCACCAGCCCGGGGTTTGCTTCTTTGTGTGATTTCCATCCTTCCCATAGCATAGCTCCTTAGCTGGTTTCATTTTCTCCCCAAAAATAATTCTCACTATTAAGTATGATGTTAGCTTTTTTTATTATCTTTACTGAGTTTAACAAGTTTCCCTGTATTCCCAGTTTACTGAGAGTTTTGTCATGAGTGTTGGGTTTTGTCAAATGCTTTTCCCGCACCTATCCACACCATCATGATCATGTGACGTTTTTCTTTAGCCTACTAATGTGTGATGGATTACATTCATTGATTTCCAAATGTTGAACCGGCCTTGCGCACCTGGAATAAATCCCACTTAGTCATGGAGTATAATTCGTTTTTCTTTAAATTCAATACACTGATATTTTGTAGAGGATTTTGCATTTATGTTCACCAGACATATTGGTCTATGGTTTTCTTGTAATGCCTTTGTCACTCACCAGAGACGCAGATGGCAAATAGGCAGAGGAAGAGATGTTACACATCATGCTGTCAGGGAAGTGCAGCCTAAAATGAGATGGCGCTTTAACACCTGTTCCGGTGGCCAGAATCCAGAACTCTGAGCCCTCCAAAGGCCAGCACAGATGTGGAGCAACGCTGGCTGCCAGTCATTGCTGGTGGGGGTGCAGGATGGCTCAGCCACCTTGAAGAAAGCTGGGCAGATTCCTACAAAACCAAACAAACTCTCAGTGATACTCACAGCGCATCCCGAGGTATCTGCTCCAAGGAGCTGGAAACTCACGTCCACGCCAAGACCCCTCACAGGTATCTATGGTGCCTTTGCTCATAACTGCGGCCACCTGGAGGTAACAGAGTGTCCGCTAGCAGACACGTGAGCCCTGCGGCACTGCACACAGTGGAAGTTCCTCAGCACTTCAGTGGGTCTGGAGCCCTGGGGAGAGGGCGCCCCGTGGAAGGCACCAGTCTGAGACGGCTGAGCGCCGTGAGGCCTCGAACCAAGGACATTCTGGAAACGCAGAACCCTGGAGGCAGTAAAAGATGAGTGGTGCCAGGGAGGGGTGACGAGGCAGAGCACAGGGGTGGGGGAGCAGAACGACCTGCGTGCCACTGTGAGGGCAGGCGCCTGTCACTGTGACTCTGTCCACAGAGTGCAAAACAATGAGGTTCCAGTGCTGCAGCCCCGGCTGGTGGTCCCGAGAGCCACCCAGAGTCCAGGATGAAGCGGAGGCTGACGTCACGGCCTGGCAGCAGCCCACACACCTAAGAACCAAGCTCACCAAGCTGAGGCTCCTCCACCCTGCTCCACGGGCCGGTCTGTCGGACAGCACGGGTGGCCCTCCCAGTTGGCCGGCCCACATGTCAGTCATCTCCGTAAGCCCTCTCAGACACACCCAGAAGTGTGCTTTACTGGATTCCTGGGCATCTCGTTCCAAGCTGCCAATCAAGATCAACTATCACACAGATGGTCTCTGACGACAGTGAAATAAATTCACTTTCCTGGTAACTGTCCAGTCTTCATTTGATTTAGTGATTCCTGGAAATCTAAAATAGATACTTGGAAAGAAAGTCCTTAAAATGTTTAGAAATTAAATATACTTCTAAGTAATCAATGGATCAACAACGATATCACAGGAAAATAAGAAAAAATACTGAACTGAATTAAAATAACCAAGCAACTGAGTCTCACCAATCACAGGCTCCCGGCTGATTAGAACATATCCACGTCAGGCAAATGCCAACTGTGTGTGACCAAGCTTGGTTTTGTGTTATCACTTCCTCTTCTCTGGCCATAAATACAACTCCACACTTGGTGGGGTGCCGGAGGTGGGGTGCCTCCATACATCTTTCTGCTGATTAATTTGGTAAACTACTTTATATAGAATAAGTAAACCAGTTACCTATGCAGGAATATTCCAAAATAAACACTTAAATTTTCTTACCCTTTGAAAACCTTCAAAACTGTTTAGACCCAAGTTAAACCCCAAATCACTTGAAACAGAAGACTACATATCATTTTGGGGAGAGGGGGCCTTTTAAGTGCCTACAATGTGTACTACACACTCAGAATTCAGGTTAAAGGGCTGGGGTTGTGGCTCAGCGGCAGAGCGCTCGCCTAGCACGGGCGGGACCAGGGTTCTATCCTCACACCACATAAACATAAAGGCATTGTGTGGTGTCCATCTACACCTAAAAATATAATAAATGTTTAAAAAAAAAAGAATTCAGGTTAAAGGTGTGGTCTTTTCTGATAGTTGTACAATCTTCATTGAGTCTAGGGATTCCTGGAAAACCAGACACAAATAAGAGACAACACTCAGTTTCTTAAGATCATCACACTACCATTTATTGGGGAATGATAATTGTGACAGGAGGAAGAGGAAAGAGTTTAGTTACCAGCGACACTCTCTCTCTGAAATAGGTTAGTCAAAAGAAAACAATATTATATGAAATAGATTCCCAAGAATATGTTTTTGGATACAAAAATTCAGTTATCAATAAGTAGCATTCAAAATTAGTTGTAGCTGTACAATTATAAAAAACTGATTCATGTTGTAACAAAGTTTTCTAAAAGCTCATCGTGTTAGAACAGGCATGTAGCAGTGTTCTGAGGCGTACAAATTCACCAAAGGTTTTTGAGGGTTTTTTTTTTTGGTGGTGCTGGGAGCTGATCCAGCGTCTGGCGCAGGCAAGTGCTCTACCGCTGCGCCACACCCGAGCCCTCACCATAGGCATCTGAACACCCTCAGTCCCAACTTCACATCCAGAATCTACACAAACAGCAAAAGATCAGAGTTCAGAGGGTTTTATCTTTTTCCTTTCCTTATTCAAGGTTGCTAAGTAAGTCAAGCAAATACATAGAAAAAGGCAAAATGAATACTTTTCATAGCAGAAAGATCCCAAAGTCCAATGTAGACTCAATTCCTGTTGTAGCAGGACCCTCGACAGGCACAGCAAACTGGCCCAGCGCCAGCCTCCATTTGCCCTCTAAAGACCTCACAGAGATGCTCTGCCCGGACATCCGGCCTGTTGACATTGGGGACCATTTGTGCTTTTGCTGCTGCTGTTTTGGCTCTGTGGCTGCTTATCAAACGCAGTGCTGTCGTGTTGGGAACACACACATCCTCACTGTTGCGCTGTGTGCACTGACCCCATTCCCCAGCATAGCTGCTGCTGTGCACCGGCTGCTTCCCTGGTTGCCCATCGGCCTGTCTATAGAAAGCAGCTTTGAAGCCTGGGGTCACTACCAGCTCCTGCTGGAAAGGCTGCCAGCCCTCACCTGACTGCCACGGAACCCGACTAACCAGGGTCTCGCTCCAGGTCAGGCTGGGAGGGCTGCGGAGCATCATCCCCGCATCAAGAAATACCTAAGTGCAACTGAACGTCCTGAGTGGACCCAGGTCCCATGAATCCCCTGCACTTTCCTCTTCACCAGACCAAAAATACTGGGTTCCAGGACTGCACAGAATTCCGAGTTGGAAAGTACCTTGATGGATGGCCTCCGAACCAACCTCTCCAGCAAAATCTAGACCTCTAGGTTGTTTGGTGTTTGGGGGGGGGCAGGTTTCAGGGGTTAAACAAACAGATCTGTATTTAATTTGAGTTGAGGGACAATTTGCTTTTTAAAAAATACTATCTGTAAACTCTTGCATGTGTCAAAATTACAAAAAAATAAATATCTTAGATGTGTAAATTTTTAAAACTATGCCAAAAGCTCTAGTAAATGGTTTCGTGTACCTTTGAACAGTTGAATTTTTTTTTTTTTATGTGCTCAAATGAGGTTTTAGATTATGTTGTAAATCAGGTGACTCTGGTCAGACGTCATCTGAGAGACGAGGGAGGCCTGGCGCAGGCTGTCCCACGGGAACGGGAGCCCACGGCCTCAGGGCCTTGCTCTAGCTCTTCCCGGACACTGTGGCTCCTGCCCTGTTCACAGGGCCATCAGAAGCGGATGCCACACTGGCCAACCCCACACCTTTCTCAAGGTGAGGCCCACTTGCTAATTTTTCTGTCTGTGAAAGAATCAAAAGGTAATTCCATTGTTTCCGGCTCCCTTGGCATACAGTGATTGGCAGAGGGAAGTGGCACAGGGGCTGATGAGCCACGAGTCACCGTACGAGTGTGCTGGGTCCAACTCCAGCACTGGGAGGTCACCCAGGGAACACGC
The DNA here is from genome assembly GCF_052094955.1 of Ictidomys tridecemlineatus. Classification (NCBI taxonomy): domain Eukaryota; kingdom Metazoa; phylum Chordata; class Mammalia; order Rodentia; family Sciuridae; genus Ictidomys; species Ictidomys tridecemlineatus. The sequence goes on along the minus strand of NC_135486.1, from coordinate 3,557,658 downwards.
CGCGTCTGCTCAGCAGCCACTCAGAGGAGGAGAGCCAAGGCCCCTCCTGCGAGACAGAGGCGGGAGCAGGGACTTGAGCCTTCCTTGCCTGGTACGGAACAGGCAGCCTCAGAGCCTGGAGCAGGAGACGGGGCCTAGGGGACTTGGTCTGCAGGGCAGAGCCCCTCCCCGTGCAGCGCTCACAGAGCCTCTCCAGGACTCTCGCACGTGGGGAGCACAGCCTGAATAAGCAAGCATGGCCACCACAGGAGAACCACCTGGATGGCCCCCACTCCTCAAATGCAGCGGTGCCTCTTCTGCCCAGCAGTGAAGGGGGCAGGGACCAGAGCAGGGAGCAAATAAGTCCACGACGAGCCTCAGGCTACAACCCAACTGTGAACCTCCGCCTCGCCCGCTGGGTTGTTTCCACCCACGTGGGGCTTGGTACAGATGGCAGCAGAGGGGAAGTGGGTTTCTTCCTCCAAACAAAAGCAAACAAACAAGGAGGCACCGCAGGAAAAGTCGGGGGTGAGTCTGCAGGTCCGGGAGGCAGCACGTCCAAAAGCTGCTCAGCGCTCTCATGGGGCTGTCTGGGCAAACCAGCCACGGCCATGGCGGTTAGGGAGAAGCCTGGCTCCTGCCAGGCCTCGGCCCAGGACCTGCCCTGGTGCCCCTGGTGCCCCGGTGGGAGGTGGGACTGTCCCCGGAGCTGCTGCTTCTCTGTCATCATGGGAACAACAGCAACAGCCACTGTGCACCTCAGTGAGAGGACACACAGTACCAAGTGTCAGTCAGATAAGCTCATGGCCACATGGGCACCCTGCCACTACCAGGGTCACCAGTATTCATTCCTCAGATTCAACAGTGACACCTGCCCTTCACAGAGGGGGCTCAACCCAGCTGGGTCCTGCCACACCTCCCTCCAGCATCCTACAATGCTCAGCAGGAAGCATCGTCCTGGCCCTGTGTACACAGACAGACGGAGAAGGACACCATACACAACCCGGTCAACAGCACACTGGTCTGTGACTAGCCCAGCTCACACCAGACCCCTGTGACTTCTAAGCTGCATCCACTGCCACTGTGCTAGACAGCCGGGTGACACCTTGAAAGGCATCTCAGAAAGGGCAAGGAGGGGTCCTCACTCCAGCCCACTGAGGCCAACCCCATATCTCACATCACCTATAAGAGAAGGACCCCGACCTCCCCATGTCCTTCTTCAGGTCTCCCAGAAGAACTGGGACATGAATACACCCCACAAAAGCCAGAGGGTAGCACGTGTCTCCGCTCCTGGCTCAGGGCAGGTGGAGGACAGCAGTGGGAAGGGCCTGCAAGATGGCCTGCCTCTGCCGTCGCCCCTGCTCTGACCTCTCCAGCCACAGGCAGAAGCCAGGCAGCCTGAGCTCACTGCCCCAAGCAACAGCCAGCCAGTGGCCACTGCCTTTGGTGTGGAGGTGCTGGAGCACAGAGAGCCTTCATCTGAGGGTGGGCCTGCAGGTCCTGGGGTGCCAGGACTCCGGCTGATCAAGACAGGCCCTGCTGATGGTCAGGTAGCACAGAGCAGCTGAGAGGGTACACCAGGGACTAGCAAACGCCCTAGAGATCCAGGAGGAGACGGTCACAAAGGACGGGGTGTGGCAGGCAGGAGACGGCACTGGTGGCATAAGACACTGGAGCCCGGGAGCAGGAGCCAGGCTGAAGAAGGCAGGGCGAGTCCTAGGAGGTCGGGGAGGTGGAGGCTGGTCCAGCTTCCCAGCTGCACAGGGGAGACAGGCCTGCTGCTCACAAGCCCCCTGAGGACCAGAAAGCCCCACCAACATGGCAGCACACTGCACGTGGCTGGGTGTGAGCCAGGCCTGATCACCTACAGCCCCGTGTCCTCCCAGTGCCCCAGCACTGCTGAGCGCCAATGCAGGGACCGCGTGAGGGTGGCTGGGCAGGCATGCCGGCCTCCTGCCCTCCCAGCAGGAGTCTTCATCTCAGCCGCTCTGCCCCGGCCCCACTGCAGGGACGGACAGAAAATAAAATCAACTTAAAAGCAAACACCTCGGAATAATCAAGAAAAGATACAGCAGGAAGCAGCCAGCCCCCGTCCACAGGACGCGGCAGGCTTTGTACTGCTGCTGCTCTCCCTCCACCTGGTGCTAGAAGTCGTGAGGACAGAAGCGAGCTGGGGGACAGGGGACCCCGGAGACCAGGAGTCTGCGCCAGATGCAGGAGAAGTCGTTCCACAGCCAGGCGCTGCACAACAGCAGGAGTGCCCAGGTCCGGGAGGCAGCAGCGCGTCTCGCCAGAAGGGGCCCCACTCCCCTCCACGGCCAGGCTCGCCAGGACCCAGGTAGCACAGAACACCCATCTGGGTTCCCAGGGCAGAAGCCAGTCCATGCTGGGGGAGGCAGCAGCACCAGGCCCCGGGCGGAGGGACAAGTCTGCAAAGGCCTCGTGGGCCCCGCCATTCTGTCCCGGCCTCCCTCCAGGGCCTCCCCCGGGCTCATCTGCTGACGTTTAACCAGGATTTTTTATTTAGGGGAATTCCGTGGGTCAGCATCCAAAGAGGAACAGGTGTGAGAGGAAGACTCGGCTGCTCGAGGTGCGGAACCCACCTCTGACTCTGTGCCACAGCTTCAGGGTGGGAGCATGACCGCTTCCAAAGGCAAACCCTCAAGGGTTGAGACTGCGGGATGAAGGCACGTGTCTCACAGACACAGGTTTGGGGGCTATTTACAAAGATGTCCACCAGCTTCCACGCCCGGTGCCTTCCAGAGCTCACGCAAGACACACGGCAAAACACTTCTTCACAGCATCCCTAGGAAGGAAAGAACACAGATGAACGGGACCTCACTCCCCCTGGGCGCCTGTCCTTGAGAGTCTCTGAGAGGCACGCTGGACCGGGCAGCCCTACTGGCGGCCCACCGCAGCTCAACATTCACTGGAAGGACTCTGCTGGGCAAGTGACTAGTCCTGCTGGAGTTTCAATTCCTCACCCGTCAGAGGGGATAAGCCCACTTTCCCTGCTCCCTTCTGTGGACATCAGGGCACTGCACAGAATGGGCATTTGGTAAATGACAGCTGCAACTGTAATCAGAGCAAGACAGGCAGGTGGAAAGTGCAGACTGTCGGAATCAAAGCGGTTTAATCAGCTGCAATCACAGAATGCACCAAAAACAAGTCAGTCGCCGGGGCCCCGCTTCCTTCCAAGCAAGCAGCAGCCCTTTCGAGGGACACCTCTGAGGAGCAGCCTCACACAGGGCGTCTCCCACAGGCACCAAGCACCTGCCAGCAGGCTCGCCTCCTTGGAATTCCATGCAGAAAGCACGAGGAAAGAGCGGTACTCAGATGACTAGTCTGCCCAGCAAGCTCTCTGCACCCAGCACACCTCGCTGCACGAGTCACACCGGGTCCTCGTCCCCACCTGCACTACGCACACCTGCACACCGTCAGTGAGGCAGAGAGGTGAGGGGGGCACTGTGTGTCAACACGGCGGTGACGGTGGGCAGCACTTCCTAAGACACATTCCACTGAAGTCCCAGAAGGTCAGGGACCCCTCACGCGGCTCACAGGCAAACAAGGGCTCTGGAAGGCGGGGCAACGCCAGGGATCTGGCTTGTAATACTTCCCAACTACAAGGTCAGGGAACCCTTCTCTTCCAGGTAAACGGCACTTTCTGAGGAGACTGGGTAGAGGCATCCAGCCTCGTGATTCTCCTCGACACTGGGGGGCTTCATCTGCTCCGCACAGGAAACTCACCGCTGCCAACAGAATGCCCTCGGGCTGCCCACCCTCACGCAGAAGGCCCACAGGTGCCAATCTAGGCCAAGTGGGAAGCCCGAGAAAGACACCGAGCAAAGCAGCTTCACGGTGAGACCTGCACAACTGGGCCCCGAACCAGGAGAGTCCAGGCTCGTGGGTGCCCTCTTGTCACCTCGTGACATCCTTAATCGTGTCCGAGTTAGGTGCCCAAGCCTTCATTCTGCACTGGGGTCTGCCAACGAGGGAGCTGCTCCTGGCCCCAGGTGGACACGGCTTGGACCTCAGACCTGGTGGGCTCTGGCCATCTCCACTACAGACCTAGCACCCAGGGCATCCCTGCCCACGCTCATCAGACAAGCCATGGCCCCCAAAACTGCCAAGTCGCCTGGAGCATCTCACCACCATTACGCTCCTGGGGTCTATGTGCCAAGTCCCCAGCTGCTCTAGCTCGATGGGCTTGTTAGTGCCTCACCCAATGGTCACGCCCCAGCTCCTCCACACCACTGTCCGCAAAAGACCTGGGACGCGGGAGGTGCCATGCTGCCCTGCCTCCTTCCCAGCTCACCCAGGACACGAGCAGGGAGAAGGTGGCCTCCGGTGAGCAGGTAATACGGAGGAGAATGGAAATCAGTGGCTGCATTACAACAGTTGGAGGCAAAGATCCCAAAGGCCAGTCTTGAGAGGCCCCAGAGAAAGGGCTTGTTCAAGGCACTGGGGCTCAGGGGAACCTCCAGGCCAGAAGGGCCTCTGGGGAGCACCAGCCCAGCCACGCTGGTTATCAAGGCACTACTAGCTAGAAGGCCTGGTCCTCTGGTCCTGCCTCTGCTCACGCTCTCCCTTCATCAACTCCTTGGAAACTCTCTTCTAAGTGGGACACCTCAAGGAAACAGCGCAATTCCAGGCCCCGCCTCCCGCCCAGGGATTTAAATCAGTGTTCACCTTTAACAAAACAGAACTATACCCAAAGGACATACTACAGGGACACAGCCACATCAATGTTTATAGCAGCACAATTCACAACAGCTAAACTGTGCAGCCAACCTAGACACCCCTAGAAAACCAACCTAGAAAACGTGGCACATCTACACAATGGAATATTATTCAGCAATAAAAGAGAACAAAATCACGGCATTTGCAGGTAAATGGATGGAGCTGGAGAAGACAGTGCTAAGTGAAGTTAGCCAATCCCCAAAAACAAATGCCAAATGTTTTCTCTGATATAAAGAGGCTGACTCATAGTGGGGTAGGGAGCAGGACCAAGGGAGGAATAGACGAACTCTAGATAAGGCAGAGGTGCGGGAGGGGAAGGGAGGGGGCATGGGTTATTAATGATGGTGGAATGTGATGGACATTATAATCCAAAGTGCACGTATAAAGACACAAATTGGTGTGAATACACTGTGTATACAACCAGAAATATGAAAAATTGTGCTCTATATGTGTAGTATGAATTGTAATGCATTCCTTTTCTATATATAATAAATAAACAAACAGAAGAGCCTACTCAAAGCTAAAGGTTAAAAGGGTGATAACGTATACGCACACATTTCATATTACAGTGGGAAGCTCACCCAACCAGCAGCCGGCGGGCTGGGAGCACCTCATTGGGGTATAATTGGGGTGGGTGGAGGGTGGCCCTGACTTACTAATCTATGAAACAGATATAAGCCTTTGCCTATTTGGCTCAAAGAATTTTAATAAAGATAAATAAAATAGCATGTACTCCCTGTAATTAATCTTTTAAGGCCCTACACAAACATATCATTGTTCACAAATGACAGAAGTTATATTTCCAAATACACCATTAGTCTTACCTTGCAAATGGTATGAAGGAAAGGCTGTACCTGCAACGGAGAGCAAAGGTCAGGAGACAAAGGTCAGACGGAATGCACAGTGCTCCCGAGTGCCAGGAGCACCAACATGCCCTCCCCAGACCGCTCCACCCCGTGGCCCGGGAGAGAACACACATGCACGTGTGCACACACACCAAGCCAGAGCTGGGGGCCACAGAGGGGGCAGAAGACCCTGTGCAGATGAGCCCTCCGACCTCAGCCTCACTGGGGTGCTACTTTAATCAAATGAGCCAGCAGTGAGCACCTAAAAGACACAGATTCCAGACACCCAGGTGGCACGGACGCCCTGTTCTAGAAGAACTTCAGATAACATCCACAACAGCTATCCTCTAAAATTTTATAAACCCTCAAAAGAATGTTAACTTTGACCCAACTGAGATAGACTGTCTGGTGTGCTCCTATAATTAAAAAGAAACAGGAAAGAGCAAAGTAAAGAGCCCCCCTACTCCCTGGATGAGCATGCATCAGGCTATGATTGTTCAAGTCCCAAGTCATCTTGGCAGGGCCAGTTAGCCTGGCCACAGCAGGGAAGGGAGCCGCGCAGAAGGCTGAGCAGCCCTACCCGACCAGCTGTGTGTGTCGGGTCACGTCATTCACTGAGCCATGTGACTGCTGCCCTTGGAAAGTGACTTCACAAGCAAAAGTTCAAGGCAAAAGGAATGTGTGTACATGGCTACCGGTTTCTGCACCCAGAATAAAACCAAAATGTAAACATGAGCCAGCAAACCAGGCCCTTCAGCACCCACGAGCCAAAAGTGTCACATTAAAATCAGATGGCACTCTGCTGCACACCTCGCCCTGTCCATGCACACCTCGCCCTGTCCATGCACACGAGCACAATCACTCATGAACATGGTGCTTCCAAAGGCAGTGGGAAGCATATTTATTCAGAAGTCCACATCACAGAAGGGGGACGGGGGCTGGGTTCAGTCTCCAGGCCCATTTCTACCGAGTGGTTCACTGATCGTGGGGAACCGTAAGACACCCCCGGTCCTCTCTCTGCCGTTCACTATGGTGAACATTCTTCCCAAGAGATCAGCTACCTACAGTGAACCTGACATGCAGATTTCATCCCTGAATGCATCCCAGGAGCATCTCAGGACGACAGAGCCCACCCGGGCCGCCTCCCCTCACTCTGATGGTGTGTGGGTGGGAGGAGCCGTGAACCCACAGCGCCTCTCTGGTTTTAAACCACGCCTCCAGTGGCCCTTCTACTGTGCTCGGCCCTTGGTACATCTCCCAGTCTTCAACTCAACTTCCAAAAGCGGCAGGCCCCAGGGCCTACACTGACCCTGCCACCCACAGCCTCCCGGTTTTCCATTTCGTCAGCCGCTGCTCCTCGGCTCCCGCTGACAATTCCCTCTTTGTCCTTGTGTACATGATTCATTCCATCACAAGTGTGTCACTTACTCATTCTCTCACCACTTTCCTTTTCTTCTATTTGACTCAGAGCCTCTTGTGACCAGCCCTCAGATACTTTCATTGTCCTTGTACTTAGGGGACATGAGTGGCTTAATAACATTTGTACATCACAATCAGCCCAGAGCTCAGTGGACAGCCTCGGGCCACTCGGGACCTCTGCCGCCATCTACTGGCGGTGGGCGGGCGGAGGCTTCTGCTCTGGAGCCCGGGCCTCACTGAGAATTCTTCCTTCTGCACTCCCAGCCTCCCCCAACACGTGGCCTCGCCTCCTGGAGCAGCATCAGTCAGGGGTCTGCGTGGGAGAGCACTGCTAAAAGGCTACTCACCACGTCAAGGACAAGGACTGCAGGATGCAGAAGATGAGCGCCAGTCCCTTGTTGTGCCACTGAAAGGAAAACAAGAAGGTCACAGAAAAGCACGAGGCGGGGTGAAAGCCAAGGGGTTCCGGGAAGTCCAGGCCACACTTACCCAAAAGGCAGAACACAGGGTGAGGGCGAAGCACAGCTGCAGGGAGAGAGAGACACTGTGATCAAGACCAGGACCCACGGCCAGAGAAACCCCGTGAAGACGGGGCTCCTGACCAGCCCCAGCAGGCGTCAGGCCACGGGCATCAGGGCCACCACACACACCCCTCACCTCAAAGCACTCAACCTGCTGAGCATCCACACCTGGCACAGTCAGACCCGGGAAACCAAGTCTCCCAGCAGGATCTGCACAGGTCACAAAGAGAAAGATGCCCTGACCCGTGGACGTCTCCCCGGGATCTGCCCCCAGCACACCAAAGGCACATTCTGGCCCACCAACGCACCATCGTCTGCTCCCCAAACACCCCAAGTGCGCTTCACAGAAAGACTCTATTCTCACCCTTCCCCAAGTCGCCCCGGGAGCAGAAAGGGCGCGACGACTAAGGTCATCAGGAGATGCCCATCGCATCAGCAAGCCAGCTCCCTTGTACATGTCACCTGGCACTCTCCCTGGTACCTTAGAGAGCTCTTTCCATAGAGGCTGAGCCACCAGCCATGGCTTTCACCTCACATCTGTGACAAGGTGTCCTAACCACGTTCTGTGTCCAGCAATGTGCCTGGTGCCCCGAAGGGACCAAATAGCAAATGCATCCCGGGCCTCAGAGCACTTACCTATTTGAATAAGTGAAATGCATACAAATGAAACTAAAAACAAAAGTCTGTCGATCAAGGTCCTAATGTGGCCAGAGGGTAGGTCTGGGGTGATTTTTGTCAGCCACACAGAAAACTAGATCCAAGAGAGAGGAATTCCAGGTGGAGGGGACAGGAAGCAATGACAAACTGCAGGCAGCTCTGCCAGAGCAGGGCACAAGGACGACAGGCCAAGACAGCCCACTTCACTTCAGGAAGCCTGATGGGACAGTATGGATGACGCCAAAGTCAGACACCATCCTAGAAGACGTCACCACCCACGGTAGGTGCTGTGCAGCCACTCCCTAAGGCTCTGCCAGTGGGGCTCTGACAGCCCCAGGGTGGGGCCAGTGTGACAAGCAGCACCCTCTACAGGTGCTTTGTGGAACTGCAGTACCTGGGCGCCAACTGATGCACGCTGGGAAGGCGGGCCTGGCACTCACTAGAAGATGAAGGCCACCCTCCTGCGGTGTGGTTACGGGACTGCGTAGTGTTAAGTTGGAGGAGGGCAGGGGGCAGTGAGGGGGTCCTCAGGTGTAAGAAGAAAACCATTCCATGCAGCCAAAATAAAGATGCCCACGTGAGAAGTCCAGCAAAATCGCAGCACTTACCAGCACCAGGATGGTTGCGATCAGACGCGTTGGCTCGAACATGCGCTTCAGCTGCTTCAGGGGCCCCATGAGGAAGATGGTACTAGGAGGCAAAGACACACGTGAGCCGCTCAGAGCAGAACAGCACCGCGGCAGGCACAGGGAGTCACCTCCCGAGACCTCCTGGGGCAGCAAGAGCAGGAGGGCGGATGACGCTGGAAAGCTCCGTGCTGGCCCCTGGGCGTGGCTCTCACTCAATCCGCCAACCCACAGTCACCACACTCACCCTGCACAGGGGGACACTGAAGGCCAGGGCTTCACATCCAAGGCCACTTGACCAGTGAAGGAGAGAGCTGGCTGTGGGTGTGGGTCTGTCCCTAGAGCCACACTCACACTCCTAGGTTAGACAAGCCCCCCTTAGATGGCCTTGACAACCTCCCCTTGAAACCGACAAGCCAAGAGGCTCAGAACAGGCCCTCCTTGGTCAAAACGAGAGCATTTTCTTCCATAACCTCCAGGGAATCATTTCAATGATGATGTCATCTGTCCCTTGTTGAATGTCTGCTAAATACCAGATGATAATACACACTTTTTCTTTCATTCCCTCAAAACCCTTGAGTTCATATTATTACACTTATTTTAGTGATGTGAAAAATAAAGCTCAGAAAGGTTAAGTTGTTTATCTAAGATCACACAGCTTGGAACCAAAGGAGCTGGCATTCACCCCCAGGTATGCTGGGGACACCAAGCATGCTTTCCAGGTGACCAGAACCTGAGAGCTTGGGAGGCGGAGTGACTCACACGAAGCAGACCCTCCCACCCAACACCCCAAGTGCCACATTTCCTGAGTCCTACAGGGTGTCACTACAGCGGGAGCTCAGGACAGCTAGTCCTGGACACAAGCCAACCAGCAGATGGCATCAGCTACTGAGCCTTCAATCAAAACAAGAACTCCCAAAAGTCAGTCCGCCTCTCTGGGTGCCGTGCAGCTGCACCCTGAACTGCAGGCTGTGCTCTCGGCTCGGGGTGTAAGCCCACAGGGCACCTCTCAAAAGCACACTGTAGGAAGCCACGGCCAGGCGGGTCCTAAACACCCGCAGCAGACACAGAAGACAGCAGAGATCGTAGGCAAAGCCACAAACCCGGGCAGCAGCCAGGAATCACCATTCGTTCCCTATTCCCCGTCAGTGCCACGAAGGGTCCTCCCCGTCAAGGTCTGTCGGGACGCCCTTCTGGAGTAAGCAACATACCACGTACCCACGCCCAGTGAGACCACACTGTCCGCCAAAGCACGGCCGCCTAAGGACGGTCAGTGTCTGAGAAGGCTTTAGCGGCAACGGCGACCCTCTCAGGCCAGAACGTCCGTCCTGTCAGAGCATCAGTACACCAAGCTTCAGGGAGGTGCCCAGAGCCATCATTCCACCTTTTCCTACTGCACACAGCGCGGGGTCTGGCACAGCGGGGGACCAGGGAGCCACAGGCACAGCCCTTGACAAGTGGCTGACAGCGACAAGTTGGGGTGACGGACAGCTGTAAGCACAGACGGCATAGCCAGAGTCCAGAGGAGGCCGACCATTCTGGGCAAGAGGGAATTGGGAAAGGTCTTGCAGAAGAGGGAACGTGGGGCCAGGTCGTAACAAGTGGACAAGTACCCCCAAACCCGGGGCGGCAGGGACGGGCAGCAACCCAGGCAGAGGAGACAGCCCCCACAGAGGCACAACGAGGACAGAGGAACCGAGGGAGTGAGCCTAGCTGGGGTGGGGCAGGGCACGCACGTGGAGACGCAAGCTGAGGAGTTTGTATCCCTGAGTAGAGGGACAGGCAGCCACTGGAGGGACGGCAGAGGAATGGCTCCCCAGGCCATCAAGGCGGCAGGGAAGTCAGCAGAGGCGTGTGGCAGCAGCCCAGGTGACAGGGCATGGCCAGAGCTCAGGCCAGCTCAGACACCACCCGCGCCCAGAGGCCCCCTAACCCTGACCAGGTGGGACCAGTGGTCCCTCCCCAGGTGTCCCCTTCCTCATCCTGCATTGACATCAGCCTACTATGTGCGTCTGACTGGCTGACCCACGGGCTCCACTGGGCCAGGACCAACCTGTACCTGTCACTGCAGCCTCAGAGAGGCTAACCCAGGGAGAACAGAAGTCAACCACTGGGGACAAGTGGCCCTGGGGACAGAGGAAGGAGACAGGTAAGAGAGGTCACACCGAGCCTGGGGCCAGGAACTTGGACCCTGGGACTCCATTTACGGAGACACAAAGGAAGGGCAGGAAAGATGTCCAGGTTCAGGCTCCTGCGGGCCATTCCGGCAGAGGCCAGGCCCACGCTGCCAGCTGGGAGGCAGCCCAGGTGCGGTGGACCTTCAGCAGGGTGGACCTTTAGCAGGGTGGACCTTTAGCGTGCTGAGCTCTGCCCCCTCCAGCCACCCTGCTGCGTGCGCTGACACCCGGGCCTGGGATGGCCTGGCACCACAGGACAACCCGCTTCACCTGCGGCCGGGGACGGTCTGCAGTGGGAGCACGGCCCTGAGCAGCCTTCATGCCCCCAGCCCTGCTCTCTTAGCCACAGAAAAGGAGGCGGTGGAAGGGGACTTGGAGAAGCCACTCAAGCCCAGCTTGCCAGTTCCCTGGTGCACAACCCAGGACTGACGCGTCTCCTGCTTTCCCAGGGTGCTTGGGAGGTGTATGGAGACAGGTGTTCTGGACCAGCAGGCTGTGAACGCAATACCCTCCAACCACCTCTTCAAACCCTTAGAACTCCTGGAGCACCCCGTCACCTCCCCGTCACCCCGTCACCTCCCCGAGCACCATCCACACCCGTTTTCCCATCTAACGATGGATTAAGGTTAAATTAAACAGTCGTTACCTCCCAATGGATGCGATGTTACCAAAGGTGTAAAAGACCGCGAAGAGGGTTAGTCCCTTCTTGGGCACCCACAGCAGCAGAGTCCCCTGGAAGTAAAAGCACAGCACTGTGTCAGAGTGGCCTCTCCCACCACAGCCCTGAGCACCCTTCCTGCCCCCACCCCTGCTCTCTTGCCACAAATTTGAGAGAATAAAAGAGAAAAGGAGGCGAGTGGAAGGGGGACTCAGCAAAGGAGGTTCAGGGGAATCTTACCAGCAGGGAGCAGAGAATCCCGACAGCAAAACACGCGATGAAGCCCTTCACCCTGGTGCCCCAGCTTAGCGAGGAGGCCTCCACAACCTGGAATTCAAACACAGTGACACAGATGCACACGAGGACCCACCAAAGTCACAGCAAGCACAAAAATTAGAAGCGGCATTAGTCTGTGTCTAGGAAGGCAGGAGAGACAGGATCCCATGTGCCCACAGCTACAGAAGGGCCTCGGTCCAGCTCTCCTCGGGGCTGCACACCCTCAGACCAGTCTCCTCTCCAGTAGCTGCCAGGAGTGTCCTGTGCCTCAGGGGAGCATCTCCAGAGACAGCGATTCCTGTCTCAACAAAGCCAGCCAAGCCAAGTGCAGCCAAAGCCTCCCACATCCAGCAGCAGGACCACAGCTGGAAAGGCATGAGATCCACCAGACAGGGCCCCTCCCCTTGGTCCCTCAGCCCAGCTGCAGCAGCTGCTGCTCCTGAGGCGCTGGGACTTGGAGTGCAAAGGCCGCCACCCTCACCAGGACTCATCTGCAACGTTCCGCTCTCAATATACAACCGTAGACGTTGTTGTAGTCACAGGGTGGGGGACAGATCGTCAATGCCCTGCTGGTCCTGCCTGCCGCTATGCCATCGTGATTGGTCCCCTTCCAGAGCAAAGTTCAGGGGAAGTCAAGGTTCCCGAAAAACTCAGCTGAGTCAGGGCCTCCGAGCAGCTCCCAACCCTTCTCCTGAAGCAAGAGGGCAAGCCCCTTCACAGCTGGACACAGGCAGCTGCCACCAGAGACCAGACCACGGCAGGGCAGCAGGAGCTGAGTGTATCCACACAGTGCTCCCCTGTGAGGCCAGGGACTCCACCCAAAACAGCAGTGAGGGTGCCTCCCACACTTCCACCCCTCATGTAGGCAGGCACAGGCTGCAGGGATCTCTAGGCGGGCCAGGCCCTGGGTCTTGATTCCCTCTGCTTAGGGACCTGCTTTCAACCTGTCAAACCAGAAGCTTGAAAGGAAAGAGCAAAGGCCCCCGGTTTGGCAGGTACTACTACAAATGGCTTAATTGTCACTCGGGAAGATTAAGTTGATGTCATCAGGAGGGTCCTCTTCCCACTCCCAGGCAGTCACATGACTGAAACTGGGCTGGTGACGGCACCACAGAGCACTCACAGAAACTTGCAGCAACATACCTGCAGAGGCACAGCTGGCCTGGGACACACAGCAGGAAGCCCACACTGGGACCTGACAGAGGAGCCACCTGTGCCCATGCTGGGGACACCCCTCCTCCTCCAGGAGTCCACGTCTTCAACTCCCTCTGGCTCCAAGGTGAGGTATCTGGGGCTCTGCCACCAGGCTTCACTGGGCCCAGACGATCGAGTTAGACAGCTTCTAACTCACCCATGACACCACCCTCCATGGAGAGAATGCATGACACTCCACACTCCTCCTACCAGCGCAAAAACCCCAGAACTCGCCTCCCCAGGGGGAGCAGGAGCAAGGAAAGGGCCAGGAGGCTCAGCGGGGATTTGCCCCCCCACCAAGCACCCCTCGGCATCCACAGGGATGTGCCAAAGGATCCCACCTTGTTTCATCAAGAGGATAAACCACAAGGTTAAATGTTAGATTTGAACTGGCCTCGACATTCAGACAGAACTGAAGAGACTCGGGAGGTCAGTAAGATTCCAGCCCTTGTAAAACTCAAAACACTGGCAAGAGAAAGTAGTTCTGCCGAAAATCTGTTTCTGGTTCTTCCCTTCAGGATGGAGAGTGACACCTGGTCTCCAGGTCCCTTAGGGGACTCTATCCAAATGTTACTTTTTTGCCAAAAAGGGTGAGTGGGGGTGAATTTTCACCACTGTTTTCCATGGCCTGCGGCTGCAAGTTCTTTCCCCTGCACATTTGCTGCTCTGCTTCTCTCAAGTGGACTCTGAAAGCAGACTCACTCCCCTTCCCCGTGTGTGAAAGCAACTATCCCTCTGGAAGCTGTGCTCGCCGGCTTCTCTGGAAGTTAGAGCAACATACACGGTACCTGGAGAGAGGCTGCAGGCAACCTGCTCACTCAGTGCCAGCGGCTGGACAAAGGTCCCTTTGACTCCAGGTTATGGAGAAAAGAGGGTTCTGGCCAAGAAATACAGCCGAGAGCCGCTCAGGGAGATGGGCCTGCCAACAGCAGGGAGCGGCCTTCCCCTGTTTTAAGATCGGGAACATTCATTCCTCCCTTGCCCCGGAATCCTTTGTAGAAAACACAAAACCTACACTCGCAGAAGAAGTCCACTGAGGCCAGGACTTGAGGTGTGTTTCTGAAAGCGAGGCATCAATTAGAGAAGTGGCCAGGAGGCTCCTGATGAGACGCCCACCCAATCTTCACAGCTCCCTGGAGGAGGGACCCGAGCAGGGCCACTCATGCTCTCTTTTGTGATTTGCATTTAAACAATTAAAAAAGCTAAAACCCCTCTGGTGACTTCTGACAAGTCAAAAAATTGGATTTCAAAAGATTTTTAAGGCCACCTAGTCCAACTCACCACACAAAATAGAAATCTCACCACAGAGACCTCCATCATTGCCAGCCTCAAAATCATGGAAAATGTGAGTTGATGACATTTTTTCCCCAGATTTTAAAAGACGCCCTGTCCTGATAAGTGAAAACTAAGCCAAAACAGCTCTAAAAACAACTCAGTTGGCTAAAAATGCTTCCAGGGCTTCAGGCCTCCGGAAGCACCACACCAAGATGCACATAAACAGGAATCTCACTCAGAAAGAGGAAACTGTGTGTTTTAGAACAAAACAAGAGCACCTAATCCTTCACAAACAAATGCAGCTTGTGCCTGTGCTTCCGCTCTCACTGTGCCAGACGCAGCACTCAGCACCTAGGACAAAACCCAGGCACTGGTGTCTCTCAGATGCACGCCTCAGGGGCGCCAGAGGCCTCCTGCTGCTCCACGAGGATTTCCTGAACCCTGTGCCTCACTCTCCACACTGCACCCAGAGTCCAGAACAGAAAGCGGTCCCTCTTCAGGCCCGGCTGCTCCAGAGCTTGTCCACATCCTACAGATGAGCATGAGGATCAACCACCAGGGCAGAGCTTTGTTGGGCCCTGTGAGGTTCCCCTTGGTGCATCTTGGCGTGGCCCTTCCGGAGTCCTGAAGCCCGGTGGTTCCTGGCCAAGAAATACAGCTAAGAGGCCAGAAATCAAGAAAAAAAGGACACACGAAGGTACTCCTGAGCCTTGGCCAGTTAACAAAGGCACCAATTTAAGAACCCACCCAGCTTTTTGTGAAGTGTTCAAAAAACAACACAATGGACGCACATTCCTCTAACAGGGGACTCCTGGTGAAGATTCGGGAAGCGCGTTTTACACGGAGGTTCCCTGGAGAGGGCGCAGGGACCCACAGCAAACCAAGCTCGGGACGCACTGGCCGCAGGGAGGAGGAAAACGCGCTGCTGAAGCCGGGCGGAGCGCGCCCACCACCGCCCTCGCCCTCACCCCGAAAGCCCGAGTCGGTCTTCCATCCAGCGGGAAACCGAAACGGAGACCCCCGCCCTGCGCGCTGCCCCGACTCGGGCCTAGTGCGGGCCTCGGCTCCGTCGAACCCTTTCGAAGAAAACAACAGGCCGGCGTCTCCCGAGGGACGCAGTCCACAGAGAGGGGCGCGGGCTGTGGACCGAGCCGCCGGGGGGGGGGGGGGGGGGGGGCTGGCCGCGTCCCGGGAGTTCTCGGCTTCACCGCGCACCAGCTTCGCCCCCGCGGCCACCGCACGGGTCGGTGGGCGTGGCGCCACCGCAGCCGACACCCGCCGCGGCCGCGCCCCCAGCCCCTCCGCGGCCTCGGCCCCGCGAGGACTCGCCGCCGGCCGCGCCCCTCTCCGTGGCCCGGCGAAGGGCTGCAGGGGCGCGGCGCCCAAGGACGCGGCTGGGCGCACCTGTGGCGGCGGCCCGGCGGGGCCCGCGGGAAGGAGGGACTCGGGGCAGGGCAGCCTCCCAAGAAGCCCGGAGGCCTGTGGCTCCCGCCCGCGTCCGCAGGGCCAGCGGGGCGGCGGGGGGCAGCGGGAGCACTCACCTCCGACAGGCCGCTGCGGTCCTCCGCGTCCTGCCCGCTCAGCACCTTCTTCAGCTTGTCCATCCCGAGCCCGGGCCGCGCCGGCTCCAGACGCGGCGGCCGCCTGTTGCGCTCACTCCGCCAGCGGCCTTCCGGGTGCTGGGCCGCCGCCCCGCCCCGGGCCTGCCCACCTGCTGCCCGGCGTGCCCCGCGGCCGCGCCGCCCCAGGACCTGCCCACCTGCCGCCCAGCCTAGACGCCAGCCCACCTGCCGCCTCGCCCTGGGACCTGCCCACGTGCCTTCAGCCTCGCCAGGAGCCACCTGCCGGTCGCTTCGCCCCGGGACCGGCCCACTTTCCTTCAACCCCACCCAGACGCCTGTCCACCTGCCTTAAGCCCCGCCCAGGGACCTGCCCACCTGCCTTAAGCCCCGCCCAGGAGCCTGTCCACCTGCCTTAAGCCCTGCCCAGGCGACTGCTCCCCTACATCTGGCCCCGCCCAGGGACCTTCTCACCGGCCTAGGCGCCCACCTGCGTGTGCCCTGTGCCCGCCCCGCCCACCCCGTCGCGGCAGAAGAGCAGAGGTTAAAGTTGAGCTGGCTTGGCCAAAAGCCAAGTCTGTCCAGCGCCTTGTTCCAAACCTAAGCTGGCTGCCCTCCTTCGTGCATCTTGTGAACAAATGCTGCGGTTAACCCATTGTGTTCCATCTTCCCAGATGTGAACACTGGAGACTAACAAATTTAATCTGTTACAAGCTTTGTGGAAATGTAAAATTTTAAAAAATGATTTTAAAAAGCAACACCACTATAATCCCAGCTACAAATGCATTAAGAGGTTTGCTTTGGTTAAAGTTGGGGAACCGATGGAGTAGAACTTGGCTGAGAGAAGGAATCTTCAAGACCATAAAACATCACATTCTATCTATGTGAAATATCCAGAATGGATAAATTCATACAAACAGAAAACAGATTGGTGATTCCCAGGGGTTACAAAAGGGAAGAAGAGAAACTACTTAATGTGTCTTATTCTGTTCAGTGCTATAACAAAACACCATAAATGCGTGGGCTTATAAACAACAGACATTTCTTTCTCATGGTTCTAGAGGCTGGAAGTCCAAGCTCAGGTGTCCAGCACCGTGGTGTCTGGTTCGTAGGTGTCCTTCTTCTCACTGGGTCCTCACAGCATGAAATGGTGAAGGAATCTCTCTGGAGTCTCTTCTCATAAGGCACTAATTCTTCATAACCTAATCACCCCCACCTCCAGACAAATCACAATGGGAATTACAACATTCAGTCTACAGCACTGGACTGGACTTTGGAGTGCTGAAATGTGTTGAACTAGACAGAGGTGGAGACAGCACACCACTGTGAGTGACCTAAATACCACTGAATTGTTTGTTGTGAAATAGTTATGCAAATTTCACCTCCATAAATGTTTAAAGAGAAGAGATGGGGAGGAGAGGAGAGAAGGGGTGGCCTGGTAGTGCCACCACCACAGCAGGCCAGGTAAGAGAACACCTCGCAGGGAGCAGCCTGTGCCAGGGAAGGGTGGAGGCCCAAGAGGTCCTGGGAGAGGGAGCCACGCAGGGCAGTCACGCTTCCTCTGGCTGCCGGGCTTCTGCCCTTAACACGGGCACCCCATGGGAGCAAGCTCCAACCCCACCACCAGTCCTGTGGGGCCTGGAGCAGTCACTCACTCTGCCACCCTGCCCTCCTCACCCGCTCCTGGGAGGCCTGGACAGCCCCGCGCTCCAAACCCCGTCCTGCACACAGTCCACCCCATCCACCTGTCTCGAAAGCTCTGTGACCCCCATGATGGCCAGATGGCTTCTCTCCTTTTAAATGAACACAAGGGCTAATTATTCTTCCAGGAATTGGGAGCTGGGCCTCGTCCCCTCTGAAGACTACAGACCCACCCACCGCTCCCTGAAGCCCCATTCTGTAGTTCCTTGGTGGCAATTCTCTCCCAAAGGCCAGTGGACACCTCCCTCACCAGGGCAAGAAAACGCTCTCCAGCGGCCCCCACTGCACAACCCCCCTGCACCCCTGCCTGCCTGCCTGCCTGGTCTGTGCCCATCATGGGCCGCCCACATCAAACCCTGCGTGTGCAAGGGAGATCCCCTTCACTGTCACCTCCCCCTCCGTTCTTTCTCAGCCCCACGTCACTTGCTCCATGAAGGAAGACTGCAGTCCTTCCTGAATGGCCTCCCGCCTTCACCCTGCCTCCACCGCAGCTTCATCATGGCCACAGTCAGCCAGTCCCACTCCTCACTTAAAACCTTGGCTGTCACTGAAGGCTGGCCTGGAACCCTTCGAATGCCGCACCCCGTGATTTAGGCATTGTGTTTTGCTCATGATTGCTCAACTAACACTTACAAGTGGAATTTAGACACGTTAAAATTTCAAATGTATTCATGCACATATCAAGTTCAGATCTCCAGTCATTGGTGTGCGCTGGGAGCCCAAGAGAATGGGAGTCGCAGGATTTCAGCATTGATCGTACTAGGAACCAAGAGTCCTTCTGGTGCTGTACGCAGTGGGTGTAAGTCTCCTGTCCTGGGGTCACACATGTCTCTCCTGCTTGTCCTTTCACGGCTCAGGTTTAGGTTGCTCCTCTGCAGCTGGAAAAGCAGAGGCTATTGTCCTAATTGAGTTTTCATGAATGACGACGCGGGGTCTTGACCAGTTAAAGCACTTCCTCCGGGTCTCTGAGGCTCTCCCCTAACCTGGAATCTTCCAGAGGCTGTTGTGGAAGGCTGGCTGGTGACCATGCTGTTTGAACCAGGGCCAGGCAGTAGATGTGAAGAAACGACCCTAGTTTCTTTTCATACGTGCTTAACCACGCAGCTTCCCTCAGTGATTCATGAAATACCAACCTTTCCCCAGTCTCTCCTAGGAACACAAGTCCAGTTGTCCCAGGACAACACACTTGTCACTGAGGCCTGTACTTACCTATAGGCCTCAGATTGTCCCACACAGGAGGGGAGCCTGGTCCATTTATATTCCCTTCCACGGTGAATATCTCTGGGGATGTTTTGCTGCAAGTTTTCCACACCTTGAGAGAATGAAAACAGGGCAATGGTCTGGCCACACTTGACTTTTCAAAGGTCCTTCTGGGGATGGTGTGGCACAGAGGACCCCCTGGAGACATTTATGAAACCTACTTGAATTCGCACGGTAGAACAGGGCATGGAGGGAGCTGGGGCACTTGCACTCTGTATACCGTCTTGGCCTGATTTTGGACTCAAATGCAAACACTGGCTGCTCTTGGCTCTCAAGCCTGCTGGACTGTGGACTGGAACTCACACCACCAACTCTCAGGGCTCTCTAGTTTGCTGACTGCAGACTTCTCAGCCTCCATAACACACGAGTCAATTCCTTATAACATATGATGATACTCTTCCTTAAGTAGCTCCAATTTCTGATATATCATTTTTATTTATTTTTTACTCCAAGAACTTTTTAACATTTCTTGTAAGACTCCTGAAAAATTCCCCCAACTTTTGTTTTTCTAAGAAAGACCATATTTCTTCTATAATTTTGAAGGCTAATTTGAAAGGACATAGAATTGTATGTTGTCATTTTTTTCTCTCAACCATAAATATTTTATTCCACTCCTTGCTTGCATGGTTTCTGAAAAAAAGATTGCAAATTTTATCATCACGGTAGTTATCTTTTTCCTCTTTCAAGACTTTTAAAATATGGCGGGCCTGGTTGTAGTCTTTTGGCATTTATCCTGTGTGGTACTCTCTGAGCTTCCAGGAGCTGTGCTTTGAGGTCTACATTTGTCTGAAGGCCCAATCCTTGTTGCTTTAATCATTTCCTGTTTCTTCCTTTCTGTTCTTCTGATATTCACGTTATGCTCACATTACGCCTCCTACTGTAGAAGGCTGTCCTGCCACCTGGGATGGTCTGTGGATATTTCCCTCTCTTTTATTCTTTTTCTGCTTTGGAAATCCCTGTTGACATGTCCTCATGTCAGGGACATGTTCAGGGATCTTTTTCCCAACCATGTAGTTTGTTTTCAGTTGTGATTCTCTACTCACCTGGAGGTCTCTCCAGTTCTGGGGGTAGCAATTTGCCTGTGACATCACTTTGAATCCAAGAGTGGTTGATTTTTCAGTTGGTTCGGCTTTCCCTTGTTAGCAGAGTGGGGACTGCCCAAGTCCATACAGGCGGACACTTATTCCATTGTGTTCTTGCTTGGATAGTTCCTACCAAGAAGTCTGCTTAACTGTTTCTTTTCCTGCCTATAATGATTCTTTTTCTTCTGTCATCAAGACATTTACCACTACTTTGGTTTCAACTGTTTGACTTATGATGTGTGGGACTTGTGTGAAATTCTAGCACCTATAACTTCCTTCACCTTGGACAGTTCTTGGCCATTCTCACTTGGTATTTCTTGCCCTTGCCTACCTGCTTCCTCGGGGACTGATTTTAAACATGGACTATTTACTTTGTCCCACAGTTTTCTGATGCTCTGTGCTGTTTCTCCACCTCTGCTCTCATCCCTTGCTTTAGATAATTGTTAGGAACCTTTAAGTTTGCCAATTGTTTCTTTAGCTGTAACAAGTTTTGTGAAGGATTTTCCCTGATATAGTAGACTTGCTTGGTTTATTTTTCTAATTTCCATTTGACTCTTTTCTTATCCATTTCTCTGCTCAAGTTTCTAGTTTCTGATTTCTCACTAGATATATTAATATACATCTTAAATTCTAATAGTGCAATATCTGTTTGACCTCTGAACTGGGTTTTTACATTAAAAGCCAGACATCACGTGTGTAACAGAAGGAACGATGCCAACTGTGTTTACAACTGGCAATGTGTCCCCTTCTGTCAGATCACTGGTTTGGGATCACTGATGCAGACAGGAGTTCAATGGGTTGGGACTGGACTGTTGCGCCGCAGTCTTCAAATCCCTTCAGAGGCTGACAGCTTCACCTCGGGTTTACAGCACACCTGGAGGGCAGGAAGATTGATGCCCACCACAACTTTCAAGGATCCCTGCATCCCAGAGGATCCTAATTACACTCTTGGTGCTCCTCATTACCTAGGGCACAGGCTCATTCAGGGACAGAAGGTACCTTGTTGACTTTGGTGAGCCTCAGTCTTAGGCAGTCTTTGTGTCTGACCTTCAGGGGTCAACAGTCCTTTCCCATTTCCCAACAGCAGCCAAACTCTACCTTAAACCTATTGTTGGTCCTGTGTGAGATAGAATTCCATGCCCACCCCCTGGGGGCAAAACTCTGTTGACATGTGGAACCCTGGCCCTCCTCCAAGGTCCTGTTAGCTCCTGTTCCTTGCCACCCCTCCACAGATGCAACCGTTTGGCCAACACTCTTCCACCAGAAGCAATGGAGTTTTGCCTGGGGGTGGCAAAAAGCAAACTTAGACATTTGTATCCTTTAAGAGAAGGCCTGGGGAAGGGGGCAAGGTTTCCTTTCTACCTCCATTACCTATCGCATGTCTGAACTACTGCCCAGGGTGTTCTGGTCCCCTGGTCTGCTCCAATCTTTCCTATGAGCACCAGGCCAAGGTCCTTGGGAAAGAACTGTGAGGGTGTATGAAGTCTCTTCAACTGAGCCTTCAGCGCCTCCCAACTGATATGCCAATTGACACAGTCTTTAGAATGAATTGAATTTTTGCTGTGTTCTTACCTGCTTCCACAGTGGCCACTCTTTCTTGTTATTCTCCCTACAGTTTGAGTCCTCTCTCCTGGAGGACACAGCACTCTTTGAAATTTGGCTTGGTCATGTGGTCTGTTTGATTTGCTCAAGGAAAGGTGGTTTTGTAGATCACCCAGCTTTGTCTCCTTAGGTCAATAACAACAGTGTCTTGAGGCTTTCTAACACTTCTTCAGAAGCAGAATCCCAATCACCTACACTAAAGTTGATTTTATATTATTAAGTCAGTTAATGCTTGCTTTCTATCATTGTACCTAATGAAATTTATAATTATTTTTATCTCCACCAGTAGACTTTACTCCCATGAAAACAAAAGGATTGGGTCCAGGATTCCCATGCAGATGGTCAAGTCCCTTTAAAGATGGCTTAGCACTAGCATTTGGCCTACAAGCCTCTTCACATACACTTTCAATCATATCTAAATTATCTATAATACCCAAGTAATTCATCATGCCTGTAGCTGTTAAGCTGTACTGCCCAGAGAATGACGATAAGAAAAAGGTCTGAACAGGTGCCAGGCACAGAGGCACTCACCTGTAATCTCAGCAGCCCAGCAGGCTGAGATAGGAGTATGAGTTCAAAGTCAGCCTCAGCAACTCAGCAAGGCCCCAAGAAACTTACTGAGATTCCGTCTCAAAATAAAAAATGAAAAAAGTTGGAGATGTGGCTCAGTGGTGAAGTGCCCTGGGTTAAAGGTCTAGCAACAAAAATAAAAGTCTGTACATGTTCAGTACGATCCAATATTTTTTCAAATATTTCTGATCCATGGTTCATGGTTACTTGAAGCCACATACGGAACCCAGGGAGAGCTAACAACATTGAATCTTTTCATTATTGTAATTCCTTATATCTGGAATCATATGGGCACACAGTACTCAAAACTAAAATGGAATGACACATATGATAGGCATTCCTCTTTCAAAAACAGAGAACATTAACTAATGCACAGAAAATACTAGCTAATCAAAATATCCACAGAAATACTGGGGAACAGAGAGGCAAAGAGGTATAAAAACCTCAAGGAAAACTCCTGGTTTATGTTCTGAACTACCTGTTTGGTTTTCATTTATCATCTGCACGGAGAATTTGCCTGCCATGCTGACCAAGTTCAAAACATGCGGAACAAATGAGAAAGCTACACCCCAAACACCAAACTCAAATGGAGAAAGCTTCTTCCATTAAGCTCTAAAAAAAGCTGAAAGAAATTAAACATCAAAACACAGAGCAGTAATTCCTTATTGTTTATTCTCCTCTTACAAAAAGACACTTGGAACAAATAAATATAAAATGGTATATATCATATTTATCAATGGCCAAATACACATTTTCTTGTTATCCCCCACAGGAATAAACTGATGAAATTTTCAGAAGCACACTCACCCACCCCTCCCACCTTCTTTAAGGAAAAAAAGTCAATTCTTTTAATTCTCCATAATTTTTAACAATGGATTCTCAAAATAAGTAATCTAAATCTACTCAGGGACAAGACATCTATATCAAAAAGTTAAAAAAAATACACATGTGTACACACTCACACAATGAGTGAAATGATGTTGCCCAGAAACTATAACTAATGAATATTCTTAAAAGTTTTTCATTTCTTATGAGTCTTTTGTGTTTTGATCTGCACGGTGTATAAAACAAAGCTGAGTGCAATGTATGTATATATGTACATACTTTCCCATCCTAAAAGAAAGCATTAAATACAGGTATATTTAGTATACACAGAACACAAAATTCTGATTTCCTATACCTTGGAGGTAATGCAGAAGGCAGACACATACCAAAACTACATGTGACCAATTTACCCTGTTTGGCTCACAATAATGTACAAAATTTGAGCAATGATTAATAACCAAGTGTATTTTTTCACTAAAATTTATCTTCAGGCCAATACTTGAAGAGTTGAGCATTGCTAATGCTTTCAATTAAAGATTGTTATTTAACGGGTTTTCCATCAAATGGAAATATGCACAACAGTTATTTCAAGAACAAAGGGGGTGATTTTTCCCTGTCCTTTAAAAAATCATTTGTAAAAATCCATTTCAAGTAATCCCTTAGTTGATGCTTACATAATTTTCCTCTTTATGAAAACAATCTAGAAAGGCAGAAAATAATATAAAATGTTTAAAGGGTCATCATCAAAATAAACAAATGGATTTTAAATTTATTTTTATATAGCTTCTGAACTAGCTAGGTCCCAAGCTGAAAAGCACCTAGAGACAGCTCTGACACCCTAGGTTCAAGTTTCCATGTACATAACAGGTTCAGTTCTCCAAAACACTAGGGGGATGGATTTCAGTTCCATGTCTAAAAGGTAATTCAAAAGAAACTGGTATATATAATAGGGGGTAGATACATTTGAAAATTTTTCTGGGTGAAGATCATTAAACTGTGGCAAGTCACAACTCCATAAGTGCAAATAAACATTGGAAAGCCCAAAGCCAAAGCCAGTACATGAACATGCACAATCCAGGATTCAATGACCAAAGTAACCTCTTCATGGCAGAAGTCAGTGTTTAATGATGGCTGCAGATTATGCCCCCACTCTGAAGTCCCACTCTGTGATAATTCATAAATCCAAACTTAACTCCAGAACGTGTAAATCTGAAGTGTGAATTTGGAGAGACAGTACAAACAGCGGTTGAGTGGACCTGCCTGCAACAATTTTATTTTTAACTTTTTTTCCTTTAAGGCTACAGAAGATCTGCACATAAACAAGGCAATTAATTCTCATAATAAAAATACCCCCTTACAAATAGCCAAAGTGTTCAGTCAGATTCCATGGTGAGTATATGCTGTAGTACATTCTATTCCACAGGTGTACATTCTTGTGAGTCTGCAGGGTTAGGATCCATTCTTTCTGGAAATATCAGCTTCTCACAAACTGCTTCCTTTATTGGTAAATACTGTGATATTTCATTAGGTTCCGTGAACAGGGAAGGTGGGACATGCTAGGAAATACATAAATCACATTAGTATACACTCAGTGCATTGTCACTTTTTGAAAATGTTCTGGCTCAAATATTCTCAAAGTATGTCAATTTCAAAATCAGGGGCAACATATGCATATAAGAAATATTATTAAGTACTACTAAAAATAATCATTCAACTCTCTTATTGAATGCAAAGACCACAGGATTACATAGTTTATAAAGCTCCCATAAATGTCATAAGAATTTAATACAACTTAATTCAATCCCCTATTCTTGTTACTTTGGTAACTTAAAGCATTAGTCTTCAGTTAGAGCCTATTATGTTGTCTAGAACACAATCTGGGCAACTTTTCTAACCCAGTATTCAAAATACCCAGACAAAAATAAGTACTCACAGCAAAAAAGAATACCAAAGTTTGTAGAAAACTATTACTTTTTAAGCAATTCATTATAAATCCCTAAGTACTGAGGAAGCTCTTCCCAAGTCCCCAAAGAGCAAAAAGTATAGGAAAATGTCACAGTAAAGAATTATCACATTTTAGGAAGAATTATCACCTTTTAGGAAGAATTATCACATTTTAGGAAGAAAAAAGGAGACTGTGGAAAGGAATTCTCAAGTAGCAGGTACACAAGGAAAGTACACCTAATTGATGCCAGTTGGAGCTCCACCACCAGCTATATGGCTCAGATGAAGTCACACCCCTGGATCTCAGTTTTTCCAGAATAAAATGTGAAAATTAGACTGAATGATGGCCTATATCTAACAAATCCAAATGTTCTTGTATTTGAGGCAAGTTCAGAAATGATATGCTCCAGGGGATGGAGGGGGGAAGTACTGGGGAGCGATACTGGCCAAATTATATCATTATCTTGTGTGCATGTACAAATATGTAACAATAAATCCCATCATTATGTACAACTATTATGCACCAATAAAAAATGTAGGAAAAAAAATGCTATGCTCCAGTAAGTAGGATTTATCCTATGGAGCTCTATGAATGAATGGACAATCTACAGATGTAAGTTTAATGAATGGGCATGGTTACAAAGATACCATACTTAAAACAAAATTCAATTTCTAAAAACTGAAATTTAAATACTTACCATTAAATTAGCAATTTTGCTCTCTCGTGATGTGTATTCTCGTAACATGTAGGTCTTGTCTGCCTATGTTTAAAAAGTTTAAGGTTGCAATAAATTTATTTGCATTGATTTACTTATTTCTAATCCCTATAAGCCACAGCAATGCTAAATACACATATGTAAACAAATTTAATATTACCAGGTGAAAGAAACATAAGCAGAGGTTTCCTTTGAAAAATTACAGGTATGAGTATAAATAAGATATGCAAGAGATTTTAATTAAGTTAAAACAATATTCTTAAGATTTAGATTTCACTCTCTCTGGAGGAGAAAAATGCAGTATGTCTCTGCTTTAAAAAAAAAAAAAAAAATCCTAAGTAAATGATTTAGGAAAATACCACTGGGTTCAAATTCCAGTTCTGCTGCCTCCTAACTCTGGAACTTGGGGGCACTGCTTGACTCTTCTTTGCCTTGGGCACCTCACCTATAGAATGGGTGGTAACAGCATTGATTCCCAGTGCCCGTGATAAGATATAAAGGTACAGTACTGTGACTGCCATGACTAATATCAGCGGTCTATTCTCTAACTCCTCCTCTCCATAATCATAAACCCAAAGTTAAAAGTTCATTCAGAAAGAAAAGGCTAAGATGAAGCTACTGAAAGAGTTTTCTTGAATATGATATGTCAAGAGCTTTGAAATGTTGTGAACAACCAATAAAAAATAAATAAATAAATAAACAAGAGTTTTCTTGATAGTTTAAGCCCTCCCAACACTTTTTTTTAAAAATGCATGCTAACAGTTACTTTAGACAGAACATAAGTTTTCAAACTTTAGAATAGCTATCGATGTAATTAAGTAATACGGATTTCAGGAGGCCATCTGATTGGTATTTCTAACGTCAGAACATTATATGAACAATATGTACTATATACAAAGGAAAAAGTTGAAGGGAAGTTTTCTTAATCATAGATTAAGTGCATACAATGTGTAATAAGAATTGTAAGGCATTCCGCTGTCATGTATTTAAAAAAAATACAGTATCTTTAGAAAACATTTTCAGTCACCAAAACTTCTGGAAAAAAAGATGTGATGTTTTGATAACAATGTGTAGCCAACAGTGAATCTGAGACAAACCCAAAGGTCAGAAATATGCCATCTAACAGAAAGAATTATTTAATTTCCAATTCCCAGAGTGAAAGTGGAACATTAACAAGCCCCATATCGACTGGCACGTTCATTAAAATGAGAACAGGTACCTCATGGTAAAGCCTCGTGTCGTTCATTCTGATAAGCACCCCATCAATCCTCAGGAAAAACCGCAACAGCAGAAAAAAGCTAGAAGGCATTACTCTCTGGGGGCAAAAAGGAACATCAATATTTTAATGAAAATAATATTTTATTACTTTGCTAAAAGAAAAAAAAAATGAAGGCCTTGGAAGAAAGCTAAATTAGCAATAAGAATACTCCTTAATTACAATGGAGTTATGTCCTAATAAACCATTTCAGTTGAAAAAACGTAAGTCAACAATGCATTGAACAGGGCTGGGGTTGTGGCTCAGTGCTAGAGCGCTCACCAAGCACATGTGAGGTCCTGGGTTCGATCCTCAGCACCACATGGAAACAAATAAATTAAAAAATGCACTGAACAGGGCCAGGTTTGTGGCTCAGTGATAGAGCACTTGCCTAGAATGTGTAAAGCCCTGGGTTTGATCCCCGATACCACATTAAAATAAACAAATAAAATAAAGGTATTGTGTCCATCTACAAGTAAAAAAAAAAAAAAAAAAAAAAATGCACTGAACACACCCAGCCTGCCAACATGGTAGCTGAGCAACATGCAGCAAGCAGCAGTATCAGCTGTTTACCCTGCTGACCACACAGTTGAGTGGTAGCTGAGGCTCCGTGCCCAGCATCAGGAGTGCCCTACCACATACTGCTAGCCTGGGAAAAGACCAAAATTCAGAATTCCAAGTACAATTTTTACTGAATGCATCTCACTCTTATACCACCACGAAGCCCCCCTCACCAAAAAAAAAAAAAAGAAAATCACAAGTTGAACCATTGTTAAGTCAGGAAATGGAACTGTATGTATATAAAAATCTCTAAACTAGAGAGGCTCTTTGTCCTGGTTGCAACTGGCCTCAAAACCTTGTGCAAACTACCCAATGTCATGGTTTCAATTTCCTACAGTAGAATAATGTTTTTCTAGGTCAAAAGAAACTGAGATACAAAAGATTTATTTCCAAGTAATGTGAAAATTACAATGTTCACTTTAAAAAATGTAACACTGATAGTAAATATCAAACACCAGTAAAACCAAAAATGAACGAACAACCTGGATTCTTGCTGCTACTCACTTGTATTCACTTTACACACAATAAAGAGACCTTGAACTGCACGTTCTAGCTCAATGAACTCAACTAAGCACAATTCATATTGCCAAATATCTGGTTTATCAGAATGATATAACATGTTCTTAACAGTTTTCATTTGTGGCACATCTACAAACTCCCAAGCTTTCCAAATCTAATTCCCAAAGAAAGAAGCCCATAGTCAGTTGAGAGTAAGAAGATGTGTCTTGGTGGCAGAGAGGGGGGCAGTAGAAGGGGTGGAAGGCATTTCATTATTGAAAAAGAATACGCTTGACCATTTGCTAAGTAAATATTTACTGTCTACTAAGTGCCAAGTTTCTTACTACAGGTGGTCTTAGATTTATATCAATGAAAAGATAAAAATCCCAAGGCTTAAAAAGTTTACCAAGCAGGAAAGTGGTCAAAAAGATAAAATAACGTAATTGCTGCTATGATAAAGGCAAGCACAAGAATCAACAAGCAGAGAAGGAAGAATTTAAGTCTACTCAAAAAAGTCAAAGAAGGTAACTCTCGAGCTGCCCGTGAAAAGAATTCCAGACAGGAAAAAGCATGTTCAGAAAGTTTTGAGGCATGAAACAGATACACTCAAGAGAACTACCTCTAATTCCATACAAGCAAATGGCTACTTTAATGAAGAAGTAACAGGACGACCCAGTAATGACAGAGGCATAACTACCTCTGGTCACCAGCCGCGGGTCAAGCTCCTTCCTGCCTTCGGGCCTTTACTCGCCCTGTTCCCTTACTCTGGCTAAGGTTTGCCTGCCCGCCCTTTAGTTCTTGTATAAATAAATACCTCTTCCCAGAGAGAGGCTTTTCTTACCATTGCACATCTAGGTTCCCCTTGCTATCCTCTTCTATGGGACAGCACTAGAAATCAACAGGGTTGAGCCTGTGTTCACTGAGGGTTTTACTTCTTAATGCCCACCTCTTGCCACTTGACTGGAGGCTCCACTACAGAGGGAATCTGCTTCCTTCATCACTGAATCTCACTGCTTAGAAAAGTACTCAGCACATAGCAGGTGCTCACTAAATTTGCCAAGTGAGAGACAGGGTGGATGATATGTGGAGAGAAGGCTCTGAGTCACATAGCATCTTCCTGTGAGCACCCACACAGGCTAAGATCTTCCCCATATTAAAAAAAATCACTCATTCACAAACATACAGCTGCAAAACTCATATTCTCTATTTCCCATGCCTTTGTCTCTTCTCCTGTAATTCTGGTTTTTATATTTGCTCTACATTTATACTTTAGCTCCACTGCTACGTTTTTCATTTACTACCTAGTCATGTAACTTAAATTGTTCTTGCCAAAGTGAACAATATTCTAATTGCTAAAACCAATATACAAACCTTTTAGTCTAATGGACGCCATCCTAATCTAAGCTTACAAGCCCTCTATAACATGACACTGACCTCAATGCTCTCCTTCTCGAAAAGATCTACTTTCTCAGCATCCCAGTGTCCTGCCTACATCATATTTATCAGTCTAGTCTGCTTCTGTAAAAGGGAACTTCACTGTCCACACCTCACTGCCCCTAAGCCAGATACTACAGCATTAATTTTATTTAGAACAGATGTGTTACATTGTTAGGGAAAAAAACAAGCCAGAAAGAGCACTAGTATAATAAAATCCTTCCAGGCATTCTCAAAAAATGCAATCCTGGCACCTAACTTAACACAAGTTACATTCAGAAGGAAGAAAGAACACTCGAGGATGACGTTGCTCATCAATTTGAGACCTACTGTTCACTCTGGTACACACTTTCATCCTCAAAATACACATGCTCCTCCAACACGCTAGATACACCCACCACTTGGACACAAACACACATGCAAACCACAGCCAACACTGCTAATTCAGTGGGTGGGTAGACAAGTGGAAGGGGACATGACTAGATGAGTTGGTGGTAAATAAATCTAAATGAAAAGGAACAAACTGATCACATTTCCTGTATAAACGAACATGGAACAAGGACACTCACCTTTCTGTATAAATAATATGTACCAATAAAAACATAAAAAAGGAAATTTGGAGTTACAAGTGAGCAAGGGAGTGAGGTGCTACAAAACAACTACCTAATACTAGAATAATGATATATATTAGATGGTACAAAGAAAATCTTGCAGCTAATTAGTCTCACAGTCTTAGATAAACAAATCTTTTAGGGGCCTAGTTTACAAAATATGCAGGCTGAACTTAATGAGCCTCTAAAAATTCATTTTAGTTGCAAAATTCTATGATTCCACAGGAAAAAACCTGACTTTAAAACAAATATATTGTTCCTTTTGTATTACTGCTTTCATTCTTTATTATTGCTCAAATCCCAGTACCCATATCATTGTGCTCCAGAATAATGCCTGATGCTGAGGTATCTCTGAGAGACTCCTGATCATGCTTATATAACTATGAGGTTTGAAATAAAAGTACTTATTACAGGGATATGAAAAAGGCATACTGGACTTTGCCTAAGGGAATGTGAAAGTCCATACAGAGGCAGCAGTATTGTAGCTGGGACTTAAAGGCTAAGAAATTTAGTAAAAAGTTTCTGTTAAATTTTTTTTGGGAATGTATTAGAAACCCAATTATAATCCAGTAGTAAATAAATATGAATAACTGCTTGTGGCCTATTTATTACTTCTTTAAAGCATGCTTCACCAATAACATTATTAATGGGAGTTGTATGGCTCCACTGATAGAATTTACAAGTCACTGTTCTTCTCTACGTCTATGCTAAAAAATGAGACGAGAGTTTAAGGATACTCTAATAGCCTACACATGGGCCATCCACCTTGCTGTCTGCAAAATGGGAAAAGTAAGCTATTGTTTTCATTCAGGTTAAGTAATAGGCAAATGAAATACAAAGTACAGGCAAGTATTTTAAAAAAATGCTTTACTGAAGTAAAGTCTTAATATACTGAGATTTTTTTTAATAATGTATAACAGATATTCAATACAATATATTCTAGACCCAAATGAAACTGTATATTGGCACTATGTTAAGACTCAGTGTGATGCCAAGTCAGTCTTACATTTCTGCCCAATAGCAAGAATGGAATAAAAATGTCAATTTAACAAAAATCACAACACACTACTCACAATTTTCACACTCAGGCTTGAAACACCATGATCATGAAGTTCATCCTCAAACAGGAGAACTTCTTCAAAAAATTTAATCTGTTCTCTGGCTTTCAATTTCTCTGTATCTATATGATCTGTTGTAGGTACAACCTGGAAGAAAAAAATTAAACACATTAAAAAAATTTTAAAGAGCTACAAAGTCACAAGAAAGTCGTTTTTCCTCCCAGCCTCTCCTACATGGCCAGAGTGTACAGTTCTGATGTGGGAGTCATCAGTACACCTTAAAGAATGGGTGTGCCTTGACTTGGAAAAACTGAAGACACTAACTACATTCGGTATTCCAGCTTCAAAAGTCAAAAAGTCAAAAGTCAAAAGTCCCCACCCTTCATACAAGTCAGATGAAAATCAAGTGTTATAATACAACTAAGAAAATTAACCAATTAAAAACTGGTAAATGTGATGAACTACAACTAACAAAGAAATTTGAACTATTAACTATCACAGAAGTTTTGAGCTATGAAAGCAGGCTTATAAATATTTTTTTGGAATTTAAAAATATTTTCCCATTAAAATGTTCTATCTTTAATTCCCAGCCTAATTTCTCAAAACCTACAAAGAAAGGTACTCTGAATAATGAGATAAACAAGAGCTTTAGAGAAACCCTGAGGGTAAATCCTGGACCACACAGGACTTTGAACAATACTGGCAATCTTTTCAATATACTATTTTGTAGTTCATACATACACACACACACACACACACACACACACACACACACACTCTCTCCCTCTGTCCAACAAAAGCATTAATAATCCCAATGCATACTGTTATCAGGAGCTCACTAAACCCAGTGTCTCATAATAGTAGCACCAAAATTATTTGGCATTTGTCATTCCCCTCTTTCTTTTTTCAACTTTTTTTTGCGGGGGGACACAGGAAGTGATACTGGGGATTGAACCCAGGGTACTTGACCACTAAGCTACATCCCCAGCCCTTTGTTTGAGGCAAGGTCTCACTAGGTTGCCTCGGTTGGCCTGGAACTTGGAAATTCTCCTGTCTCAGCCTCCCAAGTTGATGGGATCACTGGAATGATGGGATCACTACTATATCCATTTCCACCATAAAATGTTCAGTTTATCTGTTATTGACATGGTTTATCATAAACATAAAAATGATTGTCCAAACTATAGGTATTCGGTAAATGGCAGCTATTATTTTGCTCTATTAACAGTCATGGTAAGGTCATTTCCTTAACTACGAACAGAATCAGAAAAAGAGTACTACAGAGCAATAACAAAAACAGCATGGTACTGGTACCAAAACAAGCGGGTGGACCAATGGTACAGAATAGAGGACACAGAGACTAATCCACAAAGTTACAACTATCTTATATTTGATAAAGGGGCTAAAAGCATGCAATGGAGGAAGGATAGCATCTTCAACAAATGGTGCTGGGAAAACTGGAAATCCATATGCAACAAAATGAAACTGAATCCCCTCCTCTCGCCATGCACAAAAGTTAACTCAAAATGGATCAAGGAGCTTGATATCAAATCAGAGACTCTGCATCTGATAGAAGAAAAAGTTGGCTCCTATCTACATATTGTAGGGTAGGGCTCCAAATTCTTCAACAGGACACCCATAGCACAAGAGTTAATAACAAGAATCAACAAATGGGACTTTCTTAAACTAAAAAGTTTTTTCTCAGCAAGACAAACAATAAGAGAGGTAAATAGGGAGCCTACATCATGGGAACAAATTTTTACTCCTCACACTTCAGATAGAGCCCTAATATCCAGAGTATACAAAGAACTCAAAAAATTAAACAATAAGATAACAAATAACCCAATCAACAAATGGGCCAAGGACCTGAACAGACACTTCTCAGAGGAGGACATACAATCAATCAACAAGTACATGAAAAAATGCTCACCATCTCTAGCAGTCAGAGAAATGCAAATCAAAACCACCCTAAGATACCATCTCACTCCAGTAAGATTGGCAGCCACTATGAAGTCAAACAAGTGCTGGCGAGGATGTGGGGAAAAGGGGACTCTTGTACATTGCTGGTGGGACTGCAAATTGGTGTGGCCAATTTGGAAAGCAGTAGGGAGATTCCTGGAAAAGCTGGGAATGGAACCACCATTTGACCCAGCTATTCCCCTTCTCGGACTATTCCCTGAAGACCTTAAAAGAGCGTACTATAGGGATACTGCTACATCGATGTTCACAGCAGCACAATTCACAATAGCTAGACTGTGGAACCAACCTAGATGCCCTTCAATAGATGAATGGATAAAAAAAATGTGGCATTTATACACAATGAAGTATTACTCTGCACTAAAAAATGACAAAATCATGGAATTTGCAGGGAAATGGATGGCACTAGAGCAGATTATGCTAAGTAAAGCTAGCCAATCCCTAAAAAACAAATGCCAAATGTCATCTTTGATATAAGGAGAGCAACTAAGAACAGAATAGGGAGGAAGAACATGAAAAGAAGATCACCATTAAACAGGGTCGAGAGGGGGGAGGGAAAGAGAGAGAGAAGGGAAATTGCATGGTAAAGGAAGGAGACCCTCACTGTTACACAAAACTACGTATAAGAGGAAGTGAGGGAAAAGGGGGAAAAAAACAAGAGAGAGAAATGGATTACAGTAGATGCGGTAGAGAGAGAAGATGGGAGGGGAGGGGAGGAGGGATAGTAGAGGATAGGAAGGGCAGCGGAATACAACAGACACTAGTATGGCAGTATGTAAAAAAGTGGATGTGTAACCAATGTGAATCTGCAATATGTATACGGGGTAAAAACGGGAGTTCATAATCTGCTTGAATCAAATGTATGAAATATAATATGTCAAGAGCTTTATAATGTTTTGAACAACTAATAATAAAAAAATAAAGTTAAGCGAGAAAAATGGAAAAAAAGAAAAAGAGTAATTTGACATAACTGTAGGAATTAGAAGAAAACTATAAAGGATGTTCAAGAAACTACATAGATTTAGGGGAGGGGGAAATCCAAGGGAGTACTAAAAGGTATAAGGAAAAATAAGTTTCCTCAGAACCACATAAAAATAAACAAATAAAATAAAAGTACTGTGTTCAACTACACTAAAAAAAATATATATATATTATATATATATATATATATATAATATATATATATATATATATATATATATATATATATATATATAAAATAAGTAACACATGATTCCCAAGAGAGGAAAAAAATATCCACAGTTCTTCTGTGTTCACCTACAGCTGACCCTTTACCCTGCTGCAGTTTTGCAATTGTTCCTCTTGGTTTAACTTGTTTTCATGACACACTGACAATCTTAAATAATTTTTAAATAATTTCACTTACTGAAATTGATAGCTAAGAAATACATGTGTATACTAATCTGCGCAGTGTGTATATACACACATCTATAAATATGTCTATATGTAACTACTGTATCCACATTTAGCCAAACATGAGTTCTTACTGATGTCTCCGACTCTAATCCATTACACCGGATCACTCCAGCTTCTCCCCCTTGCTGTACTACACATTCCTGCTCCAACTTCCCTCATTTGCCATCCTCTTAATGACAATGCACAGGCGTAACAGCACTAGCACTGCTAACCCACGCCTCTACGGTTCTTGTCCATGGAGGTGTGGGTTAGCAGTATATCAGCGAGCTTCAGAATCACATGCAGTTTCTTTTGCCTTTATTCTTACAAACTTTATTCCTTTCCAATGTTTACATCAGCATATTTCCCCCATAAATTTATTTTTAAAAGCTCAAGATATTAAAGATAACATAAAATGGCCAAAAAGCATGTGAAACGATGATCAATATCACTGACCATTAGAGAAATAAAAATCCAAACCAGAGATCGTCTCAACCACATTAGAATGTCTACTATCAAAAAAAAAAAGAAAGAAAGAAAAGAAAAAGCATTGGCAAAGATGTGGAAAAATTGGATTTGTGCACTTGTGCACTGTCGGTGGAAACGTAAAATGGTACAGCCACTGTGGAAAACAGTACAGTGGTTTCCTCAAAAACTTAAAAACAAAATTACCACATGACCCAGCAATACAACTTCTGTTTATTTATCTAAAAATACTAATAGCAGACTTTCAAGGAGATATTTGCACATTCATGTTCACAGCAGCACTATTCACAACAGCAGCCAGACGCCCATCAACAGATGAATGGAGGAACAAAACGTGCAGTGGAATGCCATTCAGTCTTAGAAAAGGAGGCAACACTACTTCATGCTACAACACGGACAAACCTTGAGGGCATCACTCAAGTGAAATGAGCCTGCCACAAGAAGACAACGTATGAATTCACTCATATAAAGTAAACACACTCACAGAAACAAAAGCAAAGTGGAGGCTGCCAGGGTCTGGGGTGGGAGTTAGGGAACTGTTTTCCAATGGATGCAGCATTTTGGTCTCACAAGATGAGAACACTCTGGAGCTTGGTCACACAACAATGTTAATATGCTTAATACTTCTGAACTATACACTTAGAAAAGATGGTAAATTTTATGGCCAAGATAGTAAATCACAGTGAACAAACTGGACAAGTGTTTCCGAGTGCTTTAAAAAACTTTTTACACACGGATACTACGCATATGTTTTATCACAAAAAGGCAGTACAACTAGGAGTGGCATTAACAGAAACTAGGCTACCACATGCCAAGTACAGTCCTGAACATCTGCCCCATGTTCTCATCACATTCTCCTACTATAATCTCAGATGCCTAAGGTGACCTGGCTAAAAAAATGGCAGGACTAGAACTGTATCTACACAGGTCAGCAGAACTCTGTGAGGGGCTCTCTTTTCTTACATCATGACCCAAGAGCGAGAAAGCACTAAAACACACACACAGCCTCCAGCAAATTAGAAGCAAGGATTTTACAGCAAAAGAAAGGCTCCATTCTAATTCCTCCTTTTTTATAGTCCTACTGTCCATATGAGATATACATTTGCCTATACAGACATATACTTCCTGTATATAGTAGGGCCTTTGAGGAAGGACTGAAGAATTACAGAATTTAAAATCCCAACCAATATTAGAGGTTAAAAAAAACATACAGCCCTTAGGTTCCTCTGGAAGTGATCTTGTACATGACAGATGTGCCGACACAAGCTACAACACAGTGTTTTTTACCATGGTGTGTCACTGGCAGTTCATCATGAAGAGAGACACGCTTTGAGATCCTAAAGCCATTTCTTCACCTACAAAATAAGCTAACAATACCTACCCTGCAAGGTTATTGTGAGAATTAAACAATAAAACCTTAATAATTTTTCCTGGAAAATAGTCATTTTATTTTTGTGTTGCTTTGTATTTTTTTTAACATTTATTTTTTAGTTGTAGGTGGACAAAATACCTTTATTTTATTTTTATATAGTGTTGAGGATCGAACCCAGTGCCTCACGCATGCCAGGTGACCATTCTACCACTGAGCCACAATCCCAGCCCTCTTGTATTGTTTTTTAAAGGCAATAAAGGGAACGCTTTCATCAACTCTAAATCATAAAGCAAGAGTAAATATTTAGACAATACATCTTTTACTCTTGGTATTTCAATAGTATTAACCTAGGTTCCTCTTGATATTTGAGACATGACGTTACCACAGGGAAACAGCTGCCATCTTACTGTGGAGCAGACCTGCACTCCACTCTTCACATGTATAACCTTATTTACAACCTCACAACTGGAACTGTCCTCAGTTCACCAAAGTGAGAGACAAGGTTTTACAAGATTAAGTTGCTTTTCCAATGGGCTGGGGTATAGCTCAGTTGGCACATGGCTTGCCCATGTGAGGTCCTGAGTTCAGTCCCCACCATACACACACACACATACACACACACACACAAATTGTTTTTCCAAGACGGTAAATAGTGCTGATTTGAACCCTGGTCTGTGTTCTGCCAAAGTTTGAGTTCATTACTGTCTGGGTAAGCGATCACATTGACATTCACCAGCAACACCTTAGAATAACTCACATTATAAGCTGAAGTGTCGATAAGAGAGTACTGAACAGTTTCCACCTCCTATTACTTTCAGTCTTCATTTCTGTTGCCATGGTTCTTGCTCCCGATGCTAACATCCATGACTAGTGCCTCTTCATAGCCTCCAGGAGGCTTTTCCTAAGTCAGCCCACAAAGTTAGTCTTCCTCATTATTTCATGAGGTTAAAATAAGTTCCTATTTCCTCACTCCTAGCAATAAAATATCAAATGACCCAAGCTTTCTGCAAACTTTTTCATCAGAAAAGAGGAGGGGAAATACTAATCTATGCAGTTCTGTTGGGGACTCGAATAAGCTTGCTCTCTCATTAGATATAAAGGAGCAATTTCTCTTAGTTGTACTGAACCCAATTCCCAGGATCAGTTCCTGGCATACAGAAAGAGCACAAGAAATAGCTGCTGAATGAATGAATGAAGCATGTCATCTCAAAAACTATGTTTTGATCCTTGAAGCACCAAGAAATAGTTAAAGCTTGGAATGTTACAGAGGCAGAAACTAATGACAAGAATTAAGTTCCTGCTATGAACTTCTATCTTCTTGAGACTAAAAATCTCTGCAGAGACCCAGAGTCCATATACAACCCTACCTTCTTAACATTTCTGCCTAAGCACCAAAATGGGATATAGTCTCCAATAACTTCTAATGAAAATAGTTTACAATGAAATATTTTGGGGTTTTAAAAATCTAACATTTAAAGACACACAATCTAAGTCAAATTGTTTCATTTCAGTCATACTGCAAGATTTTAAAATATAGCTTAAGTCCCAATAAGATCTACCAGTTCCACATTCCATTTACCATGAAGTCTCTTCTCTTCTTCAGCAGAGCTTACAGACATGCAACATAACACTGATATAAAGTTTTAGAATGTATTGAGGACTTTCCCAAGAATTATTTTATATGAAAACTCTGCTGGGTGGTTAGATATTTGTTTATCCAATTTGCTGATAAAACAGAGACTTGGATAGATTAAGAAGAGTGCTCAAATTTATACCAGCTTCCTATACAGGGCAGGCAGGACACAAAATGAAGTTGTCTGACCAGTGTTCCATTTGTCTATGTATCTGTTCATGTGTAAAATTCTAAGCTACTAGCAAGTTCTGTCTAAATCATCTTCTTGGTCATGATAATGTTAACACTAAGGCAGTTAGCATTCTACCAACCACACTTTCAAGAATAAATACTGTTCCACTACTCAGGTACTGTCTCATTATTTCAGGCCAGGTATGCTGGCAGGAGAATCACTAGAGCCCAAGTTCAAGGCCAGCCTGCGTAACATATGGAGACCTCA
Source organism: Ictidomys tridecemlineatus (assembly GCF_052094955.1). Taxonomy (NCBI): domain Eukaryota; kingdom Metazoa; phylum Chordata; class Mammalia; order Rodentia; family Sciuridae; genus Ictidomys; species Ictidomys tridecemlineatus. The sequence goes on along the minus strand of NC_135486.1, from coordinate 3,519,292 downwards.
TATAATAATAATAATAATAATAATAATAATAATGTTCAATTATGTCCTTCTTTTCTTTTCAATAAGCAAAATCCCCTCACATTAGGTTCTAAATCCTGCCACAACCAAAACAAGAAGAATGAAAGTAGTGCCAAAAACAAAAAGAAAACAAACAAACAAAAAGACCCAAACCATTGGTGGAAAGTTCTAATGCTGAAATTGTCCAAGACAATTAATGACTTATAAAAGCAAAATTTACCTTTAATTTAAGAGATTCTCCAAGTAACGTTCCTTTATAATCTGTTGTATAGGTCCAATCATAGGGCTTAATAACCTCTTTGGAGTGTTCGCCCTCCGTCCTCATATACCAAAATGAAAAGGGTCAGATTTAGTGATGCAGAATATAGACTATCTGTATTCATAATCACACCAAATTACACTCAATGAATACGAAAAATCCTACTAAATACATACACTTATCATAATTCACTAGTATAAGATCTTTCTTACCCTATTCCTGCACATTTACTGTTATTTAACTTGTCATGTGCTAGTGTCGTCTTTCATTTAAAGGCTTACACTTCTTTGTATCCTCCAAGGTACCTAGTACATAATTGGCATAAAGTAAATAACTGCTAATTTCATTATCAAAAAAATACATTTTTTCCCTTAGTTTTAACACTACACAAATAATCAATGCAAATTACAAGTAAAACATCTGTCTTTAAAATCAAGAACATTGAAGGACAATGTACTTACTGCCTCTTGACTAAGGAACACTCAAAAGTCTGAAAAAGTAAATCCTATATAGAACAGCTCAATTGTATTTCAATTTAACCCAACAAATATTCAAGCAGTAGGTAATTAACCTTCATTTTATGGCTGATAAAAATGAATTCTAGAATAATCCAAATATAAACTTTAATAATAACACTAGCCCTTCAGTCTAATAAAATACAAATATAAATAAAAAGAATATCTTTGTTTTTAACCCATAAATGCCTGGAGTCTCACCTGCTTTCCTGCCACTCTTCGGCACAGGCCACTTTAAGCATTCCTTGGTAGTTGTTTACACATCTTAATGCATCTGTAGCATTGAACTCGATCCCAAAGCCAGAGCAGTGCTGGATTCTTAAGACATTGTCTCCAAACATCATTTCAGGGAGAGAAGGCATATGCAATTCATCTGCTAACCTACACAGAACCAAAAGTCAGGTGAAAGGATCTCATGTCACAGGTGGCACTTGTGTTTCCTTTTCAACACAACATAATTCTTCCTACAAAACTGAATTAGTTAAACAACATGTGATTAATAAACATGACATATTTGTAAAAATCTATACAATGCTTTCATTATCTAATCTTTATGGCAGTAGGTAGTGATCAACAAATACAAGAATATGCAGCATGATGTCAGCTAGTGACAAGTGATACAAAAAAACAAAGCAAGGTCATTGGGTAGGAGACATTATTTAGTAGCAGGATCAAACATGCTTCTGAGTAGTGAGATCTGAATGTCAAATGCAACAGTTTAAGTGGCTAACTCAAGATTAGGAGAAGGAGTAAATGGGAACACCAGGCCTCTTTCCAACACACTAGACTGCTTTCTATGTGCTGGGGCCTCACTGGGCAGTCTCATTAGAAAAACAGCCCCATCAAACATTCTACTGAGCTGACCACAAATCAGTAAGCCACAGGTGTTCTTGTTGGTCTGAACACTGTTGGGGTTTTTGTCTCTGTTTATTTGTTTTAATATTTGGAACAGTTGCCAACAAAAACAAAGCAATTTTAAATATGGATTTCTGGTTAGAAAAAAAAAAAGGGCCTAACACTGGATCTACATATTACATGGCTTCAACAGGCTGGAGAAGTGGCCCCCCTTTAAGTGGGGCATGGCCTTTCCAGGTCACCAGTCCCTGTGGCCCCTTAGAAAGCTGAGTTTTAATTCTTGCTGCAAAGGGGATGTTTTGTTTTCTTTTGTTGGTGCCGGTAATTAAACCCAGGGCCTCCAGCTGTATCCTCAGCCCCTGCAGTCTTTAAGTGGCAGCCAGGTACTCAGAAAGGTAGCTGTACACGAGGTCACCATATTTTATGATCAGATCACCTTAGTTACAACCTGGACTTTCAATTCAGGGAGGAAAGTCCAACACCTTTACCAAAAGCAATTACCACCGGGTTGGCCAGAACTCCTGACTCTTAGCCTGAGAACTCTGCCCAGAGTTTACTCTAAATAAAATAATGACCAATTAACTCACTCTGATGCTCTTTTCAGAAATCTGAAGGACAGTCAAATGAAGCCCATGCCAAGTGAGATGGCAAAAGCCATGAGGCAGAGAAAAGGGAAGAGAAAATCTGCTAAGCAACAGGAAGGGAAATGAGGAGAGTGAAGAAAAGACAGAAATAACAGTAACAAGACAGTGGAGTGTTTACAGTTGTGGGGCACAAAAAGTGCCCCATTTTCAGAGGTTATTCCTGTACTTAATCATTTCCTCACGGAGTATTAAACTCTCACTACTTCAGCAACCTAGGTCTCCACTTCTTGCAATGGCAAAGCATAAAAATACACAGAGGTTCCATGCAAGTACATTTTCCAGTTACTTTATGTGTCAAATTTATTGATTTGGGGAACTTTTCAAAATGGTTTATAGGCTTCAATTTTTTTAAGAATATAAAACTATTTATTGACCACTGTTCAACACTATGTACAATGAAGTAATCCATATATAGTTGGATAACATTATTATTGGTTTTCCTGGCTTGTGCTGAACCAGTACCACAAACACAGGGGCGGGGGGCGGGGGGGAATAGAGAGAGAAAGAGAGAGAACACACACTTGAAAGGAACAAACTGGGATAAATTAAATACATGCAGGTCACTAGCTTAAATTACAAAGGCATGTTCACTCCTTCATGCCAACAGGTCCTACACTGACCAATTCCCTTAGCCAGCTGATTAATGACCATGAATAATGAGCACAGAGACTTCAATTTTCTGTAAAGAAATGGCTCATGACAGGAATCTTTAAAATCTGTTTAATTAAGTCTTGCTCGCTAATTAAAACACATCAAAAATTGTCTATTTTCTTCATTTGGGCAGGAAGGTTGTTAGCAATGATAAAACTTTTCCTTTCAGGAATTTTTTTGGGAAAAAAATGTTGCATTTACATACTATAGATATAGATATGGATTCTGTTATGGCTGCTTTTAAATTATGCAATGTAAATTGCTGGGTTTTCTGCTGTCCTTAAACAGAAAACATAAAAAATAAAAAAGAAATGGTAAAATAAATTTTAAGTATTTTTTAGTTGTCAATGGACCTTCATTTTATTTATGTATATGCAGTGCTGAGAATTGAACCCAGTGTCTCACACATGCTAGGCAAGCGCTCTACCGCTGAACCACAACCCCAGCCCCTTTATTATTTCTTGATGATCAGTAATCATCACATATATCAACCATACAGGACAATGACCTCATGTTCAAATGAGTGTGTGCACTCCCAGAAGGCAGGTATGGGCCCTGAAGCACCCTTGCTCCTTTTCATTTGATTTCTCATCTATATACAGAAAAATCAAATAAATACACTTCTTAAAACTGCATAATGAATAAAAAGCACATGAAAAATAAGCCCTGCTTAGGGAAAAGAGACCACAAGTTAACTCTTCTCTTCAAGGCACCAAGTGCCAACGCCCTAATGCTACAAAGTGTAGGATCTTAGTGCATGTGCGACAGGAAATCTGAAGTACAGTCAAATGAAGCCCGTGCCAAGTGAAAATCCAGCAATTTACACTGGATAATTTAAAAGCAGCCATAACAGAATCCATATCTATATCTATAGTATGTAAATGCAAACAGCTGCTCCAGCACACAAAAAGTTTTCTTTGACTTTTCTCCTTTTTAAAACTTCTGGATTTCTGAACAGCTAATTAGCTACAATAACTCAGTAAGGTAAAAAAAATGCCATTTTAAAGAATACATTCCTACATAAAATCAACAAAGGATTCACATATATTCCCAAGTCTACAAATGCCCTCTTTTTTCCAATCACTTTAAATCTATTTCTAATTAAATATAACAAACAGGTCTTTGATATATACATGGGGGGGGGGTGAGTAAAAACCACTGCATGATCAAGTTGTAAAATTTAAGTTTCAGATGGAAAAAATACTGATGCTTATTGGAAACATCTGTCTCATTCCTGGATCATCAAAGGCCCATAACATTAAAAACTAAACATTTGGGGTTGGGGTTGTGGCTCAGCAATAGAGCGCTTGCCTAAAACGTGCAAGACCCTGGGTTCGATCCTCAGCACCACATAAAAATAGATAAAGGTACTGTGTCCAACTACAATTAAAAAATAAATATTAAAAAAAACTAAACATTTTAGTTTTAATTCCACTGTGGCTGTAGAGGAGACAGCTCCACGTTTCCATAAGCATGGTGTCTCTGAACTTTTCATCCTTACAAGATAACTATATTAATAATAGCAAAGAAAAGACAGCAATTAAAGATTCCAACACTTGTAAGAAGAAAAAAAAACACCTTTTCCAGTAAAATCCTCAACTTGTTATAAGTTTCAAAAAGTGATGATGATAAGAAGCAAAAGCACCTGACATTATAAGGAAACCAGCACTTGCTCAAATGGCTCTCCAGGACTGGGCCACTGCCACCCCAGGACAACCTTCAAGCAAAATATTACAAAAATTTTACCAAATTTATACTCTGTGACTTAAAATATCAGCTTTGGGCCAGGCGCACACCCCTAATCCTGGCAGCTTGGGAGGCTGAGGCAAGAGGATTGTGAGTTCAAAGCACACCTCAGCAATTTAGCAGGACCTTAAGCAACTCAGCAAGACCGTGTCTCTAAATAAAACATAAAAGGCTAGGGATGTGGCTCAGGGGTTAAGCACCTCTGGGTTCAATCCCCAATACCAAAACCAAACAAAACAAAACAACATCAACAAAAAATCAGCATTGGACATCTGTACAAAATAAATAATCCCAAATACAGAAAAAAGGGCATTCCCACTGAGACTCGTAACAACCTTATTTATAATGGTGAAAATACTCTGAATGCCCCAACCATAAAGAAATAAATGATTATGTAAACTTGAGTATACTCACATGATGAAATTCTATGGAACCATTTTTAAAATATAAGAATAATGTAGAAAACTGTTTATGATGTAGTAGTAAGGAAAAAACTGGACATGTACTGTATATTTATTACATCTGGGTATGTATGTATGCAAGTACCAGTGAGATAATGGTTTTAGGATGAGTTGAGTTGCACATTTTTAGGATCATAACTAACAATGGTAAGTTTTCATTATAAATTTTAAGTAAAATTTATTCTTCTTTATTAGGAGATTCCATGAGACATATTTTAACTACTTTATTGAATTCATACTGTATTCATACCAAATATAAAATAATAAATACAATGGGATTCTCTGGGTTTCACCCAATTTATCTGAAAAACTGTGGTAGTCCAACAAAATATTCCAGATATATACATAAAAAAATCACTGCTACTAACCTATATTACTTCAAATGTTCTAAATTCAAAGTATCTTAAACACAGGACCAAATACCCCATATCTAATGTCAAACTTCACCTTGACCTTAGGAAAAAACAGCTAAAGGACAGGAAGATAAGATGCTCCTAAGGTTTTTTAAGATCCCTTTAATATTTATTAAAAGAAACCTCTTTAATCCAGTAGTTTACCCAATCAATGTCTTAGTACTCTACAGGTTTTTACACCCTAAAGAGATGCATCATGAAAAACTCAGGATGGGTGAGGGTACGACCTCCTTTTCATAAGGAAAAAGGACTAGTACACTCAATCAGAAATAAAAGATAAGGAGATTAATGATCTGGAATAAAATGCTCCAACACACAGCATCTCTTAAAGTCTTCAAGTAAGTTATATGGTTATCACAATTTAAAGCTCTCTAGTTTATGGCGCGATTATATATGTTGCAATATATAAAAGAAAGTTATGTGAAGAGGAAAAAATTCAAAGAGTATTTCAACTTGTGGTGTGATGAAAGGAACTTTTCCATATTTTCCTAATTTTTTTCAGTGAGTCTCCAAAACTGTTACAATTCATCTTTATTTTTTATTTAAATAAGAAAACAAAACATGGGTTTTACAACTCTCATCTCTTCCCTAGTCACTCTCCACCTAAATGTTAAAATGCTAGTGCTCCCTCGGGTTCTTCTATCTGCCTCTTCCTCTGGATGATCTTATTTTACTTCCAAGGCTCCAGGTACCAACTATAAGCGGTGACTCTCCAGCCTAAACCCACAGACGGCACTTTCCTCGAGCTACAAGACAAGCATATCCAAGTCCCACTCAGCATCTCCCCTTCATGACCCACGCACGCCTCCCGTCTACGCTACCCTCGCGCTCCGCTGCCCCGCGCCCCGGCCAGCCACCTCTCCACCACACCGGGACCCGCGGACCCGCGACACCGCTCCCGCCCGCCTCCCCTGCACCTGGTCTCCCGCCCCGCAGCCTCCAATCCACCTCCACCTCGTCCCCGAGGAAAACCCCAGGGACGTCGGCCAGGCAGCTCCTCGGGACAGAGAGCACGCCCGGTGGCCACTTCCTGGCCCGGCACGGGCTCCCCGCGCACCGACCCCGCTTCGCGCGGCCTCCGCCCACGGGAACGGCTCCCCAGCGCACCGCCGCGCTCGCCCTCCCCGCGCGACCAAGACTCGCTCAAGGATCCGTTCGGCGCCCGACGGTCGGGCTCGCTGTCCCCGGCCCGCGGGCCCCGCGCCCGCGCCACCCACCGGGCTTGGCGAGCCGGGTCGGCCTCCCAACCTCCGGGACGCCCCGACCCTGCGGCCCGGGGTGCACCGCCTCCCAGCAGCCGCCCCCGCTGCAACTCGGCGCCGGTCCCCGGAACCGCGCGCGCCCCGCACCTGCCTGCGCGACGCCAGACACCCTCCTGCCGCCGCCCGCAGCCGGCCACAGGTCGCAGCCCCGCAGAGCCGGGCCCGCGGGGCGGGAAGACAGCGCACCGGGGCCGCGGCCGGGCGCCAGCGGGGTGACAGCCCCCACCCCCGACCAGGAGGCAGGCGGAGGCGACCCTCCCGAGGCCGCGTCCTGAGGCCCCAGCCCCGCGGTCCCCGCGCCCGCGCCGCACCTCTCCACGTCCGCTGACTTCATGATGTGGGTCTTGGAGGCCGTCAGCTTCCAGGGTCCAAAGGAGAAGTCCTGGTGGCTGCTCTGGAAGCCGTGGATCATCATGGTGAGGCGAGTCCGCAGGCCGCACCGGACGCGCGGAAAGGCGGCAGCGGCGGCGATCACCCGCGGTGGCGCTGCCTGCGGCCCTTCGCGCTCGGCTCCCAAGCCGTTACCATGCCCGCCGCCCCGCCCCTCGCCGCGACCCGGACGCAGCCGCCTTCCCGCCTTCCGCTCCGCCCCTTCGCCTTCTGCTTCCGGGCCAGTGGGCAAACACCGCGTGACCCACGTCCTACGCTACGACGCACAGGAAGAAGGGAAAGGAGCGAGCTCCGGGGCGGGGCTTCCGCGCAGGGAGCGGAGCCAGGCCAGTGCGCACCGCCCTCCCGAGAGCTGACGTCATCCAGAGACCCTATCGGATTGCCACCTAGGCTCCGGGAAAGCGGTGTTGCTTCCAGAGTGGGTGAGCGGTGGTGGGGAAGAATGCGCAACATTGAGACCAGAACTAATCCCGTAGAGTTTAGGAGGGCCAGCTTCAAGTGACCATGTGGCTACTGTTGAAAAAATGTCCCCCTTGAGGGAGAAGGAAGGAGGAAGCCCTGGCGACTGAAATGGAGCAAATTATATCCCATGCATGTATGCTTATGTCAGAATGAACCCCATGGTTGTATAGAACTATAAGGCAGTGATAAAAACATTTTTTTAAACAAATGTCATCCTTGAGATATTTCAAGACTTTCATGACCCGGGTGCTACCTGGGCCCCAGGTATAGTGAAAACAACACCCAACACCTCGAGTTAGGTGCTTTGCAACACAATCTTTGGGCAAAACACAGCTAATTATTTAGACTTAAAATGAATCGTTTGATTTTTATCGTTCCTCCCAAATATGTCTTTCTGGCCTCAATTACAACAACTCCCTTTTAGGGCTTCCCCCTGCACTCAGCACTTCCTGAAACCTGGCAACCTTTTTAAAATACAGATTTCTCTACACCCCGTGCCTTCTACCTGCCTGGAATAATCTACCCTGCACTGATACATCTTCAAAATGTTTTTCCTAAACCCCAGAGCTGGATTTAATCCTTCCTCCTGTGACCAACTTGTTGATACAAATCAACTTTAATTATTCTAGTTATCACTGTTCATCCAAATAAATGTACAAAATTGAGCATCTGCTATTTGCCAAGTGTTTGTTTTATTACAAAATAGCACTCACATCCTGTCTTTTGACAGAGTTGGCAGTAGAATTCCAAGACATGATTTCAGTGATATAAGGCTGGACTCCCTACCCCTTAAAATTGTGTGTTTTCCATCTGTCCAACATTATCTTAGATAATGAATATATGCATAAATTATGATATTTCCCACCCTCAACTGCTTCTGTGTAGGGTAACAGGCCCCTGATTGGCTTAATCAGTTATGTATAGTTAGTCTAATGCATTTTATCATACAGTTCCGTCCCAGTGGGCCTCGATGGAGAAGTACCAAAGTGCCTTACCCAGAACTAAGATATGATAAAGTCTTTCTCTATTAGGGTTATCTTCATTCAAATTTCAAATCTAACAATTAAACCTGTTAGCTTCATGACCTCCAATCCAAAAATTTGTTGGAGACGAAAAGTGTTGAAGTCATGGGAAAAGCATACTCTGCCGAAGTCTGACTGGGCACAAAATCACAAGCCACCAAGCAGGAACAAACTATTTCCAAAACTCCCAGGGACACACCACACCAACAGGCAATCCCTCCTCCGGAAATCCCTCCTACCGCACTTCCCCAACCAATGGGAACTCTCTGGGAGTCCTGAGAGCGCTCCAAAGTAGCAGGCCGAGGTGGACAGCAGGGGTCTAATCTCCAATTGAATACACATCCTAACATCACCATTATCATCTCAATGGCTTGCTGGTGTCACCTTTCAACCAAAAATGCCATGCATCATTCCTACTGGCTATGGCTCTCAGCAATACTCCTCTCTCCACATGACATCTTCTTCTACAGCAACTCCCTTATTCTCCTCATTCTCCCAGTCACCTGTGCATCTGTTCATCCACCCACCCCACCACCCATCTGCTTATTCATTCAATGAATGCTTGCATTTCTCAGCTAGAAGAATAGTATGTAACAGTGTTACAGTGGATGATATGGATAAAATAAGATACTCCCAAACTCCAGGCACCTTGGTTCAGGTCATCTGTGCCAAGTGCCAGGGATGCAGAGAAATTGGGCACATTGCCTGTAATCTCAAGGAGGGTGCTCCCAAGTATAAGAAACACCAAGTAAATGCAACAATGCCACATAACACCTGGGTAAAAAGATGTTTGCACATGGAATGTTGCAGAGGGGACAGGTAGAGGTTGGGAATGGCTCACAAGGGAGCAGATCCCACATTAGGAAGATAGAGTCTACACAAAGGATGAGGAGCAGTGGCTGGACAGGTGGACCAGCACTGGGTGAGTAAGGAGCACCAAGTGTGGGGTTCTGCTGAGATAAACACCCCAGGAAGGTGGTGGGGCAAGAGTCTAGAAAGGTCAGCAGGAGCCCAATCACGAAGGAACAAGTGCCGAGCTAAAGAACTTAGAATTTTTTCCATTGGGTGATTAGGGGCCACTGTGTAGATGAGAGGTCACGAGGGCCCAACTTACTTCTTCATAGTGAGATACATGTACCCCACGGTATGGACAAACTGAGCCAGGGTGGAGGAAGAAAATGTCAATGCTTGCATTTATCTCACCCTTTTAAGTCAGTTGCTCTCCTTGCTTGATGATGCACACAATATATCATATATTGGCATGCCTTTTTTTTCTCGGTGGTGCCTGGGATCAAACCCAGGGCCTCATGCACACTAGGCAGACATTCTCCCAGTAAGCCACATCCCCACCCTCCACATGCATTTTATGGTAAACAATATTGGGATTCATGCTTAATATTTTACAGATATTAATGACGTGATCAAAACTGTGGATCATTGTAACAAGACAGTAAAAGAGGAGAGAGATACAGAAGAACACTAGGTGACTAAGCATGGGGGAGAGATGTCCAGTGTGGCCAGGTGATCACAAGGCCATAATCAGGGTGATGGTCATGCGATGACAAAGGGCAGGAACTACCAAAACAAAAGACAGGGGCATGTAAAAAGAGAGAGGAAAATGGATTTCCTGAGTAAAAGTCCTGTGGGGGAAAAAATCAGATTTGCTTGAGCCCCCTTTTTCCCCCAAATGTGAAGTTTCCCACACAGAGCACCTGAACAAGGAACAATAACTACACTGTGACCTCTGCAGGGGAATATGTGGGCCTCGGTCCCCAACATCAACATTCAAGATCCTGTACTGCATCAGTTGTGATTTGATTTAACTGTCTCTTCTACCCCAGAATGATTCTTTTCTGCATAACAGTATAGCATTCAGACAGAGTAATTCGGAAAATGCAAATAATTTGACCAAATTGCCCCTCCACAAATCTTCCTTTCACTCAAAAGGGTCAGAGTTTTGTGAACTCTGAGTTTTTTGAGTCAGATCTGGGAATTAGGAGAGGGGCTGTGTCTCCAGTGAACCCAAGTTTTTATTTTCTCTACTGAGGGCTGTGTTGGTAATACAGATCAAGAAGAGCTTAGTGTGTGGCCCATCATCATTCCAATGGAGCATCAATCACCTGTATCCCTGGTCTACCAAGGCCAGCCGATGAAGCATTTCCCAAGGATGTTGTCTCCCTTTTCACTAATACAATTATTTCATTGTCAAGGTCATGTCCTCTAGACTTCCCAAGGAACATAATTACAAGGTTGGTGAGCAGATTACATACTACATTCTTATCAACCTGTGTCTTTGCATTACTTCTGCATTAGACCAAGTCAAATCTGTATCTGTTTCTTTCAGCATAAGTCATGATTGAATTCAGGTTTGAGTCTATTGAAAGACAAGTCCCAGTTGTTCCTCTGGTGCATTAAATCCCGAATCTCTAAATATAACATATTAACACGTTTGGCTCACTCTAAAATTACATTTCTCACATTTTTATTATTTTTATTTTTTATTTTATTCCCACATCTGTTTTCCAAAATTTTGCCAATATAAATTAGCAAAATATTGAGATTCATTTGCTATTTACAAGTGCTCTACCTGTATTTGACTTTGTCACCTGTCCTCTGAGAGTGAGTACAGTTAAGGACACAGTCAATGAGGAGTGCTAGGTTTGGGACACAAGGAGAACTGGCATCCTCTTGCAAATTAGCTACCTCAGCTGAGGCCATGCCTTCAAGCAAGAAGAATCTCCAAGCAAGTCAGAACCAACCTCATCAGAGAGGGGAGGCAGGGTTTGGGATGGTGGGATCAGGTAACCTGGTCCTCCCAGACTTCACTACAACTCTGTTTCCTACTGTTGTATTAAAAGTGTCCTAAATTCACAGCATTTGCAATCCTGAAAATCTAACCTATGTTGAAATTCAGCAACTCACATTCTGCTCTGTCCACCTTACAGCTACACGAGGCCAGAGATACTTGTATAGGTGGTCATACAAAGTCCCTGGTTTTCTGGATCACAAGGTACTAGGATTCCATTTGCTTAGGGGCCCCATAAAAATGTTCCCTTGCACACCTAACAAAGCATTGTCCATTACTACTTTCTCCTCAAATGGCATAAGGACCTAGAGTGCTTTATCTCTGATCACCCTCTTACTGTTATTTTTCTTCCATGTCTTAAAAAATCCTCTCTCTGACTTGATTTTGCCAATATAAATTAGCACTAACTGAACTGAAAAATTTAAAAAATTCCTCAAAAGGAATTGTGCCTATCTCAAAACAAAACCATGGAGACAGCAGTCAGAACACCTGTTCTGCTCTGCAGAGGAGAAAACTGCCGAGGTAGCAGACAGAGGCAGCCGGTGTGGGAGGACCCAGGGGAGAGTGGGAGCAAGGGGCAGCACACAGGGAGGTCTGGAAGGGTCTCTGGGAAGTGAGTGTGTGAAGGGGCCTCAGAACCCTTCATGAAGTAATGATGACAATATTGGGCACAAAGCATATCTCCTAAGGGGATGGCTCCAGTTGCTCTGGGTTGAGAATAAAAGCCTCTTCAAACTAGCTTTAGCAAAGGAGTATATTCTTTATATATAAAGTGTATCTTTTATATACAAAGGAGTATATTCAGCAAAGGAGAGAGAGAGAGGGATTGAGATTGCATTTAAGGATTTGGAGTCACCTCGTGGCATGTGAGGAGAACGTGAGCGGCCAGTCTTCAGGAAGGAAGGCCGCAGGGCTGGAATGCCAGGGGCGCAGGCTGGCTTAGCTCCCGGCTCACATCCCAAATTCCCAGCCGAGACAATCGCGATGGCTCCAGTTTGGGTCTGCGGGAGATCGGCCTTGTTGGTACAAGTCCATGGACTCTGAAGAGGGGTTCTCCAAAGTGGACATGCCCCTGCCTCCAGGGCCAAGACACAGCTCTGTGCTGCTGAGAGGAGGGACAGGAGGTACTCCAGTACAGGAGCTGGGGTTGGGGCAGGGCAGAAAGAGACAGAGCAGAAAATGGAAGGCGAAAGAGACACTGGAAGAGAAGTTGGGAAATCCACCCTGACAAGGGTCAAGGACACCCAGAAGGATGGATAAGGGGGGCTGCAGCCCAAAGTCAAAGTGCACACTAGTGCATGTGGGCTCACCAGACACGCAGAGCAGGGAACTACCTACTTGGGAATCTTGCCTCTGGTTCTCTTGTGTCTAAGTCATAACCAGTATTCGCCCATATGGAGGGGGTGACTTAGGAATGAACTCTCCTACTCTGGCTTCTAAGTCATTTCTTACAATGGCCACCTGCCTGGAGAGCTGCTGAGCAGGAGGCGCAGGCCATGTGTGCCCCCCGCCCAACAGTGGCTCTCACCTCGTGCTGTGGGCAGATCTCAGCACTTGGTGGCTTGTCGTGGAGACCATCTCTGGACTCAGAGCATTACTGGTGTTGACTTTCTTGTCTTTGATGTTATGTTTGGGGCACTGAAGTTGTGATACATGAAGGTGGTGAGGCTTTGTAGTGTGTTTATAACACGGGCTCCCATTGTGAGGGCAAGGAACCGTGCAGGGCACCAGGTGGCCATGGGAGACAGCCCTGGTCGGAAATGCCTGTGAAGGGAAGCCACTGACCTGCACCATCCTAGCCAGAGGTAACATCAACTGAGGAAGCAACCGTGCCTACTTCTTAGAGCACCTCTGTAGTTTTAGTAAAAACTGGATATTCACTTAGGGACTTGAGAATGACTTGGGGCAGGGGTCGGGACTTGGGAAAATTTAAACACATAAAAACCTTGACTCAAGTCAAGTGTTGCTTTAAAGTTGTGAGAACACTACATAATTCCTGATAAGACATATGATACTATTAAAAATGTCTTTAAGAGCAATAGTCTTTAGTTAAGGACAGACTTTTATGTGAACTTTAATTCTGAACTTTAATTCTAGTTCAAAATACCCAACTCTAAAACTCCAGGAGATGAGCAAAATATTACTAAGGAAACCTTTATATGCAAACTTCTGAAGTCAGAGATGAAGCGGATGAACCCAGTATTAAAACAACAGCTGACAGAGAAACAGATTAAAACAAAACCAAACTGAACAATATTGGAATTTGTGCTCTTTTTGTCCAGAGAGGCTCTATGGTCAAAAAGTTTTTCTTTCTTTTCCCTACATATTGTTGGTGAGGAAAATGGATGAAAGAAATGAGCAATTGCCTTGAATGGAACTTAAATGGCAAAGAAAGCCTTTCTGAAATCATAAGCCGAAGGTCACGATTTGGAGCCAGGAATGAGCCGGTGGAGGACAAGGGTTGAGATCTGAGTGGATCCTCAGTGGGGGCAGAAGCAGGAGGTCACACGTGGAGGTGGGCTGCAGGCCTGGCTGCACACCCCCGCATGGCTGCCGCCTGAGTTCCATCACTCAGGTTAAGACGAGAAGAAAAGATCCCAGGGGTTACTACTATCATGGGTGAGACCCATCAGACCATCCTTCTGTCTCAACCTCCCAAATTGCTGGGATTACAGGTGTGCGTGACACGCTCGGCCAGGCAAATTTACTTTTAAAAACAAACAAACAAACAAAAAAACATTGCCCACTTTCATTTGGTGGCACCGCCTGGAAAGGAGAGTGACTCACCAGCCAAGGAGAAGCAGCCATTTGAAATGCGTAGAGAGACAGGTTCACCATCAAAAGCTGCAGAAGACAATCAGGCCCAGGTTATGATGGACTTCCTTATTTTATCAACATGAAAACAATTATCTTTTCCTAACAGAACTGGAGTTAATTGATTTCTGCCTAACCATAATTCAGTTAATAAGTATTTCCTGAAAGGCACAATTAGCAAATCAACTCAATTGCAATATCACATTAAGTTTCCTAATCTCTTTCCAATTAACTATCCCTAAGATATATCTTTTTCTTTTCTCTTAATTTTCCTCCTGGAAAAAAGCCGTGTGGGAGTCACAGAGGTTCCCTTCCTGAATAAATGTCTACAAAGTGGGTCTGTTGAGAAGTAACTGGGTGAATGGGCCTCTTCCCTCCCTGAGCTAGTAAAGTCTTGGAGGCTGGTGGAGGTTGGCTTCTGAGACCTTTGAACAGTAAAGACAAACTTCATGGTGAAATGTAAAAATCACAGATGTGAAGTCAGTAAGCCTGCTGCCTCCTGGCGGCTCCACTTTAGATGGTGTTTTCAAATCGCTGTTTCTGAAACATGATAATAAAAGTAATAGTCACAATACTAAATTATAATCTTGCTGACCTTGGCTTGCCTGTGAGGTGAAGTCCCTTCACTACCCGTGGTGTCTGAGTGGAGATTGCAATGGTGAAGGGTTCTATTACTTGACCCTGACAGTGCTCTGGAACACCCCCCCCCATTTTCATTTTGTGCTCTGCCAGAAATCTAAAGAGACTCTGGAGTCAGCTTAGGTGACAGAGCAGGTGAAAAACAGGGCCGGGTTGGGATCTGGATTGTGCCCCAATCCGAATGCCACGTTATTCTGTGTGTTCCAGGCAGACTGGGCCTGGCTCCTGCTGGAGGGAGGGCAGAGAGGGGAGAGGAGGGTCACTGCCCCCAGGCGCCGCTGTGCTGGAGTTAACTGCCAGGGGGATTTGGAGGTGGAGAAGGAAAGGAGGAGTAGCTTCAGTAACCACTCATCCCAGAGGCCCCTCACCCTCCATTGGAGGCTCTCTGCAGGTGAGGCCAAAGGCATCACTTCCCATCTCGACAAGCGGGTAGGTAGGACGGGAAAGGAGACGGGGAGATGCTCCCTCAGCTCTGCCAGGGAAAGAGTCTGCTTCCGGAGCTCAACCCTGCCACTTAGAGGCTGCTTAGAAGACGCTGGAGGAGGGGAGGGAGACCCCTCAGGGTCAGAGCAAGGGCCGGCTGCAGTCAGGGGAGGAAGAGAACCCAGGGCACCTGAGTCAGGACAAAGGATTCAAAGGACTCCAAGTGCTGCAGCTCCTCCTTCCGAGGCCAAGCACTAGGGAGGTCCAGGGAAATGGGAAAAGGGACTGTCAGTGGGGACAGTGTAGATGCTGGCCTACACCTGCTCTTTTCCAGTCAGCAGCTCTGAGCTGTGTGTCATTGCCCATTTCACATACGGGGAAGCTGAGGCTGAGAGAGTCCATGACCAGAACCACAGAGAAATAAAGTGACCAAGCAAGATCACAAGGAGGGCTGGGGTGCAGCTCAGTGGTCCAGCGCTGGCATGACGAGGGCCTCGGGTTCCACCTCTATCGCTCAAGACAAAACAGAGTATGTCAGATATCTGCAGCAGCAGAAGACATATCCTACTCAGACCCCTAGGCAAGTAGAGTAGACATTCCCTCCACCCACCCACACACTCCTCACCCCTCCTTAGGAAAAGATGAAGGCCCTGTTCAGCGTTTCTCAGGAGTCTGCACCTTGGAGGGGCTACCCAGAGCCCTCTACCCTCAAGGGAGCTGCAGCTGCTGTCACAGTCTGCAGTTGGAGAAACTAGAACTTGCGATGGTCAGTGCTGGACTCAGAATCGAACCCCAGAGACCTGACTCCTCCCACTGCACCATGTGCAGGAATAATCCTCGCTAGAGTCTGAAAGAGTGGTTTCTTTCTTCCTTTCTCTTAAAACAAAAACAAAAAAACACTACATAACTATAGATCATGTATTAAATTTTAAAATCCAGGAAGAAATTTACTCCTGGTCTCATAAAAATAAAATATTTTCACTTGTCTTTGTCATCTTCTAGAATGTTCCATCTGCATACTTAAATTTTTACACATTTAACACAATGTCAGAAGTAAAATTTGTAGTCTACATTTAAAAGGCCAGTATATCATTACAATCTCATCATTTTTGTGCATTCTACGTATTTTATATATTACATGTGAATACATCCCATGTGTACATTTTACTTCATACACACGGGTACTTTGCCGCTATCTGGCTGTTTTTTTTTTTCCTCTTACAACATCCTTGCCCTCTCCTCGCCCCAACACAGAAACACAGCCTGGCGTGTGTTTTCTCATTGATTTCTCTCCACTTATACAATCATATAATAAGACGAGAATTGAGGGATTGGCCATTATTTATTTTATATATTTTTTAAATATACAGTTTCATATACTTTTTCTGATATTGCTTTATTTTCTTAACAACATACATGGTGAAGATGCTTCCAGATTGATACCACTTTAACTCTCTCCCGCCTAATACCATAACCCATCGTGCGGTTAGTCTACACTTTATTCATTCTCTCCTCTATGTTTGAGTGTTGCTTTGTTTATATTTTTTCCCAACAATGTTGCAATGACCTTCTTGTCTACCTATTTCTTCTGGTGCTCTGTCTCTGTGGGATAGATCTGCAAGACTAGAGCTTCTGGGTGACGGTCATGCATTTATTTAACTTAATAGATACTGCCAGTTGCTTTGTAAATGGCCACAAAAGCATCAACTCACAGCACTGAATGGGGTTGCAGGCGCCGTGTTCAAATTCTAGTTCTGAGGCCAACCCACCTCCAGAAGCTCCATCTATGAGTGAGGAGGAGTTTCCCAGACCCATGAGAACCTTCAGAGTTCTACAGGAAATTCCAATAGAAAATAAGGCTTTGGAATGTGAGATCCACTTTCCTGGGGGGTTTATGAAAAGGCAGGAATGGGGGCAGGAGTCAGGAGAGCCATTCATGGAACCCTTGATGCCAAAGGACTTCAAATTTAAATGTTTCACCTAATAACCCAGCAACATTGTAAAGAACAGAGACGCTCCATCAGGACTGAAAAAGAAAATAATCATCACTCAACCTTAAACATACATCTTATCAGCCCACCCACCCCACTGTTAATATTTGTCTTTTCATACATTTTGTGCTCGTAGCACAGTTATATGGTAGAACATGGCCATCTGTGTGGAGCATTTTAAATTCAATTAAGTCTATACCTTATGTGTAACATATGGCCGTCATTCAAGCTGAAGTTGGAAGAAATCTTTCAACAATATTATTTTTTGTAAAAAAAAAAAATCTTCGTAGATCAAAATACTTCAGTGAGTCTGATGTTTCTGAGAAACAAATTATTGCATTATAGTGGAGAAGATTATTAAAAGTATGTATTTGCTAAAAGTAAATATTGAGTCCGCCAGATGGTTTTTTTTTTAATTTTTTAAAATTTATTTTTTTAGATTTCGGCGGACACAACATCTTTGTTGGTATGTGGTGATGAGGATCGAACCCGGGCCGCACGCACTGTGTGCGCTACCACTTGAGCCACATCCCCAGCCCCCGCCAGATGTTTTATAAGCCTCTGCGGCTCTTCTGTTCTTTTTTGGACTCCTCCCTCCTTCTCCTTCCTGCTCCCCCACCTCCCCTCACTTGTCGAGGCCCAGGAAGGGCAGCTCTTCCTCACCAACCAGCAGCCTGGGTCCTGGGCGGCGGCTACTGCAGCTTCAACACTGGCCACTGGGGACCTCTCCCTGACCTGAGGAGAGGGCAGTGCCTTCTCTGTAGAGTAAGTCTCCTGGTTCCTTTCAAAGAAAATCCCACCCACCCACCCTCAAAACAAAAACACCCAAGAGAAAAGAAAGACAAAAGATGCTCCAAAGGGCAAAATGGTTTTCAAGTTTAAGGTGCCCAAAGCCCACGCCTTGCTGTCTTGATGGGCACAGCCTTGGTCGACCTCCTCCGCCTAAGGAAGCACAGCCAGGATGAAATTGAACCTCCATGACTTGAGCGTGGGCAAGGCCCAGCCCTGCCCTGGGGAGATCTCCTCAGCAGCCATGTGACCTCTGGCTGTCCACTGGCCCACAGGGAAAATCTGGGCTGCCTGCTCCAGTCTGGCCATTTTGCCCTCAGTCCCCACGGTCCTCAGCGTGGGAAGCTTTGTCCTCTTGAGCCCCTTCCCTGGGCAGTCCTGCCTCCACTCACCCCTGTGGCTCCCTCGTTAGCAGGCCTGGCCGCGGTGGACCAGAATCCAGGTCCTTTAACGCCAGGGGCTGACATTCATACCATAATCCCCCCTCCAAGGGCCAAGCGCGAGGTGACTTTTTCTTTTTGAGGGCAATGGCAACCAGAATAGAAAGTTATGATTTTAATATGCGAGTTCCAAGGCTGAACAAAGTAAATATATGGAAATAAATACACTCTGCCTTCTCCAGTGGTTCAGGTTTTCAGTGAATTTCTTTCTCTCCATCTGGCATGTACTAGTTTTCAAGAACTCACATTGGTCAGCCTGCAGGGTACTTCCCATGTTCAATCCCACGATGGCCAAGTCAAGTGCCAAGAGGCAACTTGAAATCAGCATTGTATCATGGCAGTAAACAGGGGTGAGAAAGCCTGCTCCCAGTAAAGTCCTGATGCGAGTGGGAAAGTTCCAGTGATAACCCTGGCTTCTGTCGGGTCTTAGAGATCAGCTGTCAGTATTGGTGCCTGAAGCCTGTGTTGGTGATTTTCTGTGACTATGACATAAAACCTGATATAAATCAACTTATAAAGAAGGAACATTTATTTGGACTCGCAGCCTTAGAGGTCAGTCCATGACTGGTCACCCTGTTGCTTTGCGCCTGCGGCGGCACAGCCCCTCATGGTGAGAGTGTGTGATGGAGGGGGTCGTTTGCCTCCAGGCGGCCAGGAATTGAAGAGAAAGAGGGAGAGATCAGAACCCACAACTCCCTTTGAGGGACTGCCCCAGCGACCTGAAACCTCCCACTAGGCCCCCTTCTTTGTTCTTTGGTTTTGAAATGGGGTTTCACTATGTTGCTGAGGCTGCGTTCAAATGATCCTCCCTCTTCAGCCTCCCAAGTAGGTGGGACCACAGGTGCACACCACCTGCCCAGAGGTCCATTTGATAAAGTTCCTGCCTCCTCCTGACAGCACCAAGCTGGGGGCTTGAACACAGCACCTTTGGGAGATTCCACAGACATGTTTGGACCTGCTCAGTGTCTCTCCCAGGCAAGGTGCATGCGGGATGTTTCCCTGTCCCACAGGGTGTGCGACACAAGGATGGATGGGTCTCCACCACCATTCACCAGTGACTGCAGGGGACACAGACGACTTCGGCTGAAGGGCCAAAGTGGCACAGTCACTGTGCCAAGCTCTACTCCCCAGGAAGCCTATCCACAGCAGGGGTCACATCCATCTAGGGCAAGCCACGAAGAGTCTCTGTGAGCCACGAGCCTCACGGACCGAGGCTGGAAAACAGCCTCAATCCTGGATAAACAAGCTCTTTGGAGTGATCCTTATCTCCACTAGCTTCCACCCGCCTTCCTGCGTGTCTCCTGGTGACATCCCTATTACTTACCTCCTGGTCCAGATGGCCATTCCATCTGGCATTCCTTCACAGAGTTATTGTTCTTTGTCTAAAAAGCATTCAAGCCCACTCTGATCACTTCTTTGGACCACACTCTCTTAGGAAGATCCCCTTGTACATATAAAAGTAATGAACTTCTCTACTTTCTCTTGGGAATCAATTCTTACCTTAATTGGGTTCCTAGATCTAGCCAAAGAGGCCACACAAGAACTTGGGGAGAAGAAGGGACAACTCTCTTTCCTGCCTTGCATATGACACTACTTCATCAAGGGTTGCAAAATGGTGATTCTAGCTGGGCACAGTGGCACTTGTCTGTAATCCCAGTGGCTCCGGAGGCTGAGGCAGGAGGACCATGAGTTCAAAGCCAGCCTCAGCAATTTAGCAACGCCCTAAGTAACACAGTGAGACCCTGTCACAAAATAGAAAATGAAAAAGGGCTGGGGATGTGGCTCAGTGATTAAGCTCCCAAGGGTTCAATTCCCGGTACCAAAAAACAATGGTGGTTCTAAAATTCTGTCCTTCTGCATTTATTTGCTGGGATTTTTTATTGAGGAAAACTTTTTCTAACTACTCTTTGATTACAGTGAAATGCAATTCCTATAGGAAAAATAGAATAAATGTTTGATACCTTATCTACTAATTTCTCAGAAGAATAAATTGGTTGCCTAGCAATCACCAATGGTAACAAATAGTCTAAAAAAAAATCAAACATAAGCTCAAAGATTCTTCTGTGTTGAATATATCCAATCCATTGTAATTATCATTCTTTGTGAAACTGGAACTGTCTGTCCCTCCAGATCAGCTCTTTTATCTTTCTTGAAATGACCCCACTGGTATTTGAGATTTATTTTCTTTTCTGGAACAAGAAGATGTTCCAGATCCATTTCCTACCCTTCCTGGTCCGTTTCTGCAAGGATCTGAAAGGCAAGGTCCATTTCTCACCCCTAATGAGGAATGATATTTTGGGGCCACAGGTGGCTGCTAGGGGTGTTCATCGCTACAAGAGTCCCCCCTGCTTCTGGGTGGTCTTTTCTTTTTGCCTTTTGAACAGAAGTGTTAGGAAATAGTCTAAAGAAAAGCCACAAGGTCACGCAGATTCTTCGTGCAAATTCCTCTGTGGGTTTTGATGTATCTGCTCCAACTTCATTCCATCTCTTCTTCACTGAAAATCGCAGGTCCTGCGATGGGAACATAATTACTTGTTGCCTTTTCTAAGCAATCGCTGTAGGTGTTTCAAACAACGGTAGCCAGATACCACTGACGTAAGACAGCTGAGTGGACTTGAGGGGCTTTGGCTCTTGTTTTAAGATTCTCTCTGACCCTAGAACACACCCCACGGGGGAAAGACAGTCCCACTGCACTCCAAACACACTTGGAATCCTTTCTCCATGTTGTTGGGGCAGAAGGCGAAGGTAGCTTCACAGAGAAGTCCATTCTAATCCCCCATACCGTGAGGATGATGCGCTGTCACTCTGGAGGTTGGGTTGTGCTATGTGACACCGTGGGCCTTTAAATGGGGATATTACCCAGTAGGTCTCAGCACTTAGGGCAGGAGCACCTCAAGGCAAGGAGCTCTCCGTGGCTTAAGAGGGAGTGAGGAGGTCCAGAGAGATCCAAGCCGAGCAGGATTGGCCCACTTTCGCTGCTGTGCATCGAGGGAGGCCACGTGGGGAGGGGTGTGGGAGCATCCAGCAGCAGGGGCCCACGGCACAGGGAAATGGAGACAGTCCCGCCATGCAGGGAGCCGAGTTCCAAAGCAGCCTGAAGGTGCTTAGAAGCAGAGTCTCCACCAGACCCTCCGTGTAGGAGCCCTGCTTAGCCAGCGGTGGCTTTGGTACTGTGACACTGGGGGACTGGGAATCCATGGAGCCCGGTAGGTCTTCTCCAAATCACAAGGTAACTCATGAGCTCTGGGCTGGTAAACTTGTAATAGTGTTTATGCAGTGACAGAAAAATAATAAGGTTCTTATGCCACCTATTTATTCTAGTTTTTCTCCCATTTTAGGGTTAATTCTTCTTTTTTGAGTTAACTTTTTTCAATGTTGTAAAATATGTACCTAGTTTCAAAGTCAAAATCACATAAGCAAGGACTTCCTCTTGGGTTCTTTCCACCCACTTGTCCCTTTCCCTGATTGGAAATCATCTCTATTGATTGGGGTTTGTTCTTCTGCTTTTGAGTGTGAACAAACACCTGTACGTTTATCTGCTTTTCTCTTCTCCCTGGAGGTGACCTGCCACTGCTCAGTGCCTGGCTTTTCTGACTGGACCAGGCAGCTTGGAGGCCACTACGGTTGGGCTACGGAGATGGTCTGTTCTTTTGTGCAACTCGATCACAACTTGGTCAGCCAACCCCCTATTGACGCATGCTTGGGCCTCTCAATCTCCTGTAATCACAAATAATTCCAGTTTTATCAGTGACACTTTTAATTTGGGGTCTACTCCTGGGAGCACTACCATTATAGATGGAAGGGCGGATGTGTATTTATTTAGAGTTCTTTTCCGTCCTGACACCAAATCCGTGGTGTCTTTTCCTTTTTTTTTTTCCTTTTGAAAAATATTTATTGAGTATAAATAAATGTCCTATACATTAAGTATCAAGAAATATTCATTATTGATTACAAGTCAGGCTGTAATACTGAGGGAACGATAAAGTAAAAATATCCCACTTGTGATACTTAGCGACAATTCCATTCCAACACTGGACACATGATTTGCTCACAAGACACAACAAAATCTATCAAAAGAGCCATTACTTTGAGCCACCTATATGTCACAATAGAAAATGGTTTTGAATCATAATATGAACAGTCTCAATAATCTCATCTTCACTTCATCAATTTATCAGGTCATATTGAGACTGTAGAGTTACACTGTCACAAAATTTAAGATTTCATATCCTTGGTTTTATTTAAAATTGTTATTAATGAGTGAAAATGAGTCATACAAAAGCCAAAGATACTTTTAAGTTAATCTTTCATAAGAGAAAAAGAATCAAATTTTAGTATAAGAAAGCTTCCCCAAGCAATGAATTTCTTTACGGGAAAAAATAAATAAATAAAAGAGCAGTGTAATTAACCTTTCCTTCAAAGAAGGGAAAGGAACTTAAATCTGTTATGGAAAAATCTGGATATGTTTCCTAGTCCCACAATATGTGTTTTATTTTACCTGTGAACTTGAATGATGAAAGTCTATGAAGCAGGTATCTGTGGCAACCCAAATCCATCCACCAGGACTCCATCCTTGGGAACAGCCTCTGGAATTGCAGGTGCAGATGCTGCTTCATCCAAGTAAGAACTATCTTCATCAGCCAGAAGCTCATCACCCAGTGCATCCAACTCTGCTCCCAGGTCATCTTCATCTAACTCTGGGGTGCCGTAGCTATGACTTGGTGCTTCTTGAATTTCATTTGCATCTTCCATCATATCCTCTGGCTGGTCTTGTAAATCCTCAATCCGGTCAGTTTTCACTTCCTTGTATGCCTTCTTCATTTCCTTTACTCCCAGTTTGGTAGCGCCAACCGTAGTTTTGGTATCCTTCGGTGACTGGTGTCATTGGCTTGTTCCCTGATAAAGGACTGTTGGGTGAGGTTGTCCAGCTGTTGCTTATACATCCGCTTTTGCTTTAAAACCCGCAACGCTTTCTGCCTGACCATATTCTTTGCAGGACCCTCTCTCATCTTTTTTATTTGATCCTTATACTTCACTAGCTCAGCATCCAATCGGGAAATCTTCTCGTCAATGGAGTCTACTCTGCTGTCCACCGTGCCAATGCAGTCGGTCAGGCTGGGCAGCGGAGTCTTGGGTCTCGCTTTCCCGAAGAATCAGTTCATCTTGGGCGGCCGTGAAGAACCCTAACACTCCGTGGTGTCTTTTCCAACACTTCCCCATTCTCCTACTCCCAGTGGGTGTCCCACAACTTGATTCGATTCTGACACTAACCCTTGGAGTTGGTGTAGACAGAGGCCCCCCTCCAGATGTCAGTCCACGTCCCAGACCCCTGGCCCCCGGCCGACTGGACTTCAACTTGGGGTGTCCTGGACCCTCCTCAGGGGCTGGGCCGCTGTGAGCTCACAGGACTCAGCAGGGCACTTTCGAGGCCTTGCCTTTGCTTCTGTCTGTCTGATGGTGGTGTGGGCAGAGGGGAGAGGACGGAGGGACGCGGGCCCCCAGCACCGTTTCCCTCCAGCCTTCCTGCGGATCCCGGGCCACACTGTGGGTTGGTGCCTCCGGATTAGTGAAATGGGTGCGTCAGTGGAGCTTGAAAAACGGCTTGCTGAGGGACATCACAGACACAGTGGACACACGAAGACACACGGCCGCTCAGGCCCCCAGGCCCTCCCCGCCTCCCCATCGCGCTCCCCCTAGCAGAGGTCAGCCACCTCCTTCTGCACTTTCTCGAAATGGAACCAGCCACGTATGTCCCTGGGCTCTTCTTAGAACTGATCCCTGTGCTCTGGAGATCACACACACACACACACACACACACACACACACACACACACACACCTCGGTGTGTGCAGCTGTGAGGTCGTGGGTCCTCTGTGTGCGCATGTCCAAGGGCCTGGGAAGATCTCCAGGTGGAGACCTACAGACAGGGCCCTCGCGCACCTCCGGGACCGGCAGAGTGGGCCGGCAGAACCCATCAGATGCCCGGGGCCCAGCAGAAGAGGATTTAACTTGGTTGGGCAGTTGCCAAAGCTGGGGTCCAGGGCTGCTCCCTGCCCCAGGAAATCAGGGCTGTGCTCTGCTGTGACAATGGGTGAGGCCCTAGACAATGACATGTACTTCCTTGGAAAAGCAAATAGAGCCCACGGCAGGCCTGAGGAGACCCGAGCTCAGAGGTAGAGTTCTTGCCCAGCATGTGCCAGGCCTTGATCCACAGCACCACAACACACTCACACACACACACAGACACACAGACACAGACACACAGACACAGACACACAGACACAGACACACACAGAGACACACACAGAGACATACACAGACACAGAGACAGACACACACACAGAGACACACACAGACACACAGACACAGACACACACAGAGACATACAGAGACATACACAGACACAGAGATAGACACACACACAGAGACACACACAGACACACAGAGACAGACACACACACAGACACACACAGACACAGACACAGACACACAGACACAGACACAGAGACACACACAGAGACATACACAGACACAGAGACAGACACACACACAGAGACACACAGAGACAGACACACACATAGAGACACACACACAGACACAGGCACAGGCATACACAGAGAGACACACACAGACACACACAGGCAGACACACAGAGACATACACAGACACGGACACACGGAGATACACACACAGGCGCAGACAGACACAGACACAGACACAGAGACACAGACACAGAGACACAGAGACACACACACACAGACGCAGACACGCAGGCATGTGGCACATGAGGCGGGGAGGAAAAGGGAAGGTGCTGGGGAATGAGACTGAAGAGTTATGTGCAGGTACAGATGTGGCATAATGAATCCCACGGTGTGTATAATTATAGTGCACCAATTAAAATTTTTAAAAAACCCACACATTCTCTTAGCAATATGGTGAAAACCTGTCAATGAAATGACAGGCCTTAAGTTGGGACACTGATAGGGGCACACATATTCTCAGGAAAGGGCTCAGGAAGTTGCGCTGTGTAGAGCTGGGTGCATAGACACGTGTCTCTGAACGCTGGTTTATTTACACACACATACACTTGCAGTGAAATAATGAATATGTTTCACCAATGCTAAGAAACAGTGTTTTTCACATTTATCATCTCTGAAATCATGCTGCTTCTTGCTATCAGAGGTATCTTGTAATTGATTATTTGATGAAATATTTCTCTCTCTCTCTCTCTCTCTCTCTCAGCCATCCTAACAGGCCCACCTTAAAATCTTTGTGTGTGTGCTGGGGATGGAACCCAGGGCCTCACTCCTGTTGGCAAGTGCTCTGCTGCTGAGCTAATAATCCCCAGCCCCAAGTTTAAGTTCCCGCCGCAGCGGGTGTGCACCCGGGCGGGCACCCACTCCCTCTGCCACAGTGTCCCCCGCCCTCCTGGAGGGGGCTTTCACAGCTTCTTCTCTAACTCCCAGCTCTTGCTCAGCGTTGGCTTTTTATCTGACTTCCTACTTCCCGAGGAAGATGGAAGCCCTCGAATGTCCACAGACCAGTGCCCAGGGCGCCCCCCCAGCACCCCGATGACTGTCCCTGCCCTGCCTCAGCCAACCCTGCACCAGGCGCAGTCTGGCCGCCTGCCAGCAGTTTCCCCTCTCTCTCCTCCAGCCTTTCTACGTGATTGTTACTATCAGTGCGGAAACACGCTGTTGTCTTCTCTGTAAGAAGAAAACAAGGGCCAGGGCTGTGTCTCCGTGCAGGAGCACCGTTCTCCATGCAGGGGGCCCTGGCTTCCATTTCCAGGGGCAGGAAGAGAGGAAAACCTGGCCTTGGTGCCCGCTTCCACGCCAGGCCATACCCGGGATCTTGCACAGGCGCACACACACTTTATGAAAATGGAGTCGTACTACTTTTATTTATTTATTTATTTATTTTTTTTAAAGAGAGAGTGAGAGGAGAGAGAGAGAATTTTTTTTAATATTTATTTTTTAGTTCTCGGCAGACACAACATCTTTGTTGGTATGTGGTGCTGAGGATCGAACCCGGGCCGCACGCAAGCCAGGCGAGCGCGCTACCACTTGAGCCACATCCCCAGCCCATAGTCGTGCTACTTTTAAAACTCCTCAAACACTTTCTGTGCTCATCCAGTTTCTCTCCTTTCATCACTATTAAGCTCACCCCAACTGGACTTTGGTCCTCGTACTCTGCAAAACCCTCTTGTTAAGGTCATGAATAACCTCACCAAGTCCAGTAACCCAGAGGCAATCTGTACGCTGAAGAGCCCGCAGTTTTTTTTTCCTTTTCTTTTTTACTATTTTTTAGTTGTCAATAGATCTTTATTTATATATCTATGTGGTGCTGAGGATCAAACCCAGGGCCTCACACATGCCAGGCAAGCGCTCTGCCACTGAGCCACAACTCAGGTCCCCTGCAGATCCCGCATTTACATCTGTCTCATACCTCTTTCCATCATCCCTCCCTGGATGACCAAGAGACCAACCAAATCTCTGACCCCCCGTCGTTAATCTCTGTCTCAGTCTCCATTTTTTCTACTAGTGGATGTTTAAGGACCCGGGATTCCATTCCCAGCACCACAAAAAACAAAACAACACAAAACAAAACAACAGAACATGCACAGGTGCACACACACTTTATAAAAGTGCAGTTGTACTATTTTTACATTTTGGGGAGTTTTTTCATTTACTATATCATGGACAACATTTCATGTCAACATTGGATTTTAGAGATGTTAACTACCTAGAGATATATATTTTTTTTATTCTAGCAAAATTTCTTAATTTGTTTGACGTATTTGGGAAAGGAACTGGATTGGTTTGCCTTTAATTATAAAGAAAGGAATTGTGAAGCAAGTTATTTGTAAATTGTGTGGGGCGGAAGTTCGAGGGGTCAAATCTTGGGTCTCCTACATACTAAACAAGCTCTCTACCACTGAGCTCTAGGCCCAGCCCTATTTGTAAATAATATTACTAGTGAATGTGCAATTTTAGAAAATAAGTACTTCCATATTACTAATAAAGATAGTAAGAGAGAAGTCTCATTTACTTTAAAACTAAGGAAAACCTCAGAGGCCATCCTTCCCCACTGGCTGAACCAGCTTTGGGGGAAAGCTCAGCGCTCTTTCAGTGAGTCCACTCCTGCTCCCCAGGCGCTCCTGCCAGCTCCCAGAAGTGTGCCCTGCACACACAGGTGGGACTTAGGAGGAGCTGGAGAGGCTGCAGTGCAGAAACTTGAGTCGCTTCCAAAAGTGATCTCCATTAGTGATTTTTAACAGCCTTATTCAGTTTCTCTACTAGACTTGGAAGTATTCAAATCTATTTCTTGCCAGATATCTACCTCTCATGAATTCAGCAGGACCCCATCTCCCTGACCTGCCTCCCCTACTTTGTTATTTAACACTGATGTGGCCCTAAGTGCCAGTCCCTATTCTAAATGCCTTGTAGTTCTGGAATCATTTGATCCCTGTAGGAGCTAGTACACAGTCTACCTCCCGTTCTTGTGTTCATGTGTGCCCACGTGTGCATAGGGGCACCTGCATTTATTGGATGCCTGCTGTGTATGCTGTTTCCCTGCACTGTGTGGGTCTGTCTTCCCTGGCATCCAGTGAGTTAGCTATGATTCCAGGTAAGAGGTACAAATCCTAAAGCAGGGAGGAGCTCCCCGAGAGGAGCCTTTGCCCGCTCTTCCTCGTGCCTGGGTCTCAGGTGGATAGAGCTATTTCATCAGCCACATTGGGTCCGTGTCTTTCTTTGTAGGATTCCTCCAGCATTTTCTGGAAGCAAGACAGAACAGAAAACTGCTTACATAAAGGATATGATGAAAGAAGAAAGGATCCCCTGGAAGGTCAAACATGGAGTCCCAGGCCTCGGCACAGCCGTGGGCCCCGGGGGTGCGATGCAGTGTTCTGGGCCCTGACCCTGAGCGGCCAGGTTTGTCAGAGAAACGGTGCTCAGCTGCACCCACCCCGAGGCAGAGTGGTTCTGCTTGCCCTCCTTTTCTGTGCTCTGCAAGTCTGGGCTTTGCTCGGGCTAGTTTCTCCTTGTAGTCCAACAGTGGCTGCCCAAAGCTAGAGCCACAGGCTTCATTTACAGCCACCAAGACAAGACGTCCAGCTGTCCAGTGTCCTCAGCAAAATGTCCCTGAGGCTTCCCTCTGCCCAGAGAGTCTGGAGGCTGCCTCCTAACCTGAACCACCACGGCGGCTGAACACAGAAGACACTGGCCGCAGAGCCCAACTCTGGAGCTGGGGAGAGGCCCACATGGTGCGAACCTGTGGCTGACCCCAGAGGAAGCAGTGGTTTCCCAAAGGAAGTTTGAGGGTGTGCTCCCTGCGGCAGAGGGAAGGACAGAGGGGACAGATGCGGAATAGCACCGCCCTGTGAATGGGGCCTGGGACCCGCTTCACAAACCACCCCCAGGGCAGGGGGTTCTCTTTTCACTTTCTTGACGATGGAGTCCAACTTATTAAAGGTCTCTCTGTTGCCGGTGCCTGTGGTGTTGATGTGAGAAATGTCAGGCGATTCTTCCATGTCCTGCAGCTTACGGACCAGAGGTTCCTGAAGATAGCATTTATTTATTTTGTCATCATTTATTTTAAAAGTTTTGTGAGGCTGGGCCCTGGCTCTGCCCGGGCAACAAGGAAAGCTCTGTGCAAACTCCAGGGAGGACCTGCTGTCCCGCAGTTTACCAGGGGACGCCTCCTGCAAGCCAATGCTCAGAAACCAACAGGACTAGATTGTAAACTGGGAGGCATTTTATAAAGAAAAAGCACAGGGAGCCTCTCTCATACTGCTCAGGGAAGACTTCTCTGGGGAGGGCACATTGGAGCTGCCATGGGGTCGGGGAGGATGCCTTGGCCTGGGGAGTGGATGGGGGTACTCGTGCTAGTTTTTGTGGCCTGATGGACTGAAGTGACATTTTATATAAAAGACGTCTCATCAAAGGTGGATTCTTCAACACACACTTGGGATTCAGTTGGACGAGGCCTGTTATTATCCTGATGAAGAACTCTTTGGAGGATCCTTCAAAAGAATGGCTTCTAAAACCAATTTGGGAGCTGTAATCCCAGCAGATCTGGAGGCTGAGGCAGGAGAATTGAAAGTTGAAAGCCAGCCTCAGCAATTTAGCAAGGCCCTATAGCAATTTAGCAAGACCCTGTCTCTAAATAGAATATAAAAAGGGCTGGGGATGTGCTCAGTGGTTAAACGCCCCTGGGTTCATTCCCTGGTACCAAAAAAAAAAAAAAAAAAAAAAAAGAAAGAAAGAAAAGAAAAAAAAAGATGGGGGGAGGAGAATTTCTTGTTTCTTTTTTTTTTAAGAAAGAGAATTTTAATATTTATTTATTTTTTAGTTTTCGGCACACACAACATCTTTGTATGTGGTGCTGAGGATCGAACCTGGGCCGCATGCAAGCCAAGCGAGCACGCTACCACTTGAGCCACATCCCCAGCCCTTGTTTCTTGTTTTGAAAAAGAAATTATATTCTTGCACAAAATCAGTATTGTGTTTTTTCACACAACAGTTACTTATATATAGTCACCTACACATACAGTGAAACACTTTAAAACAATTCTTCTATTTGCATCTAACCAAATGCTGCTCATAGCTTGATATTAGCTCTAGAAGAAAAAAAGAAACAATCTTAAGAGAGCAATGGAAACATGAGTTCTTTGGCAGCAGTCTCTATCCCTGAATGCATGGTGAGTTCTGAGGCTACCAGCTCTGGGGTAAAACATCTTTGTGATTAATAATATATTTGATAATGAGCAGGAGGAAAAAATATGCTTTCCACTGAAGGATTTAAAATGAAATAGAGTAAGCTGGGAAGATTGCTGAGTGTAGAGGACATGTTTCGCATCTTGCAGGGAGCGGGAGCTGGAAGAGCGGGGCTTGTTTGTCTTGGATTCTCATTTCCTCAGCGCTGGTCTGTGGCATATAGTTTCTGGTCTCCTTTGAATACTCACTTTCAAAAGGACTTAGTCCTCAGACTCCATGGCACTGGGAGATTTACTTGTGCTATCTCATTTAACCTTTTCAACCCCACCAATAAGCAGGTATGAGGGTCCCCATTTTATAAATGATTCAGGTGAGACTCAAGAAGGCTAAGGAACTCCTCCAGAGCTGAGCTGGCGACTGAGTCAGTGTAAATTAAATCAACAACCAGGGGTTTCAGAACAAATGTCTGAGATACTCTTGAGAACAGCCTGCTTTGAGCTGCTTCAAGCATCTGGCTTGCTGGGTGACCTAGACTTTAAAAGGAGCTCAGCTCCAGCTTCTGACCAAATAAAGCATCTATCCCTCGGGAATAGTAAGGCATCCGTTTCCTTTTTCCCTCCTCATTATCCCGTTCGTCCCTTAAGCAGTCTGGGTGTTCGGCAGGTGCTAGAGAGTAAATTATTGTTCTAAATGGTGCCTCAGTGGCCCAATAATAACAAGGAAGCCGCTCCAACGGATGGTATCACTCTGTAGACAAGAGCATAATTAATGCGTTTATTAAAGCCGACGGATCCGGGGGAGTTGAAGCCCTGCCCAGAGCAGGCAGCCCTTTTCTGCTGGAGTTGAGGGCTGGGCTCTGGAACTTCCTAGCTGACTGTTGTGCTGCGTTTTAGGTTTTCGGTCTGTTTTCTCTTTTCGTAGCGGCTGCACGGTTGGCTTCAACTCCCCCCACCCCCAGACCCATGCGTCGGGGACGCCGGAGGCTGGGGACAGGCAGAAAAGCGGGGCGCGGCAGGGGACGGGGGGAGGCGCCCTGGTGGCCTGGGAGCAGGCCTCGGGTCCGGGGGGAGGCGGCCGCGTCGTAACTCGGTTTACACCACCGCCCCCCACCTCCTGCAGGACTGGCCGGCGGCGGCCCTGCGCCGCGTCCCCGGGTCCCGCCAGCGCAGGGCGGACGGCACCGACTGGCCGGCGTGGAAGGTGAGCGGCCCGCGACGCCCGGGGACGGGGACGGGGGGACAGCCGGCCCGGGAGGAGTCCGAAGGGCCGCGGCGCCGGGGCGGGCGGGACGGGGCGCGGAGACAAAGGGCGGCGGGCGCGTGGGGCGCGGGCGGCCGCCAAGTTCCGGGCGGCGGGCGCGTGGGGCGCGGGCGGGGCTGAAACCCGAGACCCGCGTCCCGCGCGGCCCGGGAGGGAGCGGCGGCCGGGCCCGGGGAGAGCGCGGGCCGGACCAGGGCCGCGGGGACGCCGCGGGGAGCGCGCCGAGCGGGCGAGGGTCCCCGCGGAGGCTGTCCCCGGCCGCCGCGCCGGGCCCGGGGGCGCTGCAGCTCTTTGTGGGGCCCGGGGCGCCCCTCCCCCGGCCAGGGGCCGCCCAGGGCACCCACCCGCGGGTGCAGCCCGCTGTTTCCCCGGGCCCCCACAAGTCCTCGGGGAGGGGACAGCCGGTGCGCGCCCGGGACTCGGCGAGGAGGGTCGCGCCCCCCGGGGCCGGGGGCTCCGCGCTCCGCCCCGGGATCGGGCGTGGGGCGAGGCGGCCGCGGCCCTCGGTGGGATCCGAGAGGACAGATGAGCCCCCTTCTCTGGGAGGGGACCAGGGGCGCAGTGTCCCGAGCCTTGGAGGCGAGAGCGCCCTGGAGTCGCCGGGAGCCGGGGTGGACGCCTCCGCCCCCCAGATCTACTCGCGGAAGATTCGGTGGGTTGGGGGTCGGGGTCGCTCGGCCTAAGGCGCGTGGGGTGCGAACGGGGGCTGGAGGCCTGGGATGATGTCTGGAGCGTCCGATGGGTCAGCCCCAGTGACCACGCAGCGGGCGGTGGGAGGCTGCATTTTGTCATTGTACCTTCCCTCCGTTTGGCACAGTGCTGCAACAGCGGGTCTTCCGAACCCCCGCTGTGAGGTAGGGAGGGGGTGTGAGTGTGCTGGATCTGTCCAGGGAGGACTCCCAGACCTGGGCCAGCCAGTCTCACCGCATCCCTGCCCCCTTCCCGTTAGAGCCGGCAGCCAGTGCGGCCCGGGCCTCCGGACCCCGGCCTCCACTGGAGCTCTGGACAGCGTGCTCACCGCAGGCCAGTGGACAGGGTCTTCATCCACTAACTGGAGGCCAGCCGTGGCCCCATCACTTCTTCAGAGGGCGCCTCTGCTGTGCTCGTCCGTGCACCTTGTACCTGTGAGGTGCTGAAAAGCAGTTTGGGCGACAGGACAGCCTGTGACCTTTGACGTCCCATCAGCTCTTTCGTGGGCGAGGAGACTGAGACTCGGGAGAGGCCAAGGAAACTGCCCAGCTTGCCCTTGAGGCCAGGACGTTTGACTGGGCACTGCTCTACTGGCCTTTGGGTTCCACACGGGGGTCCCTGAACTCAGGACTTCTCCCTGCCTTCCAGAAACAATGACCCCTCGGAAAGAAGCCTTCTTGGCTTTTGAAACTAACTCCAAGGTCTCAGAGTACCCCAAATCCATCTCTCTGTGTTGCAGGCTCGCGCACTGGCAACGGGACGCCCAGCCGTCAGAGGGGCGTGAGTTCTGCGTCTGGGTGGAACACAGAATGGGCTGAACTGGAACCCACCCAACCGGCAGCCAAAGGAGGTAGAGTTCTGTGGGGTACCCCTCGCCAGTAGGTAGTGAGGGGGGTGCCGAGGCTTTCCGCAGGACGGCCCACCCACCCACGCAGCCCACGGGCCTGTCTCCGGGCTCCCCCCTCAGTGTTCCCTGCTCAGAGTTTCGGAGAAACTGCGAAATTTTTTTATGGAAAAAAGTTCCATATTTTTAAATCTGTCAACTAACTCAACATTCTGAAGAACGTACAGGGTAAGTGAACTGTGTGCGCAGGCCGCCCGGCCGCAGGTTGCCGGTGGGCAGCTTCTGGTCCACCCTTTGGAAGCACTGTCTTCCCAAACTGCCTTAAAGGCTGACTGGAGGGAAGGAATGGTGTTCTTCATGCAGCTTTTCTTTAAGAAAAAAAAAGAAAACCAACAACTTAGACATAGCCATCAGCTCTGCTGCCCGAAGAAGGGTTGACCTCATGACTCAATTCTTTATTTTATTTTATCACTTAGTGCTGGGGATTTAACGCAGGATGCTCTACCACTGAACTACACCCCAGCCCTATTTTTAAATTTTATTTTGACATAGGGTCTCACTAAATTGCCTTGGCCTTCAACTTGCAATCCTCCTGCCTCTGTCTCCTGAGTCACTGGGATTACAGGTGTGCATCACCACACCTGGTTAGATAGGACATAATACAATAATATTATCTTCAGTTATAACTGTGGGACCAACCGGAATATAGTGGATATATACTTTGAATATATACTTTTAAACATACATAAATGTGGGACATATATAATAATGCCCTGTGGTTTGCTTTTTCAATTTAACAATATAACTTGGAAGTCTTTCAAGTAATAGATGTTTTCATTCATTCTTTTTAATGGCAACATAGTATTTCATAGTATGGATTCATTACAATTTATTTAAACATTCCCTGTCCATGGACCCTTAGATTGTTTCCAACCCTGTCTTTGTATCATTATTGATCTATGTGCATGCAGAGAGTCTTTCCAGGTAGAAATTGTTCCTAGCAGTGAAATTGGCTGGTTGAAGAGAATGCACATTTAAACTATTATTTAAGCAGAGTTCACTTTATTTATTGATGTCTTAGAGATCGTGCAGAAAAAAATTTAATTAGTTAGCTTATTTAGTTTAGTACTTGTTTGGAGATAGTATATTTTAAAGGTACAACACTGAAAGTTCATGAAAGGTAATATCCCCCTCCCTCTCCTGTTCACCAGCCCTCTGTTTTCCTTTGGGGATACAATTAATCTTGCCAGATTTTGTTTATTCTTTCAGAGAGAATCCATGTACCTACAGGGGGGGGAAAGGATCTTTCATTTTTTTTCCCTCTTTCAATAATATAGACTTTTAGAAGCTTCATCTAGATCTTGGAGACTATGCCATATCAGTCATGTGCATTTTAAAGGCTGAGAGTCTCCCAAGTTTACTCTTTTTAAAAAACCTTGAATCAATTTATACTTTCTCTAATTGTTTGGTCAAATCATTTGTCTGTTTTTCTGTGAATTTCATGAATTTGTGAGGCTCTTTCTGCATTCTCACCTCTTGTTAGTAAATCAGGCATCTTGTTTCTGTCTTCAATTTACCTCTTGTACCTTTTATGGTGCAGAACTATTTACTTTTTATGATGTTAAATCGGTGTCATTTTTCTTTGTGGCTTTAAGTTTTCTGCTTGTTTAGGGAAGTCTCCTATTTCAGATTTCCCTATATCAAAGTTTCCCTGATCTGCTCTTCCTCTCTCTCCTGTCTCTGCTGTTCTGCATCTACAATATCCTGCACGACTTACTGCCTCTTTCCCTTCCTCTGTGGGTTTCCCTCTGCTCTGGGACTGCAGGTAGGTGGGGTTTGCGTCTGCCCATGGGCTTCTGTAGCCAGTCTGTTTTCTTGGGCTTCTTAGGGATGCACTCTCTGCTCTCCCCGGCACACAGAGCAGAAGCTAGGGTGGTGCGGGCTGGATGGCCCAGTGCACGTCCCAGGTAGCCCACGAGCAGCCACACTAGCACTTGGAGGCGGGGGGGGGGGCAGCAGAGGGGCAGGGTGTCCCCAGTGAGTACCTTCTGCAGGTGTGGGGAGTGGCATGCGTGATCAGGCTGAGCGGAACCTTCAGTCTGGCAAGAGTGGGGAGGACAGATTGAGTGGGGGCGGGAGTGAAGAAAAGGGGATAGAAACATCTGGTGCCGATGGCGGGGAGAGGGTGAGGCTCTGAGCTGGGTGATGGGTGAGCACGAAGTTGTGAGCTAGAATTTAGTGATGGCCTGGACATCTGTACGGGAATGGAACAGACCAGCGTTGGTTTGATTTTACCCATTTTCTCATTCAACACTGGAGAGTCTGCATGGAAATTCATGACTCAGAGGGGTTCGTTAGTCTACCCAAGGCCACACAGTCAGTAAGTGTCAGTCGGGGCCTTAGCTCTGCTGGGGTTACCTGGCAAGGCCGTCGAGGACACCCTAGCTGTCTGTCTGGAGAGTCTGGGTGGTTGGTGGTGCTTTTTCTAGGACAGACAAGAACATGGAGAAGAGCATATTGGGAAGGTAGAAGCAGAGATGCCGAATTCCGCTTTGTACAAGTCTCATTCCGGGTGCCCGGGTGGCACCTGGGAGGAGACATCTAGCAGGTGGGTGACTTGACTCTGGACGCTGGAGTGCTGCCCAGGATGTCGATGGCGAGTTTGGAGTCATTGGGGTTTAATGGGCTGAGTGAGGGAGCTCAGGAGACAGGAGGGATCTCATGCAAAAGGCCCCTTCCTCCTACAAGTGGAAGGAAAGCCAGTTCACAAGGACTTAAGCCAACAGGAAAGTCACTGGCTGTCACAGGGGCCCCACTACGCTTGGCTCCTGGTGGGCTCAGGGTTCAAGTGCTTTCCTCGGGACCCACGTTCTCACCTCTGTGTCGACCTTCCTAACGCTCCATGAGGTGGCCCCTGGCATTCGGGCTCCCCGAGAGGGCAAGGGGACCTGCAGGTGCCTGTCCGCTGGAACGTCTTCTCCCGGCCACCAGCAGTGGTCTGCTGGGTCCTTCCGCTCTGCCCCAGTGACAGGCAGTTGGATGAGGCTGATGTGGGGGCAGAGGTCATGTGTCCATGTCCACCGAGGCAGTGGGTGGGTGGAGTTGGGGCTCTCCAGAGGAAACGCGGGGCGAAGGCAGAGTGTGGGGTGGACAGCTGAGGAGGCTGCTCTTGGCCTCCTCTGAGGGTGAGCCGAGAAGACACAGTAAGATGGCAGGATGGTGGGGGTCAGGGAGACTGGGGAGGAGCTGGGGAGGGAGGGGGCTGGAGCAGGACCGGGACGCGGGAAGGGGGAGTCTCAGAGGGAGACCACAGCAGTTGGGGTGTCCCATGCTGCAGAGAGCCAGGAACGCCCCTTGGTTTGGTCTTTATTTGGAACCTGGCTAGGACCGCCTTCAGGGGCTCCTTCCCTGCCAGTCTTCCAAGTTGCCGTCACAGCTGGGGCGGCTGGTAAGGGCAGAGGTGTCTCGAGGCCACCAGGAAGCAAGGGCTTGGGCTGCAGTCAGGCCTGTGACTGTGGGGAGCGCATTACCCTCTTAGGCTTCCTTTTGTCTGGAGAGGGACCCGAGGAAGGAGCTACCTGGAGGCCTCTCAGCTCTGAAACGCAGCACCTCTGGGAGGTTGCTGCATCTTGTCACCCCTTGCCACCGACCAAGCCTCCGCCTCTCGCTGGCCTCCTGGGTGCACGCCTCACCCAGCAGCAGTGTGAGCCCCTGATAGAGCAGAAGAGTGGCTTCCCGTCCCGCGGCCACGCGGCTGTGTGCCAGCCCCAGCGTCTGGGGAGTCTTCGGCTCTCCTCCAGCTCCCCCACTTTCTTGCTCGTTAGAGAGGCCACGTGCGCCCCGGCCTCGGGACCTTCACAGAGCTCTTTCTCAGCCTGAAGTCCCTTGCAGCATTTTCTGGTCCCCATCCCAATGTTGCCTCCTGAGAGCCTTCCCTGACTGCCCAGTCCCAACCCACCCACCCGTTCCCTCCCGGACCCTGTGCTGTAGGTGGGGTGGGTTCTCCCCTACAGTTCAGGTCTTAGAAGCTTGTTCCTGGTGTGGGGATGTTCAGGGGTGGGGTCCTCAGGGGTGCAGCCCCACAGGAAGTAGTGAGGACAGGGGGCCTGCCCCTGGAAGGCATAGTGTCCCTCAGTGGGACCCTGGTAGTTCCCTGGAGAGTGACCTGTCCCAGAGCTTCCACGTCATCTCTTCCTCTCGAATGTGCTTCTGCCAGGTGCCACCCACCATGACATGACACAGTCAGGGGCCCCAAATCAAAGTCAGTGCCGTGTTGTTTGGAATTTCCAGCCTCCAAAACTGCAAGCTAAAAACCTCTTTTCTTTATAAAGTACCCAGCTGCAGGTATTTCATTGTAGCCATAGAAAACAGGCTAATGCACCCTGTTTTATTTTCCTTCATAGCACCTGCTGACCTAGAATTATTCTGCATTTTTATTATTTGCTGCCTGCCGGAGTCCCCTCTCGTTAAATGTGAGCTTTGGCATGTCTTGCTCCAGGCTATGCCCCAGTTGTAGAGTGGAGCTGAGCAGAGAGTAGGGGTCAGTGAACATCGCTGGGGCCACTCAGTGAGGAATGAGAAGGGGAAGGCTAAACGGAAGATAAGAATATGGGAGGGTCCAGACACCAGTGGCAGTGGCTGCCACGAGGAGGGAGAGAGGGGACACCTGCCTTCCTCCTGCATCTGTCTCACCATGGCCATCAGAGAAGATGTATTTGGGAGAACTTCTCCTGTAAGCCATTTAAAAATGATATTCTAAATTATAGAAACGGGTGTGCGTTTGCTTGGCCGTGCGAGGGCGTGAACAGAACAGTTACTGGTCTGCCTGGTGGTGCGGGTGGTCTCCCGGCCTGCTCTCCACCTCTTGCCTCCCTGGGGCGGTGCCTTTGGTATGGAAGGACAGTGTGTTTCCCCCGTGTCCACCAAGGTTCACAGGGAGACATTTCCCCTGTAGTCTGGGCACCAGCGACACCTTGGGCTGCTCACCTTTGCCACGTGGGCTGTCCCCGTGCACAGGGTGTTTAGCAGCCACCTGCAGCTGTGTGACAAGCCAGAATGTTCCCAGTCATTCCCAGAGGTCCCCTGGAGTCTCCTGCTGGGACGTCTTCAGCCGCTCCCCACCACCCTGGTCTTCTTCACTCATGTCACTCGAGCTTTTCTGCTGAGTAAAGAGATTCTCTCTCACGGGGAAGGGGCTGTGGCCAAAGCCAGCAGGGGACACCAGCCCCAGGCACAGGTGCAGGTGTCCTGGGAGGCTGGCCCCTGGGTGAGCTGCCTCAGCTGGGCAAGGCAGTGCTTCTGGCCCTCACCTCAGCCCCAGGCCCTGAGTCCCCAGTGGAGCTCGTCACATTCCTGCGCGGCTCCCTTCCCTCTCCCTCTCACCCAGGTAAGTGGTCGGAGAAACCGCTTTGGCTTTATTTAAAATTTGAAGTGTGGGGGGGGGGAGCGGGGGGAGGGAATTGAGTTCTCTCTTCACGTCTTCAGGGACTCACTGAAACATTTTGCGGTTTATCTTCTGTCCGCTGATGCTCTTATCTACCTTAGCGCAGACATCCCCCAGCAGTCCTGAAAGTGCGTTAATTCTGTCTTCCGAGGCTCAGAGAGGTTAAGAGACACTCGCAAGGTCACGCGGAATTCCGATCCAGCTTTGGAGAGGAGTCCAAAGCCCGCGTTCTCTCTATTGACATCAGGCCTAATGGACATAAGTGCGTAGGGGAGTATAAATATTTATATTCCCAACAGCAGAGTGCTGCTGGGAATTCAGAGGGGAACCGAGGAAGCTTTTGCCAACATCTGGGAGGAAGAACAAGCATCCTCGCCTAGAGTAGAACCTCGTACTATGAGAAGACATGCTTCTCTGAAAGAATAGCTGAAATATAAAAGGGAGAGTGTAGCCAGTAGGGGAGTAAGGGTCATGGTATGTAGAATGTTCTAGAAAGTCTTCCTCGGAGTTCAGCTCTTCAGGTGGCCTTGAGGCTGATGGTATTTGAACAGGTGACAAAGGAGGCGAGTGCCCAGGACCGGGAATGGCTCACGCGGGGATGGAGCTTTCTGGGCCGTGGATCCTCTCCTGCCCTTTTTGGTATTCCAAACTGGAGAAGGTGCCTAATTATGAAAAGCGGCTGAATCAATGTCAGTGTAAAAAGTGGATTTCTCAAAGAGCATCCGTGGACCTCTGCAGCGTGCAGATTTGTGTCCTGTCACTTGTTGGTCTTTGGACGGTGCTGGGCGTCCTGGTCGGGAAGGCCGCTCACAGTCACCGCCCCCACCATTGGGAGCGTCTGACCTGAGGATGTGCAGCAGGATGGTTCATAGAGGAGGTAGATCCAAGGGGAAGTGCGGTGGCCCAGGGGTGGGGACGCTGTCCTCCTCCACGGGCAGAGTTGGCACTTGAGCACACTCTGCTGGCACCAACTGCACCCACATGCCCACCTCTGCAGGTGCAGCACCAGCTGTGCCCTGCACGGCCACCATCTCCTTCCACACTCCTCTCAACCTGCTTCGACCTGAGCGGCACTCTTTGCCGAGGGAGAGGGCCTGCTCAGCGTTGGAAGGAGCTGGGCACCGTGCAGGGCACAGTCGGTGCTAGCCAGAGGGCACTGCCGGTGTCAGTCTGAGGGGTCGCTGCTGCAGATCTCCTGCAGCCTCCTCCCAGGTTTCAAAGAAAGAGCTGCACAGCGAAGGTCTTTGCTGAACCAAAATTCCATGCACCTTGGAACTTAATGACCTTGAATCATTATGCAAATTACCATTTTGTGGACTTTGCTTTAAAATATAGATGAATCTATGACAGATTGGCATGAATTTTGCTTAAAACTTTGGTACAGAGAGTTGGCATTTTAAGTGGTGAAACCCACCAATTCAGAGAGCTCCACCCTCCAGGACGAGCCCTTGCAGAGCATTGGCTGGGGCTCGCTTCATTTCTAAGGGGTTGTTCCCAGAGGCCCTCTCCTTCCGACATCAGGATCTCTGATTCCGTTTAGGGTTCTGCTGGGAAAGGCTGACCAGGGCAGGGCTGGGGGTCGGTGCCGGGGCTGGAGAGCAGGGCAGGGTGGATGGGGACGGCGGATGGGGCGCGAGGCCCCAGCACCAGCGCTTCCCGGCCACACAGCAGTCACCCCCGCCTGCGTGGCTCTCCTCACGCCCACGGTGTGTGAACTCGGGGTATGTCTGAGTGTGTAAAGGAAACTGCTGCAGGACTCACCCTGGTAGGGGTGGCTGGCGTGGCCGGCCAGTGGCTCTGCAGCTCATCCGGGCTCGGGCTGCTGTGGGGTTCTGTCTGCACTGTGGGGCACTTCCACTGCGAGGCTGCTCACCGTCACACGTGGGTGTGAGCTCCCCTGGAGAACGGGAAGGAACAGGGCCAAAGCCACAGCTCTCCACACCTGTGGGCTGGGCCTGATGGCCACCAGCCTCTGCAAGCCTTCCCGAGGTGCCGTGGCCCTCCACGCCGGTCAGTTCTGTTGGTGGGGAGAGGAGAAGGGGCACCGACGTAAGTACTGGCGCCTGCCCTGCTGCTGCGGGACACCCTGCCATGTCCAGGGGTCTCCTGTGGTTCCCTTGTGCGTCTGTCCATCATGCAGTGAACGCCACTGGGCGGAGCCGCTGTCCTAGATCTGACCAGAGTGTCCACAGACCAGGCCGCCTTCGTCCTCACGGATTCTGCAGTGTTGAGAGAGAGAGGTCAACCTGATAAACAGCGGAGCACACGCACGTGCTGTCCAGAGAACCTACTGAGGGGCCAGAGCCGTGTTGTGCGGGAGGCCAGGTGACGAGTGGCGCAGCGTGCCCTGGGAGGGCTTTGGCCACCTAGGCGTGAGAACGACCCGCAAAGTCCTGTGGGGTGAGGGCATTCTGGGCACAGGTCAGCAAGCGCAAAGGCCCTGGGTGAGGCCTGCGTGACGCCTGGAGAAACAGAGACCAGTGCGCGTGGAGCAGGAGTGAGAGGGGGTGTCGTTCTGTGCTTGGAGTCCTGGGGACCTGGCCCCACCCTGTCGGCGCTGCGGGTCTAGGTAAGACCTCTGGAGGGCAGTGCTCCTGTCCCCACGCTGGCTGCCTCAGGCTCACTCTGCTACCTGTGCAGAGTGGGGAGGGCTCAGCAGGAGGACCGGTGGCAGCTGTCCTCACAACCCGGAGCCTGGACTGGCGCGTGGCGGCTGAGATGTGGTCAGACGTGGTCAGGTTCTGGGCAGGATGCTGGCCCAGGGTGGGTGTGGGAGAACGCGAGGCATCAGGACCTGGGCTTTCGGGTCTGAGCTCCTGGAGGGCGGGAGCCATGGGCGAGGCGGGGGGAAGAAGTGAAGAGTGGGTGGGTTGTGGTCACACTGGACGCGGGAAGCAGGCGCCCCAGGCCCTCCTGTGAGCAGGGCCTGCCGAGCAGCCTCTTGGCCTTAGGGTCGTCCCAGCCACTCGGGCAGCTGTGCCAGGGCCATGGGAGTGGCCTTTCGCCTCTGGGATTGGCTGGGATCCCGGGTCGGAGCAGGGGCTTCCCAGAGCCTGCAGTGGAAACCTGGCCTGAGCCCCTCCCGGGAGGCCCCTAGGTGCCCAGGAGAGACTGTGTCTCACTGAAATGTGTCAGACTTGCTAAAGGCTTGTTAATCCATCCACAAGTAGGGGACAGTCCACAGGGCCGGCCCGCAGAGGTGAAAGCAGAATGGAGGGGGACGCAGCTGCAGCCAGCCCGTGGGGGGCAGGGGGGGGGCTGGTGGTGAGAAGCCCCGACCTAGCCCAGGTCAGGCTGGGCCGAAGCCCCTACTCTGGGATGGACGCACTGAGGGGGGACGTGGATGCACAGCCGTGGGCTGGCTGCAGAGCCCGTGCCGACTGCGCTCTTGACCCGTCCACCACTGAGCCCCAACCCCAGCCCTATACTCTTGGATTTTGAAGGGATTCTTTACAAATTAGAGTGATTGGTCCTTTATCTGTGGTGTGAGTTGCAAATGTTTTCTGACAGTTTTTCCTTTGTCTCTTTCTCTGATGGCGCTGTTCCCCCTGTGCAAGGCAAGTCTGGAGGAACAGGCTCATGTGGAAGCTTTATTTTGAGCACCAATTAATAATTTAGTTATAAGAGCCCACAAAATCCAGAGCTTGCCAATTACAGGAACAACTTCCAAAGACACGGGTGGGCAGTGCCCTTATGGAGTCTATTCGTGGTGCAAAGCCAGAGTAACGACGAAGAAGTTGGGAAACCGAAATCAACATGCAGAGGGTTTTAACAGCCTGGAATCAGGAGCTGAGTGTACAAAATAAAATTTAGTAGAAATAATGTTTTGTACTTAGGCTTAGAAACATTAATTCCATATGTTCAAGATGGGGGACATCTGCCTTCCCAGAAATCCGTGGATGTATTAACGTGGGTCTTTGTAGACCACACACTTACCTAAAGTACAAGAAATGCTTTCCTAGGGAGACTCGGAAGGAGACTGTCCCGATCATGGAGAAGGTGGCCCCTCTGGGCTACCCTGCCCAGACCAGAGAAGCGTTTGCACCTTACATCAGGGATGAAGGACTAACCATCTGTGCCGGCTGGGGACACACACCAGGGGCCACGGATGAGTAGAGGGTGGGGGGCAGACATGCCCCGGGACTGGTCGGTCCTTCTGAGCAGGGAGGCCACTGCTTGGTGCAGCCTGGAGCAGCGTGGGCAGATGGGCCCTCTGCAGGGCAGCTGTCCAGCAGGTGTTGTGACCCCTGCCAGGGGCAGGCCTGCTTCTTCCCCTGCTTCTTTCTGTGGCCATGGGTCCTGGGACAGAGCCACAGGCCCTCCAGGAAGGGGGTTGTCCTGCGGTTGAGTGGAGGCGGTTTGGGCCCCGGGTTCTGTCATGTACTTGCAGGACACTGTCTTTGCTTCTTCCTGGTGTCCTCTGTCCGTGGAGAACGAGAGCAGGTGGGGAAAGGGCTTTTCGGCTGACTGAGGTAGATGAAAAGTTTTGGGGGAACTTGAGTCTGTGGGATCTGACATGGAGCTGTGTGAGGCTTGAGTGGCAGCCGGGATCCGGAGCCCGTTTCCTGAGCGGAGTCTGCGCCTTGCAGTCTATGGGCAAGACCT
The DNA here is from genome assembly GCF_052094955.1 of Ictidomys tridecemlineatus. NCBI lineage: Eukaryota > Metazoa > Chordata > Mammalia > Rodentia > Sciuridae > Ictidomys > Ictidomys tridecemlineatus. The sequence goes on along the minus strand of NC_135486.1, from coordinate 3,476,130 downwards.
CAGATGCGCCTCTGCTGACTCACCTGCGGTCAGTGCCCGGTCCTCGTCCTCCCTCCCACGGCTGCTGAGAGCGGTGCAGCGTCCCCCATGGACTGTCCGTGACCCCTGCTTGGGGAAGCCAGAACTGCTCCTGCCGTGATCTGGTCCCACAGGTGCAGGCATCAGCTGAGGACGGGGCCCAAGTGCAGACTTTGATTCTGTGGGTCAGAGTGGCTCTGAGCTTCTGCACCTCTGGTAGCTCCAAGGTGGTGCCACCTCTTCAGTTCAGTATCCCCCCCGAGAAGCAGAGCCTAAAGCAGCACTCTGCAGTGTCCCCCATGGACACTTGTAATGGGGTCACTGCGCCCACTGGCTTGCTTAAAGTGCAGATTCCAGCTGTACCTGATCTCCAGCACAGGAATCTGTAGTGGTAGCACCTAAAAACTGGCTTTTTGAATTGGTACATCAGGTGATTCTTAATCACATTAAAGGTTTTGAATAACTGGCTTTGGGAAAATGGATAGGCCGGTTTTGAGTCATCTTTCTGTTACTATAATGAAATACCTGAGATAATCAACTTCTAAGGAAAAAAGGTTTGGGACTGAGCATGTAGTTCAGGGGTAGAGCACTTACCTAGTACACATTGAGTCCCTGGGTATGACCCCCAGCACTGCCAAAAATCAAAAAAGCCAGCACAGTTGTGCATGCTCTGTCCAGCTTCTTGCTGTCCATGTTGGTGCTGCCGTTCATGATGACAGGCTCCCAGTAAGTTGGGAGGCTGAAACAGGATGATTGCAAGTTTGAGGCCAGCCTCAGTCACTTAGCAAGACCCTCAGCAAGACCCTGTCTCAAAATAAAAAATTAAAAGGAATGGGGAACGGGGCCCAGTGGTGCACATTAGTCATCCCAGCAGCTTGGGAGGCTGAGATAGGAGGATGGCGAGTTCAAAGTCAGCCTCAGCAAAAAGTGAGGCACTGAGCAATTAAGTTAGACCCTGTCCCTAAATAAAATACGAAGCAGGGCTGGGAGTGTGGGTCAGTGGTAAGGCCCCTGGGTCAGATGCCCAGTATGAAAAAAGGGAAAAGGGCGGAGGGTAAGCTCACCTTGGTCTCAGTTCTGGAGGTGGCCGCGTTACTTTTGGGCCCACAGCAAGGCAGCCTACTGTGGTGGAGCAGAGATGAAAGAGTAAGAGACGGGGGTTCTGTGGTCCCCTCCAGGGCACGCCCAAGGCCCTAAGCCTCCCATGAGTCCTGCCTCCGGAAGGCTGCACTCCTCCCAGTAGCACCAAGTGGAGGCTGAGCCTTTAGCACGGGGGCCTTTAGGCTCTGCAGACCCACACTTGGGGCTGAAGAAGTCCTCAGGCCAGAGTGAGCGAGCCCCACACGGGGGAGGGAGCACACGGGGAGGCCGGCTGGGGGCTGCCTGGGGACTTCCCGGCCGAGCCTCTGCTGCCTTTCTTGCCAGCTGCAGGCAGGTGATGTGTGACGAGGCCCCTCCTGTGCCCGGTCCTGTCTTGTTTCTGCAGCCGTCCAGCATGCTGTGCCCACCCCAGGCTGAGGCGCACTGACCATGAGCCTCAACTCCTCCCTCGGCCACAGGAAGGAGCTGAGCGACCTCCCCGCGGAGGAGAGCGGGCCCGGGGGCAGCGGTGTCCCCGAGTTCGTGGCCATCGTGGTCATCGCCGTGTTCGTCTGCCTGGGCAACCTGGTGGTGGTGGTCACCCTGTACAAGAAGTCCTACCTCCTCACCCTCAGCAACAAGTTCGTCTTCAGCCTGACGCTGTCCAACTTCCTGCTGTCGGTGCTGGTGCTGCCCTTCGTGGTGACCAGCTCCGTCCGCAGGGAATGGATCTTCGGGGTCGTGTGGTGCAACTTCTCCGCCCTGCTGTACCTGCTCATCAGCTCGGCCAGCATGCTCACCCTCGGGGTCATCGCCATCGACCGGTAAGCCGGCCTCAGGGAGTGCAGGGCCCGGAGAGGCAGGTCCTGGTCCCCGACTGACTCCCAGGCCTGGCTCGGGGCGGGGTCCAGCCATCTCCGCGGCTCTTGGCTCCTGGCCCGGAGCCCTGCTTCCCTTGCCTGGGTTCGAGTGGACAGTGGGCCCCGTGTGACACCCGGGTCCTCGTCGTCCAGGGCGGCAGCAGTGCGCGTCTGTTCCGTGCAGTGTTCTCCGCCATGTTTACACGGTGACGAAATTGCCCAGTGACAGGTTCTCAGCATGGTGCCCTGTTTTAAGGGACGCGTGACTGCAGTTTTTTGTAAGCTCCGTTGCTTAAAAGCACAAAACAGAGACCGGCCTGGAAACCGCTGACCCTCCTTTTCCCCGTGAAGCGCGGAGCCGAGGAAGGACAGGTGCAGCAGGCTGGGCCGTTCCTCCCGACGTGGCCCGTGGGCTCTCACTTTGGCAATGGCCCCAGCTTGACTGTGGCGCCACATGGGGTCCCTCACTCCTTCACAGTGCAGGACGGAGGGGCAGCAGGGGACAGGACAGCCTGGGCAGTGCAGACAGCGGCACCGGGAGCGGCTGAATGTGCTTGGTTCAGCGGGGACCGTCCCTGCTGGCTCCTCTGGGCCCCACAGGTGCTGCAGACCCCGCTGTCCTGCACTGTCCTGCTGCAGGTCTCAGCCCCTGGCCAGGATTCACTGGCCCTTCACTCCCACGTGGAGAAGGAGGGCGGGTCGAGGTTCCTGCCACGTGGTCAGTGGCCGGCAGACCCGGTGTCCTCACTGGGTGCCCAGGCTCTCTGGACCCTCGGGTGTTCGGTGGTGTGGGGGTGGACAGTCCGTCAGGAGCACAGGCCTCCCCTGGCAGACTCCTGTGGGCCCTCCGCACAGGGCAAGGATGGAGAGGACGTCCGGCCAAGGAGCCCGCCAGCTTCTCCACGTGTCTGGTTTTCCCAGCGATGAGACAGAGAGCAAAAGGAGCAGTGCCAGGGACCTGATCCGCCAGGGACAGTCCCTGCTGCTGTGTTTGCCTCCAGCAGTTTTGGGTGGTGCAGTCGATTTTGAAATAGGCTCTGCACACATGGTTTTGTGGCCTGTTTTGTCATCTTCCGTGGTCTGCAGCTTCTTTGGGGTTGTGGTGCTCCCTGGGTGTGAGGTGCTCCCTGGGTGTGTGGTGTTCCCTGGGTGTGAGGTGTTCCCTAGCTGTGTGGTGCTCCCTGGGTGTGAGGTGTTCCCTGGGTGTGTGGTGCTCCTTGGGTATGAGGTGCTCCCTGGCTGTGTGGTGCTCCCTGGGTGTGAGGTGCTCCCTGGATGTGTGGTGCTCCCTGGGTGTAAGGTGGTCCCTGGGTGTGAGTGCTCCCTGGGTGTGTGGTGCTCCCTGTAAGTGAGGTGCTCCCTGTAAGTGAGGTGCTCCCTAGCTGTGTGGTGCTGCCTGGGTGTGAGGTGTTCCCTGGGTGTGTGGTGCTCCCTGGGTGTAAGGTGGTCCCTGGCTGTGTGGTGCTCCCTGGTGTGAGGTGCTCCCTGGGTGTGTGGTGCTCCCTGGGTGTAAGGTGGTCCCTGGGTGTGAGGTGCTCCCTGGCTGTGTGGTGTTCCCTGGGTGTGAGGTGCTCCCTGGGTGTGTGCTGCTCCCTGGGTGTGAGGTGTTCCCTGGGTGTGTGATGCTCCCTGGGTGTGTGGTGCTCCCTGTAAGTGAGGTGCTCCCTGGGTATGAGGTGGTCCCTGGCTGTGTGATGCTCCCTGGGTGTGAGGTGCTCCCTGGGTGTGTGCTGCTCCCTGGGTGTGAGGTGCTCTCTGGCTGTGTGGTGCTCCCTGGGTGTGTGCTGCTCCCTGGGTGTGAGGTGCTCCCTGGGTGTGAGGTGCTCCCTGGGTGTGAGGTGCTCCCTGGCTGTGTGATGCTCCCTGGGTGTGAGGTGCTCCCTGGCTGTGTGCTACTACCTGGGTGTGAGGTGCTCCCTGGCTGTGTGCTGCTCCCTGGCTGTGTGATGCTCCCTGGGTGTGTGCTGCTCCCTGGGTGTTAGGTGCTCCCTGGCTGTGTGCTGCTCCCTGGGTGTTAGGTGCTCCCTGGCTGTGTGGTGCTCCTTGTAAGTGAGGTGCTCCCTGGGTGTGAGGTGCTCCCTGTAAGTGAGGTGCTCCCTGGGTATGAGGTGCTCCCTGGGTGTGAGGTGCTCCCTGGCTGTGTGCTGCTCCCTGGGTGTGAGGTGCTCCCTGGCTGTGTGCTGCTCCCTGGGTGTGAGGTGCTCCCTGGCTGTGTGGTGCTCTATGCTGTGCATGGTTGTGCCTTTGAGACTCTGAGGTTTCACGGGTCACCCTTCTGAGGGCTGTGTCCCTCGGAATTGCCTTGTTTTCAGGGAGGGAGACGGTGCTTTCCTGCAGCACCTCCAGGTGTAACGGCGCACAACCCCCAGACATTGCCAGCCACGCCCCCAGCCCACCCGCTGAGAACCCCAGTGAGTGGAGTCCACCAGGCTGCTCAGTGGTCACTCAATCTGAGGACACTGGGAAGGAAGGGCAGGAGGGGCCGGGGAGGGGGAGGAAATCCGTCAGGCTGGGTGGACAGACAGCCCACAGAGCAGAGGCAGACGGTGGAAAGAATGCAGCGACAGTCACCAAACCCGCGAGTGGAAGCCGCCAGCAGGGCTCCCGGTGAGCAAGTCACTGCTGCCGGGGTCACGTGTGGTCACCTTGATCCGGGCCTGGGTGGCTGGGCCGCTGGGTGGCCTTCCGCCCACACCGTGGGCCACGACACCCGTTCTGAAGCCGGCAGCTAACGAGGACAGGAGCGCTGGCTCAGGACGAAGGTCGCTGCGCTGTTAGGGCTCCTTGGTGGGGGCAGCCGAGTGCTGCTGCAGCTGGGAGTGGGGACGGCTGGCGGGACAGTGCTGTGGCCGTGGCGGGGGCAGGCCCCCCTGGAGCTGGGCTCCTCACAGGTCCTCCGTTACTCAGGACAACCTCTTTGGGGGCTGAAGGGCTGTGTGCAGGCAGGTGTCTGAGAAGGACGGAGAGCCGCAGGGGACAGCCCTCCCCCGGGGCCTGTGTTGACCCGCAGGGCCAGGGACTTCTTTTGTTCCGTTTTCCTTTGAGCTGACAGGAGCTTCAGTTTACATTGGAGCCTCCAGTCTGCTGCCGGCTCAGGGCACACAGACCAGCTTTCAGTGCCCTCCCCTTGACAGGGCCGTGGATTCCTGCTCCAAGGCCTATACCCCCTCTGCAAATCGGGACTAGAAGCAAGGTGGCCCCAGGGCCTGTGGCTCCTCAGGGGAAGGACCCGAGGGCCTTCCTGCCTCGAGGCCACTCGGGAGGGAGGGGCACTGTCGTGTTGGGCGCTGCCAGTGGCTGGACCTCGTCAAGCAGTGACCTAGAGCCGTGTGCTACAGGCTTGCCGTGAAGTCGTGACACGGCGGAGTGGAGGCCCGCAGGACAGCCCGGCAGAGGACCGTCTGTCGGCTGCAGTTATTTTCATGACTGCTGGAGCAGGGTTGGTCCAAGGAGCCAGGACAGTTAGCCTGCAGCAGCCTGGTCCCCCACAGCCAGCTGACACCCCCGGGTTCTGAGGTCCCCACTCTGTAAAGAGGTGGAGAAAAGCAGGAATCTTGGCCCGTGTCTTCCGAGAAGTGAAGGAATCTTCCTGGAAGTGTCCCCGTCCCTCCCTAGCCAACTCCTTCACATTCCTGTTGCCTGGATAGCGTCATGCAGGTCAGTGGCTCAGCTGGGCACTTGGCAGGGGAAAGAGGATGCACAGCTGCTTGAGTCACCTCAGGGCTCAGAGGGCCCACTGTCCCCAAGGGTCATAGGAGAGGGCTGGGGGCAAGGGGAACAGGCGAGAGCAGGCCCTGCCCACTGCCATCTGCCTCTCAGGCTCTGAGCCAACCACTCCTAGGAGCGGGCCTGGCCTGGAGGTGGGCATGGGGTGCTTCTTCCCGCTCACGAAGGAAGCGCCACAGCTCTGGGGGCTGAGCCAGAGCGCGGGGAGCAGAGCCGGTGGGAGCACAGCAATGGGAGCAGAGCCCGTGGGAGCAGAGTCTGTGGGAGCAGAGCTGGTGGGAGCAGAGTCTGTGGGAGCAGAGCTGGTGGGAGCAGAGCTGGTGGGACCAGAGCTGGTGGGAGCACAGCAATGGGAGCAGAGCCAGTGGGAGCAGAGCCGGTGGGAGCAGAGCTGGTGGGACCAGAGCTGGTGGGAGCACAGAAGTGGGAGCACATTGGTTGGACCAGAGCTGGTGGGAGCACAGCAGTGGGAGCATAGCAGTGGGAGCACAGCTGGCTCCCAGGCATCTCCTCCCCAGCTGCACACCCTCTGCAGAGGCAGACCCACGTGTGGGTGCAGCGGCAGCCACGGCAGGGCCCTCTCCCCAGGCCAGATGTTGGCCCGACTCCGCTGCAGATCCGAGCAGCCCCCCTGAGCTGTGGGGACACTGGAGGCAGCCTCTCCTAGAGGCAGCCTGTCCTGGAGGCAGGTGGCACTTCAGCTCTGGGACCAAGGGTGACGCAGAAAGTGCTGCTGGAGGGTGTCTCATGATGACCTGGAGGTCACTCTCTGCATCCTGCTGCTTAGGGCAGCATTGGTGTGGCCACACTGTCCCCCACGCCGTCCTCACAGGAAAGTCCTGCTCACGTAAGCGGCGGTGCCGTGGAGGGAAGTCTGGACGGGGCTACTCCAGCCCCGAGGTCTGAGTTAGACTACACAGCTGACCTTTACCAGTGCCCATTCCCAGTTAAAGGTCCAGTCCGGGGCCGTCTGGCCGCCGCTGCCTGCCCACCCTCTGCATCTCGTGTCCCACCCCTGCCCACTGTGCCCTTCCTGACAGAGCGGCACCAGCTTGCCCTTCCACCTGCCCGCACACCTGCCCAGCTCGCTTTCTGCCTGGCTGGCCCTGGGCAGTGTCCCCCTCCTTTCCAGGCCTGGGTGTTGGTGTTGCCCCTTCAGGAGGCCTGTTCGCCCATCTGACTTGGGTCTGTGAGCCGACTGGGGCCCCGACCTGTCCCTGGTCCCTGGACTCTGGAACATGGTGGCTTGCCAGGCACAGCTCACTTGTGCGGTGGGGACCATGGGGTCAGGTGGCCTGCGTTCACCTTGTTTCTTCTCTTGGTCGGGCGGGCCCTGGACTCTCCAGTGACCTTGCCTGTGGAAGGAGAGCCACACACCGCGACTCACAGCTGTGAGGTCTGGCCTGTCCCACTCCCAGCCCCGCTGCCGCCCGTCTGCCTTCCCTCCGCTGCTCCTCATCTATATGTCCAGGCCACACACAGCAGGCTTTCAGGAAATGTCCACTGAGCCATGTCCACGTTCTTCATGTTCTTTTTTTTTCAGGGCGGGGGGCGTACTAGGGATTGAACTTGGGGCACTCGACCACTGGGCCACATCCCCAGCCCTATTTTGTACTTTATTTAGAGACAGGGTCTCACTGAGTTGCTTAGTGCCTCACCACTGCTGAGGCTGGCTTTGAACTTGTGATCCTCCTGTCTCAGCCTCCCCAGCCCTGGGATTACAGGCATGCGCCACCCGCCCGGCAACCTTTGGGTTCTTTAAGATCCTGGACACTGATCTGAGTGGATTACCATCAGCAAGAGCAGCTCTGTGACCCCCGCAGAGGCCCAGGGGTGCCTGCAAGTGCTGCTGTGTTGGTGGGTGGGTTCCCCAGGACTGTACCCTCGCCTCTGGCTCAAAGCCCAGGTTTCCTGCGGCGGGGAGCACACCAGTGTCCCTGGGATCTCAGGCACCTTCCTGGAGGCCAGCGTAGTTTCAGAAGAGTTAGGCCGGGGACGCCAGGATGCGGAAGGCCACCTGGAAGCAGCACCTCCAAGGTCTGCTCCCCCAGTGCCCGCTGGCCCATGCCCAAGGGCCTGCAAGCTGTGTGATGGACGGCCGGCCACTCCTGTGGGGAGGGCTGGGTGGGCCGGGGCGTGGGGCCCCTGAGAGCAGGTGCCGCCCCCCTTGACGCCCTCTCTTGCCTCCCTGCCCTCTTCCAGCTATTATGCCGTCCTGTACCCCATGGTGTACCCCATGAAGATCACGGGCAACAGGGCCGTGCTGGCGCTGGTCTACGTCTGGCTGCACTCCCTGGTGGGCTGCCTGCCCCCGCTGTTCGGGTGGTCGTCGGTGGAGTTTGATGAGTTCAAGTGGATGTGCGTGGCCGCCTGGCACCGGGAGCCCGGCTACACTGCCTTCTGGCAGATCTGGTGCGCACTGTTCCCCTTCCTGGTCATGCTGGTGTGCTACGGCTTCATCTTCCGCGTGGCCAGGGTCAAGGCGCGCAAGGTGCACTGTGGCACGGTGGTCATCCTGGAGGAGGACGCCGGCAGGAGCGGAAGGAAGAACTCCAGCACCTCCACCTCGTCCTCGGGCAGCAGGAGGAGCGCCTTCCAGGGAGTGGCCTACTCGGCCAACCAGTGCAAGGCCCTCGTCACCATCCTGGTGGTCATCGGTGCCTTCATGGTCACCTGGGGCCCCTACATGGTGGTCATCACCTCCGAGGCCCTCTGGGGGAAGAATTACGTCTCCCCAGCCCTGGAGACCTGGGCCACCTGGCTGTCCTTCACCAGTGCCGTCTGCCACCCGCTGATCTATGGGCTCTGGAACAAGACTGTCCGCAAGGAGCTCCTGGGCATGTGCTGTGGGGACCGCTACTACCGGGAGCCCTTCGTCCAGCGGCAGAGGACCTCCAGGCTCTTCAGCATTTCCAACAGGATCACAGGTGACTTGGGAAGAGTTAGGAAGGGACCCACTACCAGGCAGTGTGGGGGGGCTTTCTTCCCAGATGCTCTGTGGTGGGCGGGTTCTCCTGTGGCCTCACCTCCTGCTCAAAGCACAGACTTCTAGCTGCACGCGGTGGCACAGGCCTATGAGCCCAGGGATTGGGAGGCTGAGGCAGGAGGATCGTGAGTTCAGAGCCAGCCTCAGCAATAGTGAGGTGCTAAGCCACTCAGTGAGACCCTGTCTCTAAATAAGATGCAAAATAGGCCGAGGGTGTGGCTCAGTGGCCGAGTGCCACCGAGTTCAATCCCTGGTACCAAAAAAAAAAAAATCCAAGCACAGGTTTCCTGTGGGTAAGGAGCACACCTGTCCCTGGGGTCCCAGACACCTTCGTGCCACCCAGGGGGCCAGCGTAGTTTCAGAAGAGTTAGGCCAAGGACACCAGGATGCGGAACTCTGTCTTCCAAAGCCCCGTCTGGGGCCCTGGTCTCAGGGCAGTTGCTTCCAGTGGAGAGAAGGGGTCTGTGCGGCGCAGGCCTGCCCGCCCCCTCCCCTCGCTGCGTCCCCTGCCTGGCTCCCCGCCCAGCCAGCTGCTCACCCCGACCTCCCTCCCAGGTCAGGGGTCTCTCAGTGCCAGACTCAGCCCTTCACTGAGATGTCACCAGGAGGACCACCTGCCCCTCCCTCTGCCGGCTGACCCCAGTCAGTCTCACCACACTCTGGGACCCAGAGGGAGCCCGCCTGCCAGGGCTCAGGTTTCTCTCACTTTTGAAACAGTTTTAGGCTTGCAGGAGCTGGGACACAGGACAGGAGCTCCGCAGCCCAGGTCCCCAGGCTCACCGGGCCCTGCGGAGCCTGCCTCCCAGCAGGGAGACTGGACCTGGGCGGGAATGTGCTGGCGATGGCCCTGGGTCCTGCACTGGCCGAGCCGCTGGCCCCTGGTGACTTCCATGGCAGTCTCTGTTAGTCACCCTTCTCCTCCCTCCAGCTGCGGTGGCTCTGGCTGTGGGTCCTAGCTCCTCCACCCGCTGTGAATTTCCCCTCATGAAATGGAGGGGTCCCCACTCCCCCTCAAGAGGGAGAAAGAAGTGACTTCTCGTAGCAGGGACACTCAGTGGCAGAGGTGACAGGGCATACTGATGGCTTTCCTGGCGTTTTCCGAGTGTCGTCCTGGAGACAAGATGCCAGTCTGAGGGCTTTAGTTCAGTCATGGAGAGAAGCTCCTGCTGTGTCCTCGCTGCCTGTGCAGGGCGACCTGTGCGCCGGCAGGACCCTGTGCTGGCGAACTTGAGGACGAGGCAGGAAACAAGGAGGATGGCGGGGAGGGGGCAGCCAATGGGGCATCTGCTTGCTGCCCAGTTCCCAGGCGCCTCGCCATGACTGTCCTCGGGGTCCCGCGGCTCTGACCAGGGCCGGTGGAGAGCAGCTGCCCTCTGTCCCACGTGGTGAAGGGCTGTCCTGTGGGTGCCTCGGGTGGGAGAGCTCGTGGATGATGGGCTCCGAGTCCTTGGCCTCCTCCAGGGACAGGACCCGGGGAATCCCTCGGTTCCTCCTGGCAGGGCCTATGGCAGCAGGAGGCAGCGGCAACGGTAGGAGCCGCGCACCCTGACTGACCAGGCAGGACGCTGGTGCCCCTGTCTCAGCTCTCTGTGGCAGGGCTTTGGCCTGCAGCTGATCCCTAAACCCAGAGGTCTTTCCTGCCACAAACCTGCCTCTGGGCCCCCTCCTGTCCCCCGGAGTGCCCCAGAGCTCCTGTGCGGAAGGATGGTCTGATCCATTCCAGAGCCAGCAAGAGTGCCCTGGGGCTCTGTCTTGGTCCTGTGGGTGTCCCTTTGCAGGGCACCTGGAAAGCTTTCACCAACAGGGTGCAAAGGCAGAAGCACATTCCGCAGTGCCCCGAGTCCCCGCTGACTGGAAGGCCTCACGTGACAGCGACCCCTCAGGCTGCAGGTCTCAGCCACCATCCGTGGTTCAGTCTCTCATTTCTGTTGGCCTGGAGTGGAAGCTTTCTGTGGGGTACCATCTGCCCCTGGGCCACCAGACCTTCTGCCTGTGGGGTCACCGGCATGTTCTCACTGGGGTCCCACCTAGCAGCTGAGGTGTCTGGGCCTCCTGGAGGTTGTGGCAATGCGCCTCATGGTGGCGGGGGGGTCACCCTGAGTGGACCTTGGCTTCAAGTGATGAAAGGTGTGCCCCATGCCAACACTGGCCTTAGGCTGCTCACCCCAAGTCCAAAGCTCGCAGGCAGAGGGAGGAGGGGCCTTTGGGAGAGCAGGCAGCCCTTCCGCCTGCAGCGCCAGGCCTTGGGAGCACGGCCGGACACAGGTGCCCTCACCTGGGGCTGCGCTCCGGGCTCCTGCGCTCCGGCCTCCTGAGAAGGAGGCTGCTGCCTCCCAGCAGGCCCTTTGAGGTGCCAGGGCTGAGGGGAGGTGAGGGAGCCCTTGAACTTGCCCCTTTGCTTTTCTGAGTAGCTTCCTGGTGGCACCTTTGGGTTCTGGGTTCCTGCAGGTGCCTGCTTCACCCCGGAATCTGTCGTGGTTTCACTTCTAAAAGGATCAGTGGCTTCTACCCACCACGTGCTCCTGGGAGCCGCAAGCCCAGGGCCCGTCCCACTGTGCTGCTTTTTTAGGGGTTGGATTGGGCCCCAGAGATGTGTCGTTCCTCGGGGAACGTTGCAGGGTGCCTGGACTTTCCGGCGGGAAGTGCTGGGTAAGCAGCGATGCCACCTGGTGCCCAGCCACAGTGGTCAGGCACAGATGGTCCTCCCACTGGTGGATGCTGAGACACGTTCCAGGCATTTGCCACGGCCTCAGAGATAGTGTCCAAACCCATGTGGCGTCCACCCCTGCAGCTGGCAGGGGCCCTGCGGTGCTGCTCTCCACACCAGGCCTCCTGTTGAACACAGCCGTGATCTGCACCCAGACCTGGGGGAGTGGCCAGGTGCAGGGAGGTGCTGGGTGTCCTCTGGCCCCAGCCTGTAACCAACACCCAACAATGGGGAAAGCAAAAGTGCATCTTCTTGTGGGGTTCCCAGAGGTGGTGAAAAGAAAGTTCTGAGGGAAGCTTGCTGGGACTGACGCTCCGTTGCCACCACCATTTCCTCCCTGGCTCCAGAGAAGAAAGGAAGTAGTACATTCTGACACTTTGTACCCTCAGAGGCACGAGGAAGAAATCAAAGATTGAGGTGTTCTACTGGGAGTGTATGATAGAATACAAGAGCGTCTTTAAGGTAGATCATTGTCTTAGGCCATTTTCTGCAGCTGTGACAAAACACCTGAGGTCAGATAGTTTCTAACGGACAAGGATGATTCTGGAGTCTGAGAAGCCCAGGAGCGTGGTGTCACTGGGCAAGGGCCTCTGTGCCATGTCATACCGCGGCGGAAGATGGAACAGCAAGAGCAAGTTGAGGCCAGACTCACTTTGACACCACACCCACTCTCGAGGTCACGCACCAGCCTCTAGAATAATGAGGTTGACCCATTCATCAGGCCTCACCTCCCAACACCGCTGCCCGGGGATGACGTTTCCAACCCGAGCCTTGGCGACCCATGCCAGCCACGCAGTCGTCACATCTGCTGGGCAGGAGGTCTTCCTGGGCATCTCAGGAGTTTTGCGTTTGTCTTCTGTTTTACTTTCTCAGAGCCTTTTGGGCCTGGTCCTTTTCCGGGAGCTCCAGCCCCGGGTCTTATGGAGTCTTTATTTTCGCTCGGTGGGTTCCCCGTGGTGGCTTTTCCTTAAGCTCCTTGCAGGTCTCCCCAGGCCCCCGGCCCCCATCTTCCTGCTGGTGCTTTCCCGGCTGCTGCTGGTGCTTGCCCGACCCTTCCCGTCCAGCACCGCAGCCTGGGCAGGCGGCTGGGAAGCCATGCCCGCAGGGTGCCTGGGATGCTCGAGGGGTGCCCTGCAGGCCCGCCCCCCAGGCTCTTTGGCCTGGCCCTGGTCCTTCTGGGCAGGTGAGGGGCAGCTCTTGCTCTCCGTCTCCAGGGCTGCTAGCTTCTCCCGGGGAGGGGTTCTCGGTCCGCCCTCCTGGCGGGTCCAGTGGGACTTCTCACTCCCGGTGTCCCCCGTGTCAGCCCACCCTGGCTGTGCCCACGACTCCCACCTCTGCCAGCCCTGGGGGTCGGGCATCGAGGCTGAGGGCCGAGAGGCCTAGGGCCCTGCTTGGCCTGCCTGCAGCAGCGCCTGGCCTCGGGTGCCCACGCCTGCTGGCCCTGCCCTGCCCGCCTTGGTCCCCTTCCCAGGCCGAGTCCCATCCTTACATGTGTTTCCAGCTCTCAGCATCCTGTCCTCCTTTGTATTCGAGCAGGATTTCGGGAGGGGGACCCGGGGTCTGACCTCCGCATCCGCCTCACTGCCGGGCTCCCGGTGGAGACCCGAGGCCTGTCCCAGTGGGATGGGCAGGGGGACGGGGGGCAGCGGAGGTCTCCTCCAGGGCGCAGAGCGAGTTTTGCCAGGGAGGCCAGGCAGAGGGGCGTGGGGGTCAGCCACTGGTCACCGTGTCACACACCCCTGTTGCTTTTCAGACCTGGGCCTGTCCCCGCACCTCACGGCCCTCATGGCAGGAGGCCAGCCCCTGGGACACAGCAGCAGCACGGGCGACACTGGCTTCAGCTGCTCCCGGGACTCGGGTAAGCTTGCTGGGGGGCCTTCTGCCGCTGTGCCCCGCGGCCCTGTGAGAAGGCAGCTCTGGGCCGCTCTCCTGCCCGGGGTGGCTCTGTGGTCGAAAGTGTCAGAAGTTGATTCAAAAGTAATTTGTTTTCTAATTCTAATAACCTCTGACCAGAAGGCCTGGAGTCCACCTGCTGGCCTTGTCTCCCGCTGGCCCTGGGCAAGCTGCTTCGTCTCACGCACCCAAGGGTCCCCACTTGGCAAAGCGGGGCAAAAGCCCCGGTATCAGAGGGCGTCTGTCCCTGGCATAGAGGAAGCTCCCGGCGAGCTGTGGCCTTGTCATTGTGGTCCACCTCGCCTCCTGCCTGGGAGAAGCACCTCCCAAGCCCACCCAGTCTCGCTGAGCCCCTCCCTGCCCACTGGGCCTGCACTGTGAGCCCCGTTCTGGGACTGTGGGCCTGGGTGAGCCCCCCACCCAGAGGCTGCCAGGGTCTCCATGGGGCCAGTGAAAGAAGCAGGGCACTGGCCACACCTGTCACCCGTCCTGCTGGGGCATGAAGGTGGCAGTGCCCAGCTCACAGCAGTGGCCTGGGCAGGGGTGTTCCACTGGCCGCTCCCCAAAATCCTTTGTTTTTCCTTTTGATTCCCTAAGAACTTCAAGCTTCCAAGTCTCCGTGTTTGTGTAGCACTTGTCTCAACCATGGGCACATGGCACCCAAGGGGTCCCCCAGAGACCCTCTCCCGCAGCCCTGCCCGCCTGCCCCTCCTAGTCTGGCAGCACCCGTGTGGGTGGCTCATAGCCCACTGCCCAGGGGGGACACCGCGCGGGTTCTGTGTATGGAGGCCGCCCCCTGCTGTGTGCGGACCCCAGAGTGCAGTGATGGCTGGGGCGGTTCGGGGAGGTGCTGCAGGGCAGTTCGCTGCCCCTGACCAGGGTTTGAAGGAAGGGAGAGGGCCGAGGGGTGTGGGGAGGGAGGGGACCTGGCGTTGCTATCAGACTGCACAGTCCACCCTCTGCCTCAGGGACAGACGTGATGCTGCTGGAAGACTGTGCCTCTGAGGACACCCCGCCCGCCCACTGCACCTGCCCGCCCAAGAGGAGGAGCTCGGTGACATTTGAGGATGAAGTGGAGCAAATCAAAGGTGGGTCTCTGTGACGGACTGCTTCAAGAAAAGAGCGGGGACAGGAGGATCTGAGGGAGACGGCTTGGCCAGGCCCTGCCCGCCCCAGACCCCCCCCATTCCCATCCCTGCCGGTCTCACTGGAGTCCGCGGGCTCCCAGCTCAGAGCAAGCGGCATCTAAGCCGGGAAAGCAGCTGCCCAGCTGCCCGCACACCGCCCAGGTCCTGGTTCCCTCTCGGTTAGGAACGTGGACCTGGCCTCTGAGGCACAGCTCCTTCCAGTTGGCCAGCGAGGAGAAGCCGCAGCTGCCCCTAAGCTGAGGTGGGCGCTGCAGCCCCTCCCTCCATCTCCCGCTCGGCCTGTTCTGAACACCCTGCCCCTGCTGCTCTGGGCCTCGGGGTACAGCCTGCCGAGTCCAGGGACCACCACGGAGCCACCAGCTGCCCACAGATTTCAGACTCTGTTCCCTGAACTCGAGGGCGGGCAGCAGCAGCGTGGCTGGGAGGTGGATGTGGCGGAGGGGCCGGGGCTTTAAGTCTCCAGAATGGTGAATGCAAACATGAGGACGGGCCCAGCAGAGTCTGTAGCGCATCATTCGTTTCTTCTACTTTCTCTCTACACAATTAATGTCCTGCCTGAATTCAGAGTGAACACAGAGGTGGTCATGCAGGGCAGCGAGGAAGAGACCGAGTCATCCACTGCACAGAGTCGAGAATGGAGCGTGGACCAGCAGCCACACAGGCTTCATAATTATCATTTTTACAGAAATGATCATCCCACCCAGGACCACCTGTCCCTTCACACCTGCATCCTGGGAGGGCAGCTCTGAAAGCACCTTTTTGCAGGCCTGAAAGAGAAGGCACTGGCAGGGTGCCACCCTGCCCCGTGAGGGGCAGAGCAGGGAGGCTGGTCCTCTCCTCTCTGCCCTCCTGGAGAGTGGCATGTAAGCTGGGCATATGGCCCACGCCTGGAGTCCCTGCCACTCAGGAGGCTGACTTAGGTTGAGGCAGGAGAATGGGAAGTTCAAGGCCAGCTCAGCAACCCAATGAGCACTTGAGACCTTGTCTCAAAAGAAAGATTAGCGGATGCAGCTCAGTGGTGGAGCCCCTGAGTGTGATCCCATGCTGACACAAAAGGCAGGGGGTGAGTAGGTTGCTGCTCCTTAGGAAATGAGAAAGGCAGTGCGTCTGTGATGTAGGGCCAGGGTGTGACGTGAGGAGCGGCCTCCCTGTCCTGTTCGTGTCGGTCGCCAGCGGTCCCAATCCTGGTAGGGTTCCTTAACATCTCTCCACCCTGAGGTCCCATGGCTTAGGAAGCTCTAGCAATGTGGAGAGGAGAGGGCTGGCATCTGGGTCTGTAGTGGTCGCAGCCACGGATGGTACCCGAAGCTGGGGATCCGGAAGAGCAGAGAGCTCTTCCCAGATGGCTGAGCATCTTGAAAGGAACTCACTTGTACTGCAGAGACCCTAGGAAGTAATTGCCCTCCTCTGTGCAGATGAGGAACCAAGGCCAGACTCAGTAACTTCCGAGAGTTTCTGGGTAGCGAGTTGGGAGTCCAGGATGGTAGCTGGGGAGTCTGGCGTCTGCCACCTCCGTGTGCCTCCCCTCTCAGGGCAGGGCAGCTGCGGCCGCCTCTGCAGCACAGCCACTGGTCCTGGCCCTCTGCTAACTTCTCTCTGCCCTCTCCCCAGAAGCTGCCCGGAACTCTGTCCTCCATGTGAAAGCCGAAGTACACAAGTCCTTGGACAGCTATGCAGCCAGCTTGGCTAGAGCCATTGAGGCTGAGGCCAAAATCAACTTATTCGGGGAGGAGGCTTTGCCGGGTGTCTTATTCTCAGCACGAACTGTCCCAGGGGCTGGCCCCGGGGGTCGCCGAGGCAGCAGGGCTCTTGCGAGTCAGCGGCTGCAGCTGCAGAGCATTGAAGAGGGGAACATTTTAGCTGCAGAAGAGAGATGAGGGCCCCAGGAAGGGCTGGGCTGGATGGAGCCAGGGGTGCTGGCCTTCACGGAGTCCCCGGCCATCTGTGCCAGGGCCTGGGACATGTCATCACGCTCAGGGAAGGAAGCGCCTGGTGTGCAGCCGCGGAGGGACTGAAAATGATGGCACCGGTCTGTGACTTCAGTATCTGCTGTGAGATGTGTGTCGGCTGCTTCTGGGTCCCAGTGACAGAACCAGAGGCATCTGAAGCACCCAGGGAAGATGGAGGTGTGGCCCACAGGAGGAGCAGGGACTTGGAGGAGACCACTGTACGGACCCTTTTCTCTTCTTCACAACCTGTACCAGGAGTCCAGCCGCACACTGTCCCCGACGCCTTGGGCAGAAGCGGCCTAGTGTGGCTGAGCGCAGCAAGGCACTCCCTAACCTGCAGCTTGTCCTGAGCTTTGTGGGCTCCAGGCAGGCAGCATGGGGCAGCCACAGGTACCCAATAGTCCACGGGGAGCATCCAGGAGCAGGGATCTGGTTAGGACCTGGCCCACAGGCTGCAGGACCCTTCCACCTCCCCACTGGCAGATTTTTTGGTATTTCAAAAGAAGGGAGAAACCACTATAAATAAGACAGAAAAGGCAGGTACCAAGTGTTCCACTTCCAGAATTTAACAAGCAAACACATCTGGTGAGGACAGGTCAGTGCGTCACTGAGACTGACTAGGGTTGTGGCACCAAGCCAAGCCAAGAAACAGACACTGTTAGTAGGAGGGCAGTTTCTGCTGGTCCTGTCTAAGTGCCCTGTGAGAAGGGCTGGCCTCGGGGCCACACGGCTACTCCTGGGAGGAAGTTCCTGTTACTGTGGCCCGGGGGCAGCACAGGATAGAAGGCACTGTACCTGGACTAGGCAATTCGAGTCCTGGGCCCGGCTCTGCCTCGGCCCCCACATCATGGGACACCCTGTCACCTCTCGACATCCTTTGTAAAATGGGAAAGGGGAGTGGGGAGTTGACCTGTGGTCTCCGAGATCATTTCTAGCTTCTGCTCTTCTAGGATATCGCTGAATTGATAAATTAGATACAGGGAAAAAACCTTCGGAAGTGGAGCACGAGACCAGAACTGGTACACCTGGGTGTAGCTCCTGATGGGTGTGAAGCACTGCCAGTCCGCCCTGGCCATGGCCTGTGTGGCTTGCTGTTTGGAGCACAGCCCTGACGGAGTGCCCAGCCACAAGAGTGAGGGAGGAGGAGGGTGTGGCCCCAGAGGTGGAGGCACAGTGGTGAGGTGTTTCTGTGGCCAGGTTCCTCTCTTCCTGTTGATTTGCATCAGCCCTTGGAGTGTGGGCTTGTAGTTGCTGTGGTGAACTCCCTCCTGTGCTGCCCTTCTGCCTGGTGATCACCCAAGCCAAGTTCAGGACTCTCCCTTGCCCTGGTCAGCAGGGGTACTTCCAGAACTTGCTGTGGATGCTTCCAAAGTGTGCCTCTTGGGAGTCTCACCATCCTCTGGAGAGGCAGCCTTTGCCGTGTGGCAGATACCAGTGGCTGGCTGGTCCCTGCCCTGCAGCTCACGGAAGACCTTCTATGAGGCTAGGGCAGCCACCTCATAGTGCCTGACCTCAACAAGGCAGGTACACTGGCTTCCGCTGCTGGCCCACAGGCAGCCCACGCTCCCGCTGCCAGGTGGTGTCCGTTTTCTATGTATATCTGTGTGCATCCTGTCCTGTTTCAGAAGGGACCATGTTCCTGATTAGTATGCACAGAGGTAGAACAGGGCAGAACCTTACCTCTGGAATGAGTTCCTGTTTAGGGATTTCTGAGTGCAGTAAACTGGCTTGGGACCCAAGGGCTGAGGAAATCTCCCGATTATGCTGCTCTAGGGAAGGAATGCAGACTCCAAGCCCCCACTGCTGGCCACAGACCAGCTGGGATACAGTAGGATCTAGTCTGAATTATCCTAGAAAAACTGCATCTCACAAAAGGATTCACCTTCCTTACTGAGTGAGGTCCATTCATTTTACTCTTCTACTGGACACTGCACACTTGCTGTTTGCGAAGCACCAAGCTAGGTGCTAGGGGCAAGAACACTAGAGTATTTTCTCCCTAATTTTGGGAGAAATACCTGGGAAATGTGATTCTAATACAAGTCAAGTAGTGATTCTAGAAATAGAGGTGGGTATTTCCAACCAGGGAGTTATGGAGACCCCCAAATTGGTGACAGTGCGGCTGTCTTGAAGGATGTCTGGAAACTAGAACCATATTCTGCAGTATTCAGAAATTCAGATTGGCTCGGTTGAGCTAGAGGGATGTGTGTGCAGGCACCAGGGGGCAAGAACATTCTATAGTCCCCAAGCATTTTGGAGAACACTGCTTTTGCAGCTCAGAACCCCCAGCTAAACCCACGCTCATACGTGGTGAACCCATGGACAGTGCAGGTGGGACATCTGGCCACTTTTATTTAAAAACCTCAGTCCTGGCAGGGGTGTAGCTCAAGGGTAGAGTGCTTGTCTACCATGCATGAGAGTCCTGGGTTCAATCCTCAGGACCACGAAAAAACATAACAAAACACAACAAAAATAAAAATCCAGACCCACATCTTCTGGATTTGTTGAAAGGGGAAAACTTGTAGGGCTTTTGCAAGTCTTTGCTTGTTTCACTGAGATTTACATCTGGCTCGGCCCTGTGCTGCTCTGGATGCCAGCAGTGGGGGCTGCTGTGGCCCAGGAGGCACAGGGCCCCACGCGGAGGAACCCAGCTCAGCACCTGGCCCTTTCTCTGGCCACGTGAAGATGAGCTCAGGTCCTGAGACGCCAGGTGGCAGCAGCATGGCTGAGAATGAGAGGACTGGTGGCTGAGGGCCACCCTGCTTTGATCCTCCCCGCCCACTGTTCCCATTCATTTAGTTACCACCTCTGCTCAGCTGTATGGCCCTAAGCTAATCAGCTCCTGGAGCAGTGGGTGGAGAGTCAAGACAGGACCACCTGATGCTCAGGTTCCTTGATTCTCATTTGCAGAGCTGCTTGGGGTCTTTCTGCAAAGAATCGAACCACCAATACACTAACTCAATATTTGCAACAGGCCAAGGCAGACAGGGCCAGAGCAGGAGAGGGAGGAACAGTGCACTGACTGGGAGGGACTGAGCACTGTGAGCTCTGACAGCCTGCCCCAGAAGCGGGATGCTGGGGTTCTGTGGTGTGCTCAGGCTGCCGCCTAGTGGCTGGGTCTTCTGGGCAAGCTGCTTGGTTTCATGTGCAAAGTTCTGGAATCTGTTTCGGTGTGAGACACAAGAGTTTAGGGAGGAGTCCCTCAGAGGGATGACAGGAACGTGGGCAAAGCACCCAGGGAGGGCCTAGGCTGCGGGAGAGCAGGGCCAGTGGCTCTTCTCCTCAGGCGCTCCCCGATCAGGTTGGATTGTTCCTTTTACAGGGGTCTCCCTGGCAAAAAGTGAGAAGTTGTTGAAAGATAACTTTATCCTAGAATGGAGGTGCTGACAGCTGTCATTTGCTGAGCAGCACAAAAGGACTGTGAGGAAGGGGACGGCAACAGGGAGGTAGGGAGGGAGTGCTGAGTAGCACCAGGAGCCTAAGGAGTCTGAGGGAGCAGGAGCCTCTACTAGAAACGCCCTTCCCCCATGCGAATGGCTCTTTGCAAAGACAACGTGCTTCTGTGTCGCCCTGAATGACCATGAGAGAGGATGAGTCCCAAATCACGATCTTAATTCTACAGAGCAGGGGCATCCTCACTGGGAGGTGCTCCTCAGGTGGTGAGGACAGCTCTCCCCAGCAGTGACAGGCTTGATGGGTTGTGGCTCTTTGGTCACAGCACCCAGAGCTCCAAGCCTCTGAGGGAGGAGGCAGAGACAGGCATCCATGCTGCTACCTGCAGTGAACACAGAACCCACAGGGGAGAGGAAGTCAATCTCAGCCTGATGCTTGGAAAAATGGCCATGACTAGCCATAAATGAGGATGGGAAGGGCAGACCAACGCCATCCTTATGGTCAGAGAGGGGACAAACAATCCAGGAAGGCCCAAGAAAACTGCCTGAGGTCTCAAAGAGTTAAGCCAAAAGCAGGGCCAAACTCCAGGTCTTCTCCACAAAGAGAGGGAGTCTTCTCTTTGTAGCCCCAGAGGATGAGGGATAGTTAAAAGTCGCTGTTAACACTGGGTGCAGTGATAGCCGCCTGCAATCCCAGTGGCTAGGGAGGCTGAGGGAGGAGGGTCGCCCTTTCAAAGCCAGCCTCATCAACTCAGCAAGACCCTGTCTCTAAATAAAATATAAAAAGGGCTGGGGATGTTGCTCAGTGGTTAAGCACCCCTGGGTTCAATCCTTGGTACCAAAACAAAAAACAAACAGTCACTGTTATCAGAACAGGCCAGAGGCTCTGTAAGGTAGGCAGAAAGAACTACCATCAACCAAAGGGCATGGGAGGTGTTAATATCTGCAGCCTGATCTCAAAAACTGAAAACACAAGGAAAGCAATTAAGATTTGTTGAGAAGAATTCAAAGCACAAACCCAAATCTGCATAAGATTACCAGGAACACAGTTTTGGCCAGTGTTCCTTTTAACACTGGATATAATCCACATAGCTGTGTTCATTTCCCTCAGAGGCATTTCCTGAGCAGTCACACTCCTCCTTTCCTCCACACCACCATTCTGAGATGCCATGAACCAATGCCAATCACCCCAACTCCTGGCAGTCAAGACCCACCGAGCGCAGCGCAGGCTGTGCCTGTCCATCAGTGTCTGCACACGCCCAAGGGACAGTCCTGCGCTGTGTTCTGACAATGGACACCTGAATGCACTGGGTGTTAAAAGCTGCACTACAAACAAAAAGCCCAACTAATCCTGAAATACATTTAACTTGAATTTTTGGGATTTTCTTTTTTTGAAGAAAAATGTTTAGGATTATAATCAATATTTATAAATAAGTGTTATTTAGAATAGGTTTGTCTGATTAAATGTGTTTCTGGTACATGTATAGTGGTAGAAATTGTGACTCTGCACTGGGACTTGGGCCTGTGGATGATTCTGGGTGCCTCTCCCCTCCCCGTTTTTGCAGTCCTGTTCCTATCTCTGGCCTCCCCTGAGGGAGAGGACTCCGGGGCAGATTATTACTCAACAGGTATATCCATTCATGCATTTTCATAACTCCCCATGGCAATTACATTCATGGAATATCATTAAACGAATAATTCTCAGCATGCCCAAAAAACACTCTTAAGCCCAAAGTTTTAAAAGGAGATTTAATGAACATCAGTGGTTTATCATTTATCCATCAATCAAAAGATATGTATTCTCTGTCCCATAAGCAAAGTCAAAGAGGGTGAGAGGCAGATCATATCATTGAGATGTAGCAACAGAACCCACCACTTTTGCCTGACCCTACTGTCACCGCTGAAGCCACCTTCTGTTTCCTGAGGGAGCCCCAGGGTCCAGCCTTGCTCCTTGGGCCTCTATGGAACGCTTCCTCTCACTGCCGCCTCCCTGCAAGTCTTGCCCTAATCCTGAGTTACTGAGTCTGTGGTTTCCCTATGGACAGAGGTCCTAATTCCTCTGACAAGTTAAAAAAAATTTTCAGAGCAGTTTCAGGTTCACAGGAGAACTGTGCAAAGCAGTCCTGTACCTCTCGCCCTCCCCCAGCCACAGCCTCCCCGTCAGCACCTGTGCGGGTGGAGAAAAGCCACTTGACCACCTTCTGTTACTTCTCCTGCTCTCGACCCTCCTGAGTCCTCCAGTAGCCTCTGTCCTCTTGATTTCCCTACACCCTCTACAGCATATCCACGTTACTGCTTTATCAGTGAAGAAGTGACACCTACTGTGTGCTGTGTTCCTAAAACATCCCCTGTGACATGGGATGGAGGGTGTATAATCACCCCTGCTTCAGAGAAGAACCAAAAACCCAAAGAAAACAAAAGGCTTGAGCAGGGCACACAAGTAGCTGAGAACCAGAAACCAAAACCACGGTACCCTCCAGGAATCGTGGCGTCATTAACCTGTTTGCTAAGGCTCTGACCCTTCGCCACGCTGAATAACACAGACACACCTCTATGGCTTTGTCCACCAAGTGCCAGATGGTGAAGCCATTTCCCTTGCTTCACAAAGCTAACCATCTCCTTTTGGCAGGTGGTGGCTCTGGGCTTGTGCCACTTCAGGGGGAGGAGAGGTCTCTGATGCTCCATGCAGGAGAGGCTCTCCTTGGCCACAGTGAGGCTGTTCATGGCCCAGCTGAAGACAGGTTATGTCTCAGTCCCTTTTTTCCCAGGATATTTAGATTTCTGAAAATAAAAGGTATATTTAAACTACTGCTAATTAAACGGAAAGATATGTATTACTTTTGATTAAAAAAAATCAGCTGTGGGCTGGGGATGTGGCTCAAGCGGTAGCGTGCTCGCCTGGCACACGTGCGGCCTGGGTTCGATCCTCAGCACCACATACCAACAAAGATGTTGTGTCTGCCGAAAACTAATAAATATTAAAATTCTCTAAAAAAAAAAAAAATCAGCCGTTACAGCAAACACACTAAAAGCATTAACCAGGAGGGGTCTCTGTTTGAATTGACCATGGAGGTCTATCAGATTTATGTTGGCACTGGCCTCTTGGTCACCATGCAGCCTTCGAGGGTCTGGTTTCCACCTCCAGAATACAGTCAAGAGCAAGTGGTGCTGGTGCTGGCAGTGATGGATGAGGTTCATGAATCTACAGCTCTGACCCTGACAACTCCACATTTCTTTCCCATGTCACGGCTATAATTTTGGCAGCACTGAGTGGCTATTTCCAGGTGAGTAACAGTAATCCAAGCATGTAATTTTATTTCTTCTCCAACTGTTGGCTGGTAAGGAGGTCCAGTAAAGAGAGCTGCTAGTGGGAATCGTCACAGAGAGGCTGTGGGTTTGCTGCTCTCCTCTGCAGGGAGACAGTTCCAAGAGCTCAGGCTGTAGTTTCAAGTTATCTTCTTCTTAGAAAAGAAGAATCAACATGTTATCCCAGAAATCTATAACAGCAATGCTGTGTGTGTGTGTGTGTGTGTGTGTGTATGCGTGAGAGAGAGACAGAGACAGAGAGAGACAGAGATACTGATTTTGAAATTATCCTGTTGAACCAGTGAATAGTGGACAACCACTCTACCATACTTGATTTTCTGCCCCCAAGGACACAACAGATTAACGCCCCTCTCCCCACCTAGCAAGTCCAGCTTCTGAGAGGCTTTAGACATCAGGAAACCAGCACAAAAAAAGTCACAGATATATATGCTGTGCTCATTTAGATAATTACCAGAGTAGAGAAATTAGAAAGTATATAAAGAGAGAATAGTTTGGTATTAAGAAACGATTTTCCTTATTTTGTAAAAGGATTGAGGAGATGTGACATACAATTAGACTGAGGGAAAGACCAATAGAATAAATTTAGAAATGGGGAGGGAGGATGCCTGCAGGGTTAAGCCTACAGGAACAGTTTCAGGGCATAACCTCTAAGGTACAAAGGCCTAGGTGTAAACTATGTCGGTCCTGCTAGAGGGGAAGGGGACACTGGGTGCAGTGGCGCACACCTGTAATCCCAGTGACTTGGAGGCTGAGGCAGGAACACTGCAAGTCTGAGGCAGGCTTAGCAAAACCCTATCTTAAAAAAAAAAAAAAAAAAAAAAGTTCTGGGGATATAGCTTAGTGGTAAAGTTCTCCTGGCTTTTACCCCCAGTACCACCCTTCCCCTCAAAACAAAACAAAACAAAAACTCTGGATGGTCAACAGCTTACAGTGAAATCTGGAATTTGGAGACAGAGGTAAAAAACCAGAAACCAGCACCTTCAGAAGCAGCTTGTACCCATGCTGCTTCAGTGACTGAGTGTACCAGGCACCACTGATCATGGGAGGACGACCACAGGCAAAGATCAAGGGCTTTGAAAAGAGAAGTGAAAAGCCTTTAGTGTGATTTTATCATCCCACTGAAGTAAAAAAGGAAAATGTTATTAAATTTAAAAAGAATAGAGAAAGTCCTTTTTCATTACAGAAAGATTGGAAAAGGCAGGTAAACAGCAAGGCATTCAATAAAAACTCCATTTTAGGATGTCTTAAAACAACCAACTTCTTTAATTACAAAGCGACAAACATGCAAACGGCAAGTGTAGAAATTTATTTGACCCGCATTCTCCCTACAATGAAAAGGACCCTCGGCACTGTCCTGAACCCCCTGCAGGTCAGGGAGCGTATTGCACCTTGTCTTCCAGCACTCCTCACACACGGCAGAAAGCTGTAAAAACATTGTGTTTTGTTTTACGCACTCTCCCAAATTCATGCACACACTCACTCCAAACTAATGTCAGGTCATCCCCCCAAAGGGAAAAACTCCAAAAACCATAACCTTAAAATTGCACTAAAGTTCTGTAAAGGAAAAATATAATGAATGTCTTATACAAATTCCAGAACATCCAAGTGCTTGCCAAATAGAGGTGGTTACTCCTCATCTTCATTTTCATTCTCCTGACCAGAGCCTTCTGACCTGTCACCCTCCGACCGGTCTGGAAAAAACGGACAAGACAATCACATAAAGAAATGCTTTTAAGGGGCTGGGGTTATGGCTCGGCGGTAGAGCGCTCGCCTGGCACGTGCAAGGCCCTGGGTTTGATCCTAAGCACCACATTAAAAAAAATAATAAAATAAAGTAAAAAAAAAAAAAAGTTTCCCAACTAAGATTAAAAAAAAAAAAGAAATGCTTTTAATATTAAAACTATAAATATTTTTCTACATGATTCAGAAAACATATGTAAAACCAGTTCACAACTGTATGTAGGTAAGTTTTTAATTTTGCCTCCGAAGGTAAATATACGGCATACAGGATATGCATACAGCTCTTCCCTGCCTGCTTGCCTGCCACTCTCTCTCTCTCTTTTTTTTTTTTTTTTTTGGTCCTGGAGATTAAACCCAGGGGTGTTCTAACCCTGAACTACATCCACATCCCTTGTTACTTTTTATACTGAGACAGGGTTCTCCCTAAGCTGCTGAGGCTGGCCTCAAACTTGGGATCCTCCTGCTTCAGCCTCTGAAGTCGCTGGGATTACAGGCATGTGCCATGGCACCCAGCGTGGACATGCACAAGAAAGCATAAGTTTTACATATACAAAACACAAATATTAAAAAAAAAAAACTTGTACAGATCTTGATATATTTGAAAACTACCGCAATTGTGTAAAGTTCTTGGCCCTCGCCTGTCTCCTTGGGGCATGCTTTGGCCTAACCCTTTACTGCGGATTCTCTGACTTGAAAGCGGTAGCGTTTCCTCTTTATCCTATTTCCCCATCTTCATCTGTAGTGTGGCAACCGAAGAGACTTGATGAGGCAGCCCACAGACTTTGAGATGGCTGATGCTGCCTGACAGCATGTTATTGTCTCTGACATTACTGCTAGTACCATAAAAGAAAAAAGAGAGTTCTCTGACCTACTTGGTTGCTGGGTGAAAATCTTATTTTATGAGGGCAACAGTAAAAATGAGACCACAGGTAGGTGAATGGTTGCAAAGGCAGGTATCTTTTGGAGGAGAGTAGACATCATTTGCTGATGGAGCGATCTGTCAAATAACTGATTTCTATTTGATGACAGGTACTGAAAACCCACCACACAAACAATGGCTATTGAGATCTCCAAGGTCCACAGGTATAAAGGAGAAATATCAAGAGCTAATGTAAAATTTCACGTTAATATATTTAGATTCAATCTTAAAAACATGGAAAGGTAGAAAAGAATTTTAAGCAGGGGAGAAACCAGTTTGGATTCTAAAATATTCTAAGAGCCTAGAATGGTCCATACACACCATTACCTTTTTCCAAAGCTTCTCAAAGCTCTTAGAGGATATTGGAACTGCCTTACATTTCAAGAAGTGGCCTAGAAGCCAGATGTGGTGGCATACATGATCCTAGCAATTTGGAAGGCTGAAATAGGAGTGTCTCAGTTTAAGGACAGCCCCAGAAACTTAACAAGACCATGTCTCAAAATTAAAATTGAGCTGGGCGCAGTGGCCCATACTTGTAATCCCAGCAGCTTGGGAGGCTGAGGCAGGAGGACTGCAAGTTCAAAGCCAGAATCAGCAAAAGTGAGGTGCTAAGCAACTCAGTGAGACCCTGTCTCTGAATAAAATACAAAATAGGGCCAGCAATGTGGCTCAGTGGTCGAATGCCCCCCATTTCAAACCCTGGTACCACAAAAAACAAAACAAAACAAAAAAATGGGGGCTGGGGATGTAGCTCAGTGATAAAATGCCACTGCTTTCAATCCCCAGGACAAAAAAAAAAAAAAAGGACGTATCCTAGAAATTTTTAGTCAACTATTATTCATGAGAATAATTTTGTTTGTCTCTTTAAAATACAGAAGATCACACCCTACTCAGATAACATGAATCAGAATCTTTAGGGGATAGAATCACATTATTTGATTCTTTATAGTTTTAAAAAGCCCCAGAGGTGATCTGATGAGGATCCTTCATTAAAAAAAAAAATCACAGCTGCGTGGGAGTGCTGGGGAATGATATTGACCAAATTATATTGTAATATTGTGAAGATGCATGAATATGTAAAAACAAATCCTATCAGTATGCACAACTATAATGCACCAATGAAAAAATGTGGAAAATAAATTTTTAAAAAATCACAGCTGTAGTAGGATGGAGCTACTATTTAATTCCTTGGACCTCCCAGGAAGTCTTCTGAAGGATTATAGTAAGCAAAGCAAGAAATGTGGCCTGGGATCAGATCACCAGAGGACCGCATGCCTTAGCGACCTGAATATGTCACAGGGAAGAAACAAATGGGTCAATGGAAGTAAGGGCTTGGAAGCTAGTTTCAAATTCAGGCTGACGACATTTATTAGATGTGTGATCTGGTGCAAGTATTAAAAATAGCGTACTTTGTAAAGGGTTGGGGCTGAAAGAGGATAAATCTCTGAAATGATTACATAATACTTAACATATATGTACTCTATAAATGGTAGCTATTATTACTAAACAATCAGTCATATCTAATATGAAGAAATCATGAAACCAGTGAAAAGAGATAAATACTGTTTATAATAATGAATACTGAACTTTTTCTGTTGTTGTGAATACAGATTCTTCAATTTCCTCTTAAATCTTAGCTGTATTATATGGATTTTTGGTTTATCTGTGGCTCTGAATCTCAGTTTATAATATAAAACAAAAAATTGAAAAAAAACACTAAACTATCTGTTAAATCTTAGCATATTACAATGCTTTTATCTGGGCTATTTTTAAATAAATCTATTAAAGTATACATATTTCTGGTCACAGTGGTGCACGCCAATAACCCCACTGGCTTAGGAGGCTGAGGCAAGAGGATTTCAATTGCAAAGCCAGTCTCAGCAACTTAGGCCTTAAGTAACTTACTGAGAACTTGTCTCAAGATAAAAAATAAAAAGGGCTGAAGATGTAGCACAATGGCTAAGTACCCTGGGTTCAATCCCTGGTACAAAAAGAAAAAAAAAAATTTATATATATATATATATATATATATATACTATTTTAACATTTTAAGGTTTATGTACAGTCTGTACTCTGAGGAGGAGAAAAAAAAAAGGAGCTGATAAAAGTATCATTTTGGGGCTGAGGATGTGGCTCAAGCAGTAGCACACTCGCCAGGCATGCATGCGGCCCGGGTTCGATCCTCAGCACCACATACAAACAAAGATGTTGTGTCCGCCGAAAACTAAAAAAAAAAATAAATAAATATTAAAATTCTCTCTCTCTCTCCCCCTGTTTAAAAAAAAAAAAGTTTCATTTTGACCATTTTTCAATATAAATCACTGCTAAAAGGTCAAGTGTTCACAGAAATCCTAGTTAAGTTGCTTTCATTTTGTGATATTAAGGAAATTATATAAATCCCTTTGAAGTAGAACTTTTATTAAGATGTTGTACAAATATAACAATATTAATAGAATAGTAAACTCTTACCAGCTCGGATGTGATTCAGAGAGGCCAACATCCTCAGCATAAAAGAGGCTGGGACGGTGATGGTGTTTCTGGTTTCTTCCAGCATCAGCTCGTTGCGGGTTATGACCTACAAGCAAGGTAAGCAACCACGTTGACAGAGTGGCTATCTGCTCTATCTGATGAAGGAAATCTTAAGAAATTAGTAGATCCCAGCAGGAATGATTTCATTTGCCTTTCAGCTACTCAATGGCAAATAATTAGTTCACCTTGTATTTAAAGGAGGAAGATCAAAGAACACTCTTTTAACTGGAAGAAAGACTAAGAGGAAATGTTGTGACTATTTAGAATGTTCAGAGTTCAAATGAGCTCTTCAGTGCTGGCTCGTGTCCAGATCAGTCTTTGTGCTGATTTCTCATTCAACACAACGTGTTAAACTGTTATCCCTAGTCACGTACGTGTATCCCTTGAGAAGATGCTATTCTGAGACAAAGTAAAAAAGAAACTTTTGGGCAAGCTTTGGCAATAAACTGAGTAGCAAGAACAGTACCCAAATGCATAATATTCATGAATAGCTACGGACCGAATGTGTAATCATGAGCAAAGGTAAGAAGAGGAATAGTAGAGTATGTGGCAGGAAAAGAAAAGGAAGAAAGAAAGTGTCAGAGAAGATGTAATCTTAAAAGTTACCCTATGATGTAACAACCGTCCCACGTTCATCAGGGTTGCCCGGGGGCCCTGTAGAGACCTGTCCTGCCTACCATTTCCATCCAACTCAGATGCTTTGTCTATATACTCTGAGGTTCATGCACACTGACGGTCCATCTACCTTACAGTCTCTTGGCATGTGCGAAGCCTTGTGCTCAAAGCTCCTCTGCTCCTTGTCTAGTTCCCAACATCTCTGGGGGAGACCTCCCCTTCCCATCTACCATATTTACCAGCACAGTGTTCCAGCTTCAAAACAACATGTATATATCTCTAATTGATACTGATCCCATTATAATCTAGTTATTTGTTTATATGCCTTTCCAACTAGACTTTAAGTTTTATCTTTTCAAAGTCAGCACTATGACTGACAAATACCATATGTTTTATAAATCTCTATACAATGAATATCAGCATAGGTGGTGGCTTGTGCTGTGAACTGTCCATCTTGGTAAAGTAGTGCTTTCCAACTTACACTTTTAAGAACAGACCCTCATTTTCCTAAGAAATCTCATACAAAAACCCACAAATAAAAACCCTCATTAAAGTTCGGGAGGAGTTCAGTCTTCCTGTCACCTGCTTTTTCTCCTAATTTCAAAAGAAACTGAGAGCTTTACAGAACTTAGTTTGGAAATTTCTGCTTCAACAAGAAGCTAAGGAAAATTTAAAATACAGTAATTAAGGAAAAGATTCTCTAATCATTTGTTCTGTTACCAACTGATTCCAGAGGAGACCATTTCCTTTTTAAGAAAAACAGAAAATGTCTATGATTAGGGAGGGTAGCTTATAGTGCACAATTATTTTTAAAAGGACAGAATTTCTTAATGATTTTTATCATAATTAGCACACCAGCCAAATCTATTTGTCTTAAACCATGACATACCTAATCTGATAGTACTAAATTTCAATAATATAATTACAAGACACCATTTTGGTTTTAACTCTCTAGTCTTATAAGCATGTTTTATCTTAATTTTTCTTTTTAAGAGTTTACCTCACTAACTGCATTAACTTGTTTTATGCTTTTCCTTAGAATAGCATGCTAGGAACCAATTAAACATGGCCTATCATAAGTATAATAAAAATCTTACTTCATCAGCAAGTTTTCGGTTAAAAATCCTTGACTCTTCTAGTGGTGACCAGATTTTTATGTCATAATCTATGCCAGATGAGGCTAGAACTAGAAATAAAATGTACATATTAGTATAAAGCTTAGAAACATGCCATTAATTCAAGACATGAACATATGAAGCATATATATAAACAGTAAAATCCAGCTTGAAGGGATACCATACCTGTTCCTTTGCCTGTTAATTAAGAATATAAGATAATATATTTTGAAGATCTCTGAAAAGTAACCCTTGAATAAAACTTAAGACCATTTTGAAGTCCCTTAGACTTCTGCTTATTCACTGCTGTATTGCAAGACATATGACAAGGTCAAGCATAAGAGTAAGCCAATGCTCTTTTGCTCTGGTAAATTAATTCAGATACGTGAAGATTAAATAGACTTCCAGGTTCTTTGGATAATGCCAAGTTTAGTCCTTCCAGACATCTATGGCTGATGAGATCAAATGTAGGAGAGCTACTAAAGACACTCTTAACCTGTTTGCTCAGCCATTCTGCTGCGGCAGAGTGTTCGAAACGCAAGCAGAGCACACTCAGCTCCAGAGGCACTCAGAAGGACACTCTGGGGGATGCTTGCATTGTACAAAACCAGGACAGCACAGTGCTGAGGAATGGTGCGCCTTACTCGGGTCAAACGGATGTGGCTGCAAGCAGTTCACCACATGGTTATCCGCTTCCAGAAGCATCAAGTGCTCGGCTGTATGCCGATCCCAGATGAAGATGTGGCCACAGTCGGAGCCACTCATCACAAAGTTAGCACCCCAGAAGTTGGCTTCTTTTATCTAAGGGTTTAAAAAAAGTGAATTATAATAAAATTCAAATTAAAGACACCAAAACAAGATCTATTCTATTCTTATGTTAAAAAAAAAAAGTTGAAAGAAATTGGCTTGGAAAAACAAAAAAGTTAAAAACCCAAAGAATGTCTTGGTCTTCCAGCATTAAGTCATTAGCAGGGATAAGACAGAGGCAAGGACTGCAAGGTGCCCCTGACAACAGACTTGGCTTTGTTGGATACTATTTTTATAGCACCTGAAACACTATTGGCATGGAGCAGGTACTTTTCTAATGATTGCTAAATGAATGAATGGGATTTCTGAGTTTTGGCAGTATAACAGAAATTTATTTATGTGTGTTGAACTCTCAAAATTGTTCCATTTTTGCTTTATAAGACAATTAAATGATTCAAAGAAAAAAGAAATTGTCAGCAGGTGCAGTAGTGCATGCCTGTAATCCCAGTGGCTCAGGGGTTAAAGATAGTATGATCCTGAGTTCAAAGCCAGCCTCAGCAATTTAGAGAGACCCTAAGCAACATACTGAGAGACCCTGTTTCGAAATAAAATATAGAAAAGGGCTGGGAATGTGGCTCAGTGGTTACACACCCCTGGATTTAAAATTCCCTGGTAACAAAAAAAAAAAGAAAGAAAGAAAAAGAGAAAGAAAAAAAAAAAAGCAAATTATATTTAACCAAAGGAACAAAAAATACCAATCTTTTTCATTAGCAATCAGAAGCTTATACAATTCAAGATCTTGGAAAATATAAACCTAATTACATTAATGAAGCAATAAGAAAAAGCAATATGAGATACTAGAATGAATATGAACAACAAACACAAGAAGGAATACAACAACATCTTTTGATAGACACATGAATGAATCATCACAAAAATCTTTGAACTTCAGATCAGGATTTTAAAAAAAACATCTTTTCTGCAGCTGCTACTGTGCCATGTTTGGTGCTTAAACAGAAGAGGGGAGCCAGCTTTGATGGCACTTGGAACTGCTGCTGCATTTAATACTTGTCTTCTTTTTAAAATCCCTTTCCCTAATTATTTTCACCTAAAATTTTTACCAGAAAAGTGAACAAAACATAAGCTGGTTACTGCTATTAAGGAGAATCCTTTAAAAAAGTGATTCAACTGTTAGTATTGATGATATCCACAGAAATAACCAGCTTATTATTTTCTCACCTCAAAGTTAATTTCTACCTACATCCTACAGAAAGCAGGTTAAGACAGATTCTGTCATAATACATGAATGGTTCCAAGTAATAGTTATATTCAAAATCCTGAAAGACTCTATTACTAAATGTCATAATTAAAGTTGTTTTGTTTCTATTCTGTAATCAACCTGGATGTCACAAATCTAAGTTCTTCTTTCCAAATCTAACAAAGGTGCTAATATATGCTTTAAAAAAAAAAAAATCTATAGCAGGTTTCCTGGTAGACATCAAGTACGAAAGAGCAAAAAAGAAAGTAAAGCCATAGCAACCTGTGTATGTTAAAACAAGAAAGATCAATAAATATTTATTCAGAAGGGTAGAATTTTCTTTTAAAAATAATGCTCTTTCATAATATATCAGAGGATTAAGAGAACCATGTTTGAGTAAAAAGGTGACTGAAGGTTCAGTGTTATACTGAAACCATGCTGGCCATGTAGGAAGACCATCATTTTGGGGAAAACGTTTATATAATGAAACTGCAATTTCACCCAAGAACGCCAGGAGCATTTGGTACCATTGTCCTGGAGTTGCGATGACCCTTGTAAACCATCTTTACTAGAGGCCTTCTAATGTTCAAAGTATCCAGTTCTTCCATTTCTTTCCTTTCTTTTCTCCGCCTGAAGAACTCTTGAATGCGGGCAACAGCAGAGCGCCTATGTATTAGTATTAGAACAAAACAGAAAAATTAAAAAAAAAATTCACTGGGCAGTTCAGAATGACAATGAGGAACTTCATAATACAGTGACTCCAAGACATACTTACATATATTATTTCAAGAATGCACCCCCAACCAAAAGCATAAAAAGGCAAACACAACAGTGAGACTACATCAGACTAGTTGAGTTACTATAACAAAATATTTTAGTTAAGAGATCACTTAGAAATTTGGTACTCATTGAAAAAGTAAAGGAAACAGCATGCGACACACTGGTTTTTTTAAAAAGCTACCTTAGAAAATCAGAATACACACAAAATTTATGTGCAATTTTACTACAAATAAAATATTTCCTAGTCAACATTCTCTATCCTCTTCATATTAGGAAAAATAAAAAGTGTAAAGAGAAACCAAAAGTAACTACTAGTCAGACATAATAGCAAGTGATAAACTAATAGTTTGAGATTTAAACATTGTTTAAATATGTTCCAAGAACAGACTAGTCAGGAAAAAGAGAATAAATATTAATACATAAGGAATAAAAAACTTTGAAATACATCCTTCTATATGAACTCCACACAAGAGCAGAAATCTGGAGCTACTAACACAGATTTACCCTCCTAGGAAATGAGGCAATGATGGAATTGAGGAGTCAACTCTTTAAACTGATTTACTTGTAGAAAAAACTCCTCCTAACTTAAGGTATTACATAATAATTTTGTAGTTTGAATTTGTTACTTAAGAAAAACAAACTACATCACATTAATATACAAAAAATGTTCAGTTTCACTAATAATAAAATTAGCAATAAATTACTCTCTTTTTAAATTTACCCAATTGAAAAGATTTCCCCATCTATCAAAGTCAGAGTGTGGGAAACCATGCCACACTGCAGGAGTTTCAAAGATGTTCTACCATCAAAAGAATGGATACTGACCTATCCTAAACACTCCACTGAAGGACAACACACACACAGGAAGGCCTAAAACCACCCAGGCCCACAGTCTCCCCATGGGACAGGCCCATCTGCCAGAACCAGCACTGGCAGACAGAGCATGACAGAAGTCCACATGCCTTCATACCTGCTCCTTTGAGGAAAAAATTGTCTTTTCCCTTAAAGAAAAACAATTTACCGTCTTGAATTTTTTTTAACCATGTGTTGATTTTGCTTGTTGGTGATGTTTAATTAAATGGAATCATACAATACATATTCTCTTGTGTCTGTGTGTGTGTGTGTGTGTGTGTGTGTGTGTGTGTGTGTATCGGGGATTGAACCCAGGGGTGCTTAACCACTGAGCTACATCCCCAGCTTTTGTTTATTTTTTTATTTTGAGACAGGGTCTCACTAAGTTGCTGAGGCTGGTCTTGAACTCACAATCCTCTTCTTAGCCTCCCATGTTGCTGGGACTACAGGCGTGTGCCACCACGCCCAGCACATGTCCAGCTTCTTAGCTTCAACATATTTGTAAGATTCATCCGTGTTGTTATATTTAGCTGTAGTTCACCTTCTTTGCTGTAGAGTATTACTTTGTGTAAATATATATTAATCCATTCTACCACTGGTGGATATTGGGTGGTGGGGAAAAAGTGTGGAAAACCATGCCACACTGCATATTGGGCGGTAAGTTTTGATTACTGTTCATTACTATCAACATTTGTTCTTTTGGTGAACATATTTACATTTTTATGTTGGATATACACCTCAAAGAGTAAACTACTAGACACAGGATGAGCATACTTTTCAACTCTTAATAGATATTCCCTGTTTTCCAAAGTGGTGGTACAAATTTAAACTCCCATTAGCATGTAATTAGAGTTTCAGTACAATCATTTTTTAAGAAAAATATTAAATATATTTAAGGCTTAAAACATGTATAAGCTTTGACTGAGTATTTTACTTTGAAAAGTGTAATCTGTATTAAAGCAAATATGCACATATACAGATATCTTTTTTCATCATCGAACTGTAAGTGACAAAGACTGAAAATCATCTAAAATGTTCAGGTAGAAAGGACAGTTTAAATTATGACACAGTCATAATAAAATATTTGTTGCCAATAAAAATGGTAAAAAAGATCCATAAAAAACGACATGAAAGATACTCAATTCAAGACACAGGCTCAACAACAATTCATAGGAAGCAAATGTACACATGCATAGGAAAGGGTTGAAAAGAGGAGTGAATGATTGGTAAGTTGCTAAGTGATTCTATATTCTGTACTTCCTTTTTTGGGGGGTACTGAGGGTTGAACCCAGGCGTGCTTGATTAGTGAGCCCTATCCCCAGCCCTTTTATTTTGAGTTAGGGTCCCACTGAGTTACTGAGACTGGCCTTGAACTTGCCCTCTTCCTGCTTCAGTTTCCTGAAGTGCTGGAATGCAGGCATTGCCACCGCACCTGGCTGTACTCACACTTTTACATAAAACAAAACATCACACTCTACGCTATTCAGGCTAATTAGAAAAGTGTTTAAAACTTTCTCTGGGGTTGGGGTGTAGCTCAGTGGTAAACATCTGTCTGGCATGGGAATTGATCCCCAGCATCATGGGCGGAGGGGTAGAGATGAGGAAGATGAAGCAACAAAAAATTAAAAAAAAAAAAAACAAAAAAACACAATTTAAACTTTTTCCTCTAAGAAGGGAGACTACGCAGAAGGTTCAAGTTAGATCTAGTTAGATCTAACAACCAGACAGGAAGCTGACTTGTTTTAGTTTTCTAATTATCCCTTTCTGATTGGGAGGGAAAAAGTGGGAAGGATTGTGAGGTCAAATGTTCTCAAAAGAGACAAAATTAAAATGGTTGGAGATCTATCCCTTTTTTTCTAAAGTGAAAGAGATTAGAAAGAACACTATGAATTAGTTAACAAATGATTAGAAGGGATTGTAGATGTACCTCCAGAATAGAGTAAGTGCTTAGCAAGCTCATAACAAGTTCCTGGTTTTAATTCCTAGCACAAAGCAACAACAAAGGTAATTAGGAAGAAATTAATACAGGAAAATCTCTTTCACTAAGAAAGTAGAGTAGGCAGCAGAGGAAATAACCTTGCTGATAAGCAAAAGCTTTTAGAAGCTGTAAAGGGAAGAAGAAATTATGTGGGACAGGTTAAGAATTTATGAATGGCATCTCATGTAATAAGAATAAATATGGACAAAATTAAGGCTGTTATTAATGAAGTGATAATAATCAATAATTAGAACTATACCAAATCATAAATGTTCATTTGAAAGTTTTGCTGTATAAATTGGTCTAATTTGCTACTTAAAATTTGTTTGGTTTAACTGTCCTATCAAAGAATCTTTTTTAAAACCTCCAAGTTATACAGTTGTTATGTAGTTTAAATTAAAAAATTAGATCACCTACCATGAAGGAAAATTATAAAAGCAGGAGAAAAAAAAGCTTTAGGTGCAAAAATTTCAAACCAGAAGATACAAAGCGACAGCAGATATTACAACTATGCACACAGTCCTGTAAATATCCTACTCAGCTAAAAGTTGTAAAGAAATGATAAACTCAGCTGCACTGAAACAACTTTCCTAGAGGACACTTTATAAGAAACACTGAACAACATTTGAAAAGTCATTGAAAAAAATAAATTGGTAACATATCACTTTGCAAACTGATAAAAAAATTAAATGATGTTTACATATAAAGAATACCAATTAGCAAATATTTATTAAAACTTATTATTTGCAAATTTTTTCTGAGACTATTTAGTTATAATCAATTAACAAACAAACAAACATGGTACTAGAAATTCAACCCAGGGCTTCATGCATGCTAGGCAAGTGCCCTACCACCAACCTATATCCCCAGCTCCAGTTATTACTTTCATGACATGTTATGTTCATTTGGCATACAACTTAAAAAAATCATAAAAGACATTACATGGCTAAATAAAAAAGGAAAAGTTGGAGGTAAATAATAAAGTAATAAATAACAAAGTACATTCCAACCTAATGGAGGAAAAAATATTAATGAAAATAAAACAAAACAGCTGGATGCGCTGGCCCACACTTGTAATCCCAGTGGACTGGGAGGCTGAGGCAGGAGGCTCACAAATTCAAAGCCAGCCTCAGCAACTTAGCAAAACCCTGTCTCAAAATAAAAATTAAAAAGGGCCGGGGATAGGGGCTGGGGATGTGACTCAAGCGGTAGCGCGCTCGCCTGGCATGCGTGTGGCCCGGGTTCGATCCTCAGCACCACATACCAACAAAGATGTTGTGTCCGCCGAGAACTAAAAAATAAATATTAAAAATTAAAAAAAAAAAAAAAAAAAAGGGCTGGGGATATGCCTCAGTGGTAAAGTGCCTCTTAGACCCTGGTCCCCACCCCGCAATCCCCGAAAATAAAGAAAACAAAAAGACAATGAGAAGTAAAAAGTTTGAAGTCAATCCAAATATAGCCATAATCATAATAAATTCTAATTAACTGACCTATGGAGAAAGAGTCCAGAACACATCTAAAACACAAGGATGAGAAAGGCCTAAAAGTTACTGAGCAAATACCAATTAAAGGAAAGGCGGGACAGGTGCAGTGGTGCATGCCTGTAATCCCAGTGGCTTGGGAGGCTGAAGCAGGAGGATCTCGAGTTCAAAGCCAGCCTCAGCAAAAGTGAGGTGCTAAGCAATTCAGTGAGACCCTGTCTCTAAATAAAACACAAAATAGGACTGGGATGTAGTTCAGTGGCCAAGTGCCCCTGAGTTCAATCCCTGGTATCAGCTCCCCCACCAAAACCCCAAACAAAACAAAACAAAAATAAAAAAGGAAAGGCAGCATAGTATGTTAATCAGACAAAGCAGACTAAGGTCAAAAAGAGCATTAAATACAGAGGCTCAATTTTTGATACAGGATGGAGGGATACAAGGAGGAAGATTTGCCATGTTTGTCTCAAAAATGCATTAATGAAAACTATAGAATGCTAAAGAAAGAAATTAGAGAAAACCTTAGAAGATGGAAAAATCTCCCTTATTCCTGGATAGACAGAATAAATATTGTCAAAATGAACACACTACCAAAAGCACTATACAGATTTAATGTAATTCCAATCAAAATCTCAATGACATCCTCATAGAAATAGAAAAAGCAGTCATGAAATTCATCTGGAAAAATAAAGAGACCCAGAATAGCTAAAGGCATCCTTAGCAAGAAAGTGCAGCATGTGGTATCACTAAAACAGACCTTAAACTATACTACAGGGTAACAGTAACAAAAACAGCATGGTATTGGCATCAAAACAGACTGGTAGACCAATGGTACAGAATAGAGAAGACAGAGACTAACTCACATAATTATAGTTATCTTATATTAGACAAAGGTGCCAAAGAAAGTACATTGGAGAAAAGATAGCCTATTCAACAAATGGTGCTGGGAAAACTGGAAATCCATCAACAAAATGAAATTAAACCCCTATCTCTCACCACACACAAAATTCAACTCAAAGTGGATCAAGGACTTAGGAAAAAGCCAGAGACCCTGCATCTAACAGAAGAAAAAATAGGCCCAAATCTCCATCTTACATTAATAGATAAAGAGAAGGAGCCACACAGGGACAGCAGCAACACAAACTAAGATTTTCAGAGGTTGAACGGCTCCCTCCTCAGTCAGATCAGGCTGCAAAGTCCAGGCAAAGCTCTGTCCCTGCCCTCCCTGGGCTGGGCTGTGTTGTGAATCAGCTGAGCTGAGAGCTCACAGAGGACAGAAGATGTATCGTCACTATCACCAGCATCCATCAGTAAGTGCACAGCTGGCTCTTGAGTGGATAAAACAACAAATCAAAATTGACTCATCCAGGAATTTCAAAGTGCCAACAAACATCACAAGAACATCAGTAGTTATTCTATTTTGGAGAAACATTTAAAAGAGAAAGACTGAGTGAATTTGAAGGACATACAACTGACCTAAGGAAATAAAACGTATTCCTGACTTATATTTTTATTAGTAAAACTCCACAATCCAGAAAATTCTGTTTCTAAAGATTCAGCAAAATTTTATAACTCCAAGGTTAAATTAAGAAGTCACACGAACCAGAAATGGTCTATAAACCATATTTTAAAAAATACCGATTTGTCACATTTAGTAAAGAACTAGGCTAACTATAAGCATAAATCCATTAGGCAGCATTTTAAAAATATAACTCATTGATTACTTTGCCTGCTATTCTCAACATAGTAAACCATTTTATAGAACACCCTATAGACAGCTGAAGAGGCAAAAGTATTGGTATTTTAGGTATTGTTAAAAAAATAGCTTGCTGGAGAACAAAGAATCTTTGGCATAGAAAAATCAAAGATTGGAGAGGACTGATTTGTTCAGACTGGGAAAAAATGACTTAAGGGTTTGCTGGGTGAGGTGATGCACACCTGTAATCCCAGCGGCTTGGGAGACTGAGGCAGAATACCTAGTTCAAAGCCAGTCTCAGCAAAGTGAGGCACTAAGTAACTCTGTCTCTAATAAAATACAAAATAGGGCTGGGGATGTGGCTTAGTGGTCCAGTGCCCCTGAGTTCAATTCCTAGTACTCCTCCCACTGAAAGACTTAAAAGGTAATTCAGTTGGCCTAACAAGGCTAATAAAAGACACTGTTCTAAAAACAAGACAGGAAGATGACTAGAATTACAGCAGGTGGATTTTGAATATGTAGACATTCTTTTCTATACAGGTATAAAACTCTAAACAGTGAGGTTGTAGACAGCCTCCTTGTCTAGGTTTCTAATGCCTAGAATGCAAAAAGAATGATCTAAAATTGTGGGATTTTCATAGGTGTTCCAGAAAATAGGTTTATGATCAAGTAAGTGTAGTCAATGATGAATTAAAGCAGGTTTCTTTGCTGAAAGTTGTCTTAGAGGTTTTATTATGCTAATTGCACCGTGAATCTCAAAAAGAGGCACACACAGTGTAATAGTCCCCAAATTTTGTCATCAGAACCTTCAGACAAAAGTCACCTCCATCTTCCCAATTTTATAGTTGAATTCTTTTTTTTGTTTTTTTTTAAAATAATTTTTATTTATACATGACAATGGAATGCTTTACAATTCTTACTGCACATATAGAGCACAATTTTTCGTATCTCTGGTTGTATACAAAGTATATTCACACCAATTCGTGTCTTCATAGATGTACTTTGGATACACCATCATTAATAACCCCAGCCCCCTCCCTTCCCCTACCACGCTTCTACCATATCTAGAGTTCGACTATTCCTCCCATGCTCCCTCTCCCTATCCCACTATGAATCAGCCTCCTTATACCAAAGAAAAAATTCAGCATTTGGTGTTTTTGTTAGCATTATCTTCTCTAACTCCATCCATTTACCTGCAAATGCCATGATTTTATTCTCTTTTGTTGCTGAGTAATATTCCATTGTGTATATATGCCACATTTTTTTTATCCGTTCATCTATTGAAGGGCAACTGGGTTGGTTCCATAGTTTAGCTACTGTGAATTGTGTTGCTTTAAACACTGATGTGGCTGTGTCCCTGTAGTATGCTGTTTTTAAGTCCTTTGGGTATAGACTGAGGAGAGGGATAGCTGGGTCATACAGTGGTTCCATTCCCAATTTTCCAAGAAATCTCCATACTGCTTTCTATATTGGCTGCACCAATTTGCAGTCCCACCAGCAGTGCATAGTTGAAATCTTATATCCAAAATTAGAGTTGTGTTTATTTTACAAAACTTGAGCTTGATTTCTCAACTCAAAGAATGAAGAATTAGGTTTTTATAAACTTAAGCTATTCTTATAACACCAAATATTTCAACAGCAGAGTCTCTGTAGTAATTATCACATTTATATGCCTTTATAGTTTTATAATAGCTAAAATCTCTGGTAACAGAACCAAAGCTATTAGGGGTATGTGTCAAAGAAGAATCTACCACGTATGAGTAAGGAAGAGAAAGATACTAAAAGCAAAGAATAAATTCCATTTATCTATGTTTCATTTTAAGTGTTAACTATAATTATGAATACCACAGTTTTTAAGTATTCAGGTTCAAAACCCACAAGTTCTCTTAATTTATACCATGTATACATTTTTTTTTTAATCGACTTAGTGATTTCAGAGAAAAAAGCCTAACTTAGAATCTGATTATTCAGACAGGGCAATTAGCTAAAATTTACCATGAAATTATGAACTTAAAAGTGTTTATAGGGCTGGGGTGTAGATCAGTGATAGAGCTTATGTGTGAAGCACTGGGTTTGGTCCTCAGCACACATAAAAACAAAATATATTGTGTCCAACTATGACTAAAAAAGATTTTTAAAAAGTGTTTATAGTACAAATAAATTTATGAATTTAGAAGATGTATTTCCTTTTTAAAAGTAATTCTTTAAGTGCTTTAAAACACTTGTTTTATAGAAAAGTCATGTTAGTGTTGCTATTTCACTTTACCAACAAGAAAGGTCTTCCTTTCTACATGGGGATTTCCGCATTTCAGCATGCATCTTGATCGTACCTGAAGTGTGGGGTGGATGGGTTGCTACAGAATCTTGCTGCTCCTGCTTCTCTTGGAGGGGTTTGGGGGAGGAGCTGGAATCTCTGCCTTACAATGGATTAGTAGACAAGGGAAGAGCAGCCCCTGGCTTCTGTCTTCAGCAATGTCTGTTTACCAGCTGACTCTCTTACTGGTGGCTGGACGGCTGACTTCTGAAATGTTCCCTGCTTTGTTAGCCTGCCTGAGACACTGAACCCTGCTGCACCAATGCCTACACTGTGTATAAATATGACATGATTTCTGGTGAACACTTAATTTTCTTCAGGGTCTGGAATTTAGGCTGCTGTGGGTGGGTGCAGAGGCAGAGAGGGTGTCTACAAGACCAGCCCCCAGGGAACACCCCGACTTTTGAGTCAAGCAGGCTTACCTGGGTAGAACCCAACACAAGTGTTAGTGCATGTCACTACTGAATGAAGGTATACATCCTTCGTGAGGCCTCCTGGAAGACGGCTTGAAGGCTGTGCCTGGATTCTTCCATTTTAATATCTTACGTCCTTGGAGTAATAAATAATCTCTGTGTTCCAAGTGCCTTTATACCAAGGAGTGTAAATTTCTGTTAAATTACTCTCTCATACCAAGTCATTAAATATGTGAGAAGTCATAGAGCCTCTAAAACAACAATTCATAAGCCTCTCATTGATTTAATATTTTACTTTTTTTTTTAAAATTTCTTTTAATATTTATTTTTTAGTTCTCGGCGGACACAACATCTTTGTTAGTACGTGGTGCTGAGGATCGAACCCGGGCTGCACGCATGCCAGGAGAGCGCGCTACCACTTGAGCCACATCCCCAGCCCCTGATTTAATATTTTAGAAGGTCGAGGAACAAAGCAGTGACATTGTCTCAGGAGATATGAATAGTAACCTGTGAGTGGGTTTGTCAATTTTTGATTTCTATATGCACATATGTATTACACTGTTTTTAAAGGTGCTTACAGTCTTGTAGAGGAAAACAAACATACATGCAATAAAATATGATAGGCACATAGTCGGGATTATGAAATACGTGGGCTAGGTAAAGTTTCCCAAAAAAGCCCAAGATGAATATTGATGAGGCAGACAAAAAGATTACACTGGTGAGGGGAAGTCATTTCGGTCAGAGGGCACAGGTGGCATAATGCACGCATTTAGTAACACCCCAAGTTCACCTGATCTCAGCACCAGAGATCAGAGAGGCTGCACACAAGCAGAGGCTCTCGCTCTGCCCCAGCAGGGGCCATAGGGAGTCTCTGGAGGCAGGGCCACAGGGAAGGCCTGAAGTGGATAGGAGGACTACTTTAAGAGACCAAGTGCAAGGTGACCAGAGAAGAGCAGGATGTAGGTAGAGGATGACTACCACTGTACCCATCATCAAGAGGAGCAGGCAATGCTAGAACCTTATAGTAAGACACACTCACAAGACACTACAAGACAGTTCCTAGCAAAGAACAGTTACATGAATTGTAAAGAGAATCTGCAATTATTTTACCTTAACAGAAATTTATACTCCTTGAACATCTATGCCTAATTGCTAACAGGGGAAGCAGAATTAATGTGTGTATTGTGTAGGAAATGACTGACTTCCAATTACAAGTTTTCCCAGATAATCTCTATGTGAGGGAGAGAAGTATAAGTGTAATATCATTAACTCCAAAGGGAGGTTACTGTCACATTTTCTGTTTAACCACTGTCTATTAATTCAAAATAATCACCTCTTCAAGGCTTTAGCTTTTCTAAAATTCATTTAAAGGAACATAGTACTTTTAAACTACAATTTTCATTGTAAAAGAGGAAATCAATTTTGAGCTCTTGTGCTAAAAAACATAAACCAAGAAAATCACACAGTCTTGAAACAAACTGGAATGATGGCCTGGCTGGTAGCTCTTCTCTATTACTAATTATCTACTGTCATTAGATAACTTTTTACAAATTAGCTTATTACTAGTTATCTCATATATACCATAATGTTCAGTCTAGAAACATTAGCACAAGAGGAAAAATAAGTTTGAGACTTTTACATGAGAATCCGGAGGACAAGAACTGATATTTATCTATAATTTTTGGCTTATTTTATTATTTCTGTGGTGCCTATGAACAACTCTATTAATTTTATATTTCTGATTATTGCTACATATTTCATATTCTACTCTGTTTTTGAAACTGATGATAAGTAACAGATAATATACCTCTAAGAATTAGGTATAAATTGATTCTGTCAGTAAACCAGGTTTTGGGTAGATGATTGATAGGATTGAGGTTCACTTTAAAGTCTTACTTAAAAACATACTCTCATATCAGACTTCAAATTAGAGATGAGTTTGAGGGTCATATATCATCTTGATCTGTGACATCCTTAAGTACTGAATTATAAAAAAAACAGCTTTGAGAAATCAGAATCTTAAAACCTATGCAACATAATTAGAAGCAAGTTCATTTTTATTTGATTTCAGGAAAAAATAACGAAAACTTGATAATTATTATGCCAATCAAGTTTTTAAAAAATTTAAGTTGCATTCTTCAATAAAATACTCAAAGAGTACCCAATATTCAAAAGATACCATTTTGGATTACAGTTATTTTGTCATGACACACTTGAAGAGAACACCAGATATATCTGCACACAGATTTCTTTTTATTTTATTCCCATGCAGTGCATGCAGCTAAATATAGTTTGTGAAAAGCAACCTGCTTTACAAGGCTTAGCAGAGTTCAGTAAGTTCAAAGGAGTATTAACTGTTAATAGGAAAGATGGTTAGCTGTGGAAAGAGAGGACCTGGCAAATCCATCATAAAGAAGAAATAAAGAAGGAATATTCTGAATTACCTCATTATTCTATCACCTATTGTAGTTCCTCTGATATTAAATCTAGTGAAGGGAACACAATAACTAAAGTCACTTACAAAGACTCCAAAGAACCAAATATGTAAGCATTAAGGTTACCACTTTTACCATCAATCATCTCAATCTAAAAAGAAATTTGCTTCCCTTTGTGACTTAGGGCATTAAAGAAGAATATGTCGTCCAACTAAGTGTGTACAAAGAAATTAAGCAAACAGACACAATCACTGAAGAAAGATTAGAAGGAAGACACTGCTCTCAATCTCTTTTATCTTTCAAATAAATAGAACTGAACCTGTCACAGAATGTGGGGAACTGTACTGAGTCATGAATACCATCCCCTGGAATACCTACATTATGCTCCGCAGAGCTGAGCTGTGCTTTGGGAAATAAATCATTAGGCCTGGAGCTGACTCATGTGGCCTAAGCACAAGAGGATATAGAAGCAGCAAGCAAAGAGTAACAGGGTTTTTACTTCCCTAGGAGACCAGTTCTTTTGCTTTACTTTTTTGCCTCTGCAATTTTCTTTAATAAAGAGTAAACTAGAATCACCAAAAACATGGAATGAGTGGTTATAATGATAACTGCTAACACAGGTTGGCAAATTCACAGTACAAAGAATTCTGGCTTT
Source organism: Ictidomys tridecemlineatus (assembly GCF_052094955.1). NCBI lineage: Eukaryota > Metazoa > Chordata > Mammalia > Rodentia > Sciuridae > Ictidomys > Ictidomys tridecemlineatus. The sequence continues at coordinate 3,431,523 of NC_135486.1, read as the reverse complement.
AAAAACAATGGCCACCTTCCACAGAGACCAGAGTAGGTGGATACACCCACAATGCTTTGCAAATAATATACACTTTTAAAAAAATGATTAACAGGCAACATGGGATTAATCTTTTTTAAAAAATAATTTTTAGTTGTTGATGGACCTTTACTTATTTATTAATTTATATGTGGTTCTGAGAATCGAACCCAGTGTCTCATACATGCTAGGCAAGCACTCTACCACCGAGTCAAAACCTCAGCCCAGGATTAATATCTTTAATCTCTAGGGAGAAAATTGTTAAAGCTTCTTAATTAAACTGAGACTACAACTAAAATTATTCAACATCAAGTGAGCACTGCTTCAGGAAGTTTCATTTGCTTGTTTTGCATATCAATTTCATTTTCCTCTTAAATTCAGCAAGAGAAGAGCTACCAGCCAGGCCATCATTCCAAGGACTGCTCCACAGTGGATCTGACATTAAAAACTGCATCTCTTCCGCCATTCCAAGAGCACACACTCGACCTTCTGAATGCATCCCATAGGCAGTAAGGCGCACATGTGCTAATCTCATGTGTTGCTTTTTAATTCCAGGACACAAAGCATATATGTATTTATTTCATTTTTAGATTCATTTTCCATTTAATTTCTAATATTAATATTTAATATATTCTTGCCCTAGACAAAGTTTAAGGGACCAAAATATGTGGTGATTCATATAGTCCATTGTTTTAAACTTTGGAATTCTGCCAGTAAAGGCATTTTCCACAGCCTATGGCTTGGTTTCTCTCTATATGACTGACTGTAGGGCAGGGATCTGCAAACTGTAGCCAGCTGTTTTTGTAATGACCTTTAGATTAAGAACAGTTTTTACATCTTAAAATGCTTATATTTAAAATGTTATATAAGTACCTCATAATAGTCTCTACTTTGCTTCTAGGTCAGCAAAGCCTAAAACATTTACTGTCTAGTCCTTTAGGAAAAAAATCTGCTGACCTCTGCTGTACAGGGTCCCAGTTATATTCATACAGACTTGCTACAGTTAATCAGAAGAGCATTCCGTTTAAAAATATCTATGTTAGTTGTTAAGGCCTTTTTTTCTAAGACATCCTTCTCATGCTTGATCTCAGTCCAAAAGTGAAAACCTGGGTCATTTCTAATTAACCAATTTATTAGAATGCAAATTTTTTAAAAAATCATTACTCTGCAATACAAAGAACTGCTGTGATATTTTTAGATTGTACTTGTCCAAAATAACTTATCTATGTCTTTTAAATTTCATTTAAAAAATTACATTTGGAAAAATAAAATTGAAGTAAAAATTAAATTGGGGCAATAAATTATGAGATCCATTATGGAGTTGTTCATATGTATTAAGGTGTAGATTTAATTAACCATGCACTTTTACCATATTTACTTTTGGGACCAGTAACTATACTAATGTACCCTAACTAAACTAATACGGACTGGGCTTTTTAAACGGCAGCAATGAGGGACCTCTACGATATGCACATGTTTAGGGGGTCATTTCATCCATGTGTGATTGTAAGAGCCAAATGTTCCAGTTTTCATGGCAGCACTTCAGGATTCTTAGCCTCTTCAGATACAAAAACTCATCACATGCCTAAATTACAAGCTGGTAAATAATAATTCTCAAGTTCTTAAGAAACAAAATTATCTCTTAAGACTTTCTTTCTTTAGAATAAAAGTCAACTTATCTATCTCTTTAAATTTAGAAGTAACAAACTGGCAGTAGTCTCAAGGATAAAGCACTCTTTTAAAAGTGCAGAAATATTAAAAAAATACTTCTTATAGGTAATTCAAATTAAGTCAAAATGGTGCTAAGGAGGTTAGAAACTACAAAAATAAAAAAAGGAAAATTCTCACCATTTGTAAATTCTTAATAGAAAAAATAATAATCCAAATCTCAAAGGAACAACTTATGTAATTATGAAATGAGTATTCTAATCATGCTAGTATCACTGCAGTATATGTGTTTGTGTGTATTTATATACATAAATACTATTTTTACTTAATTTCATATATTTATTAAATTTATTTTCCATGTTTTAAATAGCTTGTATATTTCTTCAATAATTACTAAGTATCTTGAGGGGTAAGAATTTTATTATTCTTTTACTATTCAGTAAGTTTATTACTGTGACCTGTAAAACAAAACAAAATAATATACAGGGCAAACTAAGGTTAACATCCAAACTGAGCATAGAGAATATAAATAACATTTAACTTTTAAAAAGGTAAGGAAACCAATGTGAACCTAGGATATTTTAAAATCTGGATTTAACCATGAGAGTTTATGCATAAAATGGGGTCACAGTTCTAGGCTGATGTCCATAATTACCAACTTTGGAAGATCCTGCTAGTCTAGTTCAGAACCTGGGTTTCCTGGGTTAATGAAGTTATCAGGTGCCAACTGTGGCAGATCCAAACCCTAAGAAAATCCCTAAAACATACAAATCATCTAAGTATTATGAAAATGGTAAGTAAATGATAATCTCTATAGAAAGATATTATAGTTTCTGGATTCTCTAGGATTCTTATTCCCTCAAACCCTCCTTTCTCATTGATGTATATTACTGGGTTTAAAAAGAAAATTTTCCTTACGTCAAGGATATACAAAACTCCTTTTAGCACCTCAGTTTCCTCAGCTTAGCATAAAAAGGTGTTACTTAGCCTGAACAGAAGATGATAAATAATTACAATTTTCTGCAAGTGTCTAATAGCCATTAAAAATACATTAATTCTTTAAATAAATGAACACAGAAAGTGATATGGTACACATAATTAGAAACTGGACACTAAAATTTTGTTTTTATGAACAATACAGAAGAAAAAATTTTAAATTAAAAATATAACTTACATACATAGAAGACTATAAGTGAATAAGCTTAATTAATTATAGAACACAGTTTTTCACTCAGGGTGTGGAAACCATCATCTTGATTTTCAAATTGTACTGTGTTTGTTAACTTTATCTGCATATATTATGAGGTGATGACATTGTAAGGGACTCTGCTCTGGGTATGGAAAGAAAAAGAAGTAACTTTTACTCATCTAAAATATATATTAAGGGGGCTGGGGTAGTAGCTCAGCGGTAGAACACTTGCCTAGCACATGTGAGGCCCTGAGTTTGATCCTCAGCACCACATAAAAATGAATAAATAAAATAAAGGTATTGTGTCCATCTACAATTAAAAAAATAAACAAATATTTAAAAAATAAAATAATATATTAAGAATGCTAAGGACTAAATGGGTGGTAGGAAAAGAGAAGACGTTTGATTCAAAGCACAAATGCACTTGCTGTGCATTTGAAAACAGTCTCATGGCAAAGTAAACACTTCCCAAAGATGACCAAGGAAGGGCATATCCTTTCCAATTAGAGAAAGGGGTTTCCATTGATCCCCAAGGTCATGCTGCTCAGGGTTTTTACCTGTCATCTGTCAGTTTTTCTCTCTTGGAGCTGCTGCTCACTGTCATTGTTTTTTAAGTCTACATGGCCACAGAGAATAAATATCTTGGGGTTATTTAACACAGCCATCATTTAGTGTTTTCAGTGTGAGCCAGGTCCTATGACTGACTAATTTTTAATTCTTACTAAAATGTCAGCTGAATGTAAATATGTGAAATGGTCTGAACAGAACCTCACTCCTGTGTAAACTAGGATTTTAAGAATAAACTGGATTTTCTGGAATAAGACAGAACTTACAATGACATGATATCACTGATTATAGTAAGTTTTCTACAAGTATGGAATGTATTATTTATTTTATCTTCTAAAAAATATGTTCTTGTGATCACATACACTGAAAAATGGAAAATAATATGAACGTATCAGCAATTCAATTTTTTATTGTTGCTACAATATTTGTTACTGTAATTTTTCATTTTCTAAATCAAGTCATTAAGCTTACTTTAATAAGTCAGAGCCAGCAGGAAAGCAGAAAAAGTTAATATAAAACAAAAACAAAACAGATAAAAGGTCACAGTAAGGCAATCTGACAACTAAATATAACTTAGCTTTAAGAACAACCTTTTGGTCAATGTCAACATTCCTTTCTCTTCATCTGCAAACTGAGGAGTAAGCTGCTCTATATAGACACACAGAGCAAAGATGACTTTTTATTTCTCTCTTAGTGCAATCTGTTCAAAGAATATGCTATGAAAATAATTTACTGTGGGTTATACTACGAGAAACCCTTAAGGAAGGGATGAAAAACAGGCTCTCTTATGTGACTTTTCAACAAACCCCTGTGAAATGTGCTTTTTACAGCTTAAGCTAATTAAAACTTTACTCACCTATCACCAGGTCCCGTTCGATACCTTGCACCTGGTATCAGCACTGGGTCATCATCACTGTCATCTGTGTCCTGGAGCGCAGAGTCCCTGGCTGATGTTTCCTCATGAGCCAAAGGACCGATGGCTTCTGTTTGGGACTGGGGCTCAGGACTGGTATTAGTTTCAATGGCAGCACTCTCACTCCTATTCTGATCTACAGTTTCCAGTTCCTTGTCTTTTTCAGACAAAGTAGATTCTTCTGGAACCCCACAAGGGCTATCAAGACTGAGATCATTCCTTTCTCCTGAGCTGGAATCCAATGGCTCAGCTGTGAAGTTATCTAATTGTGTTGACAGAAAATAAAGCAGCACCTAACAGTTAGCGATATGGACAACATCACTTAACCTAATTTAGTTGCTGACAAAATAAATATGAAATTTCATTCCTCAACGAGGAAAGCTGTACAACACACCCATTTAGAGGTGGTCTCTAATTGTGGAGGACTAACACAGGTTAAGTTTGTTCATTTCCCCATAAGAAGCAATTATGTAGAGGGAGCAAGAAAACTTACCTATATCTACACAACTCTGAACTGGGTTTTCTGCAGATGTACCTTCCTCATATTCTGGCATATTCTCTGATACTTCTTCAGAGGCTTCTGGAAATAAATCAAATCATTATTAAATCTTAATTTTTTTGAAAAATAAATATCAACTTAATACTCCAGCTTCCCTATAGATGAAGTGTCATAGAAACCTTTGACATTTAGACAGAACTTTACCCCAGTACAATGCAAATATATATTTGTGCACAGAACTGTACAAACGCAATCAAGGGTAGATGGGCCCACTTTCTCTTCCCAAAGCCCAGGCCCTGAGCTTTGTTGAGTTCTATATGCAGAATATCTGCTTTAGATTATCCCTCACTGCTGATATAACTTGTTCTTGCTTTTTCTAACCTAAAAACATAATTCATTTGTAACTTCATTTATCAAGCATTTACTGAATATCTCCAGTGTTCTAGTCTCTGTGCTGGACACTAAAACTTAACTAATGTTTGTGTAACAATATTCTACTAGGAAAGGGTTCTAAAAAGTTCCCTAAATGGCATTTCATGGGCATCATTCACACTTTGTTTAGGCTTGACTGCTTCTGTTTTCCCTCTATAAACCATCTACACTGTTTTAACAATCAAGACATATGATGGATTTCACTTGCCACATATGAAACTGGAACAGTTCAAATTAACACTTACATCTCACACATTCACATCAAAATGACCACTCATCCCAGTCCTGGTATCTACACGTGGGACTATGTTTCACTATGCCTTCCCGTCCTGATGGCCTAAGGTCCCCCCCTTTTGTGTTTGCTACTTATCAATATAAGAGCTGGGCTACAGTAGGTTAAGAGTAACTTGTTAAACATAACAAAAGTGCAGCCCTGGAGGGAACAGAAAAAACAGGTGGACATCCAACACTGGGGATTCATAAAGACAAAACAAACAAAAAAACCCCCTTACTTGTTTCACTATCTCCTTCTGGTGCCTGCATTGAGCTCTGCGGACCCAAGGATCCCTCCTGACCCTCAGATTTGCAATGGCTCCCATTTCCTCTAGAACTTGAGGCTGTACTGCTCCTACCACCAAAACAAGACAAATGGTTCCACCACAAAGTTAATAAAAGTGAACTTTAAGGATGCTTTTTGTTTTACAACTAGAGAAGTACAGCAGAAAATTCAGAATAGAAATTAAAAACAAAAGATTAATCTAACATACTTTCAGTATAAAGAAGATTTTAAAATGAGGAATACCTGTTCACTGTTTTGATGCTTCTATGATCTAGTATGCATTTCTACACATCTGTGTGCATGTGCACACCAGGGTATAAATCCAGGGCATCTTAAGCTACACCCCTCTAGCCCTGGTCTCTATGAAATTTTAAGTGAATTATATTTGACTCTCTCTTTGTCTACAGCTAGTCCCAGACTTCAATTTTTAATGGTTTTATAGATTTTGATCATATGCCCTTTTAGACTGTGGTTCAGACTATTTTTATATTAATACTTGAATGGAAGGCTGTTCATTTCTTTGGTCTCTGAAATACTACCCCATTGATCCCTTCCAGTTCTGGTTTGTTGTTCAAATATGACAGCAGCCAGGTATGGTGGCACATGCCTATAATCTCAGTGGCTCAGAAGGCTAAAACAGGAGGATCTCAAGTTCAAAGCCAGCCCCAACAACTTAGCAAGGCCCTATGCAACTTGGCAAGACCCTGTCTCTAAATATAAAATGGGCTAGGGATGTGGCTCAGTGGTTAAGTACTTCTGGGTTCAATCCCTGGTACCCCAAACAAAAACAAAACAGAATAACACAACAAAAACAACAAAAAATCAAATACAGCAGAAGACTAAGCATTATGATTTATCAAAAGAGGTGATGGTTTCTGTTTTAGTTTTAAAACCCACCTGATTATAGCTGTGGTGCTTTTAGTATTCTGGCCACAAGAGAGTACTAAACTAATTTAAATGAGCAATTTTCACTGAGTATTCTGTGACAAGTTGTGGGAAATGTGTAAGGAGGAATTGAGTTGGAAAGAATATAATGTATTATAACATGACAGATTAAAACTGAATTCATAAAAATGCAATAATTCTCTAAATTCAGAATAAATATGAAGAATTAAGCTTAAGAAAGACAATAACTTAAAATGTTAATTATAGTTGAACAGCAATGACCCAATAAACAATGCAAATTATTATGAATTTTTGCCAAGATTTTATAACAACCCTTTTAGACTAATTGCAGAAGTAAATTTGATATTTTTAAAAAGCATACATGTATAACTTGGTATTATTTCAAATAAGAATATATACCTACATGAGTATATATGCAGAGAAAAATGTCAAGAGAGCTATGTTTAAAAAAAAAGAAAAAAAAAAAAGAGAGAGAGCTATGTACCAGTGTTGCAAGTGTCATCCTAATAGGATCACTACAGGTGAAATTTTTAATGCTGATTTGTTTATTTTTGCAATGAATGTGCATTTCTTTTTAACCAGTAGGAAATAGGTAGCTATTGAGGTAAAGATAAGCCACTACATGTTTCTTTTTCCCACAGAGAAAGCTGTGGTATAGGTATGAATAAAATGCTTAGTGTATAAGTCATAATAATTAAAACATTATGGTACCGGTGTAGGAATATAGAGATATTCATGGAAAAGACACGCTATCCAAATAAACACATTTAGCATAGTTAACATGGCATTTTAGATCACAGAGAAAAAAACTGTTTAATAAATGATACTGGGACAAAGGAACAGTCGTGCAGAACAACTAATGATATAGCTCTATATTGTATTTTATAGGAAAATAAATTCCATAAGTATTAAGTATATAGTTTTTAATATAAAACCAAAAAAAGAGGAAAATAAAAAGAAAATTTCTCCTTAATTTTAGGAAAGACAAAGCTTTTCTAAGCATGAGCTCATAGGTAGAAATCAGAAAGCAAAACCACCCTAAGTAAACTACAAAAGGAACACCAAATTGGAAAAAATATTTGCAACATAAAACAAGTTATATCCTCAATTCTATAATAAATAGACATCATAAGTCAATAACAAATCTTCAAAATAAACCTTTGAAGTAGGATTATTTTGTAAGCCTACTCATTTCTAGTAAAACATGCTCATTTCTAGGTAAGAAAACTGATAAGAGCGGTTCCACAGCTTGTTAAACCAGAGTCCAAGTTGTATGTCCTACTACTTCATTTGTCACCAAAGAAACTAAAATGAAAGCAAGACACCATATTGGATTAAAAAAAAAAAAAAGACTGCATACTTTTGAGGGCCCTTTTGAAAAAAAAAAAAAGAATGGAATTATGACTTTTCCTAAAACAATGTTTTTATAAGAAGTCAGTCTGTTTTGTACAGAAACATGAGAAAAGACAAGGCAAAGTAAAGGGCCACAGATATGATTTTAACATGTTAAGATCAAAAGTCAGGGCTCATGAAGAAACCCGATGACTGCACCTTTAACGCCTGCCTAGACCCCAGGCACTTTTCACTACCTCTCCTTCCTTTCCTCACTTTTCTTAGCACAGGGGATAGAACTCAGGGGCTCTCAACCACTGAGCCACATCCTCAGCCCTATGTTGTATTTTATTTGGAGTCAGGGTCTCACTGAGTTGCTTAGCACTTTGCTTTTTACTAAGGCTGGCCTTGAACTTGTGATCCTCCGGGATTACAGGCATGCACCACAGCACCCAGCTTGTCATCGCCTTTGAATGGTTCTAACTTGTACCTATGGCATACCCTCAGTGCAGAAATCAAAACACCTTCAATTCTTTTTTTTTTTTTTTTAGTTTTCGGTGGACATAACATCATTGTTTGTATGTGGTGCTGAGGATCGAACGTACGCATGCCAGGCAAGCGAGCTACCGCTTGAGCCACATCCCCAGCCCCTTCTTCAATTCTTCTAGATACCTTCTTCTTGCTGGTTGGCCTTCCCTGCTACCTCTCTCCGGTTGGTCACTCCTCTTCAGCTACACTGGTCTCTTAAAGATCCATGCACACAGGTCTGCTTCTGTCTCACTGGTTTTCTGCCTAGAATGCATATAGGGAAAGCCCTGCACACACAAATGGCCCTCTGTTCAAGGGTTTGCCCAGTGTTACAACCTCCATGATGCTGACCCCTCCCTTGGTCTCCTGATCACCTCTACCTGTTTCACTTTCTCTCATGGTGCTCCGGACCCCCTAACACTCTACACAGAACACTATGTTCACTGTTTCTTTCACCTAGAATGTAAGCTCTGGTATAGCAAAGATTCTCTTGTCTATTTTTTTCACTGATCCATTTCCAGTGTCTACAATTGTCCCTGGAATATTAGGTGCTCAATAATACTTCAAACCCTACTTAATGAAAGATTTTAACATACACATATAAACAGTAAATGGAATAAAACCAATATTATCATGTATCAACATATAGTTATATGTCAGTAAATAACTACTATGTAGTGTTAGTACATAAGATATTTTATATTAATAGCATGTGATATTATAATACATAATTAAATGTTAATTTCAAATAAAATATAGTTTATAAATTGATATAATTATGGAATTATATCAATACACGATCATATATCAAGAAATAATACACTGTTGATATCAATTGACATTAATATATTCATATTAATAAATTTAAATAAAAATGTAAATATCTCATCAAAAAAGACAGGCACTGACAAAGAATAAGAAGCTTACATGATTTTTTTTAAATGTAAGAATCAGAGCAATGTATACTATCAGATGTCATTAAAGAGAACCTATACAACCATTAAATAAACACAAAGTTCAACCTTATTAGCGATAAATTAAATAACAATTAAAATTATTTTAAAGTCAAATACACAAGTTAAAAGATAAATGACTACTGTGAACACTGGCCTGGAGACCATCAAATGCATTCATTCATATGCTGCTGATAAAAATGCAATGAGAGGGCCCTTTCGAAAATAATCTGGCAATACCTTTTCTCTAGATACAGTTCACTTATGGATAAATTATCAAGAGAAGTAAAGTATTTATGTCAGATGTGGTGGCTCACACCTGTAATCCCAGCAACTTGGGAAGCCGAGACATGAGGATGTCGAGTTAGAGGCCATTCTCAGCAACTTAAGAGAGACCCTGCCTCAAAAATAACAAGGATTGGAGATACAGCTCAGTGGCAAAGCACCCGCGGGGGTTCAGTCCCTGGTACATGGTGGTAGTGGTGGGGGGAACTAGGGGATGATGGACAACAGAATTAGGAAAATGCTTAAGTCATTCACACCATATCTATCTGATGAACTAGTAAGATAATATTTATGAAGAATAGTAAGATGGGAATATTTAATATAAGACAAAAGCAGGGGAGAATAGATATATTCAGTATAATTAAAATTAGGTTGTGAAACAACAAAAGTCCTACATAAATGCACATTTGTACATAGAACCAAGACTCCACATTTTTACACTAATAATTTGAAGGTTATTAATATTATTTATATTTTCTATCAGAAGAAATATGCCAGGATAAGCAACATCAACATCATCTGAAAAATTTCTAGAAATGCAACTTCTCAGATCACACGCCAAACATAGCTAAAGTGGGGTCCATCAATCTGTTTTAACAAGCTCTCCACATAATTGTGAAGCACACTGATAGTTTGAGAACCAATACATTATAGCAAATCAAAACATAAAGATGATAAAAAGCTAAAAATGCACATCTCACACAATCCTACAAAATGGCTAAGAACATCTTCACAAAAAGATTAACTTACCATTCATCTGTAAAGTTCAGTTTTATTGTGCTTGTAGTTGTTCCTTCTGTGCTGTAGTGCAAACTTAAAACTGGTTCACCTGTCCCTGGTTTGGGGCTCAGCTTTTCATTACTGTTATCTGAAAATTGTGTTTAAAACATTTGAAAATGTCTTTGAAACCAGTAAAAATATGACATTTCCTAAAATTTATAAAATTTAAATTAGACTGTCCTTGTCGTAATTCTCATATCTGTTATAATTCTCATTTGAAATGTCAGGTAGCCCTGCATCAAATTCTAGCACTGAATGACTCCTCTTGATTCAGAGGGAAATCAAATACACTGAGAACCATATTTAATTGTTATGGAAACAGAATATTAATATGCAGTGACATACATTATCAACTGGCACCTTCATTTAACAGAAAGCTCATGGTTATTATTCTTTAGTTGTTGGAGCATCGAGACTAACTCATGTGGGCTCCTTCAGGAACACCAAGACACAAAGAGGCCAGGGCTCTGCAGGAATTCTGCTGTAATTATATGCTACTGAATTTCCTGCTCTCTCAAATTCAGATCTATCCTCCAGTGAGAGATCATGGCCTGCACTCCATAGAGGGGGTGTTTATTATGCTTGAATATTTTCTAAAACTTTGTAATAATATTACACATTTTTGGTATACTTCATCTTCTATTCTTGACTAATCTTACAAGGAATTTGTTTCTTAATTACGGAAAGCAAAATCAAGAATTATAGGGGGATATCTATACATATAAATTCTTACATATATGTCCATATATATATATATATACACATATGGTTCATTTATATAAAGTCTTATTAAATGACAAATAAAATCAACTCTACAGAAATTGATATATACTGTTCCAAAGCTCCTTCAAAGGAGGATATAAATATTCAAACATAAAGATAGCACTTTAGAAAATTTTCACTTTATGATGCCTGCGATCTTGGGGAAACATTAAAGTACACAGGGAATAAAATGAATATACAGTCAAATATATGACACTTTCACTAGCTGCTGCAGAAAGAAAAACTTCTAATATCATGATTAGTTTCTTATATTGAACACAGGACTAATGTAACATTACTAAACATAAGCTGCTTCTTTTGGTGGAAAAAAATGAAAGCAATTACAACTTGATAAAACTCAATTGCTTAAGGTTTTTGTTTTTTGCAGTACTGGGGATCGAACTCTGGTCCCATGCACACTAGGCAAGCTCTCTATCACTAAACTATACTCAAAGGCCGGCTCAGGCATTTTGATTGCTAGTTCCACTTTATATTACAATGAAGGACATAACGCTTTTCATTCCTCTTGAAGATGTGGCAGCAGAACCTCTGCTTTAGCTTTTATCATATGAAAGACAATAAGACTTCAAATACAGAACTGTAGAAGTCATCTCTTGACTCCCAAGAAGTGAGCAGTTAAATTGACAGTACCAATGTCTTAACTCATGAGAAACTCTGTCCTATGAAATCAATTCTCATCTGAAAATACTGTGAATCACAGAGTTGGCATCCCGAATGGTAAATAACTTTCTGTATAATTTTTGTTGTAACTATGTTCTGATTATCAACAGCTGCTAAAAAGAGCTCATTACAACTGTCAAAGATTCAGTATTACATTCAGTGTTTGAAGTTATTTTACCAAACAGTAAAATAAATGAATGAATGGACTTTTAGCTTAGATAAAATGATTAAGAATTATACTTTAAAAACATCACTCCTCATCTTGATCATCTTCAAAAAATTCACCTCTCACACCTCTCACTAGCCATTTGTCCTCACAGTTTTCCCCCTTCTTCAATTAGCTGCAACTTTGGTCCCTTTGCTGCCAGTCGCTAAGGTCTTTAGGTTCCCCGCATTGGCAGGGACAGACAAAGATTTGGATGATCAGGGAAATGAGAAGCACAATTGGGGCTAGTTCTTCCATTTTCTCTCACAGTATCTCATAAAGTGTTTTGCTATCTGTTTTTCCTTTAAGGGTGAAGAAGGAATGGGAAACAAAAGCAAGCTCAGGAGAGAAGGCTAGACTGAATTTCTGAGGCCTACCTTGATTATACACAAGAAGTTTTGTGAAATTTAAATGCTCTTTCAAAATCTCCCTTTTGAGAAAATTAAAGAGAGACAGCTGCAGATATTTACAAGCTAGGACCAGAGGAATATAGCAAACAAAGAGATCAAAATCATGCAGAAACACGTTTAAATTTATACAGTCCCATCCCCCCAGCAAGAAGTCCTCTGAGATGATCAGTAACAACTGAAACTTTTTTCCTAGGGTAGCTACTACAGTTATTCAATATCTCAGGAATGTACTGTATATTATAAATCATATAAAACATGAGAGCATTCATTTAATTATAAAATGATTACAGTTGACAGAATTTGCTCATTGAAGTTGTTAATGAACTCATCAAGCCTGTATAAAACTGGCCCTTCACTCTAAAAATGGATACTTCCATGTAGTTACCAAATCTCCAGACTCCTAAGGGTAGTGATTTCCTTATAGCTTGCACATAGACAAATTTGTGTCTCTGGCAGAAACAGTACAAAACACAGAACCTGTTTTCCTTTTCTGTGGTATTAGTGGGAGTCTACCTAAGGTTCAAAACTCACTTCATAGCTTCCTTCCACCAGCCTCTTCCTAGCTGAATCCTCCACTGTGTGATCACATATCAGGTTGAATTTTCTCAGTAATGTAGAATCCTGAGTTAATAATGAATGCACTCACCATGTTTGTGATAAAGTGCATATTTCAAGCTACAAATGTTTAAGAAAATCTACAAAAGACCTAAAGAAAAAAAATCAAATGTTTTATTTTTACATTTAAAAAAATAACTGCAAACATCTAAAATTTCCTAAACTTGTTGTGTGTCAGAAGGTGGCTCAAACACATACTTTTTAAACAGTTTTTTTTCACAGCCTTACTTACATAACACATAGTATACATTACTGAAATGTTTCCTTAATAACAAGTAGGTTTTTATTTAAAAGCCTTAGGGTTTAAAACTTCACCTAAATGTACAATTGGCTTTATTCAGAAAGCACAGTCACAGTAATAGCTGCAATTTACTGAGCCTGACCATCAAGATGTGCATGAACACACACACACATGTATTAACTGTGTTTAAGATCTTTGTAGCAAGTGTCATCTCCATTTTACACAATGCTGAACATTTTTTTTCTGTTACACAGCATTTCCCATCAAAGTTCTTAATATACTGACTTAGAAATAATCTGAATAAAAAAATAAAATATACTTAAATTATCAATTTTAAATAAAAATATCAATTGTCAGTGTCAAAATTCCTCAAAAATGATATACAATTCATATCAGCAACATTGATATAACTGATAAAAGCTCTGGTAGCTCAACTGTGATTTTTGGCCCTGGACTACGGGAAAGCTATGTGTCTTCCAGCGTACATTTTTCCTTCTTCTAAAAACACAACAGGAGAATTCCCTTTTGGTGTGCTCAGCCACACAGAAATGCAATGGAGGGAAAAAAATCACTCTTGTTAATTAAATGGCTATTTTTAGATATCTATTTATATTGTTTAGTATTTATAACTATTTAAAACAACTAATTAGCAGCTTAGAGTGCTATCCAGGTAAACTACCACTGACTGAAAACATATGCTTCAGAAGCAGAGTAGTAATCACATAAAAATTAAGGTGAAACAGTATAAAGGACTTAATTTTCACAACAGAAAAGTCAATTATCATGAGACTCAGGAAGCCAAATTAAAAAGATTCTTTCTAGAAATGATACTAGGGACATTTCAAGCCAGTGTGTTGGCTAAAAAAAAAAAAAAAAAAAATTCAAAATGGGCTGAAATATACTTTGAAAGCAATACTTTTACCTATTATATATAATGAAATATTTTCCAAGTCTTCCAGTAATACCATAAATTACTTTTTGTAATACATATACTTTGAAACAGTTTAATCTGTATGTTTCCACCATGAAATTATAATCATTAGTGGTGCTATAAAAATGGTACAAGACATACCAAAAATTAGGTGTGATAATAATAATATAAAACATACTATCTGGTACTTAAGTCTATTTTTATACTGATTTGAATGTTACAGATCTAAATGCTGATATTAATGCATAGATCCTTAACTAGAATACCCCTGGAGACCTGGACTATGTGAAAATTTAAACAATGCATTCAAAATGAAGATAATTAATGAGGATACTAGCAATAATAACTTATTTAGAACCACCATGTCTAACATTGCTATCTGCTGCTGGGTATGACTATATATTAGCTAACTATATAGCTGGGATAAGTTGTGGGACATATTAAAATAATAATTAAAGAGATTTTCTACAATATGGAAACCTATAATACAATATTTCTCATTTCATCATACCAAATATTTTCATATATTTATTTATTTGGTACTAGGGATTGAACTCAGGGGTGCTTGGGCCACTGAACCACAACCCTAGCCCCCCTATTTTGCATTTTATTTAGAGACAGGGTCTCGACGAGTTGCTTAGTGCCTCACTTTGCTGAGGCTGGCTTTGAACTCAGGATCCTCCTGCCTCAGCCTCCAGAGCCACAGGAATTCAGGCATGCGCCACTGTGCCCAGCTAATTTTTAAAAAATACTTGTAGATACACACAATACCTTTATTTTATTTATTTTTATGTGGTGCTGAGGATCAAATCCAGTGCCTC
This sequence comes from Ictidomys tridecemlineatus, assembly GCF_052094955.1. Lineage (NCBI taxonomy): Eukaryota > Metazoa > Chordata > Mammalia > Rodentia > Sciuridae > Ictidomys > Ictidomys tridecemlineatus. The sequence continues at coordinate 3,416,228 of NC_135486.1, read as the reverse complement.
ACACATGCTAGGCAAGCACTCTACCACTAAGGCAAAACCTCAGCCCTCTTTATAACAAATATTTAAAAAAATCAAACTAAACTAGAATAAAATATATGGTGAAAACTTCTGAAAAAATGTAGGCATGACAACAATATAGTCTATTCAAATGTTTCAGACCATCTTACTTGTATTATGTAGAAGAAAAGGCAAATTCCTAAGGTCTAGTTTCTAAACCAATGCAAAACCTTCCATTTTCATAGATCAGGAAATCTCCAACTTGTCTGAAGATTCTATATTACAGGATACAAATCATATGTAGGAGGAACATGTTTCGATTCACAGAGGAATGCTGCTTCTTGGAATGGAATCTATCAGAAAACACCTATCTATCATAAAGACAACTGTGAGGCAAAGCATTTCACTCTAAAAATGGATTTTCATGCCTGGGTCTATAAATAAAGTTAAAAACAAGTACAATTTCAGTAATGACATACATTAAGAATTCTCTTCTATGTAATCTTTTAGATATAATATTGTAGTCAAATTTTCTTCTGTCAATTAAAACTCACCCTATGTCCATTACAATAATTTTAATCCAAGAACTATTTTGATGATACAACACAGCGATGGAAACTGAGCTAAAACAGGACTGTTGCCTGTTCTACACTCTAGGATTTACAGGTTGAAATCTGATTCTATCTTTTCTACTGGATCTCCCTTTCAGAACTATTAGACTTGTTTAAGAACCTATTTCTTTCTTAACTTTCAATCTTAAGAGCAATACAGGAATAAAAAAGGTAAAGAAGCCTACCCTCATGAGTCTTGCAAAAGTACTCTTAAAAATGTAGGCATGGCATCAATAACATTTCTTTTCATGACTGTTTCCTCTGGTATATATTCATCTTAAAAAATAAATAAATAAAATAAAACCTGTCGTACACACTACAGAGTGGATAAGTTACTGTGTTAAAATGTGATTTCCAGAAAAAACACACCTCTAGCCACTGCCCTCCCTCCTTAATGGTCTGAGAGGGGTTTCCTGGCTCTCACCTCTACCTCTTCACTCCTGCGCCATCACCCCAGGCACTGCTCCACTAAGGACAGTGACCACCTCTCCAAGACCACCAGTAGAGTGGGGGATCTTCTCAGATCTTCCACTAGATCTCTCGTCTTTAGGACACCACACTGTTCTTTGCCATCCACTCTCTACTTCTCCTCTCAATCTCCTTTACTAGCTTCTCCTCTCACAAAATTTTTAATTTTCAATTATTTTCCTGGTTTTTCTCAAGATGTTTTAGATAATCTACTTCCACCTCTACTTCTTACCTTCATTCTAGTTGATTTCAATGACTTTCAATGGCTTCACTTACTTAACATTTCTATATGCAGAAAATTTCCAATTTACTTCTAAACCGACATCTTTTCTGAACTCCATATGCACTGAAAGTTGCCATGATCAAAATGAAGTTATTTATGCCCAACCTTAACAAAGCGGTGTCAGAAGATCAAAAAGCAGGGCTCCCACGCACACATGCTTATGACGAAAACTATTAAAAAACTATGAAAACCACAACTTTACACAGAGAACACTTCTGCAAGGAAAACTGCCCCACAACTGCCTCTTCTATCGTGGACAGACGCTATCCTTGTTATTAATCTTAGTAGCCAATGATTATTATTTTAAAGTAATTTATGTAATCCTTCTCCATTTACCAAAAACCCTTTCCTTTCTTTACACGCCTGATTATGCCTATTAGCCATCAAAGCACACATATTCCAGATTGTGTCTATCAAAATGTGGGAATCACCCTTATCGAAAAGTTTTCTGCTAATCTCCATCAGTAACTCCCCAAAGCACCACAAATAAGTGTACAACCTCAGGGGGGGAAAAAAAAGAGCACTTGTTATATGATAAACTCCAGATCTGTGCCTTGATCCTAGTCCCTCCAAACAGAATGTCTTTACTGAAATGTTTCTGCATGAAAATTCTGAACTGATACCGAGTCTTACACTCTGGACTCCTTCTCAACCCCTCCTCTCACTGGCTCTACTAGCAAGTCTTACTTATTCTATATCCTAAGTATTTCATTCCAAACATTTCTTCTTACTTTTATTACCAGATCATGTATCACTATGAGAACTTCCTAAGTGGTTGTTAGTGTTTAGATATGAGGTGTCCCCCAGAAGCTCATGTGTGAGACAAAATAGGATTTTCAGAGGTAACATGATTAGATTATGAAAAGTGTGACAAATATTAGTGGATTAAGCCACTGATATGGACTAACTGGGCAGTGACAGTGGGCATGTAAGGTGTGGCTGGAGGAAATAGGTCACCAGGGAGTGTCTTTAGGGTACATATTTTGTCTCTGGTAAGCAAAGCTCTCTCTGCTACTTGGTTGCCAGGTCTGAGCTGCCTTCCTCTGCCACACCCTTTCACCATGATGTCCTGACTCACTTTAGGCCCCAAGCTGTGCAGTTAGCCAACCACGGACTGAACCTCTGAAACTGTGAACCAAAATAAAACCTTTTCCTCCTTTACATTTCTCTTGTCAGGTCTTTAGGACACAGTACAGAAAAGCTGACTAAAACAGTAACTGTCTCTAGTCAATCTCTATATTCAGGACATCAGGGAATCCTACCTCTTTTAAATCCTTTATTAGCTTCCCTCTGATTTTAAATTTAACACCTCAGGTGGTCCTCCTCAGTTTGGGCCTAGAGCCCAGGCAATTCTCTCCCTCATTCTACTATCAGAGTTCTGCATGTCTCTTCCTGCTTACCTTTGCACACCTACCTCCCCTGGCTGGCTGACTCAACTCTGGGGTCTCCTCAGGAATGGGGTCCCTGGCCCGCTGTGCGAAGGAATGAGGCTCCCTTACAAGTAGCCCTACAATAACACTCACCACACTCATCTGTCTTTACAATTAGATGAGGCAAAGCACAGAGATTATGAGCAGGTGCTGGAACCAGGTTGCCTGGTTGGACTCACATTTCTAACATTTACTGCGTGTGACCTCGAGACAAGTTTGTTAACTTCTCCTTGCCTCAGTTGTGTCATCTGGAAAACAGGGATAACAACAGTGCCTACTTAGTAAGGTCACAGTAAGGATTAAAGAAATGAATGTATAAAAGCTGCTCAAAGCAATGCTCGGTACAAAGTGGACGTGATAGTAAGTGTCTGTGCTATTGTTCCTATTATTATTCACCAATTCAGTCTCTAACAACAGATAGCATTAGTTTTATTCATCCATGCATCCTAGAGCCAAGACAGGCAGTGAAGCCTCAGTTGAATAAATGAAGCAGACATACAAATGTGGCTCTTGCACTTATTTCATTTGTTTTTATGCTTAGCTTCTTCATGAGTAAAATGAGGTTAATAATAACATTCATTCATTAGTATCAGGATGAATGAGATGCATAAAATGCTTAACACAGTGTTACATAAAAACTCAACAGATGTCAGTCATTTTTATCATAGACAATTGTAAGTTAGAAATCAAACTGAAGGTACAGCTATAGATATGATTAACAGGAGAGTAAACCAAGTGCACACACAACACAAATAGGGTTTAACTTCCAAAATATCAAAAATGTCACTAATTAGAACTGAGGTAGGAAGACAGCTTTCACCCAAGAATTTAAGACCCACTGGGCAACAGAGTGAGACACTTTCTTAAATTAAAACTACTAAAACAAGCAGGTAGCTGCATTTATAACTCTGAAGGTTTAGAGTAAATATACTTTTGTTTATCACACTGTAATTTGTTTTAAAAAATCAATACAAATAAGCAAAAACACTGACTGCAATCAACCAGTTCAATAATGTATACATGCACACAATTATATGACCAGTGTTAACTCTACATCATGTACAACTAGAAGAATGAGAAATTATATTCCATTTATGTATAATGTATCAAAATGCATTCTAGAGTCATGTATAACTCATTAAAATAAAATTTTTTTTTTTAAAGAGAGAGTGAGAGAGGGGAGAGAGAGAGAGAATTTTTAATATTTATTCTTTAGTTCTCGGCGGACACAACATCTTTGTTGGTATGTGGTGCTGAGGATCGAACCTGGGCCGCACGCATGTCAGGCAAGCGCGCTACTGCTTGAGCCACATCCCCAGCCCTAAAATAAAATTTTAAAAATATTTAAAAATAATGTATACAGTTATTCAAAGAAATGAACTTTTCTTCAGTGAAGCAAGCCTATTAAAATTTAAAAAATTTATTAGTAACAAAGTTATCCCTAGGAATCTCCTCAAATAAAGAAATTTAGGGGGCCGGGGTTGTGCCTCAGTGGTAGCACGCTTACCTAGCATGCATGAGGCACTGGGTTCGATTCTCAGCACCACATACAAATAAATAAAAAATAAAGGTTCATCAACAACTAAAAAATATTTTTAAAAAAAGAGAAAGAATTTTAGGAATTACACAGAAAAGTGCCTGGGCACTTGAAAGATGATGAATTAATATTCCAATGCATAAATATAAAACTACAGTAACAATTTTAAAAAACCATCATCATCTCTTTAAAAACAAAAAAAAATTATGCTCAATCATTACTGAGAGATACATTAAAAAAGACAATGTTAACTGTATTACCTTTTACATTTTACAGGGTAAAACAGAACAGGAATGTTGGTAAAGATTAAAACCTTCAAGGTCTGGGGGTGTAGTTCAATGGTAGGTAGTGTGTGCTTACCACACACGAGGCCCTGGGTTGAAAACCTCAGCACCAAGAAGGAAAGGAAAGGTTAAAGACCTTTACAGTACATATAGGGCACTAATAACTGTACATTAGGACATTAACTACTCCCTCTGTCATTAATAAAGAATTTCTGTGCTTAATCTGTAAGTAGAACATGCTTGGTCTTCAAACTACAGCTCGCTACCATACAAACCACATTCAGGCTGTAGCAAGGTCTGAATATGGTATGAAGACTGCTACCATTTCTCTCTCTTCACTCTTAACTGAGCTTTCACGTCTCCATTTTTCCTAAACCTTCCTCCTCACACATTGCTATCAGGTTTGTACTTCTATCATGTTGTAACTCAAATCTCATGTCCAAGTAATCAACAGCCCATGTGCTTCCAAATGCAGCCCTCTGGAAGCCTTTCCTTTAGATTTGGTGTTCCTGCTGCCCTGCCTCACTTCTCTCACCCTTCTTTTCCAGTCTCCCTAAGCCAGGTCCTTTTGCTCTGCTTTTTCCCTGGAGAGCAGATTCTTTTCATTTCATCCTCTTACAGACAGTATCACCCATTCCCATTTTTTCCAACTATCCATAAATGTATGGTTCCTAATGTTTCATCTCGACCTCTGACTCCTGGTGACTTCCCAAATCATATAGCCAAATAGCCGTCTATGAGACTGCTCCATTTGTACATCTAATGGTCTGAATATGATTTGTATGTTCCTCAATGCTAGTGCTGTAAGGCGGGGGCTTGTGAGAGGCTTTGGGTCTTGGGGCAGAATCCTTACAAAAAGATTAATGTCAACTTGCAGAAGAGATCTCCTCTCCAGGAGACTGCATCAGGTAGTTCTGGAATGAGTTGTTATAACTGGATTTGGCTTCCTCAGCTTTCTCTGTTTACTTTTTTTTTAATATTTATTTTTTAGTTTTAGGTGGACACATCTTTATTTTATTTTTATGTGGTACTGAGGATTGAACCCAGGGCCTCATGCATGCTAGGCGAGCACTCTACCACTGAGCCACAACTCCAGCCCTGGCTGTTTCACTTTTTAACCATGCATGGAGTAGCACAAGGTCCTTATAAGAAGTCATGCAGATATAGTGAGAATAGTGAGCCAAAATAAACCTCTTTCCTTTGTAAATTACTCACATGAATGTATTCTTTAATAGCAACTGAAAACAGATTAAGACACACTTCAAACTCTACATTTAAAACAATATCTTAACGGGATATTTCTTTCCCCTAAAATCAGCTATTCCTCCTGGAAACTCTTTTGGCTGATGGTTCACTATCACCTTACCCAGACATCATTTCTACCTAATCAGTTCCAAAGTCCCATTTATTCTTGTCTTTTTCAGTGCTGGAGATTGAACCAGGGCTTGGTGCATGCTAGGATGGCACTGCACCACTGAGCTAAAAGCCCAGCCCAACTCCCATTTACTCTACCTCTCAAACTTTTTTTTAACCAATTTGACCATTCTCGTTTCCCACTGCTATGGCCTCAGACTGACTTCCTCATCGTTTCCAACTGGACGAATGCAGTAGCAGCCCCTTATGTGCTCCTACCATTACAACCTCCCACCAATCTTTCTTAAAACTTCCAAAATGCACTTGCCAATATTTAAATCTGGTCTCATTTTTCCCAAGCTGAAATACTTTCCTCAAGCTTCCCAGTGCTTAAAGATTCAATCAATTTACTTACTCATTCAACACAGAAACAAACAATCCCCTAAATTAATGTATGATTATAAAGCAAATGTGGGAAAATAACACGCCATAAAGGAAAAGAACTACAAAAGACAGGGAGGCCTTATTATTTTTGACAAAGTGAGATTCAAAGGATAAACAAAAGCTGCTTAACAGAAAAGCAGTTCTAGTAAAGGAAAAGCAGGTCCGGGGGTTTGAGAGGTAAAGGAACTCAGTGGTAGGACTGAAAGGAGGCTATCTGGCAAGACTGTAGCAAGCAAGCAGAGTGGCCTGAGACATGGCTAGAGAGATGGGGCCAGGTCATGTAAGCAAAGGCATGGATTTGGATTGTTTTAAAGGCCTATATGGAAGCAATTAAAAAATTGTAGGCTGATAAATGACACAAGTATATTTACATTCTTTAAAGTGTCACTCTGGATGCTGGTAGAGAATAGATGACAGCCTGGGTGAGAAGAGCAGCTAAAAAAAATATTACATTAGTCCAGAAGAGACAGATCAGTGGTGGGCAGTCTCCCTTAACTTTTCTGGGAGAAGTTATCTTCAGGTAACCTAAGCCCTTAATTGAAGCCCTCAGAACATTAATCCTACCAAGCAAAGGCAAGTAAAAAAAAAAATAAGGACTTAAATAATTTGGATATATATTTTCCACCATTACAACATTTCTGTTCAGAGGTCTTACCACAAAGCTACATTTTAATGGTCTATTATAATGCACTTTCTGCCAAAGCATCTCAATATTTGATCTCACTTCTCTACTTACATGGCTAAAAGACATACTATACTATACATGGCCCCAGGGACAAAAAAACCTCTTAATTTCCACTTCTAAACTAGAATTATTACCATTTACACAGGAGCTGAGTTCAAAGATCTGCATGTTCAGCTTGATTCTTCTCTTTTTGTCATGTCCCATATCATGCATACATTCTCAACTTAAATTGAATTTAACATTTAATACAATCTATGAAAATTACTGATATAAAATAAGAGTATGAATTTGGCCACTGTCTAATATATAATGCTATAACTGTGATTCACTTTAGTTAGTCTTCTGTGTTGCTCTCTCTATAATAAATGTATAAAGATAAAACATTTAATTCCTTGGTTCTCAAAGTCATTACTAATTTTTTTTTTCACTTACAGGAAAAAAAACCTATAATAATACTCGTCATTCTCAAGTTCACGTAGAATAATTTAAGGTTCAAAGTACAGAAGTTTTCTACCCTGTTTTAAAAACTGTTTTCAAAGATTTTGCTAAGATATAGTTAAAATTAGACCTACTTCACACTATATAAAAATATTCAATTTCCCTATTGCTATTAACAAGTGAGTCAGCTTACATGTGTAAACTTTCAGCCAACCAAATCTTATAGCTTTTGCTACTTGAAAAAGAAAATGTCTTTAAAAAAATATTTCTAAACTCTATCAGGCCACCCACCTGCCTTTTTTAATAGTGAAAAAAAAATAAAAGCATTTTAAATTTTTCTTTATGACCTAACATCAAAAATTAGTAACATTTATGATACTGTGTCATAAAATACTTAGAACACTTCAGGGAACTGTGAGTGGAGAGAGGAACCCATTTGCCCTAATTCCACAGAGGCTATTTTAGCTGTTTATAGTCTTCCTTTCTCCACCCTTCTTCTCAGATGGCCCCTTTTGTCAGAATGCCTTCCTTCCCTCTCTGTGCTGTATTTGATGGGCCAGTAAAAAAGCTTGAAAAATAAGTAATCTATATCATCAGGTTCTCCTCAAGGCTTCTCAGACAAGTCCACCCTTCTGATACTTCAAAAAGTGCAAGTGCCAAGTAGAAGCCATTTTCCCTTCTGATGGGTGGCTTCTCAGTTTACCTCTGGGTTCCTAAGTATATTCCTTATAGTTAAAGCTAACAGAAGTCAGATCACCAGATAAATGAGACCAGACTAAATCAAGTGTCATTACTATGAAAGTCTAATGAAATAATACTATGCTCAAATGACTTTTCCTAAATGAGTGATGAGGTGATTATGCTAACCACATACCCACAGTTCTACATAATTTTATGACAGATACCTAGCATTTAAAATGGATATAGTTTATATCCACTACAACACTGTTACAGGAAAAAAATTCAAATTTGCCATAAAAGTTCAAAGACAGAAATTAGCTTACACAGAGCATAATTTGTAAAGGCCAAGGGGGCCCTTTGTGCACAATACCACCTGGGGTATTAAGTCTATAAAATACTAATGTTAAGACCATAATCAAAATGAAATGCTATGTAAAAATGAAAAAGAACTTTGTTTATGCATTGCAATAAAACTATGGATGGATGGGCATAGCGCATCTCCTGTTGCACGCACCCTGTTGCTCGTCAAGTGACATGGATCCGAGCTGTTTGTTAACCACAGAAGAAGGAGAATCTGAAACAAAAATGAGATTTCAACTTAAAAGTAAGCAGCAGAAAACTGCACAGCAATGTTATGATCATCTATAAGCTTAAGGAACAATGTATAAGGGTGGGGAATAGAAGTAAGTACTGTGGTGTTTTCTCTAAGCAGTGAGTAAGCAAGGCCATGTGCTTATGATTGTTATTTCAGGCAAGCATTTAGCAACTTTGAGAATAAGTAGAGAAAATATTCTTCTACTTCCATGCACATACTTTTTTTTTTCTTCAAATTCTTTCAGCAAAGGCACAGAGTACAAGGTAGATAAAAAGAGAAATGGGGTATCGCCACTGAACAGGAGAAACTCCCTGTCCTTCTCAGATGCCCTCTCCAGCTCCTGATACAAATCTAAATCTCGCGGAAAATTTAAACCATGAAACGAGATGCTCACTGCACTTAGTGAGATGTTGTTTGTTATACCATAAGCTGAACAAGTAGCTCAAGTCCAGATGTTAGACAAAGGAAATGGTTTATAAGATACTCAACAAAGTAATTACTTTTATAGAAACATACATAATGTTAAAAATTCTAGAATATATTGTGCATATTAAAACTATACTCAGTGAAAGCTTAGATTTCTTTTTCTTCTTCTTCTTCTTTTTTTTTTTTTTTGAGATACTGGGGATCAAACCCAGTGCCACTGATCTACATCCCAAGTCCTTTTTATTTTTTAGAGACAGAGTCTCATCAAGTCACTGAGGCTGGCCTAAAACTTGCAATCCTCCTGCCTCAACTTCCCAAGTCACTGGGATTATAGGCAGCGCCACCCTGCCTGGCAAGCTTAGATTTCTTTAGAGGTACCTGGTATGGAAAGAAAAAGAGAGGCAAGGAGAATGCTTTTAATAGTCTGGGCTCTTTGGCTTCAAATAAAACAGATTTGTCTTTATCTTTTGGATATACTATGTTTCTACATGAGAATTTCTAATAATTGTATTTTACTATGTGAAAAACTCTGGTTTAGGAAGACATCCTGATAAAACAGAAAAAACTCTCCCTTGCCTGTGGTTTTTTTTTTGGCAGTACTGGGGATTGAACCCTGGACAAGTGCACAACTGCTGAGCAATACCCCTAGTCCATTTTATTTTGAGAAAGGGTCTCATTAAGTTGCATGGGGAGACCTCAAATTTTTAATTACCCTGCCTCAACCTCCTAGTACCTGGGATCACAGACACGTGTCACCAATTCCCTGCCTCATTAAGTTTTGATTTTACACTTGATTTTGACAATAATTAGCATGCTTTTAGGCCTCAGCTTTTCCTTTCTTCCTTATCAAACTGTAGATCTAGTAGCCTTATCAAAATACTGGGGAATACAGGCTGAGCATCCCTTATCCAAAAATTTGAAATTGCTCCAAAATCAAAAGGTTTTTGGATAGCTGACACGTGACAGGTCAGAGTCAAAACAAAGTTGAAATAAAAACATCAGTGTTGGGCTGGGGCTGTAGCTCAGTGGTAGAGTGTGAGGCACTGGGTTTGATCCTCAGCACCACATAAAAATAAATAAATAAAGATAATGTGTCCATCTACATCAGTATTAAAGAGTATGACATACACAGAACACATAATGAATTAACATTAATGAATTTCATGTTTAGACTTGGATTGGATCTCCCAAGATATCTCATAATGTATACGCAAATATTAAAAAATCCAAAAAATTTAAATTTGAAGTACTCTGGTTCCTAAGCATTTCAGATAAAGGATACTCAACCTGTATAAGGAGGTAGCCCCTTTCCATTCTTGACTTGAGTTCAGTATCCCTGTAGAGCTATAGTCAAAGAAAAAATGTGGGCACTAAGCATAGCTCTCCCAAAAATGTAAAAATAATTCTTAATTTCTAACATCCTATTCTCTAGCTCTTAGTAAATATTAATGGGACACTTCTACTCATGATGGCATTTCATTTCCCCAAAAGTAAATGTTTTAAGTAAAGATCATCCTTAACTGGATAACGGAGGGAGGTTTTACAGTGTATCCTGGATTCAGGACACTTTTATATCATTTGATTGCTTTCATTTGTACATTTAAACATCTATATCCCATTACTCATGCTACTTGCTTCAACTTCTTCCACTTTCTAATATCATACCAGTTTGCTCATAGATTTTTATCTTACTAGATTTTGATGAAGCATGATAGTTAATTGAATAGTTGTTACTCATCCTTACTCATTACCTCTTCATTAGACAGTTAAGGAATCTTTGTTAAACTAAAAAGAAAGCCAAAATGGTAGACTTCCAATCAGTTCCTTAACCTACTATGCTTTACTTTGCTTTGTAAGACTTGTCACTTACCGATTTCAGAGTTAGACTCAATACTGTTGTTTCTGAAGAACAATAAATAATCTTTAGAAATAAAATTATACTCTTTAAAATTAAAAAAAACCTGCGACTCAGTGAAATAAATATTGGAAAAATCTCTTTCAAAAGTCCCTTGTAAGACACAGTTCATCTCTTTGGATTTACCATACATAATCATTGTATTCTCATTTAATAATTAAGAGCTCAAAGAAAACTATAAGTCCTCCAAGAAACCTTCTTTGCAAATATATGTCCCAAAATATTATGGAATGCATAAACCTTATTGAAGTAAATTCATCTTTTTTAAGTTTTTTAGTAAAATTAAAGAAGTGAAGTGAAACCACATCAATCAAATATCTAGAATGCTGTCATCTCTATAAAACTGTTTTCAGACTTGAAAGATTTAAAAGATTAAATCTTAAATTAAGACAGAAAAATACTCCCAAACTAAAAGGGTTTCCTGTTTGATTTTATAGTCTCTTACAGATATTGTGCATTTCTGGAAAATTATTTGTTATTCCACACATCTTAAAGGCTAATCTTTGTGAAGAAATCCCTCAAAATAAAATATTTTAGTTATAATCTCAGGACAATGCAACTGTTTTTGGAAGGTATTTCTTGTTACATAAACATATTAAGTGACATGCTTTTATGCCACTAAGTGTGCATAAATACATTATCTACAGTTCCTCTTAAAAATGCTTTTAAGTTATTAATAACCATCAAAAGAGCAAATATAAAAAATTGTACTTATTAGTTTACACTGACTGCTTCAACTGTTTGCCACATTGCTTCCATCTCTCTATGAAATACCACCACAAAGTAAAACCTGAATATATGGTCCAGTGATAATTTAATGTTAAATGCAATATGGTTGATCAGCATATGTAAAGTGTTTAAAATTATTTATTTATTTTGTGTTGGAGATTGAACCCAGGGGCATTTAACCACTGAACCACATCCCTGGCACTTTTTATTTTGATTTTGAGACATGATCTTATTAAGTTATTAAGGCTGGCTTTGAACTTTCAATCCTCCTGCCTTAGTTCCCTGAGCCGCTAGGGTTACAGGCATGCGCGACTGTGCCCATCTAGAATTAAATTATTTTTAAGGTAGAAATAAACTTTAAGTAAAAGCTCATTTATACTAAGCTCAGTGTATATTAGAGGTCAATTACTTCCAAAAAAATTTGCAGGTCAGTCTTGAGAAAATTATCTTAGTCCAATAACACTAGAATTTCCCCTGTAGAAAAGACTGACAATAACTGTCAATATATAATAGTTGTTACATAAATAATAATAACTCTTCATCCACACTTCTTGATTTTGAATGTGGCTTTTTACTCAGTTAAATTGTAACTCTGGACAAATTATTTAACTTGCTTAAGTCTCACTTTTTCCACGTATAAAATGGGCCTTATCATAGTATCTACCACATAGTGTTCTTATGAAGACTTAATGAGGTCATCCATATAAACTTTTCAGGTGGCACATAAGAAAGGGCAATTAATGTTATTGCTATTTCCCTGGTTTTCAGAAATATGATAATGAAAAATAGTAACACAAAAATGTTCTGAAAACTATGGAACATATTATCACTTAAAGTTGCTTAGGACTCTGTCATTTAAGCAGTTAAAAAGTTCTTACAGAAGTAGGCAAATATAACTAACTACTTTTATAAACACTAGAAACATGGATCAAATGTATCTATTTGAGAAATGCTACAATGTGACTGCCATTATGTACACTGTGGGGAATCTGGGGAAATAGTGAGTCTACTTGCACAAGATCGGGTAAGTGCTGATTTTTTCCAATATGGCTCAGTTTTGAAAAGCCCTTTTTCAAAATTAATCACCAATGTTTTATACCCTTTTTTGGGGTATAAAAGTTACTTTTTTTTTTTTTTCCAATTGGCAAAACCGTGCCATAGAGTGAAAAAACAGTTCCTACCTGACCCTCTCTAGGCTGGCTCCATGCTCCAGTGGGGCTCTGTGGTGGTCGGGCCAGTACCAGCAGAATCCACAGGGTGCTGTCACTCTGAGCAGGAGCCAGCAACCCATGACCTGAAATGGAAAAGAAGAGTTGGGCTTAAAATCAGCCATATGCTGAATGCCTCTGCAGTAGCTATTTAGGGTATTCACCTGGTAAACACTGATACAGCTCAATACAGATCCCTGAACTCTTATCAACCTTGAATGTTCCTGAGGTGAGGACATTTTAAAATAGTAAGTAAAAGCTACTATTATTAAGAAACATAAATACTATATATACAATATAGTCTAACCCACCTTTATGCCACCTCTGCAAATTGTGGAAGGTATAGTATCTAAATAAATTAGTAATTGGGAAACTGAAGCATAAGGCAGTCAAATGACCTATATCCAGGGTTATCTAGTCTTAGGGCCAGGGGCAAGAATTCGTCAGTCTAACATCAAAATAATGACATGATGAAGAAAAATGTATCTCTTTGTGATTAAAATTAAACAACAACAAAAATCTCAGATATTTTTTATGTATTTCCTAGAAGTTTAGAAAATTATTTATACTGTATTCCCTAAATAGTTATATTTCCTAAAAGTCCAGAAAAAAATATGTATATACTTTAAAAATATTTTAAAATAACATATTCTGACTTGAAAAAATCTTATTTTTGTAAATTAACTCTGAAAGATTATCATTTGTAGGTATCAGAGACTCTTTTAGAACAGTGCTTTTCAAAATGGGCTTGGAAGACCAGAGGAGCCTGGCCGGTAGCATGAGGGCAAGCAGGGTGGCTCATCACTCATCTCCCTCCACTGTTAAATCAAGAGAGCCACTTCTACATCTTTCAAATCAGAACTTCCATAGAAGACTGATGAAAGAGTTCACAGCTGAAAATAAAAAAGGAAAATCACTTTTAAAAATCTTTTAACAACGCTTTATGTAACTCACTTTAAACAATAATTTGAAACTGAAGGTGGTATCATTTGATACCTTGGGATTATGTTTTAGTCTTCAAATGCCAAGAAATATTGACAACTAAATAGATAATATTCCACTTGGGATTATCATTAACTACTATCAAATCCTTTCCTATATGATCCACTAAAAATGTAGATTACTATTTCTGCATAGTAGTTTGATATTTTGATCTCACTTCCCCACAGAAATAAGGTATTATGGGTTCATCTTCCACTTAACCTTGCACAAAAGATTCTCATGAGTCCTGTGTCTTGAATGAGTATGAAATATTTGCCAGACAATGTAATAGTTAAGAAACTCTTTTTATGCTTATTAAAATTTCATCCTTTTCAAATCAGTCACGTCTCCTCTGAACACTTTATACTAAAAAACTTAGGTGGAAGTACAACAGAAGTACCATTTACTGGTAGGATCATTACTCTAAAGATATGGTAAAATGGGAAATATGCTTTTTATATATGAGAAATGTATATTCTTCTATTACTAAAATATTTAAACCTAGAATGCTAATTTTGATGCTTTCTATATTCTGGGTAGCAACATCTATTGTGACAGAATGGATCAATTACTGTCCAAAATACACATAAACAAAACTGCATATAATCATTAGGTTTTTATAATTGTTATTCAGTTAAAACCTATCCCTTTTGAATTTCATAAATTAATCTCTATGCTGTATTTTTATAATGTGTATGTTCTGAAAAGGACATTTGCATTAAACAAACTCTTTTTTCCTCACTTCCAAAACTTACTAAGTGGACAAAGTATATAAATGGTATTAGTTGTCCCTTATTAACAGTTTTTAAAACTTTCAATTATGAATAGTGTTCCTATGACATGTGAAGACAGAGTAAAAAGAGCCACAGACAAATGAACACAAGTTGTGTCACAGTGAGACTTATGAGGGCCCACCTGCATGCTGTCAAAACATTCAAGCATCTTGTTGCCAGGTGAAGAGTGCAGCCTGGCTGAGTGGGAGCATGGCTTCTAACACTGGATCACATGGACTGCCTCAGGGCCCCAACTATGATGCCCAATAACAAGGAAAAGATGTTTCTCACTTTCGGATCTGGCAAAGTGTCTACTCAACTTTAGCTTTTTAAGGAACACAAGCCAGATGGTGTTATTAACTAGAGTAATACTGAGAGATTAGAAAGCCATCTTATTCATGGAAGCCATATAATCACCCTAAATTTGTGATTCTAAAAAAAAAACAGTTTCAATTCAAATTTCTGAACTAGATATGAAGGGTTAATAAGTGTTAAAGTATTTTTCTCACATCTACAATGTATACTTCTTTCTTGTAGATGAAGACAATTGTGCTTTCTGTTCATACATCCCTTTAATACTTGGTTTGTTACCTGCTAAATTTCAGTATTTTTAAAGATATTTATAGATGTAGGGACATATTATTTACCTTTTTATTGATTTTTATGCTTCATTTCTTTTTACTTTCAAAATACTTTGGTTTAGAGTGTTATTATAGCATAAAATGCTAACAGAGTTTTATTAATGAATGGCATTATTGTAATCTGATCAAACTTTCCTACTGCTAGTTTTAGGAGTAGGAAGAGATCTCTTATAGGAAAAAAAAAAACAACAACACTCAAGAGACATCTTTGCCTGGATAAATTTCTGTTAACATTACATTGAATTACACATGAAGAACATGATTTGTCTCAACCATCATATCTATATTACAGTGGCTAAGATTTACTTTATATTTCCATAGTATTATACAACATGCATTTGCCACCAGCGTACTCACTAGAACAGATATTTATAAAGTGATGGCTGTCCAGTTCTGCTCACATACAATACAAACTAATCTCAAGTAATTACATAGGAGTCCCCAAAGTAATTAATGCTCAAACTCATCAATGCTCAGGATGGCAGAATGTCAACATCTTATAAACTCATTAATATGACAACCTAAGTGAACATTTATAACGTCTACTATAATAATTATGCTGCAGGATTTACAATACATATTGTTCACCTTAAAAATATTAAGGTAACATTTTTTGTTGTGCCTTTCATTAATTCTCCCAACAAATATTGAGCATTATAAACTTTTCTGTTCTTAAAAGAATTAAGCCATCAAAATACTCCAGAGTGGCACAGATTATCACTATTTTATGAGAATTTGATAATATAAGAACAGGAAAATGAGATCATGGAGTAGTTTGGCTGTCCTATATATTAGGAAGTTAACTGTATATAGAAAGGACAAATGAACAAATATTGAAAAAAAAAATCTCATGACAGAAGGGAATGATTGACTCAGCATGTTAGCATGGCCTAACCAAACTACAATTCTAAAGCCTAGCATTACTAGGTTTATGAATTAGTTAACTATTAAAGCAACAAACAAAGAAGAGCTAGGAGCCCATAAGCATAGATTCATTTCAGCATATACAAAGTTTCAACAGAAACAACAGCAGGCTCTAAATTCACTAGATAATTATTAGAAAGTACACCAAGCTGTAAAAGTAACAAACACTTGCCCTTCTCCAAATATGTTACAAATAAGGGATTATTTTATATTCACAGCTCTGGCCAATGCTGCTGCCAATCTGTCCCCTCACTTGAGATGTGGACACAGCTATGTGCAAGGGAGGGATAAGCTAATAAGCTGAAGCGCATTAGCTCTCAGTCTGAATGGAGATAGGGAAGCATCTCATTATGAGCAAGATTAAACAACAATGTTATCAGCTGCTAAAGGACACTTGACATTAATAACCTGAAGCCTGAGGGTCCTGGGAAGAGCCCTCCTGAGAAGACTGATCAGGAATGGAAGGCTGCTGCTGGGCGCGTGCAGCGAGCTCCTGCTGCCTCTGCTGCTCAGCCTTCTTAAGCCTCAGTTGTTGCAGGCGCTTACGGAGCAAAGCTATCTCAGGCCCCCTTAAAAATTCTGACACAGACAGGAAAAGAAAGGTCAAGAGAAAGTAATAAGGTGGAAAATAAGAAGAATTTGGTAACACATTAAAGAGGGGAAGAATATAAATTAAACACTCATAGATGAAAAATAAAAACAAATTACTGCTTAAGAAGAAATTACTGGCCATTAATTATGAGACAAAGTATAAACAGACACTCAAATGCTTCTCTTTAAAACTATGATGAATTAGACACATTTTTCTAAGAATATTTAAGTAATTAAACAGTATAAAAATAAGGTCCTCCATAAGCAAAATACTGTGCTGTACACTCTGCCACTAAGCTACACTATATCACCAGCACAAGATTTGAAATTGAACATTCCTTTCCTAATTTTCACTTTTAACATTTTTAACAAAATGACACTAGGAAATAAATACCAATTATAAAGTATCGCTTAAATGATCTAATGTATACATAAAATTTTTTTAAGTTACTTCACTAATTGCACTCAAATTACTAAAATTTAATTAAAGTGATAAAAAGTTATGCATTATAGTCTTCACAAAGCTCTCTTAAAAAGCTTTCTTAACCTTTATCTGAAGAAATGATTCAGATGAAGAGAAAAATAACAGGAAGTTTTGCAAATAGGTATTTGCTGAGTGTTTCCTATGTATGAGGCTTTGAGAATAAATTAAGTAGTGTACAAAATAAGTCCCTACTCCTGCAGAGTTTGTGTTCTAAGGGAAAAACAGACATCTGCAAATGAACACACACAAGTGTTTGTAGTGTCCCATGGTGGTAACTTACCGAAGAAACTGCCAAAATAAAGTGAGGGAAGGAGATGGTGGGGAGGAGATGCTATCTTGTACATGGCCCCTGGGAACAAAGACCTCAAGGAGGTGAGGGAGTGAACCTAAAGAGTGTGCCAGGTGGGATGAAGAGCAAGGGCAAATGCTCAGTGGAAAGCTTGTCAAGATGTGAGATACAGCTTAAAGGTACAGGCAAGAGAATTTGTTGAAAGTTTACATACAAAGTGGTCCCAAAGCTTTTGGCCTAAGTAACTAGAAAAAGAGTTTCATTCCTCGAAGTGGGGAACAATGAAGAGGAAGAGTCAAGCTGGGGAGAAGAGAGAATACACATGCAGGTGGACAAATGAAGACTAGATAACAGTCCAATGTTCACAGGAGACAGAAATCCAGTGTCACTGGTGACATTACTGTAAGCCCCCAAACAGCAAGTGATGACAGAAGAGGTCTACAAATTGAACCCAGAGGACATCAATGTTTAAGAGGAGAAAGAGCACAAAGGACAGCTTGGCAGGGGATTGGAGAACTGAGCAACCAGAGTTCCACAGGGTTAAGTGAAGAAAGTGTGTCAAGGATGAAGTATGCATCATCAAATGCTGGTGGTGCACTGGAAGATACTGAGCTCTAGATTTTGCAACAAGTAACTGATGACATTGAAAAGAGCTGTTTCATTGTAATAATATGGGCCAGAATCAGAGTACAGCAGGTTCAAGAGGATGGGGAGGTATTAAAGTAGAGACACAAAGCACATGGACATGTACTCTTGGTAGAAGTTTTATTGGTAGGGAATAGAGAAGAAGATTGTTGGTGGGGAAAGGGAGTCAAGAGAGCTTCTTATGTTTTAATTTGGGAGATAATGTGTATGTTTATGTCCTAATTTAAACTGTTTAATCATCGGGGAGGAGAAAAGCTAATGCATAAAAAGTGAGCAACTGCAGGAGAGAGGTTCTTAAGTAGACCAAGGAGGTGGACTCCAGACCTGCCTTTGGATAGGTGCATTATAAACTTGATCAGCTATAACCAAAAGGGAGTCAGTACATACGGGTAAAGACTTGACAGTGGTATATTTAGTGGTTAGAGCATGTAGAATTTCGCTCAGTGACAGCAAACTATACAAACTACCAAATAACTTTCAGCCTCTCATATGCAGATTATAAGGGTAAAATTTTTGTTTTACTGTTTCAAGTATCAATCATGCCAGAAACACTAATCACTATTATTAGAAATAATTTTATTCAATTAGTAATTAAGATTTAAAAAATAGTTCAAGTATCATCAATGTCTCTCATCGTTAGCTCTTCCTAGTAAATTTGCTAGTAGGAAGTAGGATGCCCTAGGCACAGCTGCTTCCTTTACAGTTCCATATAGATACTATGTTTATAGTCAGCTAATAGTAATGCTTTTAGCAACATAATATAAAGCATTATTATACAGCCATAAGGTTTGTCACTTTACCTTTCAAAAGAAGACTATCATAATAAGAGAGTACTTATTTGTGAAATTCTTCTAAATATCAAAACCAAATAGAAAAAACTCACAAAGAATTCACCCAATTTCACCTGAGTTCCAAGCCCTCCCTCATGAGCGGCCAACATATTTTATGAGGATAGAAGTCTTCATTCTAGAACCACTTAGTGATATGGCAAATAAACAGCAGGTTCCAGATAGACACACTTATGCTCCCTCCTTGAAAAATCAAGATTTAGTTACAATAATCTTAGGAATCATTTATTCAGTGTTTCCAGTGCTATTTAAAGGAGATTTCTTTTTTTCTTTTTTTTTTTTTTGAGGCTAATTGGTGGCTTTTTTCTCCCTTAGGTTAATTTTTTTTTTAACGAGGCTAGGAAAGGAACTCACCAATTAACTAAATAAACAGTATACTTAACAGACATAGAAATACACGTTGTATCTTTTAAAAAATGTATGCACAAATATACATAATATATAAATGTGTGTAATGTTTAGAAAATTTGTATTTATTTGGTTTTGGTACTAGGAATGGAACCCAGGGAACTCGACCCCTGAGTCACATCCCCAGCTCTGTTTTGTATTTTATATAGAGACAGAATCTCACTTAGTTGCTTAGCACTTCACTTTTGCTGAGGCTGGCTTTGAACTCTTGAGCTTCCTGCCTCAGCCTCCTGAGCTGCTGGGATTATGGGTATTTGCCACCAGGCTTGGCTCGACACAGTCTTTTTTTTTTTTGAAGCTGTAGATGGACACAATATTTTATTTCTTTATTTTCATGTGGTGCTGAGGATAAAACCCAGTGCCTCACATGGGCTAGGCAAGCGCTCTACCACTGAGCCACAACCCCAGCCCCTCTACATAGTCTTATATATGGCCTAGGCAGTGCAGGGAAGATAATGGACCCAAAATGATAACTGGATACCTAATCATAGCATCTCTCCTAGATATCATCAAAATAACACTAAATAGACTATACCTCTGCTAGACCAATTTAAAGATAACTAAATTCTCATAGATAGAATGGCTATTGTTGTAGGGGTTGGAGGGTCACCTCAAACATTAGAGATAAGACATGTCCCTGTTTTTGTTTGAGCATATTCCAGTAAAAGAAATGTCATAAACGAATCAGTCAAAATGAAATAATTAGAAAAATTTGTAAGTACTATTCAGAAAATAAAACAGGGTAATAGAGAGGAGTGTAAAAGTTTACAGAGAGTAAAAGGACTCTATCTAGGACGGTTACAAAAGATCTCTCTTGGGTAGTAGTTCAACTGAGACCTAAGGAAAAAGAAGTTGGCCATGTGATAAGCTATGGGGTAGACTTCCCAGGTACTGAGAACAGTTACAATTTAAGTTCAGAACCAGAAAGAAGGACAGGGGCAGAAGAGAATTTGACACATCAAAGGAAATGAAAGGAAATCAATATGTTTGGAACATCTCATCTTGGACTGAGAAAGTAGAATCAGATGAAAGCCATGTAGATCCTTATATGTCCACAACAAAGAGTTTGATAGATTTTAAACAGCAATTATATAATCTGATTAATATTTTAAAATACTCATTCTGGCTGCTCCATGGATAATAACTTATAAGGAAACAAAGTAGATGGCAAGGAGACAAGAAATGATGGTAAAAGGAAAGGAAGTAAAAATATTTTATAAACAGAACCAATAGGACTTGCTGATGAACTGGGTATGAGACATGAAGAAGAGGAGAGAATAAATAACTCATGGACTATTAAAATAAGCAAATAAGTAGCATTATAATTTAGTCATAAATGAACTAAGATGGAACTGATTTGGTGTCAGAAAAGGTAGAAGGCTGAATAAAGTTTCAGCTGAACTGATTAAATTCAAGATGTCTAAACATAATCAAAAACAAGTGTTAAAAATAGCAATTACAGGGCTGGGAATATAGCTCAGTTGGTGGAGTGTTTGACTCACATGCACAAGGACCTGGGTTCAATCCCCAGCACACCACACACACACACACACACACACACACACATAAATAAATAAAATAAAAATAAAAATTACCGGGGCTGGGGTTGTGGCTCAGAGGTAGAGCGATCGCCTAGCACGTGTGAGGCACTGGGTTCGATCCTCAGCACCACATGGAATAAAGATATTGTGTCCACCTATAACTAAATATTAAAAAAAAAAATAATAGCAATTGCACACAGGAGGCTGGAACTCAGATTATTGATATAACTTTGACAGTCATAAACTTAGAGGCATCATTAATATCTATGGAGAATGGATAGAATCACCTAGGAATAGAGAGTATATAGAAAAAACGAGAGAGCCAGGACCAGGGGGTAGACAAGAAGTAGATAAGACACTCAGAATGATGGTTACTGAAAACGAGCCACAACCTATCAGTAAAACAGGCAAATGTAGTGTCATCAATGCCAAGGAGGAGAATGTTCCAAGAAAGAAGTGACAGACTCTGAAATGAAACTGTGTCAAACAAAATCTATGAAGATACTAACGGGAGTATCCTGTAAATCTGGCAAAATGGAAGTCACTTGTGGCTTTGATAAAAAAAAAAAAGTTTCAGAGAAGGACGACTTTAAAAAGCAGATTTCAGTTGGTTGGTGAATAAATGCATAAGAATATGAAGCAGTATATGTAAGCAATTTTGAGGACCATAATTATAAAAGGGGCTGAGACACAAGGCAGTAAAGTGGCTATAAGGAAATATCCAATTCTTAAAAGAGTGGATCTTTTAAAGAAAGGAGACAAAAACATGTTTGAGGCCAAAAGGAAGAATTCAGCAGAAAAGGAAATAATGATGTGGGAGGAACAAAGTCCTTGAGAAATTGTAAAGGGATGGGAACTGCAACAGTTAGCACTTGACACGAAAAGAAACATTTCTTCCAAAATGTGTTTCTGCTTCTACCACAGATAATGTGATACAGATGTTGGAAAGCTGAGAGATTAAATAGCAGGAAAATGAGTGCATTTTTTTTCACTGTGAATGAAAAGTTACCAGCTGAGGGTGGGTCAAGGATGCAGGGAGTGCTAAATTTGAGAGATGGGAAGGGGTAAATAGTCATTTTGTGTAGTTGGACGGCAACAGTGTTGACTTCTCAGACCCACCTTGTGGGATACCCCCTGAAATTGGTCATGACTTTCTTCACCACCATAGATTAAGTTGTACACTAAGAAAACCAAAAAATTAGGGTTCAACCACTGTGGAGTTTTGCCTGGCAATTTTTCACACTGTCCCTTTCCTTCAATATTGGAAATGCAAGGGATATGAAGGAAAGGCATAAACATTTATATAGTCTTTGCAGCAAAGCAAGTACAGTTTTTATTTTCTGTCTCTATCCAAGGCACTAACAGGAATCCTGGCTCTATGTTGAAATTTCCACTATTATAGTCCCCCAGTGCACAATTCCTCATATTCATAAAACTATCTGGACTTTGATAATCTTTTTACATGTAAAAGTGATTGTGCAAAAAAGTGAACATAATACAAAACAAAACCCAAAAATAATACAAAAAAACAACAACAAAAAAACTGCTGAAATGTTGAACTCTGGGAAAAACCAAAGGGCTACTGTCAGAACGATTACAGTCATAACCTTTAGATATTATACTTAATATCAAATTATTTTCTTTAATAGTCTGTTTCAGAATCACTAAAATATTTTAATTATCCACAGTTTAGTCAAACAAAATTCTCTCAATAATCTCTCACTTAAGAACATTTCCTTGCTCTCTGAAAAATTTATGGGCAAAGGTGCTAAGCAATATTCTAACAATGATCAACACAAAAAAATTATTTCAGCGATTCAAATGACTAGTATTTTTACTAAAAGGAGCTTAGCAATTTGAAATACAGTATTAATGTATGTTGCTTATCCATGAAAAATAAGTTTTAGAATGAAGCCCCAAAATATTTAACTCATAAATGTGTTGAATAAACAATCATAATGAGTTAGGTAAGACTCATTGGCACCTGAGCATGGATCAGATAGTCTTCTTGCTAAGTTTTCCTGATAACTTGTAATTCATCAAACTCTTTACGAATATATCAAGAATATATTCAAGAATGCTATCACTTTAAAAATTTTTGCTTTTACCAATTTACTTGCTTTGGAAAACAAACTTTTAACTTCTTTTGCCCTAGGTCTCAAACCCAACAAAATATTCTACTTGCCCTTTTGTTGAAATGCTGTCAATCAAAACGTGGAAAAACTAATTTTGTAGGTCAGCTTTAGCTTTTCTCATGGATAAAATGTACATACTGTTAACAGTTATGTAATTGACTTGGCTTCTATTCCCATAGAAACTGAAAATGAATTACTATAAATGGGATATACTGAAAAATAGTGCTCAATTTAAAACATCCCATATATGGTGATCTGGCATCAGTTTCTAGAGAAGCAAGAATAAAGTGACAGCTTGGCAGTGAAGCTGTTAGGAATTTTTATAGGTTTCAGCTTGGCCCGCCAGCTGTATCTCTTGCTAATACTTTTGGCTCAATATCAAGCAAAATGCTTCCTTAGGAAAACCTTAAATAAATAAATAAACATCTTATTGGTTATTATGACTACATGTATTTAGTTAAAATCTCAACTAAACTATATCCATACCTATTGAAAATTACTATCTAAATACTGTACATTTCATAGAAGAGAAAAAAACGGTATTTAAACAATTCAGGAATGGATTTATTTTCAATAGCATCAAGTGTCAAGAAGATAAGGATTTAGTAAAATACTTATTTTTTACATAAATGTATTGGAGAAACAATTTTTTAAGCATATTGTGTTGCTAACAAGAGACCATATCCAACAGAAAGCATACTGAAAGTATTTCATGATTTGAAGAAAAAATAATCAAGAATATAAAACCAACAGAACTAACAACAAGCTACATTTTTACTCTCTCTTTAATAAACATACACAACCAAATAAATCTAAAAAGATATTTTGGTCTATAATGATTTGTAAATAATCTTCAAATCAAATGCATTAAGCTATGCCAAAACTCTACCTGTTGGTACATATTTTTTTCAAAACTGTTCTGTGTAAACTGAAGATTCCTGCTATGTGTTAAAATTTACACAAGTTAGGCAAACTTGAATTTTGTGTTTAGGTCGCATATTCATACACTGTATGTCATTTTGATCATTTATTCCAGCAAGAAGTTGGTGTGATTTAGTATCTTTCAAAACAACCTGTGAAGTTTCCATTATCAGAAATCAAGAGAGGAACGAACAACAGCCTACTTGAAGAGTAACATCCTCACCAGACTGATGATGTGTATGGTGTCCAGATGCCTCAACAGACTGCCTCTGTTCACTGTCTGGAGACGACAGCAAAGAAGTAGAATGAGGGCTTTCTGTAGAAGAGGATGTTGCATGAACCTGAGCGGACACAGCAGAAGATGTAGAAGGTTGAAGAAAGTGTTCAGCTGGAGTATCTACATCCATTGCAGTTTCACCCACTTCCAGATCAGGACTCGATGGGACCGTAGGGAGAGTTGATACATCTGACTGACTTGTTCCACCTTCCAAAAACAGGTTAGTGCAAACTCAAATATTGAATGCTTTAATAAATCAACAATTTCAAAAGATGCATTCATGAAATACACACACACTGCAAAGCACACACAAATTTTATAATTTTAGAATACGAGAACAGCCACTGTGGTGTGGTTCACTTGACCAAATAGGTTTAGTAGTGAGGTTAAAAAAAAAAAAATCTATCCACAACTCATTCCTGTTAAACTAATCAATCTTTTCAATGATATAAAAATTTGCTCATAGAATCTTGCATATTTCCATTCTCAAAGTACACTTATAAAGGGCTTAACAATGAGGAATTTCAGAATCTTCTCTATTTTGTTTTTTTGAGAAAAACAAAATAAAGGGTAGATTTGGCATAACTGGAAAAGACAAACTATACAAACCTTGTGGTTATTATAGATATAAAACAATATAACTTAGATGATATAAATAAATGGATTTCATAAGCAGCTTTTGCCAGCTTTCTGATGCTTATAATTAATAAGAAAAATTACCTCTAGGTCGAGACCTTCCTCGGCCTCTATTGCTCTGTGCAACTTCGCTTGCTTCTTCAAACCATCTTGACAGCATGTCAGACATTCTCTGCATCAGTGATACATTGGGACTCTGCTCTCCTATTAGAACATGAACCTTATTAGGGATTTTACTAATCAGTCAGGCTCTTTTACTAACACAAAAACCTAGATTTGAAGGCTTTAAAGTGCAAGCAATTTAAAAAAATCAACTTACCTACATAAATTATAGGAATACTGAAATATCCATGAAAGCTCTCACTGGAATTTATAGCAATTGTATGAGTGACTTTCCCTATGTATGGAAAAATCCTTTTTTTATTTGCAAGAGAACAAGCAGGGAGGGAAGAACCAAAATACCTTCTGGCTCCAGCTAATTTCCAATATCTGAAATATGCTTCCAGTGAAAATTATGGTTTGCATCTCCTTCATATTTTCCTATTCTTAGGTACCTCCACATCTCCCACCCTTATCCTAATTTATCTACAGCTTTAAGTCTAAGTAAGAGTGCCTTGCTAGAAAGGGCTCGTGAGTTCTAAGTTAAACAGACTGAAAAATGGCTTTTCCTCTTACTAGAGCATTACCATCAAACAGATATAAGTGGAATTGGGCTTTTGCATGAATTTTCCTAAAAACTAAATTTTCATCATTTTATAAGCAAATTCTGGATATTTAAAATTAGCTGAAACCAGAAAGTATTGTGTCTCTTCCTTTACTCCTTTCACCATGTTAAATAAACAAGTCTTCTTAGGGGCATTTTAAAACTGAAAGTCTGATATCAAATTTAAAACATGACAACTCTACAGTCAAGTCATTTAACATTTGTTCTTAAGTTTTCTATGGATTTAGACTTCTGCACTTTATATTATATAGCTTCACATTTAAATATGTATTTTAAAATAATATTGAGGATAATATACTAAATAATATACTTTTAATCATGAGTTTTAGAAGTCATTAGAGTAATATTCTGGCTAAAAACTCAATTAATATATAATACTCTCAGATTATTCTAAAATGAGCCTTCATTTTCTAGTTTTTATATTGGAAACGAAACCCAGAAGTATTTTATCACTGAGTCATATTCCCACTCTAACCACCCCCCTTTGGGAAATGGTCTTGCTAAGTTGACAGGGCTGGCCTTGATCTTGTGATCCTCTTGCCTCAGCTTCCCAAGTTGCTGGTAGTACAGTTATTGCCACTCTGCCCTGCTCTAAAGTGTGCCATCTTAAATCTCCCAAAGTATTTTCTTGCACTTATAAAAGGCACTTGAAAGAAAGAAAGATGGATACACCATTATAAAACTCTCATATTACAAATTTGAGAATTTCCATTCATCTTTGTATCTAACAGTAAAAAGTAAAGTAAAAATCGTCTGATAATACCCAATGTTCTAAGCGCAATGGGCATTTTTATACTTTTAGTAAAAATACAAATTAGTGCAACATTTTTGGAGAGTCATTTGATAACTATCTAAATTAAATGTTTAATGCAGTTCTTCAACCATTCTACTTATAGGAATTTATTCTAAGATATATCTACACAAGCACACCAAGAGAGATGTACCGGAAGTTCACTGCAGCATCCTTTATAATAGTGATAAAATTGGAACTGAGTTACAATATTATTTTTAAAATACCATATACCCCCCCAAAAAAGCTGACAACGTATAGTTACCATCTCGTTCTCGTTCACTCTCAGGCCTTGCTCTGGGCCCTGTATCTGACCAGTCACCACGAAGTCTCAAACGCTTAACTGGAGGTTGTCGTAACTAAAAATTGACAATAAAAAGATTCTATGTTAAGTCTAAAAGAAAGCTCATTTGTTCTCAACTCTCCGTGTCCCTGTGCTGGGACATTTGCTCTCAAATCCCAGGCCTATGCATGCTAGGGAAGTGCTTACCAATGAGTTGTACCCCCCACCCTCAATTCACAAAGCATACTTTAAGTCTAACAGATTATCGCTGTCTTCTTACCTTCTTTATTCAGTATGGAAATGAGACGCCAAATCAAAATGAAACCCTGATATAAATGACATCAGTCTTTTGCAGTACTTATGATGGTAAACATCTGGTGATGCTGACAGTTTTTACTAAATGTCTTCAACCTAAAGTCTGAAGGTAACTTTGATATCATGTATGTGTGATTTCTACTCCTGCCTCCCTCACCTTCAAGCTGACAAAAGTAAGTGAACTGTGTGCCTCAGTCCTGCAGGTGAGTCTAGGTAAAGCACACTCACCCAATGACAGGAGCTACTGTTTTCACTTAGTCTCGACAACTCACTCTCCAATTCCACCAGCATCTATATCAAAGATGTTTCACTCCTCAACTTTCTACTCCAACTTGCTGCCCTCATTTTTGGATAATAACTTTTCCTTCTACTTCAGAAAAACATATGAAAGCCCTGTAGAAATATGTATCTATTTCCTTAACTTAAGTCTATAAATTTGTCCTTTATCTACAACTTCGTAACTACTTCAAACCTTCCTCAAGGTAAGGATCACTTACTCTGTTTAAGCCTAATCTCTCCACTTGTGCTTTTTATTTCTCCAAATCCTCAAACTCACTTAAATAATTATCCTCTCTATTCTACATCTGTATGTCTCCTTTCACCTTGTTCCCTCAAATACACAAAACCTCCTCAATTTTATATTTCTCCCCAGCTACAGTTCTTTTTCCTGCTTTTAGCTCTATTCTGAAGCTTCTTACGAAAAGTCTACATTCACTTCATCTACCATTCCCTCTTCAATACTGCAGTCTACCAAGATCACCAATGAAGGATCACTCGGTAAGTTCACAGATCTATGATAAAAGTGATAACAATATGATTAATAATTAAGTGTCAGGTCAAATGGCACCTTTAAGTGACTACCTGACACGTTCATTACACCTGACACATCTGAGAACTCCTTTAACTTCTACATTTCTTAACATTTACATTGCAACACAAGTCATGTACCATAATGCTCAACATTTTATAAAGTCTACAATCTGAATGTATATTCACAAAGGTGTGCAACTATTGTCACTATCTAATTCCAGAACATGTTCATCATCCCAGAAAGAAATCTTATGCCCATTAGCATCCAGTCCACACCTGTCAATTCAACTCGGTTCCTAGAAACTGCTAATCTACTTTCTCTTTCTATTGATTTGTGTATTCTGGACACTTCATATAATTGGAATCATACAACATAAGGTCTTGTGTACTTGGCTTCTTTCACTTAGCATAATGGTTCCAAGATTTCTTTTTTCTTTTTTAAAAATACCTTTTTTTTGTTTATTTATTTTTATGTGGTGTGGAGGACTGAACCCAGGGCCTTGCACATGTTAGGCGAGTGCTCAACTGCTGAGCCACAACCCTAGCCCCGAAAGGTTTCTGACACAATATTTCATTCACACCTATCAATATTTCATTCCATTTTATAGCTGAATAATATTCCATCCTATGGGTATAACATGTTTTGTTTATCTATTCATCAGCTAATAAGACATTGATATTTCCACTTAGTGGCTATTCTGAATAATGGTGCCATTATTCATGAATAATAAATAACCAATATGTATATCACAGGATAACTCATTAATTTTTTAGGCACTACTAACCTTTTCCAAAGCAGCTACACTATTTTACTTTCCCACCAGTAGAGTATAAGGGCTCCAACCTCTTCCCATCCTCACCAACTTGTTATTGTCTTTTTTTTTTTCCTTTTGGTTTTAGCTATCTTGATATGTGTGAAGTGATGCCTGACTCTGGTTTTGATTTGCACTTCTTTGATAACTAGCTTTGCTGAATACTCAGTATGTGCTCATCAGCCACTTATGTATTTTCTCTAGGGGGAAAAAAAGTCTATTTAAATTCTTTACCCATTTTCGTAAAATTCTTTATACATTCTGGATTTTACAATCTAACCAGAGTTTTAATTTAGAAACATTTTCTCTCATTCTGTACTCTCTTTTTATTTTATTCTTTCAAATAACAGTCAAGGGCTGGGGATGTAGATCATTCATAGAGCACTTGTCCAGCATGTGTTGGGCCCTGATATAATCATTAGCACAAAGAAAACAAAACAGACAAATAAATAAAATAACATTGATTCCCACCCCCCTCCTTAAGGAGGTTTTATTTTAAAACCTTAGTGACAGCTTAATTATAGATTTTCTGATTTCTCCTGGACACCAAACCAAGCAACAAGGATGGGGTGAAGTGGACTGCTAACATCTCCAGCAAATGAGATAAAAAAATAAAAAAAAAAAGTACATCCCACAAAAGCCACATCATGTGAAAGTATGGCAAAGAACGACTGAAAAATCATAAAATCTACACAGGAGACCTCAGGTTTATCTAGAACAGGGGAAGATCAGTGTGGCAACAGTCTAAAATCCCAAAAGAAGGCCTCACCCTTTGGAAGAACTATATGTAGAATATGCAAAGAACCACCATTATAATTTATTTTTAGAAAAAATCTTTTTTTTTTTGCATTACAAGAACAAAATCTTTTTTAAAAAAATAATTTTTGGTTGTTGATGTCCCTTTATTTTATTTGTATGTGGTGCTGAGAATCGAACACAGTGCTTCACACATGCTAGGCAAGTACTTTTCCACTGAGCTACAACCCCAGCCCTAGAACAAAATCTTTTCAAATTAAAAATAACAAGTCTGATATGGAGAAGGATATGCAAAATAACCTAGTCAAGAGTACTGAAATGGCACAACATTTATTCAGTCAGTAAACAAATACTTTTGATCACCTTTTATGTACTATTATAGATGTTAGAAAATTTACTGTTCTAGATCTTGGAACGAGTACTATTCCAGGGCTGGGGATGGGGATGTGGCTCAAGCGGTAGTAGTGCGCTCGCCTGACGTGCGTGTAGCCTGGGTTCGATCCTCAGCACCACATACAAACAAAGATGTTGTGTCTGCCGATAACTAAAAAGTAAATATTAAAAATCTCTCTTTCTCTTTAAAAAAAAAAAAAAAGAGTACTATTCCAGATCCAGAAAAAAAAACCAATGAATAAAATAGAAAAAAATTCCCATTGTCATAGAATTTACTCTCCTCTTGAGCAGATTATGACCCATAAGAAGATGGTCACAGCAAAGACCTGATAAACACAGAGGTTTGGAAAACCCAGGTATGTGGGAAGGAGCATTTCAGGGAGAGCAAATACCAAAGCGCAAAGGCAGAAGCATGCTCAGCCTGTCTGCTGCTAAGTAGGTGGATGTGGGTAGAGCCAAGATCAATAAGAGCAGAAATGTGCACTTTTAATCTTAAAGGACCTCAGCGTGGCTTTGCTGGGAGATGGGGAGCCAATGGCACACTGATCAGAAAAGCAACATGACATGGCCCATGTCTCAAAGATCACGAGGCTGCTATGTAACTAAAGGACCGTGCAGGTGAAAGTAGAAAGACTGGTTAGAAAGCCACACAAATGATGGAGGAAAAAGACATTCATGCCTGTCATCATGGCAGTAGTGTGGTCAGGACAGTAAGCAGTAATCCTCTGGGATATATTTTCAGAGAAAGGCTGCCAATAACAGGAGAAAAGGAGAGAATGGATTCAAAAAAGAAGTTCATCAGGCAGGGAAATGCCAAAAAGATACTGGAGGAAAAGAAGAAAGATGATAAAAAAAAAAAAAACGCAAAAATAAAACTGAGGGGAAAAAAATACAAAATATGAAATTCTTAGAAGGCATGAGGAAATAAAGAGGCCCCAACAAATTAAGAAAAACACAAATATCTGGAAACAAAGGAAAACAAATTAGAAACTTATTCATGCTTTAAAAACTGCCTTTACTCATGTTTTCACTCAATTATTTTCTCCCTTTTTCTTCTTATACAGAACACAGTATTTATAGATACAATTTTACTATTTGAGTTTTAGAATTCAATTTCTTATGTATTTATTTATATGAATACTTCACTGGATAACAAACTCCCTGAGTAAGAGTCATGCCTATGCAGTCCTCCTTAATTCTCCAGAGTAGAATGCAGACCTTTGTGTACAGTAGGCACCCAATAAATCTTTGGTGAGTTAAGAATAGTTGGTCTCAACATTGCTGTCAGGGTATAGTATAAAATTTGGAATTAACAGGAACAATCATTAATTCTGTCTATATACATCCCTTAATCATTTACTTTGTTATGATTGGTTTTTTTTAATAATTTTACTCCAATTTTAGAATTGTTTTTCTTATTTAGTTAATTCAACAAAGACTACTGAGAAAAACATGTTGAGGAAAAGAACTTGTTCATGACTCAGCACCACTCACTCTGATGACACAAGTATCTTCAGGCCAAGGACTCTGGCAGTCGAGCCAGTCGGCCCACTTACAAATCTGTGCACTTCCAACTCGCCCAACTCTTACAGGTGCAAAGCTGACTGTAACTTACCCACATATTGCAAGGGGAAAGTTAGAAGCAACAACAGAATGACAGGGCAGATTCTGTGTTTTCAACAAGTCCAATAAACTCATAAATAACTTTCATTAGCCATCATACATACCCTCCTTCTTTGTCAACTTTCTAATTCACACAATGCACTTTCACATTTAAAATCCTAAAACAGATTTATAAAGAAATTAGAAAAACTGAGTTTAGCTGGGCACGGTGGTGCATGCCTGTAATCCCAGGGACTCAGGAGGCCAAGGCAAGAGGATTCAGAGATCAAACCCAGCCTCAGAAATTTAGTAAAGCCCTGAGCAACTCAGTGAGACCTGTCTCTAATAAAATGTATAAAAGGGCTGGGATATGATTGGTGGTTAAGCACTCCTAGGTTCAATCCCTGGTGCAAACAACAATAACACTGAGTTTAGTTTTGCATCTCATAGGAATTGCAAAATTGCTACTGTTCAGTAACATTTAAAATATGTTCCTAATGGGCACTGTGACAATACCTAAATCACTACTGATAAAAATCAATGTTTATTTCAAAAGACATTCACCAGCCAAACTATAGGGTGAATAGTTGGGAAAATCCAAAGTAAAAAACAATATATGGAAAGAAATTTAACAAGGTTAAAGAAAACAATTTTATTTTTTAAAACTACGACTTCTTTTTTTTTTTTTTTAATGGTGCTGAGGTGTTATTTTTATTTATTTATTTTTTTATGTGGTGCTGAGGATCGAACCTAGGGCCTCATGCATGTGAGGCAAGCACTCTACCACCAAGCTACAACCCCAGCCTTTTTCATGTTTGAGACAGATTCTCACTAAGTTGTCCAGGCTGGCCTCATTCTCCCAAGTCACCAGGAAGACAGGTATGCAACACATTTCCTGGCTTAAATATTTTATTTAAAAAAAATACTTTTCTCTAGAGTCACCTTCACATTCATTAGCCCTGTGCTTTCAGGTATGTTTTGTGTTCTTAATCCCTAAACCCAAAGTGCCTTATGTATATATGTATGCATGTATGTTTGTGTGTATGTATTCGGCTTTTAGGCCTCAGAAATCACAGAATTAGTATTTTCTTAACTGAATAAAGAATATGGTTTTGAGCAAACCTACCTCTTCACGTCTCTCTTCTGCAGAAGGAGTTTTAAGTTCTCGTGCTGTATCATCTTTTGGGTCAAAAAGATATATGTAGTCTGAAGAGTAACTAACGAGAATCTCTTGACCATCTTCACTGTAACACAGAGATGTCACTCTGCAGGACTTATTATTAAGATGGGAAGGAATAAAACGGGCAACCATTCCAGTAGTCCCTCGACCTGCATAATTCCCTAAGAAAAGAGGGTGTTATTTAAAACATCTTAAAACTCTTAAACTGAATTATGAAATATGTGATTTACTGTAGCCATATAAATCTAAAGCTATCACATTTATTATCTAGAATAGGGTTTCTTTTTCAAGAGTTTATAACAAAAAAAGAATACCATATAAAGATAACATCTACAAAAAAATTCATGATTATCTGGAATTCCAAATCATACAAATGTTTTGTTTAAATATCAGTTATTTAATAAATTTGTTCATAATCATGGTTATACAAAGTCATCTTCCAAAAATTCCCCTCAAACTAAAATAACATAAATTCTACAACAGGAAAATTACTTTCCTCTAGTAGTATATTAAGTAGCTTATGATTCCAATTTTAACAAATTTAGCAGTCTTTAATACAATTCAATATGACAGGGAGGGACAACTGGTACTTTGTGGCCTAGAGGTCCAGGAATACTGACTTCCAAGAACCCCACAAAGCTATGTAAACATGCACAATCAAGTGCTGTCTTGCTCAAAATTGTCAGTTGTTTCCCATCTGTTAAGAACAATCATTAGGGGCTGGGATTGTGGCTCAGTGGTAGAACGCTCACCTAGCATGTGGGTTTGATCCTAAGCACCACGTAAAAAAATTTTTAATAAAATAAAGGTATTGTGTCCAACTATAACTAAATAATAATATTAATAATAATAATAATAATGCCTACAACTTCATATTCTGTTACTATTGTTTCCCCCAAATATGCCTACTCACACTGATAGGACCCAGTTAAAAACAGGAGAGCTCTCATCTGGTATTCCCATTTCATAATCTATTAATACTAGCATCATTGTGCTGACATAGTCTTGCTGTCACCAGAAGTCTGTCAACATCAAACTTCTCCTGGTGGAATACTTCATCACCTTCCATGAGTACTTAATGGAGTCAAAAGCAAACAAACAAACCCAAATAAATATGCCCATGATGTTAAAAAAAAAAAGACACTGTTGGTTTCTGCCCAAGGACAACTTTATTTTTCACACAGTTTAAAACATGTGAATATGTGTGTGTGTGTGTATTTGATACTCATGTTTATGTATGTATATGCTTAAAACTAATTCTGGCCTTCCTTTATTGAGAAAATGCTAATGGAATTTGGCTTTCAATTGTTTATTCTAGTAGTGGTCTGATATCATGCTGGATGAGGAGAAAAAGCACTGGATTAGCCAGGCGCAGTGGTGCACACCTGTAATCCTAGTGGCTCAGGAGGCTGAGTCAGGAGGATTGTGAGGTCAAAGCCAGCCTCAGCAAAAGCAAGGCACTAAGCAACTCATTGAGACCCTGTCTCTCAATAAAATACAAAATGGGGCGGGGGATGGGGCTCAATGGTTGAGTGCCCCTGTGTTCACTTCCCAGCACCTAAACAACAACAAAAGAATGCTGCAGCATCACTAATAGTACTTGAAGATAAGTAGGCAAAAATATATGCCATACAATAATAAATACCCAAGTCATTCATCCTTCTTTTACCCTACTATGTTTAACATGAGTCCTCTTGACTGAAAAACAGCAAAGTACTCCTAAAATTCATGTTTACCCAGAACCTCAGAATGTAATCTTATTTGCAAACAGGGTCTTGATTGATGTAATTAGATGACACGAATCATACTGGATTAGACAGACCCTAAATTCAATGTGGCTCCTGTCCTAAAAAAAGGGAAACCTGTACACAGAAAAACAGAGGAGAATAGAACGTAAAGATGGAAACTGAGACTGAAGTGATACACCAAGCAATGCCAAGAATTGGCAGCAATCACCAGAATCTAGAGGGGGGAGGCATGAACAGATTTTTTCCTCAGTCTTCAACAGAAACAAAACATGAGACATCTTGATTTTAGATGTCCAGCTTCCAAAAATGTAAGATAATAAATTTCTTTTAAGAGACTCATTATATAGTGATTTATTATGGCATTTTTGGGAAACTAATACATAAAATGTTAAAGAATTTTTTTTTAAATGAAACTAAAAGTATCATCCCCAAAGGGTCTTAAAAACTTGATGCTTTTTTAGAAACACAATAATCTATATTATTTAACTATGTTGTATTTCTTGAAAGTTTATAACAAAAACTTTTAATGGAAAATGTCATAAAGATTTGTTCTTTGAAATGACAGTCCTTTATATTCTCTATTATCCCCCTACCTGTGGCTCTTGTGCCCAGCATTCGTCGATCATATATTCGTACTGAGCTATCCGAACAGCCAACAGCAAGATAATATGGTACTGGTGGACAAATAGCTACAGATGTGGCAGCACGGCGACAGTTAATTAAAATGTCCTAAAAAAGATAAGACAATATCCAATACATACAGCTACACAATAACAATGATACCATATTTAAAACATTTTCCCCTTAAATAAGAAAATAACCTTTCTCAGAAGTTCTAATAAAACCAGCAAAACAAAAAGAGGGGAAAGAGGTTTCCTTTTAATATATTTCTTAGGTTTCTATTAAAAATTACTTTCTAAACATTTGTCCTATATATAAAACCCCCCAAAAATAGTCAGCATTCCTTTTTAACAGTTTATGAATCTAAAGTTCACTTTTTTCTTTACAGCTTGATGAGCAATTCGAAAACTGATTGACAGTACTGTAAAAACAATCAAAATAATAACAGAGAACACTAACCTTAGATTTTAAAAAACCATCACTATTTGAGTAATACAAAATACATTGTGAAGAGGGCAAATTAAAATTAGCCCAAATATACAAAACACTAAGCAATGACATCAGATCATCAGCTGTTACAAAGAGAATAATTCAAGAAATTTACATTACTATAATTGAAACACCTTCTTCAAAGCTAGCTATATTTCATATGATAATAATACTTATCTGATGTGCCTGCTAAACATTCCCATGCTCATGAACATAAGCATGGATTTATAAATGTAAAATATTCATACACTACCTAGTAATGGATGGCTAACCCATTAATTATATTAGAAATGCCTGGTCCACTTGAGAGTAAAGGTAGAAGTATGATCTGCTTTGCTTTTGTCTGAGAAGTGTTCATGATTACATGAAACTCATAATATTTAACTATAATCCATTGCTAATAAAATACAACAAAATATTCTAAATTGATTTTAAATTTCCAAAGTTTTCTCAAGTGGTAAAATCTTTTCTCCATATCAGCTGAAAACTGAAACAGCACATGAATAAATACAAACCCTTCTATAGTAAGATAGACCTTACTATAAAGGAACTTCTTACATCTATAGATGCATTAGAAAATATAAGTGCCATCACCTTAAAAATATGTGTGTAAGGTACATTGTTGATTTGATACTACTTTGGCTAATGACTCTAGCTCTTTACTCTATTCAGGATAGCCACACTTTGTTAATTTACCTTAAACTTTACTTATTAACCTCAAAATTATACTATTATTACCCAGAAGAGATTTACCAGTGCCTTTCCTAATTCTAAGTTGTTAGTAGTTAATTCCTCTGGTTATTCTATTTCATGAAAATTTCGTTTAGAAAAGCACAACTAAATCCTCCTATAATAAAGTTTAAAAGAACTTGAAATAATAGATTTTAGTATCAAGCACATTTTTAAGAAACAGGTATTGCAAATGCTCTCACAGTCTGATATGTTAAGCTGAATTCTGCCTCCAGTTCCTATTTGCTTATGTATGTTTATGCAAAAATACACACATGCATATATGAAACCAAAACTGATTAAAATTTGTATATTTAAGATTTTTTCAATTTCTACTTCTTGTTTTCTATTATATTTTTCAAATACATTAACAATCTTTTCATTCCTAAACCATGTTAACTACAGTAACTTGTTCAGTTAGCAAACACTTAATTGTATTACTAGTATTCTTGTTTTTGTTAACTTTCAGTAAACAGAAACTGCGTAACACTTTTTATTTTCATTTACTACTTCAAAACAATCGATGGCTAGGGATGCGGTTCAGTGGTAGAGTAAGTACTTGGCTAGCATGAACAAGGCCCAGGATTAAATTCCCAGTATTGGAAGGAGGGGGAAAAAAATCCAAGAAAAAGCTATAGTGCTCTAACTAATGCTTGACAAATAACAACACTTGGAGTTAACAGTGTGGGCCAAAAGATTGAATAACTTCTCAGAGCTTATATAAGTTTAAAATAGTATTGAAAAGTCAAATATTGAAAATAATGCTATATCTTTTAGAGAAGTGAGCTAAATTTGAATGAACATGTTGACAGACTTTTTTCTTTCAAAAAAATAACATAATTCTTGTTTTAAAAGATTGGGGGCTGGAGGGAAAATACTGAACTTACATAAGCTTTTATCACTGGTATTTTGATTAACCAAAATGGTCTACATGAGTAAATCAGAGATATTGACAAATTCTCCAAGTTTCAATATTAGAGTATATACTAAATAATTAAACAAATTGTCACACACACACACACACACACACACACACACACACACACACACACGGGATGAACCCAGGGGTGCTTAACCACTGAGCAACATTTCCAGCTCTTTTTATTTCTTATTTTGTGGTAGGGCTTGCTAAGTTACCTAGGGCCTTGCTAAATTTCTGAAGGTGGCTTTGGACCTGCAATCCTACTGCATCAGCCTCCTGAGCCACTGGGATTACAGGCATGCCCCAGTTAACAGATATACTTAAAAAATACGCAGTTAAAATATAAGTTCTTCAACTTCATTAAACATACCTTATTTAAGAAATTTTATGATTGAAGATGTTAGAGAAATGTTTTAAAGTTCACCCTGAATCACCCAAAGATAAATTATTGTGCAAATGTAATTATAACCATAACTTTTCTTCATCATTTCTACAAAAACTGGATTCTTACATCTTTGCAATCTTCTTTTGTGCAGCTAGTTTTGATGCGTGTGTCAAACCACCTAACAGTTCCGTCTTCACCACAAGAGAGGAAAGTGTAAGGGTCATTGGGTACAGTCATGATCTGAAGTCAGAAATGGAAGTACAGAAAACTTTATTGAACATTGAAACAGGTGGCTTCAAAACATACTGCTATTATTTCATGAAACAATTAAGTTAAAATTCATTCATTTTAACTAATAATGACTTACCTACACCATGAATCAGAATAATACACTTTAGACAGAAAGTTAATATTATAAGCTTTTAACAACTTTGATAATACTCTCCAGCTTCAAAGATTCTCCACTAGCTAACTAGTTCAAACAATTCCAAAACTGATTTTTATGTCTATTTCTAATAAAATTATCATTATATTATAGGTATATGATAAATGTTCTCTCTGATGCTAAAAAAATTACTGGGGAATGCTGAAATGATTAACGCTGATAAACTGAACTCTCAAAAAGAATCTTAAATAGTGTGACTGTTACACAACAACATTAATGGCACTGTACTATACACTAAAAATGGCTACCATGAAGAATTTTATATTATATGTATTTCACCACAATAAAAACATTTTCAAAAAGTTAAGAATAATTTAGATGTTCCTGTAACCACTTCTAACTTAGCTATGACAATAATGTAAGTTAATGTTCTCTGTGAAGTCTACACAGAAAATTCCCCTTTCCCTCCATATCTAGAAATACATACTATCAATCTTGGTATTTAGCATTCTCATACATGGAAGATATTTTTCTGTTTTTTAACACTGTGTACACAAAAAAGTGTTAAACTCATTCATGCATCAAAAATACAAATTAGCACCGCTTGGAAATACTACAACATACCACCAGTATAGCCAAAATGAAAGAGACAGATAATACTGAGTATTGATGTGTATATGGAGAAACTGGAAAAATCAACACTGTTAATGGAAGTACAAAAGGGTACAGACACAAAGGGTACAGAAATAAATACACATACACTCACACAATGGAAAACCATATATCAATATCAATTAAAGGTTGTTCATATGCCTCTCTTGTAACCTAGCAATTCCACTAAAAATAAAAGTCTGCACAGAGCCACTTAAAGATATGCAGAATGTTCATAGTAACACTGTTCAAATTACTCAAATGATTGAAACAAACTGAATTACCCAACAACAGAATGGGAACAGTAACTATAATCTACTTCTACAATAAAATACTACATAAGCAATAAAAATGAATAAATCTGGGCTTGGGATATAGCTCAGTTGGTAGAGTGCTTGCCTTGCATGCACAAGACACTGGGTTCAATCCCTAGCACCATTAAAAAAAAAAAAAACTTAAAAAACAAATCATCACTATCATTATCAACAAGGATGAATCTCAAAGCTTTGTGAAAGAAGCCGGACACAAAAATAACAGTTTTTTAAACAGAGCCAGGAGTGGGATGCGGCTCAGTGGCAGAATGTCTGCCTAACATGCATGATACTCAAGTTCAATCCCAAGCACCAAGAGAAAAAGGAAAAAGGCCAAAATAAAAGAAAATGAAAGAAATAAAAAAAAAACCATCCTGTTTTTATTTCTATAAAGATCAAAAACAGAAAAACAAAGGTGTGTTAAAACTTAAAAATTTAGAGGTTTAGAGGTCAGGATGAGGGGGCTTCTGGCATGCTACATGTTCTACAGTTCTAGGTGACAGTTACATGAACAGATTTTATTTTGTGATAATTCAAATTCACTGAGAAATATATTTAGAATTTTTTTTTAATTTTCTTTTTTTTAGGGCTGGGGCTGGGGCTCAGTGGCAGAGCACTTGCTAGCATGTGTGAGGAGTTCAATCATTAGTACTGCATAAAAATTAACAAAGGTATGCTGTCCATACACAACTACAAAAAAATTTTTTAAAATACTTTTTTAGGTGTTGATGGACCTTTTTTTAAATTCATTTCTATGCAGTGCTGAGAGTCAAACCCAGTGCTTCACACATGCTAGGCAATGAGCCACAACTCCAGCCCCCTATATTTAGGATTTATGTGCCTTTTCTCAATGTGTTTTTTTTATAAACAGATACAACATTTTTTATACCTTTAGTTTATTCATTTTTATGTGGTGCTGAGGATCAAACCCAGTGCCTCACACATGCTAGGCAAGCCCTCTACCACTGAGCTACAACCACAGCCCCTCAATTTCAAAAATTCAGAACAATGGATAGAAGAAGGTCTAATATACAGCTAATCAAAATTTCAGCACAAAGTAAATAAAATAATGAAGAAGTAATGACCAAAGACTTATTATTGACTACAAATTTCCAATATTATTGAAGATGCCAATTTATGACATGAGAACATCAATAAATCCTTAGTATGGGGGGAAAATTCCATACTAAGATACATTGTTGTGACATACAAAAGAAGAACTAGCCAAAAAAAAAAAAGAACGGAAAATAGTTAAAAAAAAAATAAGAGAGAGAGAGAGAGAAAAAACACCTAAAAAAGAAGCACAATTAGATTGAAAGCTAACTTTGTAACCTCAAACAACTAAGAAACTCAGAACACTAAGGCTATCACACTAATGCTATCACTTTGTTTGTACATCAAACAAAGGCTGTACTCGGAAAAGCTGCCTTTCAAGAGCTGGTACTAAGGGTGAGGAGGAGAAAGAGGATATTTTCTAACAAATTACAGAAAAGAAAAGGAAATTAAAATCATTTTTTTATCAAAAAAGTACCAGTAAAGGTACTGCCAAATGGTTTACTTTAAAGAACAAAAAGATCAGGAATGATGAGTCAAAGGTATTTATCTTGTAAATACAGAGGTAAACCTAAACACTGACTAGTGAACAATGATATTGTCTACTTCATGAAAGAAAACAGAATATAACCAAGTTCTGAACAACATAATTATTTAAAATTAGACAAGAGCTATTTTACAGTCCTTCATTTAGGAGAAGTATGAAGATACTGACTTTAGGCTTTGTCAAATATTCCTGTGAAACCAAACGAGGCAACCTCCAGAATAAAAGACACGCATGTCCACCTTCCAAGCAAGCAGCAGAACAAAACAGACAAAAGGAAAGACCTCCAAGCACTTTGAAAAGTGGATGAAAAAAAGAGATGCCATCAATAGAGGAAAACTGGAAAATACACACAGAGTAGGGGTGTGGCTCAGTGGTAGAGTACTTGCCCAGCACATGCAAGGCCCTGTGTTCAAGTCCCAGCCCCACAAAAACAAAACAAAACCCAAACAATAAGACACATAAATAGACCCAAAGGTATCAGTATTCACCATAATTTTAAGTTGACTAAAATTTCCAAAGATGGGTCAAAATTTTGAGAATGGGTAAGAAACAAAACCCAGTTCCCTGTTATTGATATAAGCAGAAAACAAAACAATACAAAAGAACTGAAATTCAAATGATGGAAAACAATTAACAGGTTAATCAACAATTTGATATAAAGAAATCAGAAGCAAACATGTTAAAAGTGCACTAGGTGCTGTGAGTGATATTTCTGAACTAAATTAAGAAGTATAAACTGAGTCATAAATCACTCTACCTCATTCAGTTCGGCTCAAGGTTTGAGCTTATAAACAGATACTCCACAAATCTCTCCCTCTTTTTTTTTTTTCTTTTTTGGCCTACTAGTATTTCTTCTAATGTGAAAATTTGATAAATGCTAAGATCTTGATATACAGTTCTCTGAATTCCAGGATTTCATGTGTTTGAATTTAATCCCCATTCTGAGTAGTAAGAGGGTAGAAATTTAGTTCCAACCATGACTGTTAGAGGTGGAGGTATTAGAGGGGTATAAATGGGATTAGATCAGGCCATTAAGATGCAACCCCGATTGAGTGCTGGTGGTTTTATAAGACCAGAATACCCATGCACATATGTGTACTGTATGCAGGTGTTCCCTGTCTACTGCCATATGATAACCTGCAGTGCCTTAGGGACTCTGCCAGAAAGGCAGCACCTCCAAATATACAACCATCAGTCAAGTAAAATTCTTTTCTTTATAATCTACCCAGTGTTATTACCAACAGAAACAAATGAACACAGTTTAAGTTTGCCACCAATGACTTTACAAAAGCACATGATAAAAGTATTTGAGAGGTTAAAACCTAATGCAGAGCCATGTAGCATAGTAACAGAGGCAACCTTAAAGTGCTGGCATGTTTCCTTAAAGTATGTTTGCTCAAACAATTACAAACCATCTCATAAGACTATTACGTGCATCTTATTTCTTAACTTTATCCACAAGTCTATCAAGATAAATTTTCTCAAATGCTTGTTGAATTCTAATCAATCATGAATGTGTACCTATATATACACATCTATATGTGTATATATATACACACACATCACATTCTTATTCAAAAACATACATTTCCACAGATAGAATGGATATCCTAACACTGTACCTCATACGTAGTTCCATAATGGCATGTAAACTGGCATTGTCTGTTGGTTTCTGCATCTTGCTCAACATTTGTATAAAATATTACTCCGTCTCCAGAACAGGATACAATCTGCTTGTCATTTGTGCATGGTAAGAACTTTGCACTAAATATATTTGCTCGATGCCCTGAACGAATTGTCGTCAAAACCTAAAAAACACAGAGAAAGTAGTCGTAATTAATTTTTCCTAGGAAAAAATTCATATTTAAAATAATCATAAGTAATAAATTCTCATTAACATTCTCATCTCAACACAAGATTATCCTTTAATTCCCAACTATCATAATTAGAATCAGAATCTCACATATTTTTCCCTCTGAGATGGGAATACTGCCTATCATCAATGCGAACAGTGCCATGAAAAGTAAATGTGCATTTTCCACTTACATGGTTTACTTCACTCAATCATAAAACTACTAAGAAAGAACTATTTGGACTGACTTTTGATATTGATGGGATGCTGGATGATTAAGTTATTTCCTTTTAGGATAAACAAACTGAATTTAAATGACTCATATTATCAAAGTAACAAAATGGTACAGATGAGGATATAGCAGAAGTTCCAATAACTTACTTATATTATGAAGACCACAATTACTGTAACAGATATAAAGTTTAAAATTTTAATATATTTAACATACACTGCAAATAAAGGAAAAATTACCCTAGCAGTAAAATTCGGAAGCAAAAATAACCGACAAGACCTGATTTTTTTTTCCTCAAAGATGGGCAAAAGATCTAAATCGAAAATCTGCAGATACACAAATAACCCTTAAAAAAATACAGAAAAATACTACTTTTTTGTAAGAGAAATGCAAATTAAAATTACACAAAGATACTAATTCTCTCTTAACAGAACTTGGCAAAAATTCAAAAGCTTGACAAGTGAGCCTGTGGAAG
Organism: Ictidomys tridecemlineatus; assembly: GCF_052094955.1. Taxonomy (NCBI): domain Eukaryota; kingdom Metazoa; phylum Chordata; class Mammalia; order Rodentia; family Sciuridae; genus Ictidomys; species Ictidomys tridecemlineatus. The sequence goes on along the minus strand of NC_135486.1, from coordinate 3,372,985 downwards.
TGAGCCTGTGGAAAACAGGTTCTTAACCATGGCTAGTAGAGTGCTAAATGGTACACCCCCAGTGGGGAGAAATTAGGAAACTCAAAGCACTAAGAGTACCTCAAACAATCTCTCTCTCTCTCTCTCTCTCTCTCTCTCTCTCTCTCTCTCTCTCACACACACACACACACACACACACACACACACAGAGTTACTTATTGAATTTTATTTTCAATAGAAAAAACAAGAAACTAGTTGAATAAACAGGTATATTTCCACAATGGGTAGACAATGATGTACAAGGTAAACAGGAGCATCTGTTGTGACTGTGAAAAAACTGGGGAAAACAAAACAACAGAGCTTGGTTTTGTCCCATGGAATAAATTTGTGATAATTTGAGCATCCCCCCCCCCAAAAAAAATCATTGATAAATCACAACACATTGAAAAAATTAAAATCTGTTAAGTCCATAGTTGCTTTTTTTTTTTAAAGGTGACAGGAACAAAAGTGTTCTATTTACAGAATGTTGCTCTAGGTTGAACTCTGATGTCTTCCAAAGGCCCATGAGTGAGAATGGAGCTACTGGGAAGTGGTAGCACCTTCCACAGGTGGGCCTTTTGGAGGTCCTCAGTTCCCTGACAGCATATCTCTTAAAGACTATTGTAGACCCTGGTCTGTAATTCCTCTTCTCAACTTCTTGGTTATGAAGTTAAGAAAGAGGCTTTGCTCTTCCACATGCTCACCATAACATACCTTGTCAGAGGTCCAAACAACCATGAAAAGAAATCTCCAAAACTGTACGACAAAATAAACCTTTTCTTTATATAAGTTGGTTATCTCAAGTACTCGCTCACAATGGCAGAAAGCTGACCAACACAAATATAAACTAATAAATGTAGAAGGCCATGCTTGGGAGTATAGTTAAGTGATAGTGTTTTGTCTATCATGTATGAGGCCCAGGGTTCAATTCCCTTCCTAATTAAATAAATAAAATAGAAGGAATGACAATTTTTAAAATTGCTCTTTCATAAAAATTGATTCAGATAGGATCATCAAATGAAAACCGCCAAATGAAAGGCCTGGGAAAGAATATTCACATAGTTTCAATAAACCATCTCACAGGATAGCTATTAGTTTCAAAGGGTAACCCAATGGAGGGATCAAATCTAACATCACCAATATCAAATACCACCTGTGGGGGATTCTCAACAAAAATATTTACTCTGAATCTACTCATGAAGATCAACCAGAAAAATCCAAATTGAGAAAGATACTATAAAAGAACTAACCTGCCATTGATATCATGAAATAAATAGAAAAATTAATTGTGAAGTCCTTGAAATAAGTCTTTAACCCTGTTGACACATTAGGGTGGTTTACAGTAGTAGCTATGTGTAAGTCACTCATACGGCCATAACTCCTTAGTCTAATGTTTTTCAAGTAGCTAACTTCCTGTAATTCATATATTATAGTCTGTAAAACTAGTGGTATTAAACATTTTCGCCAATACAGAAAGTTGTATATATCCTCTTTATGTGAACTCAAGAACTAAGCACCAATAAAAATCAAAACATGATTATAATTAAAATTCAGTGTGATGTCATAGTTTATTTAATCAGATTATAATCTAGTCACTATAAACTGAAAAAATCATTTCTTAAACTACTCAGCTGATGAATAGGTTCTGTAAACCTATAAGCAAATTTCGAAGTAAATTATACCTTGCAAGATCCAGCTAGAACAGCCAGCCAGCCTGTTCATATACCATTATCTAACCTAAATAAACAAAAATTTTTCACAAGGCAGAGAGCAACAGAAATATAAAATATTTATCTTAGAAAAGATTTTAGACATGAAATTGTGATTCTTAATTTATGTAAAAGGAAAATGGTTTGGAAAACTTAAATAACTTGGCTCGAGTGATAGAAAACTAACACAAGCCTACATGTACCATTATACTAATAATAATGCAATTAAAAATTACCATGGAACTCTTCTTCATTCAGAGACCTAAATATTAATGAAATAAAGCTCATGCTGAAGTAGTACCAAAAAAGACACACGGGTACAACTACTGTGCCATGTATCAAATTACTGCCTCTCAACTCCAAATTTACCTTTTATTTCTACAGACTACACAGTGGATCTGGCCCAGTTAAGTGTGTTTCCTTTGTAAGTTGGCATAATGTAAGCTCTGATAACAGAAAGCTCTGGAAGGATGTTACAGAGAGAGGAGTTCCGTTCCTTTCCTGATGTCCTCCCGAGCAGGCTCTGAGACATGCACAGGTTCCACAGTGCCTGAGACAGTGTGGAGAGCTGCAAGCTGATCAGCTATGACAAGCTCCCACATGAACTCTGCAGTACCTAGCAGTCACCTGCGTTTCCTGCAATACCATCTCCCCAAGTCCTGAGACAGGCTGTAGGACAGTGCCCTAGAGGAGGTATTCCAACAATTCCAAGGGAACGCCCCCTAGTTCCACTAGCATAGCATTACAGCAACTGCTGCTCTGCCACCCAATGAGCCATATCATGCCCTTTCCAACAAACATCCAGATGTTAGCACTAGAGAGAGGGGGCATTTCTTTAAGTAGTTTATCTCAGCGGTGGCTCACTATATCTGTTATTTCTGCAATATTTTAAGTCTTTTAAACATTTTAATAGACAAGCTCTTATTATTCTGATCCCGTTTTATTGGTAATAATTCTTCATATTAAAGTTTCCCTGTTGAAATTACTATGTGATTGTTCTGGGTCTACAACTGCTACCACCCGTCATTTTAGTTGCTACTATTGAAAAAAACAATAGAGATACATTTTCAGAATTATTAAAAGAATAGATGTTAAAAAAGATATGGCATTAGGGGCTGGGGCTATAGCTCAGTTGGTAGAGTGCTTGCCTTGCATGTGCAAGGCCCTGGGTTTGAGCCCCAGCACCAAAAAAACTAACAAACAAACAAACAAAAAAAGATATGACATTGGAAATTTAATAAAAATGACCCTCCAAAACAAAAACAAAATAACAAAGAGCTGAGAGGCAGCTGGGAAATATATAGTCAACAATTCCTATCCATGGTTCCACATTTGCAGATACAATCAACCACAGACCAAAAAAAGTTTTGTCTCTACACTAATCATGTACTAATTTCATCATTATTCTCTAAGCAACATATAGTACAAGAACAACTTAACATAACGGAAATGACTAAAAAGTACATGGGAACATGTGTGTGGAATTATATGCAAATACTATCCATTTCATTATATAAGAGAATTGAGCATCCACAGATTTTGATATGCACAGAGATCCTGGAACAAATTTCGCATGGGACAACTATATTCCTATCCTTAACCAGAACTTTAAATGGTTCTAAATGTTGAAGATCTTACAAACTTTTAAAACAACTGTTTATAGATGAATGGATAAGAAAAATGTGGCATATATACACAATGAAATATTACTCAGCAATAAAAGAGAATAAAATCATGGCATTTGCAGGTTAAATGGATGGAGTTAGAGAAGATAATACTAAGTGAAGTTAGCCAATCCCATAAAAACAAATGCCATATGTTTTCTCTGAAATAAGGAGGGGTAGCATGGGCAAACAGAGGAACTCTAGATAGGGAAGAGAAGTAGGAAGGGAGGGAGGGGGCATGGGATTAGAAATGATGGTGGAATGTGATGGACATTATTATCTAAAGTACATGTATGAAGACACAAATTGGTGTGAACATACTTTATATACAACCAGAAATATGAAAAATTATGTTCTACATGTGTAATGCTTTTCACTGTGATACATAAATTTTTTAAAATTATTAAAATTAAAAAAATAACTGTTTAGCCACAAATAAAATTGATTTCCCTTTGTAAATGGTACAAGGAGTCTAAAAAATGTCACACAAATGCTTTTTACTAAAACCAGTCAGCTGTTTATATCTTTATCATTCAGTAGTTATGTTTTCTTATTCTTGAAAATTGAACATTCTTTTGTTATTTTAATGTTATATATGACAAGAGAACACATAATTCATATTACACATAGAGCACAATTTTACATATCTCTGGTTGTACACAAAGTAGAGTCACATCCTTCATGTCTTCATATATGTACTTAGGGTCACGATGACCATCCCATTCCACCATCTTTCCTACTCCTCTGCCCTCTCCCTTCCCCCCCTTCCCCTTTGCCCTTTGCCCTATCTAGAGTTCATTTAATCTTCCCATCACCCCCACTGCAGCATATTATGAATCAGCATCCTTAAGCCAGAGAAACCATTCGGCATTTGTTTTTTTGGGATTGGCTAATTTCACTTAGCATTATATTCTCCAGCTCCATCCATTTGCCTGCAAATGCCATGATTTTATTCTCTTTCAATGCTGAATAATATTCCATTGTGTATATATATCACATTTTCTTTATCCATGCATCTACAGAAGGGCATCTAGGTTGGTTCCACAGTTTAGCTGTTGTGAATTGTGCTGTCTCCCTGTAGTATGCTGTTCTGAAGTCCTTTGGGGACATAGCTGGGTCAAATGGTGGTTCCATTCCCAGTTTTCCAAGAAATCTCCATACTGCTTTCATATTGGCTGCACTATTTTGCAATCCCACCAGCAGTGTATGAGTGGGCCTTTTCCCCACCATCCTCGCCAGCACTTATTATTGTTTGTATCCTTAATACCTGCCATTCTGACTGGAGTGAGATGAAATCCTAGAGTAGTTTTGATTTGCATTTCTCTAATTGCTAGAGATATTGAACACTTTTTCATATATTTGATTGATTGTATATCTTCTTCTGAGCAGTGTCTGTTCAGTTCCTTGGCCCATTTATTGATTGGGTTGTTTTTTAGGTGTTAAAAGATTTTTTAGTTCTTTACATATTCTGGAGATAGTGCATATGGTAAGAATTTGTTCCCAATTAGTAGGCTCTCTATTCACCTCACAGATTGTTTCTTTTGCGGAGAAGAAGCTTTTTAGTGTGAATCTATCCCATTTATTGATTCTTGTTATTAATTCTTGCACTATGAGTCTTATAAAAGAAGTTGGGGCCTAATCCCACATGATGGAGATTTGGACCTACTTTTTCTTCTAACAGACACAGTGTCTCTGGTTTAACTTGTAGGTCCTTGATCCAATTTGAGTTGAGTTTTGTGCATTTTTGGCAACTTTGTCTAATATAAGATAACTATAATTATATTATGTGGGTTAGTCTCTGTGTCCTCTATTCTGTACATTGATCTACAAGTCTATTTTGGTACCAATACTATGCTGTTTTTGTTACTATTACCCTGTAGTATAGATTATGGTCTGGTATCATGATGCTTCATTCTTCTTGCTAAGGATTGCTTTAGCTATCCTGGGTCTCTTTTCCAGAAGAATTTCATGACTACCTTTTCTATTTCTATGAGGAATGTCATTCGAATTTTGATTGGAATTGCATTAAATCAGCATAGTGCTTTTTGTAGTGTGGTCATTTTGACAATATTAATTCTGCCTATAAAAGAACAAGGGAGATCTTTCCATATTGTAAGGTCTTCTTTAATTTCTTTCTTTAGCATTCTGTAATTTTCATTGTAGAGGTCTTTCACTTCTTTTGTTAAGTTGATTGCCAACTATTTTATTTTTTTAAGGCTATTATAAATAGGATAGTTTTCTTTGTTTCCTTTTCCTTGTTTCCTTTTCAGAGGATTTGTCACTAATATACAGAAATGCATTTGATTTATGGGTGTTGATTTTGTATCCTGCTACTTTGCTGAATTCATTTACTAGTTCTAGAAGTTTTCTGGTGGAATTTTTTGGGTCTTCTAGGTATAGAATCATATTGTCAGCAAATAGCACTGATTTGCGTTCTTCTTTACCTATCCATATGCCTTGAATTTCTTTCACCTAATTGCTCTGGCCAGTGTTTCAAGAACTATGTTAGATAGAAGTGGTGAAAGAGGACATACCTGTCTTATTCCAGTTTTTAGAGGAAATGCTTTCAATTTTTCTCTATTTAGAATGATGTTGGCCTGGGGCTTAGCATAGCTTTCTTTTACGATGTTGAGATATGTTCCTGTTATCCCTAATTTTTCTAGTGTTTTGAACATGAAAGGGTGCTGTGTTTTGTCAAATGCTTTTTCTGTATCTATTGAGAAGATCATATGGATCTTATCTTTTAAGTCTACTGATGTGATGAATTACACATATTGATTTCTGCATGTTGATCCAACCTTGCATCTCTGGGATGAACCCCACTTGATCATGGTACACTATCTTTCGATGTTTTTGTGTTTTAAGCAAATTGAACATTCTTAAGTAGTAGTAGTAATTAAAATAAGCTACCTGAGAATTAGTCACATGACAGTGAGTTGACTATTATCTAAAAAGTTTTAAATACTATTAAATTTTTAAAAGATTAAATTTCAACTAAAAGTAATGAAACAATGACTAAGTTGGCAACTTTGTTCACACTATTCTAAACTTCAAAATACCCAAACTTTAAAATGTTAAAATATTATACTAAAGTAACACATGAAACTAATTTTCTCAATTCATATTTTATACATAGCACATTGTAAAATAGTTAAGGGATCTTTATAAATGTGTTCTGTGTACATGAAAACACTTCTTATATGGCTTATAACCAGAAGAGTTATGCAACTGAATGCTTTGTCTGGAGTAGCAATTAAAAACTCCCCAAATGAATAAGGCAAACTCTTACAAACATGATAGAAAAACCTCCTTTAAGAAATCCTTTTTGTACAAGTAGAGCACAACTAGCTTTGTGTCCTCAATATCATTACCAATTTTACCTTGAACTACATAATACTACAGTATTTATCAGACTATATTGTTATTATTTAACCATTTGCTACTAACAACAAACTGGACACTTCAAAATCCACAAGAACAAGATCAAAATAAATTAAGAGCACTGTATGCCTACAAATTATACTTTATATCATTTTACCTAGCACATTGCTGGGCAGAGAATAGCAACTTTGTGTCTTTTTTTTTTTTTTTTTTTTTAGAGAGAGAGAGAGAGAATTTTAACATTTATTTATTTTTTCTTAGTTCTCGGCGGACACAACATCTTTGTTGGTATGTGGTGCTGCTGAGGATCGAACCCGGGCCGCACGCATGCTAGGCGAGCGCGCTACCGCTTGAGCCACATCCCCAGCCCCGCAACTTTGTGTCTTAAGAAAATGTAACAGTACAATAAAAATATAGTCCATAATATTTTAGGGAACAAAAGAATGAAACTAGTAGTGGCCTGTTTCACATAACAGCCTAAAGTCTGCACAGTAAAACCTTTACTTTTAAAAGTAATCTTTCCTTAAAATAAAAATTAATAGTGAAAGTAAACATACTAACTATGCCAGTTGAGATAAGCTCATTCTAGGTGACAGAATAGAAATTTTTTTCATTATCTATAGAAATTTTAAATAAATTTTAAAATCTTGAACACTTTTACTATTCCTTATAAATATTAAAATCAGCATACTTGAACATGTTTATAAAACTGAAATTGCTATATACAGAATGTCGTAAGTATGAATAAGGATTACTGAGATTTAAAACTCCAATTCTTTTGGAAAACTAGTAATCTAACTTCACTAATGTGCATTATTAGTTCTACTGTGAATATTTATATATCTGAAAATATTTATAAAACAAAAAAAGCACCCAATTTGGAGATACCCTTGCTTTACAAACAGTAAAAATTTAAAGTTATTTCTAATATGCTACAAATAAATTACAATGGTAAGGAAATTCATTTACTGAGACATCTTTATGCTAAAGGTTTAAAAAAAAGGTCATTGTCTTTATGCCTAACAATGTTACTGGGATAATGTCACTTGGACAACTATTATGCACTTGAATAAAATGAAACATATTTAAGTTTTCTAGAGTGTAAGGCTGATTAAAGTCTTACACAGCTCCCAAGGGAACTAAGGAAGCTACATGTAATAACTTCTAAATTTTATCATTAATTTTGGCAAATCAGAGTATTTTTTTTTTAACTACTTTACCTTTCTGCTGTAAGGATTACTAATTACTAACTTGGTGTCATCTGAGCCAGATAATATATATTCTCCAGTGTCATTCCAACAGATTGTATTAACCTAAAAAGAAAGCAAAAAAAGAAATATAAGCAAACTGTACATAAAGTATATACATAACATCTTTCACTTACCTGATAGTACAAAATTTATATCACTAATGAGGTGATATCTATAGGAAAAAAGTATTAGAATTTAAGTATTGAAATAAACAAACTTCAGTTCTTAATTCCACTGAAAAAAACCACTCCAACCTAACAATAAGTGAAAAGCTGAAAAAACACAATATCAACAAGTCAGCTTCAGAGAAGTGAGAACATAGGAGAACTTGCTACCACTAAGTCCACAGAGACCAAAAGTGTACAGGTAAAATAAAACTTCAGCAGGAAACAATGTCAGGACAAGAAAACCTGAAAACCTGAACCATAACTGATGAAGCTATTGGAGGGTCAGAAAGAACAAGTGTATTGTTAAAAATTACAGGTAACTGCCATCACAGGGACACATATTTTGATGAGTTTTAACTTCAGTGGTTCATCTAGGTTCTATAAAATAAAATTTTCGAGAAAAATCTCCTTGTCCTTTAGTCAAAGAACCATTTTGAAATTCAGTAAAGTACTGCATTCTTAACAAGAACTATCCTTGAAAGAAACTATTTAACCAGATCTAAATCTGCTAGAATTTTATCAGACTTTAAATGACATGGATAAAGAGAAATTCTGAACTCTAGCCATCTCTATCCTTCTACATCATAGACCTAATTTCCGTCCACTTTATTATCAGTCTAACCTAAAGTAGATAAGAAGGGGCATAGAATCCATTGTGAAGTTCAGACACCAAAGGCACAGACACATTAAGAGATTGAGACATAAAAATAGGACTACAAGACCTAGACCCTTCTAGACCCTTACCGCCACATTACTAAAAACCTATTTACAGCTGGGTGCGATGGCACACACCTGAAATCCTAGCAGCTAGGAAGGCTGAGGCAGGAGGATGAAGAGTTCAAAGCCAGCGTCAGCAACAGCAAGGTGCTAAGCAACTCAGTGAGACCCTGTCTCTAAATAAAACACAAACAGGGCTGGGGATGTGGCTCAGTGGTTGAGTACCAAGTTCAATCCTGGGTACCCACTCCCCCAGCCAAAAAAAAAAAAAAAAAACCCTATTTACACCAGTTCCTTTTACCAAGTATACCATTGAAGGGCAATAAGAAAAAAATTACAAAGCATACTAAAAGGCCAAAATAAAATGTGAAAGGACAAAGCAAGTATTGGAACCAAACATGGCAAAGCTATTGGAAATACTGGACTAGGAAGTGGAAACTACTATGATTAACATACCAAAGGCTCTAAAGGATAAAGCAAACAGCAAGTAAGAACAGAGGGCAACATAAAGCAGAGAGAGAGGGAAGTCTAAGATAAAAATAGAAAAGAAGAATGTCTTTGATAGGCTGATTAGTAGATGGGACATAGTTAAGGAAAGAATCTCTGACCTTGAGGATATAGCAACAGTAACCCACAAAACTGAAGCAAGACCAAAGACTGGAGCAAAAAAGAAAATAAACAAACAAATCCAAACCCTAAACAGAATAACCAAGGACTGTCACACACAGAAGATTCAATTTGTGTATAATGGATACACCAGAAGATAAAGGAAGAGAGAGAAAAAGGAAAAAACTGGAGACAATAATGACTGAGAATAGCCCCCAATTAATGTCAGATACCAAACCACAGATTTAAGAATCTCAGAGAAGACCTGGCAAAATGAATAGCAAAAGAACTCCACAGGCTGGGGTTGTGGCTCAGTGGTAGAGAGCTTGCCTGGCACATGTGAGGCACTGGGTTCGATCCTCAGCACCACATAAAAATAATAAATAAAATACAGGTATTGTGTCCATTTTCAAATTATATATATATATATTTTTTTTTTTACTTATTTAAAAAATAAAAAGAACTTCTTTACCTAGACATATAATTTTACCCAATAGAAAAAAACTAAAAATTCTGATTCTGAAAGAAGCCAAAGGGAAGTAACACCTATTCACAGACAAATAAAGATAAGAATTATATCTGACCAGGCACGGTGACACATGAGGCTGGGGAGGCTGAGGAGGAGGATATCAAGTTCAATGCCAGCCTCAGTAACTTAGGCCCTAAGTAACTTGGTGAGACCCATCTCTAAATAAAATATAAGAAGGGCTTATAACTACTTATAAGAATATAAGTAGTTAAGCACCTCTGGGTTCCATCTCATGTAGCAAAAAGAGAATTACATCTGACTTCTCAAAAATCATGTAAGAGGGGCAAGCGAGGCAAGCGTGAGGCCCTGGGTTTAATCCTCAGCCCCACATAAAAAAATAAATAAATAAATATAAAGATATTTTTAAAATTTTAAAAATCATTTAAGAAAAAAGAGAGTAAAATGAAAATACTTAAGTGTTAAGAGAAAATAAACACAAACCCAGAAATTTCTGTATCCTATAAAATTATCCTTCAAAATCATGCAAGAAATATTTTTTTTTCAATTATTTATTGCCCAAAAGACCTAAATTCTTTAGAGAAAAGGAAAATAATATAGATAAGAAACTTGGATCTACAAAATGAAGAATATTAAAGAGGAATAAATGATGATAAAATACTTATTATGCTTCTTCATTATTCTTAATTACTAAACAAAGAGCACTTCTTATTGTTCAAAATAATTTTCAATTGTATACAAATATGCTTATATCTATGTCTGAAACTGAAATTAATGACAGCATTAATACAAAGTACAAAAGAGAGAATTCAGGGTTAATTATGTACTCAACTACTAATAAAGCAGTATGGTGTTCTCTGAATAAAGCAGACTTGGATTCGATGTGGATGTATTTTGCAAACACCAAGAGTTTTTAAAAACAGTAAACCTAAGAGAAAATGAAATAAAAGGTTCAATTAAATCACAAAAGGCAAAAGAGACCAAAGACAAAAAAAAAAAAAATGGAACAAAAAGCAAGGGCAACAAATAGAAAAGAAAAAATAATAATGATAATCCAACTATATCAATAATCACCTTAAACATCAACAGTATAAATGCACTCATTAAGAGACTGCCAGAGTGGAGCAAAAAAAAAAAAAGACTCAAATATGTTATCTATACTTTAAACATAAGACACTTATTAATAGTAAAAATAAATAAAGAGAAAATATACATACTAACTAATCAAAAGAAAGCTGGCAGATATAGCAGATTTCAAAGCACAGAAAGGGATCAGAGAAAAAGGAAGACCTTTCATACTGATTCAAAGGTTAGTTCAAGAAGACAACAATGTAGGTGCTTAACAAAGTACTTGAGGTAAAATTCCCAACATATACAAAAAAAAAAAAAACCTGGATGATTCCATTTATATAAAATTCAAAAAAATGTGAACTGATTTACAGTGATGAATAGGAGGTCAGTCGCTAGGTGGTGGTGAGAAATGAGAGGGCACACTGACATTAATGGGTGACAGATAAACTTATGATCCTGACTGTGGTGATGACTTCATGAATGTATACATAAGCTAAACTTATTAAAATACACAATTTCAACAGTATAGTCAACTATATCTCAATAAAGATCTTTAAAATCTCTACAAAATTTAAACACAAATACTTAATTCATAAGCATACAGTTATTTTGTAATTTTGAAAATTAGACTGGCATTGTCCCTTTCTACACTGGACGTCAAAAGGTCTTCAAAAATACTACATGAAAATAAAGTCCGACTAGAATTCTATAAAACCACCCAAATCATTGATCAAATGTGAAGGCAGAGAAAAAAGAGGTTTAAAATTGTAAGAAGAGTTTACTTTCCACTCACCCTATAAAAAATATTTGAGAATATACTCAGCAAAACCTGAAAAATATTTTTAAAACTGAGATGATGCACAATACACAGCTGTATAAACTTAAAAATATAAAAATGGCAACTGCACATCATGAAGGAGAATCAATTTGCAGTTAGCTCTAAAATAGTCTCCTTTGGGTAGGTAAGTAAAAGTTTTGACCCCAGGTCCAGAAAAGACATAAAATTCAATGCATAACACACTCTAAGACTCTTAAATGAACAATTCATAAGTGCCACATGTATGCTATGTGCTCCTCTTGATATTAATTGAAAGGGCGGAAAAATCCAAAACATGTCTCCTCAGTTAAGTAATCCAGAACAAAGGGGGCAGGTATGTTAACTAAGATCAAATTAATGGGCTTATGTAATTAAATGTCAGAAAATACCCACCATGGAGTTGGAGGAACCTACCAGAAAAAGAGACACTGATCAAGGTTGGCACACTAATTAATTAGCATGGTCAGGGAAAGCTTCTCTGATAGGTAATTGTTAAAAGAGTGCTGAATGAAATGAAGTAAGCTTCACAGAAATGTGGAGGAAGAGTTCTAGGTTTAAAGCATAAAATACATAGGGCACAGGTATACTTGGCATATTTAAGAACAGCAAAGGTAGAAAGTACCAAATAACGCAGGGCCTTACAATGGTAGCCTCTGGTACATGTCTATAATACCAGTAACTCAATGCTGAATAGAATCCTATGTTCAAGGACACCCTGGGAAATTTAGCAAGATCTTGTCTCAATATAAAATTAAAAAGAGCTACGGGGCAGGCATGTGGCACACACCACATGAGTGTGTTCCAGTGAATCACGATGCTGAGACAAGAGGAACACAAGTTCAAGGCCAGCCTCAGCAACTTAGTGAGGCCCTAAACAACTCAGTGAGATCCTATGTCAAAATAAATAAATAAAAAGGGCTGGAGGATATACCTTAGTAGTAAAGCACTCCTCGGTTAAACCCCAGTATCTAAAGCAGAAAAAAAGAGGGCTGGATCTGGGAGTGTAGCTCAGTGGTAGAGTGCTTGCCTAGCATGATTGAGGCACTGGGTTCAATCCCTGGTATTCAAGAAAAAAAGTTATCTTTATGAACAACAAAACAAAAGGATTTTATATATGTGGTTCAAAGTTAGAGTGAATACTGGAGAGACTGAAAACAACAATAATTCTGAGAAGCCCTAATAATTCTCAGAAAGCATAAGTTGTCAGGAATTGCCACATAGGAACCAAGTCCCCCCCCCAGCTTTGAGCAATGAGAATGTGGAGATGTGGCAAGCCAGCCATGGGCTGTGTGTGTGTCAACTATGAGCACTGAGCACACAAAGTGGACTGAACCAACGCTGCCCCTCTGATTGGGAGGGGGACATATGGGTGTTTTTGCTAACTAACCATGACTAGATTTGTAATTTAGCATTTGCGTGTTGAAGATATTTTAGGAAAATCAGAGTGGAATAAAGTATAAAATAAGGTGATAGTGCAAGTAGTTTAGGCAAAAGAAGAGGATAACCTAGGACTGGGTACAGCTCAATGGCAGAGAACTTGCCCAACATGCTGGGTTTAATCTTTCTTCACCTTGAAGAAAGAGAAAAAAGAGAGAAAGAGGGCTGGGGATGTGGCTCAAGTGGTAGCATGCTCGCCTGGCATACGTGCGGCCCGGGTTCGATCCTCAGCACCACATACAAACAAAAGATGTTGTGTCCGCCGATAACTAAAAAATAAATATTAAAAAATTCCTCTCTCTCTCTAAAAAAAAAAAAAAAAAGACCAATTCCCATGGAGGACTTGGCATGTGTATGACATATTATATTTCTTAAAAAAAAAAAAAAGAGAAAAAGATAAGAAGAGCCTAAATTGAATAGTAGACAAAAAGATTGGGATGGATTCCAGATAAATTCTCAAGGTAGAATTTATTCATGGGTAGACTTTGAATGTGAAAGCTGAGGAAAGCAAGATCAAGGATAACTAGAAGTTTTTTATCTTAAGCATCCAAATGGATGGCAGATCTATTTACTGAAATAAAGTTGCAAATTCAAGGAAGAAAATTAAGTATTCGTTTGACAACTCAAATTCTTTGATAAATCTTAGCCTAACCAAAAGTAGGAAAACAAAATACCATAAGCTTCTTTATTCATTACAGTATATAGTATAACTTAAGTACACTTGCCAAGGAGAATCTAATCAAACTGCTAGAAGTGACTTAATAACATCACAAGAAAACAAACAAATCTAGCGCGTGAAACAGTCCCATAGGAAAATTGAACTGTTTCCTCTAACAAGTCTAGCAGGGTACAGACCTGAATAAAAATTTGAGAACTATAGTAGGGACTGAGGGCATAGTAGCTCACTGGTAGAGCACTTACTTGATACGAGCAAAGCCCTGGATTCGGTCCCCAGTACAACAAAACTAAAAATTAAAAAACTTAGGCTGGGGATGTGGCTCAAGCGGTAGCACGCTCGCCTGGCATGTGTGTGGCCCGGGTTCGATCCTCAGCACCACATACAAAGATGTTGTGTCTGCCGAAAACTAAAAAAATAAATAAATATTAAAATTCTCTCTCTCTTTAAAAAAAAAAATTAAAAACTTAATAAGCACAGTGATCAAGATAAGGAGCTGATCTAGATCATCTCTGAACAAAATAACTATAAAAAGATACTGTTATAATGAGGGAAATTTCATTATAGTCGATGTATTATATGACACTAAAAATATACTGTTAATTCTAATTAAAATGCAAAATGGTGGTGGGCATGGTGGTGCATGCTTATAATCCCAGGGGCTTAGAAGGCTGAGGCAGGGGGATGGCAAGTTCAAAGCCAGTCTCAGCAAAAGCAAGGCACTAAGCAACTCAGTGAGACCCTGCCTCTAAATAAAATACAAAATAGGGCTGGGGGTGTGATCAGTGGCTGAGTGCCCCTGAGTTCAATCCCCAGTAGCGCTCCCCCCAGCCCCACCACACCATAAAAAGCATAATGACATTTTGGTCATATAAGAAAATGTCCTTTAGGGCTGGGGATACAGCTCAGTTGGTAGAAAAAAAAGAGAAAAGAAAAGAAAATGTCCATTGCTTTAAAATCCTTAGGGCAAGAGTGAAAGAACTAAGGAAAATGAAACAGAAGTAAACATTAACAATCTTTTTGTAAATTTAAATATTTATTTTTTAGTTGTAGTTGGACACAATACCTTTATTTCATTTATTTATTTTTATGTGGTGCTGAGGATCGAACCCAGGATCTCACACATGCAAGGTGAGCACTCTACTGCTGACCCACAACCCCAGCCCCTCATTAACAATCTTAATAACTGCTATATCCAGGCAATGAGTGTAAGAAAAGTATGTTTGAAATTTTTAAAAAGAAAAGGGCTCTGTGTTTTTGACCTGTTAAATCTGAATGCCTATGAGACACGCAACTGGAAAAGTTAAAGTGGAGTTGGACCCGCTATTCCAGGAGCCACGGAACTAGAGACAAGAAGGTGGAAGGTCCCACCAGAGTCTCTGACCACCTAACATCTAAATGTCAAGAGGTGGAAGAGTCGTCAGCTAAAAAGACAGAAGACAGAAAAAAAAAAAAGAAAAAAGAATGTAGAAATAACAGAAAAAAGTATTTTTAAGAAAGGCTGGATTCAACTGATGGTTAAAGTTTCTAGAAAATGATCACAGTTGTGGAAATACAAAGAGCACAAGTAACTACAAAAGCAGTTTCAGCAGAGTGAAGGAGGAAGGCTTTTGATATTTGAAAACTCACTTTAAAAAACCTTACAAGTACTTTTCTAAATTCAAATACACTTTTTATCTTTTAATATAAAAGCACAGTAGTACATGCCTGTAATCCTAGCATCTCAGGAGGCTGAGACAGGGGAATCACAAATTCAAGATAGCGCCTCAGCAACTTAGCAAGACCCTGTCTCAAAACAAAGGGCCTAAAGATGTAGCTCAGTGGTAGAGTGCCCATAGGTTCAATCTCCAGTACCAAAAAATAAACATAAATTAAAAAATCTAGACTATTTATTTAGTGATCCTAGGGATGGAACCCAGGGCCTTGCACATGCCTGGAAGGTACTCTACCACTGAGCTACACCTCCAACCCTTATTCTCTCATTTTATTAAAGTTAGTTACAAAGCCTCCTAGGATGATTGGGGCCTATTATCAAATATTAATTTAATACACATACTTCATAATTGTAAGTACTTCATAAATGAAAATTAACTATTACTTACACAGCCATCATGCACATTTAGAGTTGCTTCAAGTTTCAATCTTTGGATAAATTCTCTTCTTCCTGTTTAAAAAGAAAGAACTAAATAAATCATACTACTGACAAAAAGTATCAAAAGAAATTAAAAGCCTAAAATCTGGCATAATAAGGTAGACTCAAGCTCAAATTTCAGCTCTGCCATTCATAAGCTGAGTGACACTGGGCAAATTAACCTCCTGAGCCCTGGCTCATGCGTTAGCAGACCTACACCTCATGTGTACAGGACTAAATGAATCAAGGGAAGAAAGGACTTTGCACAGTACCTGGGCCATGTAAACATTCAAATATATATTCATTCATCAATTCACTCAACAGATATTTATGTGGTGCTCCCTGTTCCAGCTAATTTCAAGAGCTTGTTACAGTGGTAACAACACAGAAAAGATCGCCTCCTCTCATAAAATAAAGACAACGAACAATATGTCAAGTTAGTGAGAGCATTATGTAGAAAGAATAAAGTATGAAGGAGAATAAGTGAGGGTTGTGGATAGGGATAAAGTTTTCAATTTAAAATAGGGTGGCAAACAGTGGTAATAAGATGCCACCAATTTTTAAGCAAATCTCAATTTTAGAAATCTTAAAAATATATTAAATTTTAGTGATGAAATGTGACACCAAAAAAATAAAATTAGCCCAATGTCCAGCAACAGCAGAATAGCTAAAATATTGCACAAATAAAGCTCCCTCTTTGAGCTGGGCATGCAGCTCCCAGTAGCTCGGGAAGCTGAGGCAGGAGGACCATGGGTTCAAAGCCAGTCTCAGCAACAGCAAGGTGCTAAGCAACTTGGTGAGACCCTGTCTTTAAAATAAAATACAAAATAGGGCTGAGGATGTGCCTCAGTGGTTGAATGCCCCCAAGTTCAATACCTGGTACCCACCCCCCAAAAATTTCCCCCTTTGAACTTTAGTCAAAGTTCAGTTTGTCCCTCCAAGAACTTTACCAAAGATGGACTAAAAAGCATGTTTATTCAGAAACCGTAGTGAAAGAGAGCTGAATTTATGACAAAAGGTGACAATTAAATAAGTACAATCAGGCTTGATGAGCTCTCCAATAAAATTAAATCTGACTATATTCTCCATATACTGTTACATAGGACAAATTATTGTGTTTTCTTTTCACTCAAGGTAAAGATCAAGATCCTCCTTGAAGCCAATTTGTTTTATTTCCCTAATTATAACTGTTAAGATGGCTAGGTAAAGAGTAAATATACAGGTTAAAATGTAAGTTATGGGGATGTTTTGTGGAGGATGGTCCATGGTACCTAGATTTTAAAAATAAAACAACCTAGAGAAACTCAGTAAAGTGTTTTCATGAACTAGGTTGTTCTTCATATAATTAACTTTTAAAATCTGATTTTGTTTTAAAAAGATGCTACCTGTGGCAAACAGGTAATTTTCTTTTTAAAAACTCCTCTCCTTTTGGCTAAAAGCAGTCTTGATAATCCTGATAAATTATGAATTAGACTTAAGAAACAAAGTATTCAAATTAACAATAAGACAGCAATTAGAACTCATTAAAATGCTAAAATACTAGAAACTTTTTTTTCCCCAAATTTTAAAAATCTGGTTTCAAACCCAGCTCTAGCCATTTTGGTCTAGAGAAAATGGTAGTAGGACATAAGAGAATAGAAGATAAACTGAGCTATTCTGGCAAAAACTCTCACCTGTGAAATTTACACCTAAATTTAAGCACTGAGACATGATACAGTTAGGTCCTAAATGACATTTTTACATGTGACTGTGGAGATAAAACTGACTGTGCTGTCCAGATATGGGCTTCTACAAGATAAAAACCACCATAGAGTAAGAAAGAACTAACTTATAAAAATTGAGCTCTCTAAAATTAAACTCATGTCTGAATGTCATTAAAAACTGTGAAGGTTCTGGCCTATGTGCAAGATCACCAGCTAGCCTGATACTATTTCTTGCATAGTAGCAGAAGACTCAAAAGACTTGCTACTTACAGCATGCAAGCAATGTGAGCTTCAGGTTCACACTGGCTCCCGACCTCCCAAGCCCCAGAGGGCACCTCGGAGAGGTGTGGGTGGATGGCACGCAGTGAGTCTGGATCACCAATGAAGAGCCTGAGCTGGGGGACCCAACCTCTTATCTAGCATGTTGGCCTCAACTTTATCCAGAAGTGCAGCACTGTTTGTGTTAAACTAGACAGTAAACAAACTTGCCCTCTGTTCCAGGAGACAATGTATCTTCCAAGGCTGTTCTCTATATAAACATCATTGAAGACAGTCCAGAAAAAAGCAGTTGGGGGAGTCTCCGCTCACAAGATGTGCAGAATGAAAAGAGGCCATGGAGAATCCTCTCCCAACAACCCCATGTTTGTTATGGATGAACTTTCTACTCAACTCTTTCTGTACCCCAAGATCCCTTTTACAATTCTACCTCCACTATCTGTGTCTAATGATTGATAATAAGCTCCATCAGAGGAGCGCTCATTTGGTCAAGTCTCCTCAGTGTTAGAACAGTGCCTAGCACAAAGCATTCAGTATACATTTGCTGAATTAGTGAATAAATAATTAGGATATTATCCCATCCTGTTTTCCCAATAATACTTAGTGAACATCTTTCAATGACAATTAGGAGCTAATTATTGATCATTTCGGTAGTTGTATAACTCATTAAACAACTTTCTGATTTGTGTGTCCACATATATACCTCCACCTCCACACTACAGTGTTTGGGACAAGAACACAGGTTTAATAAATATCTATCTTGGACATACAACATTTATGCTGGGTGAAACTCTTTATCCCTCAAAGCCTTAGTTTTTTACATTTGTAAAAGTAAGAATAATACTAAAAATATCACAGGTTTGTTATAAGATTATAACATTATGATTAGCATATGCACAACTTCTAAACGTGCCTGAAATACTGTAGACATTTAAAACCAGTTCTCTAGATGTGTGTGGGTTGTTCTAATTTAAGATTGTCTGAAAAGACAATTTTTTTAAAAATATATAACTTCAGTAAAGGAGTTAACTGACTGAGGAAAAACAGTTATGCCAATGTTACTGAAAAGAAATGGAAGAGCATTTTAACAAAGTTTTATTCCATTTTCATTTGACAGTATTGTCCTCTGAGCTTTCTAACATGAACTTCTCACATACCACACATACTGCCATTCCTAGCCCACTATCAGGCCTTCCTTTCCTATTCATGGGCCCCAACTTGGTTCATTCAGGCCACTGTAACAAAATGTCTTAGTCCAGGTAGCTTATGAAGAAGAGAATCTTATTTCCCATAGTAACAGATGCTGGAAGTTCAAGATCAAGGTACTGGCAAATCTGGTGTCTGGTAGGTGCCAGTTCCATATAGATAGCACCTTCTCACTGTTCCCTCAGATGGTAGAAGAGGCAAGGAAGCTCATTAAGACCTCTTTTATAAAGGCACTAATTCATTCATGAGGGCTCTGCCATCATAACCCAATCACTCCCAAAGGCCCCACCTCTTAACACCATTACCTTAGGGGCTAGGATTGCAACACAGGAACTTTGGAGGGGCACACACATTTAGACCCACAGCAGTCCCATTGGCTGTTAGTTTGATTTCAGAAATCACAAGTGCTGGGTAAACCCCCAGACACATTTTCATGACCCCACAGTAACATGTGTCATGGCTAATGACTAAGCCTTCAGATACAACCTTTTCTGGTTGCCATGGCTCAGACAGGTAACAAGGAGAAATGCACACCAAAGACAACCACCTTCTCCAAGGAGCAGTGGGATATAGAACTGTTTTCTTCTTGGCACAAGGAGGAGAACGTCATGTAGCAGGTAAGAAGAAATCAGGGAAAATTTAAATGGACACCGAATACCCACTGTGGGCTACAAAGACAGCTCAGAATCTACAGGAACCCTAGACACAGGCAGTCTATACTCAGTGGCCAGCTCTTCTCCATAAGACTATGAAAACTGGGCAGGACACACAGAAGATCCTTGTCTCAAAGAGTATAGAACTCCATTCATTTTCTAGGCTGTTCCCTCACGGGAAGCAAATGCCTGGAGCCCTGACAGACAGGACCTCAGCAACCTTCCCTACTCACACCCTCTTAGGCAAAGGCAAAATGTCAGAGGAATGGGAGACAAACTGCCTATCCTTAAGGGAGGGGCAGAATTGACCCACCCAGCCCTCCCATACACCTTACATTGAACAACAAGCAAAAGAGTAAGTGTGGTAGCTCCAAACTGTCTCAACACAGCCAGACTAAACTGTTCCCCAGAATTCCTTCCCTCTATGTTTCTGCTTAGAATGAGTCACAGACATTTTTACAGTGGGCTTAGAGAGCGGAAATAAAACAGAAGCCATATTATTTTTAAAACCTAGAAGTCTGGAGCAGATGATGCTCATGTACTTGACAAACCTTAATACCTATCTACTGCCTCATCTTCTGGAATAGACAGCAACTAGGCCTTCAACTGCCCCACTTTCCCTTGTATCCTCCTTTAGTTTCTTCAAACACTAGACCAACTGTTATATTTAGGTCCATGACCAAGTGCGTCAGCTGTTCCTACAGAACACCCATATCAATTAGATTAGAGACACTGTGAATTGACACAGTGTTCTGTCTTCTTGGGATCCTGCTTGGGCTCTTTTGAAATCACATATCTTGTCTTTGTTCTCTCTTACTTTACAATGCCTTCCCTTCCCAACTGCCTGTCCTGCAGATGTCAAGCCCCAGCATCAGACATGAAGAGAATAACTTATAAAAATGTTTTGGTGAGTAATTAAATAAGGTCAAATCCCTATAAAACATCTTTATGCATATGTATGCACGTTCTGCTTCTCTGATTAAACCCATTCAGGACAAACACTCAGCAACTCAGCAGGAGGGAAATTTCCTCAATCTAATGAGCGCCCCACCCTCCCAAAAAAAAGACCCTATTGCTCACTTATTTAATGATGAAACAGTGACTGCTTTCTACCTAAAATAAAAAATAAAACAAGGATATCCACTCTACAACTGTTATTCAACATAGTTCTCACCAATGTAACAAGGCAAGGAAAAGACAGACAAATTTAGATAAAAAGAAATAAAACTATTCCTATAGGAAGATGACAGAATTGTCTGTATACAAAATCCCTAACAATGTACTCAAAAAACTACTTGAACTAATAATAAATAAATTCAGCAAGGTCAATGGATACAAGATTAACACACAAAAAGTAATCACACTTTTATATACCAACAATGAACATGTGGAAATTGTACTTAAACACAATACTATCACAACTGGTCTAAAGACAATTAAATAAAAAAAAAATTGTTGAAGATCTGTATCTTGTAATTACAAATTGCTGATGAAAGAAATCAAATATGTAAACAAACAGACATACTGCATTCATGTATTAGAAGACTCAATAACATATGACTCTTCCCAAATTGATGTTTAAGTAAATACCTATCAAAATTCTAGCAATATATTTGGAAACATGGACAAGTTTATGCTTAAGAGTTATATGGAAAGGTAAAGGATCTAGAACAATCATAATAACTTTAAAAAAAAGATGAAAAAAAAAAAAGGGAGAAATCATTCTACCCTAATGTTAAAGATTAGTATACAACTACAGAAACACAGTAGTCGGAGGCCAGACATGGTGGCACACAACCGAAATCCCAGGAACTGGGGAGCCTAAGGTAGGAGGATGCCAAGTTCAAGCACAGTCGTTGCAACTTAGTAAAACCCTACTTCAAAATAAAAGGATTGGGGGCCTAATTTAGTGGTAAAGAGCCTGGGTTTGGTCCCCCTATCCAAAAAAGAGAAACAGTATGATATTCACAGAAAGAGAGAGATATCAATTAAGCAGAATTGAGCACTCAGATTTAGATCAACATAAATATGTCCAAATGATTAAAAAAAAAAAAAAAGATGCAAAAGCAATTCAATAAAGGAAACAACTTTGAAATACACCGTGCCAGACGTGAACAAAATGAATTTCAGAGCCAGGCACAGTGGTGTATACCTGTAATCCCAGCGGCTTGGGAGGCTGAGGATCAGGAGTTCAAAGCCAGCCTCAGCAAAAATGAGGTGGTAAGCAACTCAGTGAGACCCTTCTCTAAATAAAATACAAAACAGGGCTGGAGATGTGGCTCAGTGAGAGAGCTCTGGAATTTAATCCCTGGTACTCAAAAAAGAAAAAGTGAATTTCAGGCTAAATCTCATACCTCATATAAAAATTAACTCAAAATAGATACTGGACTTAAATGTAAAACTATAAAATTCTAGAAAGAACACATAGGAAACGATCTTTAGAATACAGTATTGAGCTAAGTTCTTTGACTTATAATGCTACAACAATCCATAAAAGAAAAAAAATGCTAAACTGGACCTTACCAAAATTTAAAACCTTGGCTCTACAAAAGACCCTCTGATGAGAATGCAATGGCTGGGTTGTGGCTCAGTGCCAGACACGTGTGAGGCACAGGGTTCCATCCTCAGCACCACATATAAACGAACAAACAAAGGTCCACTGACAACTAAAAAAATATTAAAATAAAGGTATTGTGTCCATCTACAATTTAAAATTAAAAAGAATGAAAAACAAGCTACAGACTGGCAGAAAATATTTGCAAACCACATATCTAACAAAGGACTAATACCTAAAATACTCAAAACTCAACAGCTGAAAAATAATAATCCAGGAATGAAGAAAACTGAGATATTTCACTGAAAATATACAGGTGGCAAAAAAACACATGAAAAGATATGCAACATCATTAGTCATTAGGGAAATGCATATTTAAACAAATGAGACATCACTAGACACCTAGCAAAAATTATTAAAATTTTAAAAAAGAGGTAACATCAAACGATAGGATACAGAGAAACTACATTTCCCATGTAAAAATGTAGTTTTTTTTGGTAAAATGCCACTGGAAAACGAGTATGGAAGCTTCTTACAAAATGAAACAATACACTTACCAAACAGCCCAAATTAAAATTCATGTTAGTATAAAATCTGGGCATAATTTTTTTTTTAATGCCAGGGATTGAACCCAGGGGTGCTTTATCGCAAAACGAAATTCCCATCTCACAAAGTTACTGAAACCTGCAATCCTCCTGCTTCTGTCTCCTGAGTCACTGGAATTGCAGACATGCATCAGTGCATTCCCCCATGTGCAAAAATATTAACAACTTATTCTTAGCCCCAAACTGGAAGAATCCAAATATTCAAAACCACACACTCATACTCTAGACCACTACTCAACAATAAAAAAGAATAAACTATGCATACAACAAGTTGGATGGATCTCAAGATAAAATTAGTCTGAATGAAAACTCCAATCTCAAAAGGTTACACACTATAATTTATAAGGTTAAATACATATACTGTCTATACAACATTCTTTTTCTTTTTTTTTTTTTTTTGGAGATGAGATCTCACTATTTGCCCCATGAGTACAGAATTGCGGGCTCAAGAGATCCTGCTACCTCAGCCTCCCAACTATGGGCATGCAATACCATGTGCAGCCTAAATAGTATTCTTTAGGTGACAAAAATTATAGGGATGAAGAACAAAATGGTGGCTGCCAGGGGTTAGCAGTGGGGAGGGAAGGATGTGGCCAAGGTTACACAAGGGTCTCAAAAAGAGTCCTTTAGATAGAACTGTTCCCTATCTCATTAGTCTATTAACTAATTAAAGTCAACATTAATCTATTAAAATTACTTAATTAAAATTAGTAGGTTAAACTGCATGGAATACACACATACATATACACACACAGACACATACAAATGAGTCCAAGTGACCCTGTGAAATCTAAATGAGGTTCATGAATTTTATCTGTCAGTTTCCTGGTTCTTACACTATAAAAAAATGTTAACATAGGAGGTCCTGGTGGTAAAGTTTATTTATAAGTTTGTAGTATTTCTTACAATTGCACGTGAATCTACCATTACCTTAAAATAAGCTTTTAAATATATTTAAATCCACATCCCCCAAAAATACACTCCACAGGGAGGGAAAAAAGAAAACTCAAAGCCCAGATAGTTTCAAAGTTGGTATCTATCAAACATTTAAGGAAAAGTAGTTTTAATCCTACACAAACCCTTCAGACAAAAGGGAACACATCCTAACTCATTCACGCAGCCAGCATTATCCTGATATTAAAATCAGGTACAATTTTACAAGAAAACTATAAACTAGCTCAAAATTCTAACCAAAGTTGAAGTTAGCAATACAAAAAAGAATAATGTACCATGACAAGGGAAATTCAACCCAGGAATTAAATGTTGGCTCAATATTCAAATGTAAATCATTATGCTAATATGCCACATTAAACAAAATAAGTGAAAGAAAATTCAAAAACTCATTTCAGTAGAGAAAAAAACAACTTTGACAGAAGACAAGAGCCAGTTATGAAGAACTTCTTAGCAATCGAGGAATAGAAAGGAATTTCCGAAGTCTGAAAGGGCATCATCAAAAAACCTACAGCCAATTACATACTTAATAATGAGAGACAATCTTTTCCATCTAAAAATCAGAAACACCAGGGTACAGCAGCACACACCTATAATCCCAGCAACTGGGTAGGCTGAGGCAGGAGGATGGCAAGTTCAAGGCCAGCCTCAGCAACAAACTGAGATCTTGTCTCAAAATATGAAATAAAAATGGCTGGGGATGTAACTCAGAGGTAGAGTGCTTTAAAAAAAAAAAATCAATAAATAAATTATATATTACATCCTCAAAGAACAATTAGATATTGAAACTTAAAAATACCACCCAAGACAGCTTGAAATTTTTAATATGATTTATGAAAAATTTAAAACACTGCTGATGGGCTGGGGCTGTGGCTCAGTGGTACAGCACTTTGTCTCACAAGTTCGAGGCCTTGGGTTTAATCCTCAGCACCACATACATAAAAAATAAAGGTATTGTGTCCACCTACAACTACAATTTAAAAAAAAAAACTTAAAACACTGCTGAAAGAATCTTAGAACATCTAAGTACACACAGATAAACCAGAATTGTAGTTTGAAAGATTCAGTGTTATAAAGAGTAATATTCTCCCTGAAATAATGTATAGATTCAACTCAAACTTCCAAAAGAAACAGGCTGCTTATAAAATTTATATAAACCGCTGACATTTGTTCATAAAGAAAATCATGTCTTTAAATTTCTCTCCTGTAAATACATGATTTGCTAAAAGTCACCAATTTTTTATATAACTTTATTTATTTATTTTTTTAAAGTGGTGCTGAGGATCAAACCCAGGGCCTTGCACACATGAGGCGAGTGCTCTACTGCTGAAGCATAACCCTAGCCCTTCTTTTTGCATTTTTTAAAAATATATATATGAAAATGAAAAAGGCCCAGGGGCTGGTGTTGTGGCTCAGTGGTAAAGCGCTCGCCCAGAATGCACGTGGCACTGGGTTCGATCCTCAGCACCACATAAATGTAAAATAAAGATACTGTGTCCACCTACAACTTAAATAAATATTTAAAAAAAGAAAGAAAAGAAAATGGAAAAGGTGCAAAACAGCCAAGACAATTTGGGGTAAGGAGAGTGGACCAAGAACAAAGTGTTACACAGTGAATTTCAAAATGAAGTACCTACAAACATACAGCCAACCTATTTTCAACAAAAGGAAAAGGAAAAATGGTGCTGGATCAATTATATATGTGTATGTAAAGAAAGAGAAACCTAACTCTTGCCTGACAGTATATGTAAAACTTTACCAAAAACTATTCATAGAACTAAATTTCAAAAGCTAAAAGAAAAAACTTCCAGGGCTAGAAACGAGGCTCAGTGGTAGTACACTTGCCTAACATGTGCAATGTCCCAGACACAATCCCTAGCACCATAAAACAAACAAACCAAAACTTCCAGGAAAAACGCAGTATAATTTTTGTGACCTCGGATTATGTAAAGATTCTCTGGATATGAAAAGTATGAACTATAAAAGACTTTTTAATAAAAGACAAGATAAAAACTGAAAGAAAATGTTTTAAATTTTTTGATTAAGGACTTTTACCAAGATTACATAAAGAATTTTTACATATTAAAAAGGTGAACTTGAACACTTTTAACCAAAGTATATAGACAGGGGGGGAAAAAAAAGACACTCCGATACTGTTAATCATTACAGAAAAACAAACTAAGAGAGTAACAAACACCTATCAGAAAGGCTAAAATAAAGAAGATTCACTACACCAAATGCTGAGGAGAAAGTAGAGTGACTAACTCTCATACACTACTGGTAGGAATTAGTATGGAACAATTATTTTGGAAAACAGTGTGGCAGCTCCTTATTAAGTGCAAAGCACTTATCGTGCTATGAAGCAATCTCGCTGTACATATTTACTCCAGAAATGAAAACTAAAAAGTATCCTATCCTAGTTATTTTGTCCAAGGTGTAAACAAAGTTTTGCTTTTTATATACATTCCTTATAAGCCATCAGAAGACATCAAAAAAACTTTTAAAATCTGCTTTAACTACTTAGGAACTTCACCTACCCTAATTCTGAAGTCAAAAACATTCAATCAAAATTATAAAAATTATGCACCACCTAGAAAAGTTTTACAAACCTTAAGCCGAGACTCATTAGTGGGTATTCTACCGGGTCAAGACCAACTTTTTAAGAACATGATACAGAACAGAAAATAGAACTTAGATCCTATCTAGTAAGGCTAAGTTTACATCTTTTATTTTAGCTGAATCACAAGGTGCCGTGTAAATGGATTTTTACTGTAGATCATGTCAAAACATTCAAAACCCTGACCTAAAACATATCACTAGATCAAGTTTTACGCTACTAGAAGATTGTACCATTTTTAAGCCATTTCTCTGATTCATCCCCATGCCAGAGAAGAATGAAATCCAGAGAGGTGTTACTAATGTTGTCTACAAATGTAATGACTTCAAATATCCTCTGGTAGTCTTTACCTTAAAGAATTATGAGTATACTTTATTTTGTTTGCTATATTTGACAATCACTTTTAACTACCAAAACAATACATTTTCCACTTTCATTGGGATTCTGAGACTAAAGAATTCTACAAACTTTTCTCCAGTGACTAAACAAGGAAGCAAACATCATAACTTACTGATCCTATTATATACTGTAACTTGGCAACACATTATGAAGAAGAACCTGGTAATTCAGAATGTAGATGAATTCAGAATTCACTAGAGAGTAACCTGAAGACAAAATTATCTATTTCAATACATAACCAACTCAAAATATTCCCAAACCCCTTGCAAAAAAGAAAATTTTAACATCTATTAAAAAGTTGTCCTTGGGCTGGGGTTGTGGCTCAGTGGAAGAGTGCTTGTTTGGCATGTTTGAGCCACTGGGTTCAATTCTCAGCACCACATATAAATAAATAAAAATAAAGGCTCATTTGGCAACTAAATTAAGAAAAAAAAGTTGTCTTTGGCTGCATAATCACAGCTTAAGCATTTTATATAAAACATTTTATATGTTATAATAAACAAATTCTTAACAATTATTGCCTTTTAATTTAGAACAGTTAGAGTAAATTCAACTGCAGGCAAGTATGTGCAAAAGAAAAAAAATATGAGTAGAAATAATGCATGCATACAAATAGTTTCTTTTCTAAACCAGGTTTATCTATATAAAACTGTATATAAATGTTTATGAAATATGTATAGATAATGAGTAACTGTAACAATCACTGAATTCAAAAGGCACTGCTCTACAGCAAGTATACAGTATCTTGAGAAACTATGAAACTTTTAAACTTAACATTGTTATCTGATTCTGGACTTTTGACAATTATTCATTAAAAAAAAAAAAAAATCCTACACTGGAACTTAGATCAAGCTCATGGAGATTACAATCCCTGAACAAACTTCTGAATTCATGTAGGTCCAAAATAAGACTCCCTTAGTTCAGGGGATTCTTGTGAATTTGGGAGCTATAAAAGCATACATCTTTCTCTCATAAATAACATACACAAAATTATTCATCTTCATTACCACAACATAAAAGGCTATTTTGCGAATAATTTTCTTTTAGAGCTGGGGATGTGGCTTGTGGTAGAGCACTCGCCTAGAATGTGCAAGGCCCTCCCTGGGTTTAATCCCCAGAAGTGCAAAACAAAAATAAAGTGTTTCTATATACCTTTTGTATGGAAAGAAAAGAGATAATTAATGAATTTATGTACAATCAATTATGAAGCTTGAATACTGCTATTAGAAAGACACATGCTATGGTGAAACAAACTGTAAATGTTAAGAAGAAAAAAAATCTCTCCGTTTTATCCTAAATCTTAGTTACTTAGCAGTAATTCATTATTATAAATACAAATAATGGAACTATATCAGAAATATATTCACCTTACAATACTGTAAAAAATTATAAGGTTTAGACACTGTCTTTAAAGAAAAAAAAAACGTATCTACTTCCTAAAATCTTGGACTTAGAATTAAAAGAAAGGCTTTGTAAGAGTACTTTTAAAAAATCATAAATTTTATCAGTCCAGCCTGGCAGCCACTCATGTAAAACAAACTGTTTGAGAGGCTGAGGCAGGAGGATCAATTTGAGGCTAGTATGGGCAACTCGGCCAGATCTTCAAAGTAAAAAAATAGAAAAAAAAGGGTTGGCGATATAGGTCAGTGGTAGAGCACCCCGGGTTTAATTTCCAGTATCCACCTCCACAAGTCATTTTTTTCACCATTCAAAAAAAAA
This sequence comes from Ictidomys tridecemlineatus, assembly GCF_052094955.1. Lineage (NCBI taxonomy): Eukaryota > Metazoa > Chordata > Mammalia > Rodentia > Sciuridae > Ictidomys > Ictidomys tridecemlineatus. The sequence continues at coordinate 3,344,171 of NC_135486.1, read as the reverse complement.
AAAGAAAGTAACTATGTGAGGTGATGGTTAATTAGCACTTTCTATTTAGAACAAATGCACAAAGTCTTGTACAAAGATGTTAGGTGCACTGCCGTTAGCAGCAGTGAACATCGGATAAAGCAAGACAGTGGAGTCCGCTTCAGTATTTCACTTTGTTAAAAATTATGTAATAATTTTTTAGAAGAGTGGATCAATCTTAATGGTCCTGGAAGGATGTCCAAGACGTAGTGTAGAAAAAGCAGGTGTCTTTTATTCAGGCCAAACACACGCATATACGGCTTATGTGCTGGTTAAGAATTCAAAGAAAGCTAGACAAGGTGGTGCTGGCCAGCAATCCACTCGGGAGGCTGAAGCAAGAGGATCACAAGTTCGAGGACAGCCTCAACAACTCAGTGAGACCTCAAAATCTAAAAAAATAAAATGGGCTGGGTATGTGGCTCAGGGGTACAGCGCCTCTGGGTTCAACCCCTACCAAAAGGGAGAGGGGAAAAAAAGAACTCGGAAAAAGTTCTGGACTCGGGAAACAAAACAGGACTCCCTCCAGGGCGGGAGCGAGAGGGCAGGGAAGGAGCTCGGGGTTTCGCTCCGTGCGGCGACTCCAGGGAGAGAAGGAAACGCCACGCAAAAGTCACCTAACTCGGGCCAGGCCACCCACCGGCCGGGCCGTTGGCCCCGGGGGTGCCATTTTCCTCACTTGCCCAGGGAGGTCGCGGGCGGACCGCGGCCACTCGCCGTCCGGCAGGACGGCGCCCGGGGACCGGCCACAGCGCCCGCCCGAGCCCTTCAGGAGGCTCGCCCGGCGCCCCGGGGTGGAGGAGGCGGGACGTGAAACCCGACCCGGGCGGCGGCGACCGGGGCGCTCCGGGGCCGCGGCCGCCCGGGCCGGTCGGTTGGCCGGGGCGCCGACTTGCGCCGAGGGCCCGCCCGCGCCGCTCGGCTCTCCGCGGCGCGCTCAGCGCACGGGGCGCCCCGGCCGCGGGGCTCGGGAGGGACCCCGGCCCGGCGGCCCGACCCCGCCCGGCCCCGCTCACCCAGGTAGCGGCTCCGCAGCCGGGACGGGTCCTCCAGCCCCAGCGACCTCCTCCGCACGTCCCACAACAGGTGCGGGCAGGAGCCGCCCCGCGACATGGCTCCGCCGGGGCCACGGAGCTGGGGGCACCGCCGCGGGGGAGGGGCGGCGGGACGCGGCGCGCGGCTCGGCTCCCGCGCCGCTCCGGCACCGTCCGCCGCTCCGGCACCGTCCGCCGCGGGCCTCGCGCGCAGCGACTCAGACGGCCGCGGCGCCTTCGTGCCCGGAGCCCAGCCGCGCCCGGGCCGGAGCTCGCCTCATACTCTCCTGCTCAGACTACCCAGAACATCCAGAGCCCGGCGACAGTCCCCTCCCTGCCCCCTCCCGCCGGAGGAGGAGGCGGAGGCGGAGGCGGTCGCGGCTCCTCCCTCCCTCGACTCCGGACACCGCCCCTCCTCGCCTTTCTCGCGAGATGACGGCCCCCCCGCGGGGCTGGCGGCCAGCGTTCGTGACGGCGGCCCTCACCCAAGGAAAATGAACTCAGGCCGCTCTAGCCAGATGGAAGAGGAGTAGAGAGAGAAACCGCCTGAAGTCTGTAATCTCTCGCCCACGCTTCTCGATCCAAAGGAAGCAAGAGCGTTGTGCGGTGTCATCTTTAGTGCGGGCACGGAAGGCCCGAAAAGCCCATGTTAACTGCGGGCCTCGTTCCTGAAAGCGAAGGGGCAGTGCAGCCAGACGAGCTTCACTTTCCCTTCTCCATCATGGCCGCGCGGACAGGAAGGAGAAGCCCGGGCTTCCCGTCCCGCCCGCGCCGCGGAGGGCGCCAATCGCTGCAGGCGGAGGGGCCCGCGCGTGCGCGCTGCCGGCCGGCTCTGGGCTGACTTAGCGGGGCGGTCCCCGCACCTGTTGCCATGACTCCTCCTCCGTCGCCGGGTCGCTCGCTGGAGAGGGTGGGTTGTCGCAGAGCCCCCGCCCCTTTGCCTGCGCTGGGCGCAGGCCCTGGGAGGTTCGCCGGGCGGGCAGAGCCTCGGAAGGGCGTCCTGGGCAGAGACGTCCGCGAGGCTCCGTGGCAGGGAACGTGAGGAGCTTTCCTCCGCCGCCAGCCGGGGACCAGGACACGGCGGCGCTCCCGCCCCACTGCCCGCGATCGCCCAGCGGCCGAGATGGCAGCCGCCGGCGCCCGCGGCCTGCGGGCCAGCTACCACCGGCTCCTGGATAAGGTGGAGCTGATGCTGCCGGAGAAGCTGCGGCCGCTGTACAACCACCCGGCAGGTACGGCCCGGCCGCCGCGGCCCTCCCCGGCCCTCGGAGCCCGCTGACACGCCGCGTCCGCGGCCCGCGACCTTGGCGCGCCGGCGCCGGGCACCTCTCCCGCACCGGGCTCCTCCCCGGCGGCCGCCGCTCGCGGGGGCGAGCGCCGCGCAGGTGGCCTGCGCGGGGCCCGGGGAGGCCGTGCTCCGCCACCTGCTGCGGCCGGCTGGGCGAGCCCCCGGGCCGGCGTCGGGCCAGCCTCGGCCGCCCCGAGCATCCCCGGGACCGATCTGAGTGCAGTCGGCGCCGCCGCTTGCTAGGGTGACCTTGGGCAGAACCCCAGGTCTCAGTGCCTGGGATGTGGCGGGTGCGAGAATCAAAGGTGCGTGCTCGATGGTTGGTCAGTGCTCCCTAGAGGTCCGCTCTCTGGTCCCACCGGAAAACAGTGTCCTTGTGATGATGATGATGATGGTGATAATTCAGTAAGAAACTGGCAGCTCTCAATTCCTTCAGCTATTTATTCAAGACCTACAATTCGGTTATTTCCCATATAAGGGGAATCAGTGATACTTGGCTGGGGACTAAAATCAGATATATTCTGAGGTCTTTTTCAGGCATAAAATTTAGCAAAGGAAAGCTTGTTTTAAATTGAGAGATGTAAGTACTACTGAAAATGTGGGTTTTTTTCCCACTTTTAGTTCTACCCATATTCGACTATGAAGCAGCCCTCTGGAATCCTATATGGTTGCTAAATATGATTTCCATTTTGATAATGTGTTGAAATATTCCTCTGAATTATACTTTAGTTTAATCCAAAATATTATTTACTATAATACTGAACCCATTATAGAATTAATCTTTAAGGAGAGGTGGTTATTGATTAGGAAGTGTATTTCGTTTATTTGTCTTTTGGTTGTTTTTGCACTTAGACTTTTAGAATTGTGCTTGTGTTTTTTGGCAAAGACTTTTGGGGGGTTAGGCATAATTTTGAAATGATATGGGCATTGCAGAGTCAACAATTTTGATAGGGTAGAGGAGGAACAATTTTAAACTACTAAAAATAATACAGAATTAGAAAGTTGTCTTTATTTTTTCTTGATGATGTAGTCTTCCGTTGATTTTTTTCCAAGGTCTTGGCTTTTAGTCACATGTAATTATTGCTTAGAATTACTTATCTTTCAGAATAGATTGTTTTACCTGAACATTTCTTGAATTGGTTCAGTTATTTTAATCCATTTCAGGGTATTGGAAGGAACAAAGGCTAGAAAGTGAGACTAAGTTGAGTCTTGCCCATGTGATCTTAATCTGAAATTTCTCAACCTTTATTTTCTACTCTATAAAATGGGGATAATAATTATCACCATTTAAGTATTTTTGAGAAATGATGTAATGTCTGCAAAACATGTGTTTGCCCTTCAACTCTCAACAAAAGTTGGTTCTCATCTGAGCTTTTGAACAAGATGCAGAGTAAAGATATCTATTTCTGAAGTTATTTATGATTAAAAAATTGAGGAAAACCAAAGTAGAAATAGAGAAGCACAAAAATATGACTGCTGACTATTAATCTTAGATAAAATCTGAGGAAACATTGGTTCTTTTTCTAAGAGTTATACAGAGTAAATATTCAAAGGTTTTAACATACTATTTTGTGTAGTATTTATTGTTATTGAATCACCCTTTAAGCATTAGACTAAATTCCCATACAAGAAATTTTTTTAATGTTATGGAAGGCTAAATATTAATTGCTGGAAATAACACATTGCTGATTCTAAATTTTTGAGATCTTTAAAAAATTTTTTGTGGTATAGGGGATTGAACCCAGGGCCTTGTACTTACAAGGCAAACACTCTTTCAACTGAGCTATATCCCCAGCTCTTTGAGATTTCTTTTTATCACTAACATGGATATCTAGACAAGCAACAAGAATATGTTTTTGTGTACTGGAATGTTACATGATCCAGTATCTTTAGGCCTTCATGTCTTTGCCTCTGTGTTTCTAGCACATCATGATCTGCCTCTATTAAAAAGAATAGAATTCTGACAAAAGGTGCGACCTAGTCAGGTTCCTCAACTTGGGGATGTCTCTCCCTCCCCACCACTGCCTGACTGTATGTTAAAGTATGTGGCTCCAAACTAATCACCTGTATGGCTATCCTCCGGACCTGCATGGCTATACCTGTATGCTTCAGAGAATACTTGAAAGTCAGTTGCCCAGTGTTTATTAAAAGCGTAGTTGGTGCTATCTATGGTAAGTGACGAGGAGTAGATAAAGGCAGTAGGGCAGAGTGCCATGACTGATTCTTGGTGGGTGTAAGAACAGGGACCAGATATGCACATGTGGACACTAGCTATCTATTGCTATGGAACCTGACTAGGTTGCACCTTTAGTCAGAATTATTTTTTTTTAATAGATGTAGATCATGATGTGCCAGGAACATGGAGGCAAATGCATGAAAGGCCTCAAAATTCTAGGATCATGTAACATTCCAGCCTTCCTACCTCAGGAGTTTGTCAGCAAGGCCATCACCAGATAAGGCCCCTAGATCTTGCACCCCTGTAATTGTGAGCCAAAATAAACTCTTTTCTTGAATATTTCATCATAGTAATTAAAATGGATTACCTACCACTAGGGGAAAAGACATTATTAGTTAAACAGATGTCATTGCTTTGCTTGTTATGTGCAAGTTACAAAATAGAGTGGATTGAGCTGATGAAACAGTAGCCCAGTCATGTTGTTAGCATTAGATAAGAACTAGATTTTGCAAAATAAAAATGAATAGTTTTTGGCAGTCAGTATCTGTGTCAAAGTCTAAGCTTTACAGATTCTAAGGACATGTGCCTGTAGTTGGTCACATGATAGTGAACAGGTGGACTTGCACAGGACTAAGGAACTAAGGGGTGTTGCAAAGGAAGGGGAGAGGAAGAAATAGGGAAGGTTAAACAATGGATACCAGTTACATTGGATAGGAGGAAGGAGTTTGGTGTACCATTGCACAGCAGGGTGGACTATAGGTAACAGATGGGTACTGGATGACGTCATGCAAGAAAAGATCTTGAATATTTTCACCATAAGTTACAAATGTTTCAGGAGGTAGATATATTTGCCCAGATTTAAACATTACACAATGTACACATGGGGGAAAACATCACATCTGCATTAATGTGTAATTTTTGTGTTTCTTATTTGAACTAATAATATGAAATAAAAAGGTAGCAAGTGATAGAGGAATGGTATGAAAGGTATGAAAAGAGGTAGTGGGAAGGTAATGATTTATATGGCCTCCAAGATTTTGTTTTTAAGTATGTTTTAGTTGTAGATGTACACAATATCTTCATTTATTTATATTTTATGTGGTGCTGAGGATTGAAACCAGTGTCTCACATGTACAAGGCAGGCGCTCTACCACTGAGCCACAACCCCAGGCCCCTCCAAGGTTTTAATAAGAAATTTTTTTCACATGGAACATAGTGAATGCCTCAGTTCAGTGTCTAGAGGTGTCTGGATGTGTATGTGTCAAAATCACCTGTTCTTTCCAAGGAGGAAGCTTTCCTTGAGGAAGGAATCACATATACACATGACCTACTTTCTCAAAGTCATATAATATCTTACTAAGTAATTCTTTTCAGAAGAACAAATTAGGAAGTAAAATTTGGTTTGTCAAAGTGTGTGCATGAAAACTAGATTTGTTAATTTGTTTGAAAATTTTTGTCTGTTATTATTTGGTTCTGCTATTCATCCGGAGAATTTCTTAAATTCTTTTATGAAAACTTAAACTTTAAAAAACATCAATTTAATTTTAAGACAGTAAGACACAAGAGAAAAAAACCATAATAATAGTCTCTGTATTGTTTATTATTCTTAAATGGCTCATAGTTTTATATATACATATAGAGGGGGGAGAGGGAGAAGATATGCTTCTATGATGTTTCTAAATTGTCAGTTTGAGGCCTTTTCAATTTCCAAAAATAGAGGGGTTTTGTTTGTTTGTTTGTTTGTTTTTGGTACTGGAGGTTGTACCCAGGGGCACTTTACCACTGAGGTATATCCCAGCCTTTTTTATTTTTTATTTTGAGAACAAGTTCTTGCTAAGTTACTGAGGCTGTCCTTAAACTTTCCATCCTCCTGTCTCAGCCTCCCTAGCCACTAGGGTTAAAGGTGTACACCACCATACCCGGTTCCAAAAAGTAGAGTTTTAAGAAACAAGGTGAAATATATTGTTAATTTTTTATCTAAGTGAATGAACATTAATGGTTTGGGGTTGTAGCTCAGGGGTTGAGCACTTGCCTCACATGTGTGAAGCAGTCATCACCACATTAAATAAATAAATAGATTATAATATTGGGACTATCCACAACTAAAAAATATATACATTTTAAGAAAGAATGTACATTTATATCTGATAGGGACACATTTCCTTTCATCTTGGGCTTTAAGATGACGTCATATGAGGTGATTTTTGTTTCACTCAGTTTATTGTTAGCAATTCAAATTTTCCACCTAATCAAGTTATTGCATTTATCTTAATAGATATTAACAGTTAATTTTTACTTTTACTTATCCTGATAATAAGGTGATATAAGCACTTCAAATACCATAATTATCTCATTTATTTTTATGTTCTTCTATGAGAATAGCTATGACATGGTACAGAGTCCAAACCCTTTTTTTTCCCAAGGTCTATAATAATATTTGTAACATTGTTGCTATTTGAGTAACATTCATTTGTAAATGCTTTGTTTTGTCAAAACTTTCTGTTTAGGCCTGTTGAAGTAAGTTGGGATGTGTTCTCACTGTGTGTCCAGTGACAGACTGATTGTTGCATGCAGATTGCTTGTTTCTGGAAAACAGCTTCTGTATCTGAATTTATTTGACTTTATTATTTACTTTTAAGGCAGAAAATAATTCATTAAGGTAAAAATAAGTTTTCTCTGAAATTTTCAGAGAAATTATGTAAGCACACTTATGTAAGCACATTTTTTTTAAGAATTAAAAAAACACTATTTGTGTGTATATATAGGTATCCACCTCTGATTACTTGTTACTTGTAAGTAGTCTCTGGTGTCTCAGAAAAAATAGTAACTTAGAATGTGTTATATATTTGCTACCAATGTTTTTCTGTTAGAACTTTGCACTTGTTAAACTAAGTTAGGGTTTGTTTTCATTGTTTAAAAATGCCCCTGTTGGTCCAGAGTTCTAGCCACCATCATTTCATGTTTGAAGTTTTTTTTTGTTCTTGTTTGGTTTGGTAGAGGGCTGGTACATAGTTAATATTTTAAAGTAGCTTGGAGCATTGAGTAAATTAGTTACCAGGCAAACCTACTGAAAAGCTTGGCTGTTGGTTAACCCTATAGAATCAACCATTAAACTTGTAAAGAAACCAGAATCTGGGGCAGGGGATGTGACTCAAGCAGTAGCGCGCTCGCCTGGCATGCGTGCGGCCTGGGTTTGATCCTCAGCACCACATACAAATAAAGATGTTGTGTCCGCCGAAAACTAAAAAAATAAATATTAAAAAAAATTCTCTCTCTCTAAGCTATAGCTATATAGGTATATTTATTTTAAAAAAAAAGAAAGAAAGAAAAAGAAGAATCCAGAATCTGGAGACATTATCCAGGAAACAGTTTGGGGTGACAGAAGAAGAAACATTAGTTTAATTATAGGAAGAGCAGCGCCTGCAGGGAAATCCAGAGTAGCCATGAGCACACTCAGCCAGAGGCGGCAGCAGTGTGCTGACTTACCTGAGCCCGAGCCAAGCTCCCCGCATGAACAGGAAATAAACTTGGTATTTGCACTGTACATGATCCAGAAGTTCTGTGTGCATCAGAGAGAAATGACTCAGCTGTCATGACAGCAATTCCAGAAGCATGGCCTAGATGGAGACTTGAAGGAGTTCAATTATAGGATCAGCACATTATGGCTAGGAGAAGAGTGCCCTGTGGTCTGAGAGAGCAGACCTAGCCTTGAGTACCAGGTGGTGTGAAGGCAATCTGGGTCACACCTGAAGATGAACTATCTTGGATCCACCTCCATCCTGAACATGGTTAATCCAATGCAATTCTGTTGACAAATACATGACTGTTTGTCTACGAAGATTAGACGGCAGTCCTTGTTTTTAAGGAAGTTATTGTCGGTTAAGTAACAGATGGCATAATGATTTGATGAGTATAGAAAAAAACAGAAAAATGTACAGGCTACTTTAGTAGTTGAGAGAAGGAGCATTTCACCGGAGGAGGTCTTCTGTGAGAGAAAGCTCAGACAGTGTTTGAAAGATGGAGTTAGGTGAAAACAGGGCCGAATATTGGGAGGGGACAGTGTAGGCTGAAGTACAATCTCAAACAGTGTGAAACTAAAAGCCTGGAGGCTGCCCACACCTGTAATCCCAGTGACTCCAGAAGCTGAGAGGAGGAGGCTGAGGCAGGAGAATCAGAAGTTCAAAGCCAGCCTCAGCGATTTAGTGAAACCCTGACTCAAAATTAAGAGGAAAAAAAAAAAGCAAAAAGGACTGGGGATACAGCTCAGTTTTAAAGCGCCCTGGGTTAAATCTCTAGTACCAAAAAAATGAAACTAGTTGAGTGTTGGCCTAACTTATTAGTCTCTGGAAGCCAGAGTTTCTTAACCTTGCACCATAGACAGTTTGACCTGGATGAGCCTTTGCTGTGGCGGTGTCCCCTGCGTTGTAGGATGTGTAGCAGTATTCCAGGCCTCTAACCCCTGGACGACTGCAGCAGCAGCACCTCCCCCGCCTCGGTGGTGGAATCTATTCAGGAGGGCAGAATGTCCTCTGGGAACAAAATCACCCTGCCCAGACGCTCTGACCTGGTATGAAATCCAGTTAGATTAGAATTAGAAATGTACATTCTGGAAGCTGGTGCCTTTGTATGTTCTTTTAAATTCCTTTTTCATTGGTAAAAGTTTCTTTTGAAATTCCAGTCTAATAACTAAAAAGGAAAGGAATTTTTTTCCATATTTTGTTGAAGATAGAAAGTGATGTGACCAGAGTTCTAGATATGGTGGTGACAGAACCTAGGGAACTGGAGAGAGGATAAGTACAGTAAACCTGAAGTTGGAGATAGATTTTTCCCCCCACTCATTTGTAAGATCATCCAGCTTTAGAACTCCTTGATATTTCCAACTCTGTCTCCAGATTCATCCCACAACTTAAGATATGGAAAATCTGAAGGTGGGCAGGATAACATGAAAATGATCACATTCCAGATATCTCTGAGAAAACAATGTTTAGGATTCTAGTTGTTTGTGCCCATAGGGAAGACAGTCTGTGCTATGATCTTCTAGTGTTCAAAAAATCATTCTAAACATAGTATACAATTCCTTTGCAGAATAAGAGAAGAAAAGGAAATTTAGATTTCAGTAGAAGGACTTTAGAATTAAATTAGAAAATAAGCAACTTAAAAATGTATGCCAGCCTTTACATATCTATAATCACCCCTCGGTAGACACAGAGGATTACTTCCAAGACTTCATTACACATCAAAATCCAAGAATGCTCAAATCCCTTAGATAAAATAGCAGGATATTTGCATATAACCTATACAGTCCTCCTGTGTATTTTTTCAATCATCCCTAGATTACTTACAGTGACCTACACAATTTAACTAGTAGTTATACTGTGCTGTTTTAGGCAACTAAAACAAAAATAAAAAGTCTCAAGTATTCAATACAGGTGCAGTTTTTTGTTTTTAATTTTCAGTCTGCTGTTTGTGAATTCATGGGTGTGGAGCTCACAGAGAAGTGTGTTTTAAAAGTTGTTTGTAAGGACTGGAAACTTAGCTTAGAGGTAGAGCATCCGTTTGTATGGATTCCATCCTTGTTGGGGGACAGGGGGTTACTTGTATATGTATACATGCATACACCTGTGTATTTGTATAATATATACATGTATATACTAGAGTAATAAACTCCAGTTAATATAACCTACTTTCAACTCTGCTGGCTAACTTTCCTAATTATTTAACATTAATATTCATACAAATGTGAAAGTGAGGCCAAAAGTTTTGAGAAGCCATAAATTTGATAGGTAAGTAGATACACAACTGACAGGTAAGGTACACTATAAACCTATTATATTAAAATAGCATTGAGGGGTGGGGTTGTGGCTCAGTGATAGAGCCCTCATCTAGTATGCACAAGGCACCAGGTTCGATCCTCAGCACCACATAAATGTAAAATAAAGATATTGTGTTCACCTAAAGCTTAAGAACAAATATTTTTTAAAAATCACATTGAGTTAATGAATTTAACTGTAAGATGTTAATTCATTTGAGAGTAAAAAATAGCAAGAACCATATTAAATTTGGAAGAACAGACAAAATGTGTAACATGCTAATATTTATTGCTAGAGGCTAGTTATAGTTCAGACTGTTGAAACAGCCCCTTTGGAAATGGAAAGCTCCAAATTGTTCTAGGTCCCAAACTCCCTCAGGCTGAGAATGGAAACTAAAAGACTATTCCAGCTGGAAGGCTGGAAAACTCCCTTCTTCTCTGGCCCAAAGAGCCTTGCTCCATCTACATATATATACATCTCCTGACTGTTTTTTTTCTATTGTCACTCCTTCCCTAGGACCAAGGGAGAAACGATCCGGCTGCTTCCCAGTTTAATCAAATTCTTCAATTTGATTAAACTGGGAAGCAGTTAATAACATTAAGTTCATTTTTCCTTTTTCCATAGTTGGCTTATTTCTAGTTGTGGGCAGGCAGATAGCCAGGATCCAGGCAGGTTCCCCAGTTTGGCTGCTGGGAATACTACCTGGGATGTGTTTCTAGAACTTCTCAATAAATAAATTTTGCAAAGAAAGCAGACTGCCCAGTTTTACATTTGTCAAATGTTTCTGCTTAATGTTAAAATTAACATTGATTCAGTCAAAATGCACCCAAAACAGGTGTTGTCACTGGGCTCATTTTCATTTGGGTCCTTGCTGTTGCCAAGATGTGAACTAGTTTGGCTTTGATGAAACACTTGCGAATTTAGTTTCACTGAAATGTGTTTATCTGGCTCCCAGACATGATTTTACTTCAATAGCCTTTCTGTGCTTAGGTTATTAAGAGCCACCACTATCTTTTATTTACTAACATCTCCCCAGTGCCTGGCACTCTAAGTCACACAGTGAATACTGTGGGTGAATGAACGAAGGGTGGCCCTGTCTGCAACAAAGTAGACCCAGAACTAAACCCAGCTCTTTACCCAGCTCGGTGCTTTTTTACTTCATTATCTTTTATTGTTTGCTTTGTTTCCAAATAATGGGTTTAAATCAGTTTTATCTAAGTGTGATCTCAGCATGTGTGAACAGAACATCATGTTATGAATGAGAGTCAGTACTAATTTTGGGGAAAGAACAAATGCATCCTCACCTGCTAGTGCTTTTGAGAAGTGTTAATTGGGAGTAGATTAAAAAGTAAAAGGTGTTCTACTTGGATGATGGCACCATTTTAGATGTGATTTTTGTGACACATAAAGGCAAATTTTTTTTGCAAAGTAGAGTATTAAGGCAGCAGTAATAACTTGTGAATATAACAAGATATTATTAAACTGTTTATAAATCACTGTTCTCTTACATAAAATTCCTTAATTTGTACAAAGACATAAATGTCTTCTGTTGATCCAGTGTGTAAGAGCATACACAACATTTTCACAGCCCTGGTATTCAGTGGACTTGCTATGTTTAGTTGTGTTTTAAGTTCCCCTGGACAAAGTCTCTTTCTGTCCTCTCACTGTGTCCCCTGAAGGTGAGCAGCAGTGTGTGATGTGGAGGAGTTACGTAAAGAGCAGTAGTTAAGAGTTGCACAACAGGGGCCAGTTGCAGTCTGCTGATGAAGTGACCTGAGTTTCCTTCTAGCTCTGAAACATCATGCTCATCAAATACTAAGTTATCTTAGAAACCAGAATATTTTCAATACTTCAGGCATTTATTTAACATTTTGCACAAAGCAGGTGGGTACATGGTGACTAAAAAAAACATGGACCCTGCTATTGATGAGTTTACAGGTGGTCTCTGGTCTCTCCTCTTTCTCATGAGGACTTTAAAGCTAGGTTCACTGGGCCGGGGATATAGTGGTAGAGTGCTGACCTAGCATGTGCGAGGCCCTAAGTTCAGTCCCCAGCACTGTGAAGAAGAAAAATTAGGTTCATGGATGGTGGAATATGTAGTTTTGTTTTTGTTTTTGTCTTGCACTAGGGATCAAACCCTGGGGCTCTCGACCCAATGAGCTACATCCCCGACTCTTGATTTTTTATTTTGCAGGTCTTGCTCAGTTGCTGAGGCTGGTCTCAAACTTGAGAGGCTGGCCTCAGTCTCCCCAGCAGCTGGGATTGCAGGCGTGCACTGCCACACCCAGTGAATATATAGAAATTTTGCAAAAACTCTTATTATGATATATATGGAAGGATGTCATTTATGGTTATAAATATTTGATAAAATCAGTGAATACACAGGTATCTACTGAATCTCATATTATAAAACTTTATTATAAATTTCATTTTCCCAACTGGAAGATTATCAATGATTAACATTAAGTTCCATGTTCAAGGCAAAGCTTTGGAATTAGTTTCCAAACTGTCTCCATTATAACTTAGCCTGTTGTTAGTGAATCACAAAAGTATAAGTAATTGACAAAGATCAAACGAGTTTCATGACAGATTTATACTGTGACACTGTGGTAATTTTCTAAATGTTAAATACAGAGTAATACAGAAAGCATAGTAAAAATTATTATATTGGTAAATCTTTGGGTTTTTGAAATTTGGTAATGGTTGTTAAAAGACATGTATGTGTAAAATGTTTGGTTCATTCCTGAATTTTTCTTCTTTATTCAGGCCCTAGAACAGTTTTCTTCTGGGCTCCAATTATGAAATGGGTAAGTCTTGAGTTTTTGCAGCATCTACTGAAAAAAATTTTCCTCATTATGATTTTATTAATTTGAGGTAAATTTTATGAAAATACACTTTATTATTGGTATACCTCTAACTGATTTTTTGGAAAATATTTTGGAAAATATTCTTGGGTGTACTACACAGAGGATGCCACCTACTTACATCTTTCTGAAGTTCTTAGATAACAGACCTTTTGGGAAACATATTTCCTATCAGAATATACAAGCCAGGAGTGATGATGCTTACCTGTAATCCCAGGAACTGGGAGGCTGAGGCAGGAGGAGCGGAAGTTCCAGACCAGGCTCAGTGATTTAGTAAGACTCTGTCTCAAAATAAAAAATAGAAAGGGCTGAGGATTGTGCTCAGTGATACAATGTCTGTGGGTTCATTCTCCAGTGCCAAAAAGTAAAAAATATAATTGTGGGCCCCTAGGAACATGCAGATTCCTCCTAAAGTCTTAGGACAGGCTAAGGATATAGCATTTGAGAGGGCCTGGGTTCCATCTCCAGCTCAGCAAGAAAGACAGAAGGATCACTTGAGCCCAGGAGTTTGAGGCCAGCCTGGGTAACATAATGAGAACCTATCTCATCAAAAAGAGTAAAAAAAATTATGACAAGGAAATCATTAACCTGGGTAGAACCCCCAAACTAACTTTTCTTATTAACACAGTAGATTGGTGGTACTGAAAGCTTAGTCCTTGTCCCTGATGCTGATCCAATAACAAGGACAGAGTTTTGAGAAAAAGGAAACAGAAGTTTTATTGATTTGCTGGAAAATGAGAAAATGCAACAGACACACATGTCAGGCTATAATTCTAACTGCCAGGGGAAACAGAGGGCTTTAAAAAGGGAATACAAGGATACAGCGCTGTATTCCAACTAACTAATGTCCTTGAGAGAGCTCTTGTTCCAGTTTGTAGGTTTGGAGTTTTATTTTGTTTTGCTTGGTACTGGGGTTTGAACCCAGGGCCTCTCTACCACTAAGCTACATACCTAGGTCTTGCTAAATTGCCCAGGCTGGCTTTGAACTTGCTGTCCTCCTGCCTCAGCTCCCAAGTCACTGGGATTACAGGCCTTTCAGCATGCTAGGCAAGCCCTCTACCACTGAGCTATATCCCCCACCCTAGCATATGTTTTTTAATAAGTAAGAAAATACTAAAAGAAACAATTTTACTCTAAGCCATCTCATAAGTATTTATCCAAACCTAGTGAAGATAACTTGATGCCAGGAAAAAAGTGTGGGCTTCAGGCATTTGAAGAACATGTTTTAATTGATGAGAGTAGGGGAGCTAGCTTGAGTCTGCCAGATGTCACATGTCTGTGCTGGGTTGCTGAACACAGCTCTTGTTCAATCTTCATCCAAAAACACTGTTTTCCAAGTAAGGCTTCTGGGGTTCAAAGAACAAGGTGACCACAGATGCTAATTTTAGTAAGTGACAGAGTCAGGATTGAATATCCAGGTCTGTTTGACTCCAAAGCCTTTGCTCTGAGCACTTACTTCCATCATCTTTAAACAGAAACTGAGTCTGGTGCTTTCTGAGTGTGTCAGGGAATATCTCACATAATCCTGAAGTGAGCACTTTCTGAACCTGTGGTTCTATTACGTGAGTGAAGTTCAGAATGAAGTTGACAAGGAGCATGGGAAAGATGCAGAGAAGAGCACTCCTTTATGCAGGCACATAATTTCAATTCTATCATCATGTCAATCTCACAAGGGTAGGCAGTAATACTCTCATTTTACTTGTGAGGAATTTAAGATAGGTTAATGTAACCAGATCAGAGTCATATAGCTAGTAAGAAGTGGAGATTAGATTCACAATGAGATTTTGTAAAATAATTTCTATGAGATTAGAATGATATAGAAGTGGACGGGGATTTTTTTTTTAAATATGGGAAGACAGGCATGGTAACCATGTCAACCACTTGTAGTACCAGCCAGGTTGGAGGCTGAGGCAAGAGGATCACTTGAGCCCAGCCCGAGCAGCATAATGAGACCCTGTCTCAAAAAAGAGAGAGAGAGAGAAAGAGAAAGAAACCATGGGAAAGGAAAATCAAGACCTTTGTGGGACACAACAATTACTAATACCCCAGGAAAATAAAATGTGTTTTGGGAACATAAAAAGTCATAAACTGCTGGCTCTTTCCAAAAGAGAATGCCAGAATACCACTCAGAGTTTTCATGGACATACCCAGTGAGCCACCACGTGTTAGTCAGTCAGTATCACTGTGCCCAGAACACGGGACAGGAACCACCTCGGAGAGGAAGACTTCATTTTGGCTCATGGTTTCAGAGGCCTCAGTCCATACACACCAATGCCATTGCTGTAGACCTGAGGTGAGGTGGAACATCATAGCAAAAGGGTACCACGGAGGAGGGCTCTCAGCCATGGCACTGGGAAGCAGAGAGAGAAAGGAAGGGGCCTCAGGGAGCAGGCCCCAGTGACCACTGCCTTCTCCAGCCGTGCCCGCCTTCCTGCAGTTAGCACCCAGTCAGGCCATTCAAACTGGGATGGACTGGTTGCGCTACAGCTTTCAATCCAGTCCCTTCATCTCTGAATATTTCTGGAGTAGCACTGGAGTTTGGGGGTAGAGGAGGACCTCGTATCCAAACCATAGCATACAGTGTAATGCATGGATCCTGCAGAATAATTGAAATCGGTCCCTTTGTTCCCCTGATGGGCAGTTTTCCACCCTGCAGAAGAGGTAGAACAAATAAGGAATAGAGAAAATACACATTGGGACCTGGAAGGAGGGTGTAGGAGGGATAAGTTTTAAAGTAGAGTCATTGCTTTCTTGAACTACTAGATTCATTAACTCAAAACAATTGGGCTTGTTTTAAGTTTTTTTTTTTAAGAGAGAATTTTTTAATATTTATTTTTCAGTTTTCGGTGGACACAACATCTTTATTTTATTTTTATGTGGTACTGAGGATCAAACCCAGTGCCCTGCGCATGCCAAACGAGTGCATTACCACCTGAGCCACATCCTCAGCTCTTGTTTTAAATTTATATATGGACTCATAAGTATTTCTGTGTTCTATTAAGGAGCAGAACCTTTTGCTGATTTCTATTTTTCATACAAAAGCATCCTTTAGAAATTCAGTAAAAACCTGAAATAGTTTCTTAAAAAAACATTCTCTAATAACATACTTAGAATTTGCTTAAAATACTTTAAGAAAAATGAGAAAAAGAAGGAGGGGAGGAGATAAAAATCTCAATAATTTTTAACTCTGGGTCTGAATTTTTCATTAATAAAAATTGTTTTATTTTGTATTCTAATCTCTGCAAGAAAGTAGCTAACTAATCTTCTAGTGAGGACTTGTTAACTTCTCTGAGTGACACTGATGGTGGAACAGAGTAGGATAATTTACAAAGTCAGTATTCAAAACCTAATGGAAGAAATGACCATATATACTTTGATATTGAATGACCTAGCAAAAAAATTAAAATCATAACAGCTTTTCTGATACTTCCACATTTAAAAAAGAATAACGGGGCTGGGGTTGTAGCTCAGAGGTAGAGTGCTCACTAGCATGTGTGAGGCCCTGGGCTTGATCCTCAGCACCACATAAAAATAAAACAAAGGTATTGTGTCCACCTTCAAACAAAAATAAATATTTTTTTAAAAACAGAATAACATTGACAGAAAATTGAAAAACATTATGCCACGCTTATTATGCCTTTTTTCTTTCTACGTGTATGTGCATTTTCAGGGGTTGGTGTGTGCTGGATTGGCTGATATGGCTAGACCTGCAGAAAAACTCAGCACAGCTCAATCTGCTGTTTTGATGGCCACAGGTAATTAAATTAATATCTTTCATATTCCATGAACAACATAAGTTATTTTGTTTTTGTTTCACATCCGTTTATTTAACAATTTAGTTTTAAAAATATATACACACTCTTAATACTTGCAAAGGAATTTAACAGTGTTATCTATCTCTAGGAAGTCACTGCATTATGCATGGAGGGGACAGAGAAATGTAGCTAGACATAAGTATCAACATGGGTTTTTGTTTCTCACATTTTTATCACAAACGTATTTTTTTTATAATTAGGAAAAAAATTAGAGTTAATATTCTCTTGTGCTGTAAAGGTTCCCTGTAGCATAAGAACTCGGGATCGTGGGGAACACTGGTTCAGAGACCTTTTTGAAGATTAGATCAGTATTTCCTCCTTCCTCCTACATCATTGTTGCCATAGTCCTTTTGTATCTATTTACTCTAATGTGAAATATTCAGATAAGTCATTGCAGCAGGGGGTATGCTTTTTAAACAAATACTTTGTTTCAATAGGGTTTATTTGGTCAAGATACTCACTTGTAATTATACCAAAAAATTGGAGTCTGTTTGCTGTTAATTTCTTCGTGGGGGCAGCAGGAGCCTCTCAGCTCTTTCGCATTTGGAGGTAAGCCTACCGACTTTCGTATCTGCTTCAGAAGCTACCCAGATGGCAACATAATTTTTTTAGGATTCACATATAATGCTAGGACAGGAATGTGCCTGAAGCAGAAAAAGTATGGTTTACAAATAAATTAAAAGCAGTTACACAGTATGTTTCCTAGCTTTTAGACCTAACTGCATGGTCTACATGGATAGCCCTTTTATACAGCCCCTTTTATTATTAAGACAGCATCTAAAGTGTGAGGCTTATAAGTAATTTCCAATGTAAATCTCTGATCGTTCACATTCAGTAATATATATAAGGCAGGATTTAAATGTATGAAGTTTGGAAAATAACATTTAGGGCAAAGTCACTGGTTTCATTGGGAAATATTTCAAAAGCCCTGGAAGTTTTTTAAGCCATTTACTCACCAGTAAACATTGTTTGTCAGTGACTAATAATAATGATAATATGAACAAATGTTTGCAATCAGGATCTTTTGGAAGTCTGTGTAGCACAATAGGCTTATGGGATAAGTTTCTTCTTGAGCTTAAACTATTTTCTACTTGTTGTAAGCTGGGAAGGATAGTAAGTGAAATCCAGAGGGTTATGGAGGAGAGACTCTGGCTCAATTTTCTGAATAATTAAGAAAATTAATTAAGATAATTAAGAAAACAGTCCTTAGCTTCAGTAAACATAACCTGTTAACCTGTGTTTTAAAAAAAAAAAAATCACTTATAGTGATTAAACTAGAACCCATTCCCAATTGATTTTATTGTTAGGTGCTTATTGAGTGACAAATTCAAGTTGACCAGATTTTAATAAATTTTATGCATATGTTCACGTTTGTCATAGTCTTGTATAGCCCAAGAGTGAAATATTCATTGAAATAATACTTTTGCACAAGAAACTATATGTCATGTAAGATGTTGAAACTTCTTGGCAGTTGGGATCTTATTATCTGCGATACAGATCAAATGCAGATGAGCCCTTGGATCACTTCTGCCTGTTCTTATCTGGTTTCTGGGAAGACTGTTGGCAACTACACAGCCACCTGACCACTGGGAAAGAGAAATGGAATATGCTTCCTATTCTCTCCTTACTATAAATTTATCTATTATTACTGATGGTTATTTTTCTTTTTCTCTTCTTTATAGATATAACCAAGAACTAAAAGCTAAAGCAATCAAATAAAGAGTTCCTGATCACCCGACCTAGATGTGGACATAACCACTGGGACCTAGCTTATTATTTGGTTATTTTAAGGCATTGCTAGCTGTGCTGACATTTGGAAGGCACAACAGAAATCTTGCTGAAACTGGTAGCTAGTGCTTGATTCCATAGAAAATAAAGTAAATTTTAATAACAGTCTTCTCTTTACACATGACTTAGGGAACTTACCTGTGGATACTAGGAATACTTTTTCTACCATCTCTCCATAATACACCATACTTGGTCATACATCCCATAGCCTGAGGTTTTAGTCAATAAAGTATGTATATAAAAGAACAAACAAATTGAGTAAGCTAAAAGACCACTGAAAGGCTATGTGCTCTGCTTATTTAGTTTAGGATGGTCAAGTGAAAGGAAATCGTACTGAAGAGGATGAGAAATGGGTGGTGGAGTAAGCTCACAGAATGACTTCACACTGCCTGAGAACATTTTGACCTGACACGAAGAATCTGGTTTTATTTATTTATTTTGCATATTATGTGAAATTTTTTAACAACTATAGGATTTTCTTTCTTTTTTTTTTTTTTTTTTTTTTTTTTTTTGTGGTGAGGGTGGTGGCCGGGGATTGAACCCAGGGGCACTCTACCACTGAGCTACATTCCCAACCCTTTTTATTTGAGAGAGGGTCTTTCCAAGTTGCCTAGGCTGGCCTCAAACTTGTGATCCTCCTGCCTCAGCCTCCCAAGTCGCTGGGATTATGGATGTGTACCACCACACCTGGCTACAGCTACAGATTTTTAAAATAGTATTCTTATAAAGATCAGTTGAGATTTTGTTTTGTTTGGTGTTTTTTCGGGGAGAGTGTTTTGTTGGTTCAGGGAATTGAACCCAGGGTACTTTGCCACTGAGCTACATCCCCGTCCCATATTATATTTTATTTTATTTTATTTTGAGACAGAGCCTTGCTAGGTTGCCCAGGCTTACCTCAAATCCAGTGAGGTGATATTTTAACACAGCATCTGGGCCATGAAGAATGTTAGATGTGTATATCATATTCTGTAACTAATGTAACATAGCAGGAAGAGCTGAGTCAGAGGGCCTGAAATCTGAACCCAGTTCTGTGATGGATGTCTGTGGCTTGGAGCACTGAGTGCCTAGCACAGTGCCTGGGACCCAAGGAGGCTTTCTGTGTGTGTTATAACCCTCCTCCCCAAGGTGAGGAGAGATGGGCATGGGTTACTCCACACTGGAACTAGGCAAGTCTGTTTGATGTGGGTTTCAATTTTGGGTGGGGGGATAACTGGGGATTAAACTCAGGACCACTGACCACACCCCCAGCCCTGTTTTGTATTTAATTTAGTAGCTCAGCACCTCACTTTCGCTGAGACTGGCTTTGAACTCACAATCCTCCTGCCTCAGCCTCTCAAGCCACTGGGATTACAGGCGTGAGCCTCTGTGCCCGGCTTTGGCTTCAATTTTGAGTACAGAGGTTTTTTCCTAAAAGTTCTAACAAAGTTGACCTTCGTTAGAACTATAGTCATAAGAATAAGTAAAGCAGGTTATTTCAAAATTTGAATAAGCGAGACAAAATAACTTGATAGATTGAAAATAGGGTCTTGCACATGCTAAACACACATTCTTGACACTTGGGTGTCCCAGCCAAAGAACTTTTTAAATTAGGATAATATACTATGACTGAAAATTGGCAACTAGCAGTTGAAAATCTTGAATTTTATCATCTACCCCTTCACCATAGTCTATTTTTGAGGAGGAAAAGAGAAGAGATTTTGACATAAGCAAAAGTGAAGAGGTTCTCAGCTGTCAGATCATTGCCTTTGTTTCATAAACCATACCATTAAATTCAGCTATTTGGCATAGGTGTGTTTCCAAGGTGAAGCATCTAGGAAAAACATGAAATGGGGCATAGAAATGAAAAATATATATGTTGATATTTTACTTCCTTTTCATGAAAACCTGCTCTTTCCTGTGATCTCCAAAACACCCTTTGCCAGTCAAATTGTAGCATTTAGCTACAATCACGAGCAGTCCTGGTACTCCTCAAGTCATCCACAGGACTAGGGTGTAGCTCAGTCACTTGCCTGGCATGCACCAGGCCCTAGGTTTATCCCCAGCAACACACACACACACACAAAAAAAAAAAGATGGGGAAAAAGAATATTGGGGCTGGGGTGTGGCGAGTGGTAGAGAATTTGCCTGGCATACATGAGGCCCCGGGTTCCATCCCCAGCACTGTGGGGGGAAAATATTAAAAACATTGACAATTCAACCGTCATTTCTGCCCCCAAACGCTTAATCTCTCTCATTATTGAATCTTAAAATTTAAATGACTTTAAAATGTAGCCTGTCAAAAACTCTTATTGCCACTTGGAACTCATAATCTAATGTTTAAATACACATTTATTTTTAAAAACTCGGAAAGATTTATGTACTGGAAGTCCTACTCTGACTATAGATGCTGAACTCCAGGAAACAATCTTCCACAGTGGTACAGATCACTTGATCAACTCAGTGTAGTTGAATTGAATTCTCACAATTTTCTAACAAGTTCTTATCTGTGGCTTTATTGAATAAGTTTTGCCAATGCCAGGTCTGATAGCCATGGGTTTCAACTCACCTCTACTACATAGGACTGAGATTTCATTAACATTTGTCTCTGAGATTGGCATTTTTATTTTCTTTAGGTACTGGCTTGGACCCAAGGGTACTTTACTCCTGAGCTACATCTTCAAGATTTTTTTACCTTTGTTTGAGACAGGGTCTCACTAAGTTGGTGCAGTTCTTACTAAATTGCTGCGGTTGGCCTCAAGCTCAAGACCCTCCTGCCTCAGTCTTCTGAGCTGCCAGGATTAGGCATGCACCATTGCCCCTGGTGGATTTGTTATTTTCAAAAGTAAAACAGGAGGGGGCTGGGGGTATAGCTTAGTTGGTAGAGTGCTTGCCTTGCATACACAAGGCCCTGGGTTCAATCCCCAGCACCACATACACACATACACACACACACACAAAAGTAAAACAGGAATAGTAGTAGTGACTTCATAAGATTGTTGTAAAGATGAACTGAGACAGTGTTTTAGCACAGTGCCTGCTTCATGCTAAGTGTTAAAAAATATATAGAAAATTCAGAAAATAGTAAACTTAATTGAACATAGACTCAAAAGTACTTTTTTAGACTTAGCAAGTTTGGATTTAGCTGCAAAAAATATATATATGCCTTTAACATATCCTTTTTGTGGTTTGGCATTCATTTCAAGGAAATGTTGATCCAAATCACATCAATGCTGCTATTTCTTCATAGTAAACAGGATTTTTAAGTTGTTAAAATGATAGTAAAAGGTTGGATGTTAACCTAGGATTGATCTGAAAGCCAGGAATCCTCTTTAAAGGCAAAGTCTCTACTAGAATTTGTTTGTACAACAAAACAGAAATAGAAAGCCCTGGCATTTGCTAAGACTGGCTCCCTCCCTAAGGGGTCTATTTAGTTATAGGAGGTATGATTCTAAGACTGGTTTTCAACCTATACCACGTGTTAGCTTTTCATTGCTGCAACCAAAATACCTGACAAAAACAACTTAGACTTACTATGAAAGAACAACAACAACAAAAATAAGTAACGTAGAGGAGAAAAAGGTTGTTTTGGCTCAAGCTTTTGGAGAGGTCTCAGTGCATGGAAGACCGACTCCATTGCTCTGGCCCAAGGGGAGGAAGGACCTGGTGGAGGGAAGCTGCTCAGCTCATGGATCTGGTGAGATCAGTGCCCTCATCACTGCCTGCAAGTCCTATCTACCTCTGAACCTTGCTACATCCAGGACCATGCTTCTAGCACATGATGAGTATTTAGGAGTATTCCAGAAACAAGCCATAATGAAATTTTTCTCAACAAATATAATTAAGTGAACCGTTTTTTCCTCAAGGCAACCATGTTTCACAACATTTTGAAGTGCATGGTGAATTTAATTGTAAGGCTGGATTTACTTGATAACGTTTGTTTTAATTTTCAATTATATTTTTAATTCAAGTTTTTAAATGTGCCCTTAAAAGTTAATTATTGTGATATTAGTAAGAACAGCTAGAAAATCCAAATGTGGATTAAGCTGTTAGAAAATATACCACCCTCTTAAAACATTTTGCCAGTGTCGCACTGGATTAAGAAAATTCAAGCCAGGCACACTGGCATATACCTGTAATTCCAGAGACTGGGGAGGCTGAGGCAGGAGGATCACAAGTTTGAGGCCAGTCTCAGCAACTTAGTGAGACCCTGTCTCTAAATAAAAATTAAACCCAGTGGTAAAGCACCCCTGGGTTAAATTAGGGTAAATTTGGCTAGAAGCATGCATTTCAGAAGTATGTAATTCCTCAATTTAAAAAATTTACCTCTCTGAAATGAAGTATTAAATTATATGTAACTGGGACATTCTGTATTCCTAGTGCAAGCCATAATCATAACAGTGGGTGCCCCCTATCTGAGGTGAGTGCCCCAAGACCCCAGTGGATGCCTGAAATCATCTGTTGTCTTCCTGTACATCATACCCATGATAAAGTTTATAAATTAAGTATTTATCACAGAGATTAACAACACCTTATAATAAAAATTGTGTGTGTGTGTGTGGTCTGTCTCATCTGCCATGGAGGAAATAGCATATACAGGGTGGATACTCTGCACAAAGTGATGGTCCTTATCTCAGGACAGAATAGGGCACCATGAGCTCCTTTGTGCTATGCAGACTACAATGCAAAAACTGGGACTTTGTTACTTCTGTAATTTTCTATTAACATTTTCAGGCTGCAGTAGACTACAGGTCACTGGAGCTCAGAGAGCAGAACCACCATAGATGAGGGACAGAAACGTTGTCTAAAATGAGGCGCTTGCTCCCTCAGGAGATGCTCATCTGTGAAAATCTGCTCTTGCCTCATTTTAGTCACCCTCCATGTGGTCAGGAAGAAAGCTTTGGAAACTGCTTTGGGGTGATGTCAGTGTCCCCTTTCCCCGCTCCCCATGTCTAGACAAGAGAACCTGAAACCCAGCCTGTGCTGGATCCCTGGGCCACTCCGAGTGGCGGGGGAGGGCAGCCAATCAGAAGCCTGCTTGGGGCACGTGCAACAATGGCCTTCAGAGGAGGGTTGGCCTGGAAAACGGCTTTCAGACGAAACTGTCATTTTATTTATGGATCAGCTATGGACAGACATGGCACTTCTACTGTCTTCCAAATAATGTCACCCAGCCCCTTTCGTGTCTTCTGCACTCCTGGAAGATGCAGTCCCTGAGTGGGCTCTGGCTTTCCTCGGCCTGGGAGAACAGAGGTATGTGGAAGCAGGAGTCTCAGGACGAGGGTCGGGACAGAGCTGAGGGCAGCCATCTGGGAAGGAGACGGGCACTGGGGTGTAGAGGAGCCGGCACAGCTGCAGCTGGCGGTCAGGCTTGTCGGGTCTGGGTCGGGTCTAAGTGAGGGTGGAGGTTTGAGGGCTTAAGTGCACCCTGTGCTCTGCACCCTGCTCACCCTCTTGGCCTCTGCCGCTACCCCTCAGTAACAGCCTCTTCCCATCAGTCACTGGATGGCGCCTACCACATGAGGGTCACAGGAAGACGCCTGGGAGAAACACCAACAAATGTGGTCTCAACTGGGAGCTGACAATGCAGGGAAGAAACAGGAGCAAAGATAACCAAGGACACTGGTGTAGGCAACAAACCACATAAGCTTAAAAGCACCAGACCCCAGCTCAGAAGAGAGCATGGGGCGCTCAAGGCCAGCAGGCCTCCTGACCCTGCCTCCAGCCTGCTCAGCTCCTCGCCACTCTCCAAACAGGACCATGAGGATTTTTTTTTTCTTGGACTTAGGATTGAACCCAGGGGTGCTCTACCACTGAGCTATGTCCCCCGCCCTTTTTATTTTTTATTTTCAGACAGGGTCTTGCTAAGTTGCTGAAGCTAGTCTTGAAATTGAGATCCTCCTGCCTCATCTTCCTGAGTTACCAGGATTACAAATGTGCCACCATGCCCAGTTGGCATGTTGATGAAAAGTTGAACATAAGCTGAACTGTTTTTAAAAATTTTAGAAGAGATTTAGAGAAACAGAGGATAGTATCTATCCCAAACTCCTCTGTAATTTCCATACTGAGACTGCGGAGTCTTCTCTAAGCAGAGCAGAACTGCAAACATGTCCCTCTTGCTGGCTACCCTGGAGCCTCGCTCACATGCTCAGTCCTTGACTTGGTGTCTGTGCGCCTAGATGCGTTCATGCACAGCACCCACTCGGATCCCGCTCTCCTCACTTCTTCAAGTGGCCACACAGTTGTGGAGAATGCCATCAGTGTGGTCAGAGCGCTCTAAGATGGGATACACCTTTTTTCTGGGCCATCACATCCCCAAAGTGTCATAAATCATATTCAAATGGGATTCCAGCCCGAAAGAGAGGAAAGAACATGGACTCACTCCCTCACACCCGAGTTCTCCAGCTGTGTGACGGGGCAAGTCAGCACCTCTGAGCCTGACTCCATGCTGCTTGGAGGGTTAAATGAGGTGACCTCATCATGCAAAACGGTCTTAACAAATCATGATTACAATATGCTCTATGTCACAGAAAGTACACATCTCTGTTATTAAAACCATGCCCTAGTGTTGCAGAACTTAAGACAGGATTACTCTAAAATGTAAAATTTCTCGTATCATCTGTGGGTGGCTGTTCATAAGAAAACTCCCAGATATTTTAGATGTGTCTGCTTTTTTGTCAGGAGCAGGGAGGGATATCAAGGATTGAACCCAGGGGCACCACTACGGCCCCAGTGCCTTTATTATTATTTTTTTTAACTTGAGACAAGGTCTTGCCCATGTTGGCTTTAAACTTGCCATCCTCCTGCCTCAGTCGCCCAAATCACAGGGATTACAGGCATGGCCACCACACCCAACTAGATGTCTCTGCTTTTTAAGCCCATGAACAAAAATATTCTTTCACTTGTCATTTCAATCAAAATGCATCTAGTTTCCTTGCTTAGTATTCATAAACTTAGAAAAAAAATCTGTCCTCAAATCACTTTTTTCTAATTGTTTTTAATATTTATTTTTTAGTTATAGGTGAACACAATGTCTTTATTTTACTTTATGTGGTGCTGAGGATTGAACCCAGTGCTTCATGCATGCTAGGTGAGCACTCTACCTCTGAGCCACAACCCCAGCCCCTCAAATCACTTTTTTTAAAACAATGAAGTTGTTTGATGGTGTACAACTGTAATCCCAGCTACAAGGGAGGCTAAGGCAGGAGGATCTCAAATTTGTGACCAGCCTCAGCAACTTCAGGAGACCCTGTCTCAAAAATAAAAAATAAAAAGCACTGGAGATATAGCTCAGTGGTAGAGCACTCCTGGATTCAATCCCAGGTACAAAAACAGAAAAGGAATCAGCCATCATCTCTTCCCACTAACTTGTAAGAATGGCCTCTACCCTCACAGGCAGGCAACTAGGCAATCTTCCCAACTGCCCAGATGGGGTGTTCATCTTTACATCATGTGCGTCCCAGGAACTGCCAGTCATTGATCCCACTGACCTTTCCAGGGAAATGAGTCTTTCCATGCAGCATCAAAACTCAAGCCGATAGGTCCACATTGTGCTTGTGAAGAGGGTGTGGAAAGATGCAGTGAGGCTGCTTGTTGGAGACCATGTCTGGAGCTGGGTGTGGAGGTGCACGCCTGTAATCCCAGCAACTTGGGAGGATGAGGCAGGAGGATCTCAAGTTCAAAGCCAGACTCAGCAATTTATCAAGGCCCTAAGCAACTTAGTGAGACTCTGTCTCTAAATAAAACATAAACAGGGCTGGGGGTGTGGCTCAGTGGTTATCCACCCCAGGGTTCAATCCCCCGTAAAAAAGGAAAAGGAAAAGAAAGGGCATGTCTGGAATATATTATCCTAAGAATTCACTCATTTTCATTTAAAATTCAACTTCACTGGGCATCCTGTATTTTCACTTGCTCACACTGGCAATCTCACAGGCGGGCAGTAGCCAGTGGGAACAAATTAGAGACAGTGCGCCAGTAGGACAGGAGGGGACACCACACCCCGCTCAGCTCCTCGCGGTCGTCTCAGTTCTGGGGCTGCTACAGGGGCCTTTCCAGGGCCTCTCTGGCTATAAGATGTAGAAAGCCACTTATTCCTCGATAAACTTACTCCCTCCACCACAGAAAAATTGCCAGCTTTCCTTTCTCTCTTTACTTTTTCCAGGAACTTGATTTTTTTTTTCCTTTTGGTACCAGGGATTAAACTCAAGGGCATTTAAACCCTGAGCCACATCCCCAGCCCCTTTTTTATTTTGAGATGGGTCTTGCTAAATTGCTGAGGCCAGTAAATTGCTGAGGCCAGCTTTCAACTTTCAATCCTCCTGCCTCAGCCTCCAGAGCTGCTGGGATTACAGACACGTACCACCACACCCAGCAGGAACTTGTTCTTATTTAGCCAAACAAAATCCCTACCTTGGGCAAGTGGGGTGGTTCTCTGGTGCACTGCGGGGGCCACATAAGGCTTCATGTGAGGACCTGTGTCTCCTACTTACCCCATGGCTTTCGCATTTCAGTCTGAATATCTGAAGACAACTATCATGTTAGCCCAAATGTCGTCATCTCCTGACTTGATATTTCCAATCTCTCCTATTGTTCCTCATGTTCCATAGTCAATGAAATTCAAAGCAGGCTTTGAACTGGTGGAGCCTAAGTTCATTCGGGATCAGCTCTGAACACTGCCCATGTACCTCAAGAAGCCCAGCACCCAAGTGGCCCACAGACATGAAAAGGTGCTCAGTCTCTTCAGCACAAAAGAGAAGAACAAGCCAGATGCCAGCTCTCAGGGAGCAAAATGACTGAACCCAGGAGACTGTGCGGAGCACTGCACTCACAGCCTGTCCTCGCCGGACTTCAGAAGGCCGTTTGGCAAGCTCTGTTGGCCTGGAGTCTGGGGTAGCCCAGCAGCAGAGCACATGCCTAGCATGCACGAGGCCCTGGGGTAGATCCCTCGCACTAAAAAAAAGAAAAAAAGATGAATTAAAGTTCAATATATGTGCATCCTGCGACCCAGCAATTCCAGGCACAGGCGTATTCCCGGAGAGTACTGCATCCGTGTGTTCACCCAACCACATCGATAAGAATGTTCTCAGAAACCTTCTCCTAGTAGCCAAAACAGACCATAGGTCAACAGTACAATGAACAAGTACTTGGTGGTATCATCAGGTAATAGAATTTCAATACACTATTGAAAATCAATGATTATTGACAAAGACACAACCAAGAATGAATATCACAGACGTTTGAGGGAAAAAAATATAAGGTATGATTTCAATTATTTAAAGTTGAAAAACTTGTAAATATCTATGGCATCAGAGATCAAGAGAGGAGCTGGGCACAGTGGCACATGCCTCATCCCAGAGGCTTGGGAGGCTGAGGCAGGAGGATCACAAGTCAAGGCCATCTTGGGCAAACTTATATAAGATCCTGTCTCAAAATGATAATAATAATAATAATAAAGAGGACTGGGGATGTGCCTCAGTGGGTAAAGTGTTCCTGGGTTCAATTTCCATATCAAAATCTATTAATCGAGAGAGAAGGGAGGGAGAATGACAGGGAGGTGCCCCAGAAGGGCCTCTGGGGTGCTGGCCACATTCTCTTTGGTGATACAAATGGGTGTCACCTGGGTTTGTTAATGTGATAATAACTCAAGCTATAACTTATGATCTGTGCATTTCCTACATCTATACTGTTCTCTAATAAAAGAGTTGGTCGGACTGGGGTTGTGGCTCAGCGATAGAGCACTTGCCTAGCATGTGCAAGGCGTTGGGTTTGATCCTCAGCATCACATAAAAAATAAATAAAGGTATTGTGTCCAATCACAACTAAATAAATAAATAACTAAATAAAAGGGTTTGTCAAAGCATTGATTTGCAATTAATCTGGTTTTTCAAACCATATGCTATGCAATTTGATTATCTTCCTTGACCATGAAATCAAATAGCTTTATTAAAATAGTTAGTGATGTGCTTCTACGGGGGCCTGGCATGTCTAAAAGCAGCAGTTCCCCCACCCCCACCCGTAGTACAAGGAGCTGTACCCAGGGGCACTCCACCATTGAGTTCCGTCTTTTATTCTGAGACAAGTTCTTGCCAAGTTGCAGAGGCTGGCCTCAAGTGTGGGATCCCCCTGCCTCAGCCTCCTAAGCCACTGGGATTACATTTGATTTTGTTAAAAACTCTAAATAGGGGCTGGGGTCATGTCTCAAAGATAGAGTGTTCACCTAGCATGTGTGAGGCACATTTCAATCCTCAGCATCACATAAAAATAAAATAAAGATATCATGTCCACCTATAACTAAAACATTAATTAATTTAGAAAAGCTCTAAATAGCTAGGTGGGCAGGGTGGGTCATGACTATAGTCCCAGTAACTCAGAAGACTGAAGCAGGTGGATCCCAACTTAGTTAGTTGCCTGGGCAATTTAGAGAGACCTTGTCTCAAAATAAAAAACAAAAATGGCTGGGCATGTAGCTCAATAGTAAAGCACTCTAGTTCAATTCTCCATAACAAAAGCAAACAAACCTCTAAATAGCTATTCAGGAGGCTGAGGCAGGAGGACCACATGTCTTGATATATGCAAAGCCCTGGTTCAATCTCTAGCACACACACACACACACACACACACACACACAAAATTAAGACCCTGGTTCTAGTACATCAGTTCTCCCTCCAGATATTTTCAAAATTTTGTTCCCTTCCAACTTTATCAAGGTAAAATTCACAAATAAAAATTGTACATTTTTATGGTGTACAACATGATGTTTCAATATACTAATACAATATGAAAGGATTAAATTGAGGTGATCAATACACCTGTCACCTAGCACACTCACCTCTTTTTTTGTGGTGAGAACATGTAAGATTAGCAATTTTCGTGAATTCAATGTATAAATAACTGCAGTCTCCATGCTGTAGTTTAGATCTCTAACTTATTCATCCCATCTAACTGAAATATGCACTTCAGTCAACCTCTTCCCGTGCCCCCGCCCTACCCCAGCCCTTGGCAACCGCCAGTCTCTGCCTGTGAGCCCGAGGTTTTGGGTTCCGTGTGTGGGTGAGATTGTGCGGTGCTGTCTGTCTGCCTGGCTGACTTCACATGATGCAATATGCTCCACGTTCATCCATGTTGTCACAACAGAGCTGCCTTCTTTCTCTCCCTCCTAAAGCTGAATAGTATTCCACTGGACCTGTACACACAACGTTTTCTTTATCCATTCATCTGTCAGTGGCCACCGTGTTGGTCAGCTTTGTACCACTGACAAGAACAACTTAGAGGAGGAAAGTTGATATTGGCCCACAATATCAGAGATCTCAGTCCACGGTCAGCCAACTCCATTTCTCTGGACCCAAGGGAGGTGGAACATGATGGCAGAAAGGCAGGTAGGGGAACGCTGCTCAGCTCTCAGAAGCCAGGAAACAGAAAGGAAGGGGCCAGGGACAAATATCATCCAAGGCCATGTCCCCCGGTGACCTACTTCCTCCGTCCACACCCCTCCTGCCTACATTTGCCACCCACTAGTCCATTCAAATTATGAATCCATTACATAGAGTGACCCACTGATGAGACCATAGTCCTCATGATCTGATCCTTTCACCTCTGAGCATGGCCCATGAGATGTACGTTTTCTACACATCAGCTCTTGGAATGACACTTCATACCCAAACCATAACAGCCACTTAGGTTCACTTCCTATTTTATCTTTCCATTATATTGTTATCAAAGTCCTCCAGCAAGCCCACGAAGGCTTCTTCTGAGTTGATATTAAGACATTTATCAATATCATTTAGTATGATTGTTAAGCCAGCTAATATTATTTTCATCATTTCTATAATTTTGTATTCTACTCACAAGTCTATGAAAAATTTGGTCAAATGCTTTGTTAAAGTCTATAGCATTCTCGTGATTTAAAAGTTTTATAGTCCTTCAAAAAAAAAAGAAGTTGAGCCAGGCCCAATGGGCCATATCCCAGCTACTCAGGGGACTGAGGCAGGAGAATCGCTGAAGCCAGGGAGTCCAAGGCCATCCTGAGTGCCACAGTCGCCTGGAGCAAGAGAGGCGGGAGAAGGGCAAGGAAAGACGGAGTCAGAGGGGGCGAAGGTCAGCGGCTCTGGCTCTGAGTCCATGACTCCTGGGATGGCCTCTTTCTGAAGCGGATGCTCACAGACACTGCGGCACTTTCTCCTGCCCTCGCGTGGCAGGATTGCACTTTCCTGCCTACCCAAAGTGAGGTGTGTTCTTGTCACATGCTTTGGTCAATGTCATGAGAGAAACGTGTAACTTCTGGGAGGAGAATAAGTCTACCCACCTGCTTTCCCACTGCCTGTTCCCAAGAGAAGGTCCCCAAGTGAAGGCAGCAACTGGGGAGAGCCCATGCAACCCACAGCAGGCAGGTAATTTGAGCCAGAAACAAACAAGAAACAAGGCCCTGAGGTTTAGGTTAGCTGTTGGTGGACATGACCTGGGTGAGCTTGACAGACACTGCGGACTTACAGGTCTGCATTTTCAGGAATCCCCTTGTAGCCTGGTCTTGCGAGACTCAGAGAGGCAGGCACGTGTCCTATCTGCACAGGGTCCCCAGTGTGTTCAGGAGGGGAAGCGCGGTGCTCCGCAGCCCTAAGGAGTCCTGAGGAGAGAGCTTTCCCTACCACACCCACACACTGATGTATGTTCCAATAAACTCCTTATTGTTTAAACCACCTTTTAAAAAGGAGAAAAAAAGAAGTTCAGCAGTCCGCCTTATCCTTTTAATTCCTGCGGCGGAGAACACTGAGACAGAAGCATGCAGGGTGAGCTTTGTCCTTACTCCTCGTTGATGTCTTTGCTCTCAATAAAGCCAAAGAACCCCTCTGAAGTTTTCTTAACTTAAGCATTTTCCCTAAGTCTGAACTGAGTCTGGACATTCAGTTTCTCACACCTTTGTTTTTCTTTGTTCATTCTGTGGATCAAACCCAGGGCCTCGTTCATGCCAAGTATGCGCTCCATCACTGAGCTATGTACCTGGCCCCCAACTGTCCCTTTTAAAGTTTACCAAATATCTAACATGTACTACTCATTTTTAGAGGTTTCCATAATTCTAAAGCTTATCTGTTAAAAATTCTGACATTTTCCTTAACATTAAAAGAAATTGGGGGCTGGGGATGTGGCTCAAGTGGTAGCGCGCTCGCCTGGCATGCGTGCGGCCCGGGTTCGATCCTCAGCACCACATACAAACAAAGATGTTGTGTCCGCCAAAAACTAACTAACTAAATAAATAAATTCTAAAAAAAAAAATTAAATAAATAAAAGAAATTGCTCAACTCCGGAGACTAAGATAGGAGGATCACAAGTTCAAGGCTAGCCTCTGCAACTTAGTGAGGCCCTAAGCAACTCATTGAGACCCTGTCAAAAAAAAAAAATTTTAAAAAGGGATGGAGATTGCATCTCAGTGGTAAAGCCCCCCTCGGTTAACTGTCTAGTACTCCCATCCCCCATAAAAAGAAATGGCTTCCCTTAAGTCTAAGGAGCTTATGTGGCAGGCTTACTCTTTCCTTTGAATACTCCTGCATCCCAATATGACCTGTGTCTGGTTGAAATCACCAACCGGTTCCTTCCTGCTGGCCAGAACGAGAACAAAAGTGACCGCTTTCCTTTCCTTTTCTGTGGTAAACTGTTTTCAGAAATTGGTGTGCTCTGGAAAACCTGGGCCACTGTGACCGTCTGGCTGGCAGAGTTGGGCCTGCGCATCTGATCTCCCCAGAGTGAAGGGGGCCCGGGAACCCTGCTCCCCTCGATCCCACGGGCGGGGCTGAGACTCGCGCTGCACACCTCCAGGCTGCCTTTCCCAGAGCCTCGCCCGCTCAGGCCTCCCGGCCCACCCCCCCCAGCTCCCACTCTGCACTGGACACTGGCCTTGACTCAGGCGACTTCTTCCCGCACATTAAACACTGCACACTCCTCTGCACAGAAGAAAACCCACCTTCACTTTGGTTGTTTGTGGTGCTGGGATCGAACGCGGCCCCGCACACGCCAGGCAGGCGCTCTGCCGCTGAGCGGCATCCCCAGCCCCCTCACACCTGGACTTTTATGTAATTTTTCAAAAAAGGAAAGAGATAAGACAGGAAAAGGGGGGAAGGGACGGACGCAGGGCGACAGGAGAGGGTCTGGCCAGGGGAACCGTCTCCCAGGCTCGCGGGGGCTGTCCCTGCGTGAAGTGACGGCCTTGCTGCCTGGCAGGCGTGCCTTTGGGGTGGAGGGCCTCGAGGTCTGTGAGGGCTTTCCTGCTGCACTCTGCCGCTGTCACCTCCCAGCCATCTAGATAAGCAAGGCCAGGTGGGAACAAAGCCCGCGAAGAGCAGTAGGCCAGCTGCAGGTCGCATGCCTGAGGCAGAGGATCCCAAGTCTGAAGCAGCAACTTAGCAAGGCCCCAAGCGACCTAGGGAGACCCTGGGATGGGGCTCAGTGGGCAAGCACCCCTGGGTCCAGTCCCCAATACCAAAAGAGAGAGAGAGAATGAGAAAAAGGAAAGTGAGCCACGAATATGTCAGACTCTTCGACCCCCAACTTTTCTTCCTAGAAGGCCTATTTGAGGACCGTCTGCTGTCGCCGGGAAGTCCTGAGCACTGGTCCTGAGCATGGGCACGCGGCGAGAAGAGCTGCAGGACCGGACCATCGTCAGGATCGCGGCTCACCTGCCCGACCTCATCGTCTACGGAGACTACTCTCAGGAGCGACCCTCCGTGGACTACTTCGATGGAGTCCTGATGTTCGTGGACATTTCAGGCAAGTGCAGAAGGGGCCCTGTCCGGTGGGCGTGAGCCGCGCTGGCGCTTGACTCCTGCCCGCGCTGTTCCTGAGGACGCCCTCCCCAGGACACTGGCGCAGCCTCTGGGCCGGCTCTCTGGTCCGCCCCACCTCAACTGCCAGTCGTGGGCAGAGCTTCACGAGGCCCACGTCCCTCACCAGGGAGGGGACTCCAGGCTCCAGCGTCCCTACTCCTGTTTCACTGACTCCTGCCCCAACCCCACTCCCGCTCCTATCACAGCAAACTCAGAAATGATCGCCCTCGGTGTTTACGTCTCAACACTGAACTTGCCATTTCTTCAAAGGAGTTGAAATGCGTGTTTTTATTCTCCTGGAATGAAAGTTCTATTCCCAGTTACAGGAATCGCAGCCATCACTGGACAAGTTGAGTCTGAACAAAAGAGCCACCTGGAACCTCTCCTTGGCCCCTAAGATGATGAACAGATAGAGGAGGCTGCATGCGTGACACCTGACCAGCCAAAAGACCATTAAGAAGAAACTCTGAGCCATGTGCAGCGTGCACCCCTGTAATCCCAGAAAGCCAGGGCCAGGCTGAGGCAGGAGCGTGGCAAGTTGGAGGCCAGCCTCAGCAATTTAGTGAAGCGCTCTCTCTCTCTCTCTCTCTCTCTCTCTCTCTCTCTCTATCTATCTATCTCTCTCTCTCTCGGTACTGGAGATTGGCATTTACCATTGAGCCACATCCCCGACGCTTTTTTGTATTTTACTTAGAGACAGGGCCTCACTAAGTTGCTGAGTCTGGCTTTGAATTTGCAATCCTCCTGTCTCAGCCTCCAGAGCCACTGGGATTACAGGTGTGTGCCACCGCACCTGGTGTGGCCCTTTCAGGGGATGTAGCTCAGTGGCCGAGTGTTCTGGGTTTAACCCCAGTACCAGAAAAAACAAAAAGGAAAAGAAACAAACAAGTCCCCTGCTCTCGAGCGCAGCCATTGTCGGCATCTTCTAGCTCCGCTTGCTCCTCCGAGTGGCCAAGAAAGCCAGCTGCACATTTGTTGCAGGTTTCACTGCGATGACAGAGAAGTTCAGCACAGCCATGTACATGGACCGCGGGGCCGAGCAGTTGGTGGAGATCCTCAACTACTACATTAGCGCCATCGTTGAGAGTGAGTGTCCCGCGGCCCCGGCTGGAGGAGGTGTTGACGCCTGCTCCTTCCCTATGTGTGGTTTGTGGCCAAGTGCAGTCACCCAGCTGACGTTGGAAGCAGGCCTTTCCCTGCGTGGGCTGTGGCACACTGAAGGGGGTGGACAAGCCTCAGGGCACAGGCGGCCCGAGGGAAAGGTGCTGTGCACCCAGAGGGGCTGAGGTGCAGGCTGCCCCCAGCATGCTCAGCTCTTCTGAAATCTGCCCTCCATACAGCCCAGACTAAGGGAGAGCGTGAGCAGATCCCAGGGTCTCCCCACCGTGTGTCCTGAAGCCCTCCCAGCTGGGTCAGGTCCCCTTTCCACCTCTGCCGGCCTCTGGTTTGCAATGATAATTTGAACTGTTCATGAAGAGAAGGGTTTGTGGGTGGGGTGATCTCTATGCCCACAGGGCCGTGGGCTCTGAGTTCCCTGGCAATGCCGTAAGGTCACCCTCTAGGCAGCGCTTCAGGCTCACAGAAGCAGACCTGGCCGGTTCCTCCTGCACGCTGCTCAGCACGGTCGCTCTCAGCAAGTCCGTGCAGACCCGCAGCTCAGAGAAGAAAATGTCCCTTTACAGCGCAGTGGAGACAAAACAGCCCAAACCCGCAATGACCCCACGGACTGCCATCTCCCCACTTCCTGCCTCCTGTGCTGGTGGGGTCCTGTCACTTGGGCACACACATGTGCACATACTCACACAAGCCCACCTGGTCCCCGGAGGAGGGCAGCCATCCCCATAGGCACAGAGTGGAGCCCTGAGGCCTGGCCCAGCGTGCTCCTGACGGCCTGGAGGCACCGCTGGGCCTGGCGGGAGGTGTCTTGAGACCAAGCCTGTCCTCCGAGCTGCTGCACCTGTGGCAAGGACCCCGTGGCCACTGGCGGAGGCAGAGCGAGCTGACCCCCCTTGTCTCTCCTCAGAAGTGCTGATGTTCGGGGGAGACATCCTGAAGTTTGCAGGTATGGAGGACGCACCGGGGCTGGCTGAGAGTGCACCTCACCAAAGCTGCCCTCCACCCAGGCCCCAAGTCCCGCGTGTCTCTCCCAAAGGTGACGCGCTGCTGGCGCTGTGGAAGGTGGAGCGGAAGCAGCTGAAGAACATTATCACGGTGGTGATCAAGTGCAGCCTGGAGATCCACGGGCTGTTCGAGGACCAGGAGGTTGAGGAAGGGCTGGACGTCCGCGTGAAGATAGGTGAGCTCCTGGGCCGCTGCAGGGGCCCAGGCAGGGCCAGAGAGGGTGGCCTGGAGGCGGGCGGAGCGCCGTGCGCCACCTGAGAGAATGTGGGCCGGCCTGACGCTGCCCAGTGGGCTACCACAAAAGCAGCGTGGCTCCTTCAGTAGCTGGCACACGGGCACCACTGAGCAGAGGGCCCTGGTTAGAGCCGGGGCTGGCATTACTCTATCTCATTAAGCTACCCTCGGTTGTGCATTAAGCACAACCGAGGGTAGCTTGCCATTGGGCAGATTCAGCGAGGACATCAGATGGGCCACCTGTCCCCCTTGTAGGAATGATGTGCCACAACAGCCCGTCCCCGGCTCCCACTGTCTGCAGCACTCCCTAAGGTCAGGCGGGTGCGGCTCCTGCCGCTGTGTTCCCACAGTGCTGCGGACACTACGCAGCCAGCTCTTCCCCTTGACCACCATCCCAGGGTGCAGGCATCGCTGTGCCCATTTCACAGGCGAGGAATGGGATCCTGCGGTGCAAACCATGAGTCACAGAGCAACGTAGCGGATGTTGGTGTCAGTGTCCGCTCGGCTAAACCCTTTACCCCAGGAGCCTCTGTCGGAGCCGATGGGAACGTCAGAGGTCATCCAATTAACTGTTCCTCGCCTCCTTTAACCTCTGCCCCCTTTTGCTGTTATTTTAAATTTTCAAATAAATTACATGTTCTGTTGTGGGAAAAGAAAGCCCTCTTTTTGTTTTCCAAGCAAACACCTACAGAGACCGAGCTAGAACCCTTCTTGAGAATGACAGGAGCCTCAGCCCTCGAGACTCCTTTCCCCTCCCCTCTGGCCACGTCTAAATGCGGGACTCTACGGTTTCATTTTAGTTGAAGCCTCAATCTCTTATAAAATGAAAATCCTCCCCAAATCAGGATTATTAGAGTTGTTTTCTATTGCCATTATGTACAAATAAACCAAAGACCCAGTAAAATAACTTTGGGCATTGGTAGGGACAACACAGAAAGGCTAATACTAGTAGCTGAAATTTCTAGCTTCAACAAATGGGGCATTTCAGAAGACCTGAGCCTGGAAGGGACATTCTCTGATCCTTATGTAAAACTTTGTAAATGGGATTTGCCTTGAGGTAGAGGAGTCAAGATTCTGACTCCTCCAACAGCTTGTCCTGCTGGGAATCCCCAGGACTTGTGCCCACCTGTGGCTCCCCTGCTTGCCAGGGCTGGCTGCTGGCCACATCTCCATGCTGGTCTTTGGAGATGACACACGCAACTACTTCCTGGTGATTGGACAGGCGGTGGATGATGTGCGCCTTGCACAGAACATGGCCCGAATGAACGATGTCATTCTGTCACCCAACTGCTGGCAGCTCTGCGATCGGAACATGATTGAAATTGAGAGGATTCCGGATCAGAGAGCAGTTAAGGTAGGTGTGACTTGCTGCCTGCAGAACGTCCTGCCAGTTTGTGCCAGAGGTTGGTTCCCCAACATTCCTGGGCTGCAGACAGGGTGGAGCCAGTCTGGGCTAGACTAAGTGGGCTTTGGCTTAGGAGCCAGCTTGGTGGGCTGAGGAAGAAAGCAGGCTTACTGTGGGCGCCTAAGGATGTGGAATTGAGGTACTGAGGTCCTCGGCAGGGGCAGGGGCCCGGACGGTTAGTGACCTTGCTTAAGGAAGGATCTGCTGGCTGTTACCTGGGAGCAGAGGGAGTTGTTTTGAGGGCGCCATTGGCCCTATTATCACTACCCAGCACCCTCCTACCCAGGGCTAATGCTCACTAGCATGAGGACTGGAGGCAAGGGATGACAGCCAGGCCACTGGAGGGAGGACAGGCCTCTAACTTGCCTAGAACTGTCCTTGCAAAATGGCTAGTTAGAGAATCGGTGCCTTGAAGACAGATGTGGTGGTTCACACCTGTAGTCCCAGCAACTCTGGAGGCCGAGACAGGAGGATTGAAAGTTCAAAGCCAGCCTCAGCAAATTAGCAAGGCCCTTTCTCAAAAAAAATATAAAAGAGGGCTGGGGTGTGTCTCCGTGGTTAAGCGCCCCTGGGTTCAGACCCCGGTACCCTGTGCTTTGAGAGTGTGAAAAGGGAGGAGAGCTGAGTGGGCAGGGAGGGGCTGGCACCACGGAGATGAGGCCCAGGTGGGAGGCACTCACGCCCGGGACATCCTTCCACCACCCTCCCACCACAGACCCCCCCCTCCTGCTCCTCCTCAGTCCACGCCCAAGCCAGGAGCCAGCTGGCTAGGACAGCCATGTCCCCACCTGCCGTCATTTTCACACCTTTCAAAACGGTTTTAATTTTGAATTGATTTTAGACTTTCAGAAAAGTTATAAAAATACAGTTTGCACATATTCTCACTATCAAACAAAGTATGTGTTTGGGGGCAGAGAAGGCAGAATACTCCAGAGGCGGGCATGGGGTGGGGTGCACCCTGTCGTCCCAGCTCAGGAGGCTGAGGCAGGAGGACAAGGCCAGCCTCATCAACCTCAGTAACTTAGTGAGAACTTGTCTCAAAATGTAAAAAGGACTGGGATCTAGCTCAGGGGTAAAGTTAAATCCTCAGTACCAAAAATAAAAAAATAAATAAAATCTTTAAAAAAAGAAAGAGGGAAGATTTCAGTGCCCAGTATATATACACAGATACACAGAGGGCCCTTCCAGAGGACTAACCTGTATATCTTTGGCCAAGTTTCCCTTGATGAAAGAGCATCGTGCGGATCTGTTTGTGTTTGTTCTTGTGCCCCCATTTCTTGACGCACCCACCATGCACCTTGGCTATGGTTCTCCCACTCTTCTTCTTTTTTTAGGGGGGGGGATGCGGGGGATTGAACCCAGGGGTGCTTTACCACTGAGCTACATCACCAGTCCTTTTTATTTTTTATTGTGAGGCAGGGTCTTGCTCAGCTGCTGAGGCTGGCCTCAAGCTCTGATTCTCCTGCCTCAGCCTTCCCAGTTGCTGGGATCACAGGCGAGTGCCACGGGGCCTGGGTGAACATTGAAATCTTAGTGAATAGTTAGAGAAACTTTTAAATTTTTCTCTTTGGAGCTGAAGATGGAACTCAGCCTCCCACATGTAAGCACAGGCCCTCTCTGAGCTAAAACCCGAAGCTCTAAATTTTTTACTTAAATTTTCAGTTTTATGGGGCTGGGGATGTGGCTCAAGCGGTAGCGCGCTCGCCTAGCATGCGTGCGGCCCGGGTTCGATCCTCAGCAGCACCACATACCAACAAAGATGTTGTGTCCGCCAAGAACTAAGAAAAAAATAAATAAATGTTAAAATTCTCTCTCTCTCTCTCTGTCCCCCTCTGTCTCTCACTCTCTCTTTAAAAAAAAAAAAAATTTTCAGTTTTATAAGTTAAAGAGCTTTTGTGTTTAAGAACACCAATCACTGTTTACCTAGACACGCAAGAGCATATTCCCGAATTTCTACTGGAAATTCACACTAAAGGACCAGATAACCCTCAGAACAAGTGAGAACTTCTCTTTTTCTTTTATTTAGGTTAACTTCTTAAAACCACCCCCTTCTTTTAACTTTGAGGAATTTTTCACGAAATGTATGACCTTCATGGATTATTATCCTGGTGAACACAAAAGTAAGTACCCTCCATGTAGGTGACCCCTTGCCCCTCAGCACAACTCCCGGTCCTACCAGCAACCCAGAGACCTGCTTCGCGTCCCCTAGAAGAGCAGTTCTCAGTAGCACCCTCTCCCTGGACACTGGTCCCCATCCTCATCTTCTAAGCTCTGGCTGAGTTTCCCTTGATGAAAGAAAAAGTGAAGCCTCTTTGAATCCGACTCAAGCCTCAGACTCTCTGAAGAGCATCGTGCGGATCTGTTTGTGCTTGTCCTTGTGCCCCATTTCTTGACACAGTGCACCTTGGCTATGGTTCTCCACTCGTCAGTCCTCTAATTCTTCTTTATTTTAGTTGTTTGGAGCCTGGGTTGTGCTGGGTTGCCTGGCTCACCACAGCTGGCTCCAGCCATCTCCTGCTTCAGCCTCCTGAGCAGCCGGGTCAGGCGTGCCCAGGCTGAGCCACTGACACCTTGTCCCTGCTCTCAAGCTTCTGCCCTCTTCCCTGTCTGGGGCTGCTTCTCGGCCACCAGTAAGCCCAGCTCAATGGCTTCCTCTCCAGCCTCACCCGAGGTGGTTCATCTCAGATTGCTCTTTTTCTTGAGGCTGTTTCTCCATTTCCTCATCAGAGGACAAAATTACAACAATTTAGAGAACACCATTGGCTGTAGTCGGCGAGTCCAGAATCCACAACACCTGGTTCCATCAAGGAGAGTAAGCGTTCCGAGGAGGGGCGCAGACCGAGTTGGTTTTGTAAAGAGAAAAGGGCTGTGGAAGCAGGATCAAAGCAGAACAAGCGACTGGTCATTTCAAAGTGACTTTCTTGGGAAGCAGGGCCAAGGAGACAGACAGAAAAATAGCATCCATCGGCCTTTTCATGTGCCTTTTCATGTGTCAATTGTGCCAATTGGCACTGTTCTGTTGGGAGAGTTTGCTGATCCCTCTTGTCCTGATTCTCCCAGAAGGTCAGAGACGCAGCTTAGTTTTAGCTGGGGACCTGGAGCTTCATGACAAGTGGCTCCCTTTTGACCTAGCCCCAGGCCCCTGAGGAGCTTAGTCCAAAACAAAGGCCTCCTGCAGTTTCCTTCAGCAGTCACCAGCCCGTCCCACCCTCCCTTGCTAAGTCCACCCTCCTCCTGCCCTCCTAGACTTCCTGAGGCTTGCCTGCATCCTGGATTCTGATCCTAAACTGGAGATGTCCCTACAAAAGTATGTGATGGAAAACATTTTGAAGCAGGTATGTTCATAATTGAATTTTTGGCTTTTACTAATGGCTAGTAAAATTGTCTAGTGAAATTAGGACATTCTGTATATGGAGATGACAAACTTGAAATTCATTATTCAAACCAGGATACTTACTACCTAGGTTGGGAT
Organism: Ictidomys tridecemlineatus; assembly: GCF_052094955.1. Taxonomy (NCBI): domain Eukaryota; kingdom Metazoa; phylum Chordata; class Mammalia; order Rodentia; family Sciuridae; genus Ictidomys; species Ictidomys tridecemlineatus. Next base: position 3,303,363 of record NC_135486.1, on the reverse strand, counting down.
GTTGGGCGTAGCTCAGTGGCAGACAGCTTGCATAGCATGTGCGAGGCCTTGGGTTCAGTCCCAGCACAAAAAAAAGATGAAAGTGGCCTTATTCGTAGATCCACTGTGACAACAAGCATCAACCAGAGGCCAGGCGCCACGGGGCCCACCTATAATCCCAGCGGCTTGGAAGGCTGAGACAGGAGGATCTCAAGTTCAGAGTCAGCCTCTGTAGGAAGGCCATAAGCAACACAGTGAGACCCTGTCTCTAAATAAAAAATAAAAAGGGCTGGGGGTGTGGCTCAGTAGTTAAGCCCCTGGATTCAATCCCCAGTACAGTACAAAAAAAAAAAAGAAAAAGAAAAAAGAAAAAAGAAAAAAGAAAGAAAGAAAGAAAGAAAGAAAACAAGAAGAAGAAAAGAAAAGCATCAGCCAGGCTGTGTTGCCTTATGCGACTGGACAGGCAGGAGGAGCTGCAAGCAGGTGATGCAGGAGCACCCATTCTGGGTGCCACAGGGCACACTGGAATAAGTGAGTGTCAGGGCAGCGTCTCTCCAAGGCCCTTGCATTAGTTTTGAGACTTAACAGTATAGATAATTAGAACACTTTAAACTACCCTCACCTCCCCAAAGCTTCCCTTTCCATTCCCTTAGATCTGGACTTTCAAATCCACGAAGCCACGGGAATCCCAACTAGCTCTCAGCACTCGCCACACGCTGGTCACTCTGCTATTGCATTTACTTATTTATTTAGGTACCAGGGACCAAACCTAGGAGCACTTTACCTCTGAGCTACATCCTTTTTATTTTTTTATTTTGAGACAGGGTCTCGCTAAGCTGTAGAGGCTAGCCTCGGACGAGCTGCCCCAGTCCCCCGAGTAGCTGGGATTGCAGGCTGTACTGTCATGCCCAGCATAACCCTGTTGCACATGTGAGAAAACTAGTACTCCTGTGGTATAAGAGGTGCTGCTGGGATTTCGACCCTGGTCTGAATTAATACTATAGTTTGGACGTGGGCTATCCACTGTCTGACCTGTCTGACGTACATCTGTTTTAACCCTATCAAAATGCAGTTGTGTCCTCCAGGACATTTTTGTATGACCAGCTTGACCTGTGATTAGAGGCCTTCGTGGTGTGTGGGGATTGAAAAGGTATTAGAACACACCTTCCACGGTCAGCCCAGTGTGGAAACTGCCTGCAGTGTCAGGGGCTGGGGCTGCGGGGCAGAACCACTCAGCAAGGCCCAAGAGCCGGTCATTGTCTGCAGCCAGGGCAGGAGCAGGAGCACTGGGACCACCCCATCTCCCCCAGGCAGGGCGCTGGCCAGCAGGGTTTGGGTTGGGAAAACGCCCACATACTCACATCACACACGGAGGAGGGCACCTTCCTGAGACCTGCAGTTCCAGGTCATGGTCACCTGTCCAAGAACCTAGGCGGGGACACCTCGGGGGAGAATTCATTATTATAGAGTCCTTTCTGGGTCCTGTAGAAGGAGTGAGCCAGCGACTCTGACTCCGTGATCAGGGCTGGTTCCTTGCAAGCTTCTCTGCAGGGCTGCGTCTGCCCCAAACAGAACACCAAACATCTTGAAAGGAGCACAGCTGCCGACAGGGGTGGTTGCCCCTAAAGTCACCTGCCTAGCAGCAAATGCTGGTGTTGCTATTGTCCTACCCTGGAGAAAGTCACTTCCTACACCCGACCCCACCGCCCCAAGGGACATAACAAATTATGCTTTATTTGGGGCAACCAGGTGGGAGCAAGGTCTGCAGGAGGGATAGGGAATCAGGGTGACTCCCAGGGAAAAGGAGCACTCTCGGGTGATAACGAAGGAACACCTGGTAAGAGGTCCAAGTATACTCACGCTCCTGACTTCCGTGCCACCTGTGGATGACTTGCAGCAGAGAGGGGACCTAGATGAACTACCGGAGAGGCAGGAGCTGGTGCCGAGTGCACTGCTGGAGTAGGGTCTGCAGAGTTGGATTCTAGTCTGCGGCTCTCTCCTTACAGGACCTTGGGGGAATTATGACACTTCTCCATGTATTATCTGATATGTAAAATGGGAAAAATAAAACTGATTTTATTTTGCCTGAAGAGAGAGAGAATGTAATGTGAAAATCTTCCAGAAGCCACAGGGTTATGAAAAGGCTGAATTACACAGTGCACTTTTGTTCGCTTCTGGAGGTGCTGGGAAGGCATCCAGGGCTCTTTGCATGCTAGTCAGGAGTTCTACCAGGGCTGCAACCCCAAGCCCTAGCTTGACAGTCTTATCCTACTGTCAGAAAAAGAGAGGCCATGAGAACAGCAGCTCCTCCCCCTGTCCTGAGGCCTCACAATGGTATGTGGGAGCTGGTCCTTGGGGAGATGGAGTGGTTGCCGGCTGGACATCCCAAGGGGAAGATTCCACTCCAGGCCACTCCCATCAGCTCAGCTCTGGGAGGCTGGCTCTGTGGGCGACCTCACATACCCTGACAGCTTCAGCTTCCTGACCTCTCCAGGCTGCTTTCCTCCCAGGGACAACCTGGGTGTGGGGCGGGGGTGGTGTAGCTAGGAAAGGTCCACCGCAAGGGCCCAGAAAGCTGCTTTGTATCCTGCAGATCGACGACAAACAACTTGGGGGTTATTTGTCTGAGCTTCGCCCGGTGACGATTGTGTTCGTGAACCTGATGTTTAAAGAGCAAGACAAAGCAGAGGTCATAGGCACGGCCATCCAGGATGCCTGTGTGCATATCACTTCTGTCCTGAAGGTCTTCCGAGGCCAGATCAATAAAGTCTTCATGTTCGACAAGGTAAACATGAGCTACGGGATGGGACCTGCCAGCAGTTGAGGTCAGTGTCCATGGCCAAGCTTGTTGGCCAGTGGAGGGGACAGACAGGTGGAAATCTGACCTAGAGGTGTCAGTCTCTGTGCGTGGCACCCGCTGGGTGCCAGGCACTGCCCCGGTACTTTGCACACGTGCACTCCTTTCCTTCTCACGACTGCTCCAAGTAATAGGTGCTGCTGTCGTGGTCCCCATTCTGGAGGCCTGGATTCTGAGACAAGTGGGGACAGGACTCAGACCTGGGCGGCCTGCCTTCCCGGTCTGTTCCCCAGGCTCAGCTGCTCCTACTCCTCTCCCTGCTCCTACAGCTCCAGCCCACTGCATAAGGTGATTCCCAGGGATTTAGGGCCAAGCTAGGAAGTGTGTCCCCAGGAGCTGGTTCATGTGGGCCGCCTGCCACATCAGGGCCCGCCTGCCACATCAGGGGCCACCTGCTACCTCAGGGACCCCACCTGCCACCTCAGGGACCCCACCTGTCACCTCAGGGCCCCACCTGCCACCTCAGGGCCCCCACCTGCCACATCAGGGCCCCCACCTGCCACATCAGGGACCCCACCTGCCACCTCAGGGCCTCACCTGCCACATCAGGGACCCCCACCTGCCACATCAGGGACCCACCTGCCACCTCAGGGACCCCACCTGCCACCTCAGGGACCCCACCTGCCACCTCAGGGACCCCACCTGCCACATCAGGGCCCCACCTGCCACATCAAGACCGCCACCTGCCACATCAGGGCCCCACCTGCCACCTCAGGGCCCCCACCTGCCACATCAGGGCCCCACCTGCCACATCAGGGCTCCACCTGCCACATCAGGGCCCCACCTGCCACCTCAGGGCCCCACCTGCCACCTCAGGGCCCCCGCCTGCCACCTCAGGGCCCCACCTGCCACATCAGGGACCCACCTGCCACCTCATGGCCGCCACCTGCCACCTCAGGGCCCACCTGCCACCTCAGGGCCACCTGCCACCTCAGCGTTTGCATCTGTGGCTCCTCTCGGGCTCTCAAGTGCCTGTTCACTGTTCTCATCGGGGCTTGGTCTGTCCTGTGAGGGACGAGTGACCTGAGACGTGGTGGTGAGAACTGCCTCCCTGTGTGGTAGGAGCAGGGCACGTGACCTGCCCCTCCTCTGCTCGCCCCTCCAGCAGGCACTCAGTGGGCATTCCACAGAGGCTGCAGCCACTGAGCGCCCTCTGCCAGCTCAGAGAGCTGCAGGACTCCAAGGCGCCCACTTCACCGTCCGTCCCCTCAGGAGGGTCCACGAGCCCAGGGTCCCAGAGAGCAGTCTGAGGTCTCTCAGGCCAGGCTCCCAGGGCACGGTGTGACCCCACGAGCCACTGAGCGTCTCCGAGCCTGGGCTCATTACCTGCCGCTCCTCTTTCGTTGTTGAGTGAGTGAGTGATTGAGAAGGGTCTGGCCGTGCTGCCCACAGGGTGGTCTCCACCGGAGGCAGGCAGAGTGCCAACCTGGCGCCTTCTGCTCTGTGCCCTCTGACCAACTCAGAGCCCGTGGCGTAAGACGTGGGCTCCAGGAGAGCAGACAGGAGGGGTGCCCAAGGGGACGGGCACTGGAGGAAGTCCCACCCAGAGACTGGGAGTGGCTCTGGGCTGGGAGTCCAGTGCCACTGGCCCCGCTGACCCCCACAGGGCTGCTCCTTCCTCTGCGTCTTTGGCTTCCCGGGGGAGAAGGCCCCTGACGAGTTCTCCCACGCCTTGGAGAGTGCCGTGGATATATTCGACTTCTGCTCTCAGGTCCACAAGATCCAGTGAGTGTTGCCCCTGACCCTTTGAAAATATCTGGGGGGGCTGGGAATGCAGCCATGGTGGAGTGCTGCCCCGCCGGCACCAGGCCCTGGGTTCAATCCCCAGCACCACACACAAAAAAGATATGGGGTGGGGCCCAGGACAGAGAAGGAGGAGGAAAAGAATTCAGGGCCCAGTTCTGGGCCTCGTCCCTCCTGCTCCTCTCCAGGCCACGTGCAGTTGCCCTACATGGATCCCGCCTGGGAGAACCACCGCTGGGTCCCCCTTCACCATCCCCCTCCCAGGCCTCTTTGCTCCTGTCATCCTGGAAGTGCTCATTATCTATCCCTCCCCCACCACGCCAGCACCGTGTCCATCGGCGTTGCCAGTGGGATCGTCTTCTGTGGCATCGTGGGGCACACCGTGAGGCACGAGTACACGGGTGAGCCCCAGCAGCCCGAGCGCTGGCCCTGGGCGGAGCAGCAGGGAGCCCAGCAGGAGCGCTGTCCTGAGAGCTCTGTGTGGGACCAGGCGCTGGAGGGAGGAGCTGGAGGCCCTACCCATGGAGCGGGGCTTTTGTAATAATGCCCTCGCTCTTGGAATAGGTCAGGACCCCTTCTTAAAATGATGACCATTGGCATTTCTGAAAATAACACGACCTTCACGCAAGAGTAGGGACGAGTAGCTGAGATCCCTACTCCCCTGCCTCCCGAGAGGTTGAGCAATCAGGCATCTAAAATGCTGGACACCCCCGAGCTCCCGAGATACTTATGTCCAAAGTGACACCATAAGATTTCCTTCAAAGTAGTCCTCGGTGGGCAGTGGAGAGGCGAGGGTGGGGCAGGGTGGGCCGCGGGCATTGTTGATCTGGGCTTGAATGCCAGGGAAGCTCCCCACCACAGAGTTTGTCAAAGGGCAGACTGGTTCAGAGATCATACAGGATCATACAGGATCGGGCAAGGCTTCATTCTGTAAAACAGAGTGCGTCCCGAAGGGCAGAGCAGGCGGGAGACAGCAGACACAGAGCAAACAGCAGATTGGTCCCTGGGTGGTGTCCTGGAAAGGCAGGACAGGGGACAATGGGGAAGTGCCTGACTGGTCAGCTTCAGGTCAGCTCTGGCCTAAGGATAAAGGCAGGGAGCCTCAGGCGCTTGCCACTGGGGCTGGCCCATTGGGGAACGAGCGTTTCCTGCTCCTGATTTTCCCTCAAGTCCAGATGGCAGCTTGGTGGGAGTACAGGGAGCTTTGGCATGGGGGAGTCTGTTTTGAGTTTTACTCTGGTTTCTGGGGGCCCAGTGCAAGAGCTTAGCCCAAAACAATGGCCTCCTATAATTTTTATTTGACAAGGTTTATAAAAGGATGACCTGGCTGGGGTGTAACTCAGTAGCACTGAGTTTGCCTGGCACATGTGAGGCCCTGTCTTTGGTCCCCAGCACCAGAAAAAAACAAAACAAAATACAAGAAAGGAATGTTCATGTTAAAATGAAATATCTAATGCTCATTTCGTAGTAATATTAAATGAGTGCTTACAAGCAGCCAGGCACCACCCAAAGATGTGAGCATATATTAACTCTTTTTTTTTTTTTGATGCTGGGGATCAAATCCAGGGCCTTGCTTGTGGCAGGCAAGAGCCCTACCACCGAGCTGCGGCCCCGTCCCTGACTCATTAATCTCCATGATCCACCCTCTGAGATAGTCATAGTGTCATTCCGTCTGGTGGACAGGAAGCTGAAGCCCAAGTACCTGTGCGTGGTCATCCCCTCTCAAGGTGTCCCTCTGCCCATCCTCCACGCACCCCGCTTCCACCCCGTTGACTTCAGAAGCCACCGGCTCAGGCCCACACGGTGCACAGTGGTCTGTGCCTGGTTTAGTTCAGTCCCATTGCGTGCTCTTCCCACGGTGGCAGAAACCAGCTAGAGCCCATGGGGGAGCGGTCAGGCCTGGCACCCAGCTTGCAGAGCCTCCCCGTGTCCCTGGTCCCCCACCCCAGCAGTGTCCTCTGGGCCTCCCAAGTGAGGAATCGCTTCGCTGCTGGCTAAGTGAGTTTCATGTGGGCCATGAGCTTGTAGCTGTTGACTGACTGGATACTAGAAGGCCAAATGCTTGTGTCACTCCTGAGTGGCAAAGGAGGTGACAGGTGAATGCCCTTGGGATGACCCTCAAATGACCTTCAGTTCAAGGGCTGTTTTTTCCCCCTGCTCTTTGACTCTCTCCTTCCTGTTGTAGTCATTGGTCAAAAAGTCAACATAGCCGCCAGGATGATGATGTACTACCCGGGAATCGTGTCCTGTGACTCTGTCACCTACAACGGCAGCAACCTCCCAGCCTACTTTTTTAAAGAGCTTCCAAAGAAAGCGATGAAAGGTGTTGGCGATTCTGGGCCCGTCTATCAGTGCTTGGGCCTGAATGAGAAAGTGTGAGTGTGGGTGGCCTCTCCCAGGGCCAGGACTCTGGGGTCCCTGTTGGATGTCTGGTCTGCCCAGGGCCCTGCTACCAGAGCAGACGAAGCAGACATTCACTGAGCATGCACAGGACTGTGGGCCTCTATCACCAAGTGGAGCTCCTCTCCCCTCCTGCGGCCCAGGGTCCCTGGATTCAGGGACAGACTCTTGCTGGAGATGGAAAGGGAGACTCCTGGGGACTAGAGCCAGGCCCTCTGGCCCTCATCTTCCCCATCTTAAATCTGACCTCTTTTCTTTCCTTCAGCATGTTTGGGATGGCATACCTCATCTGCAACAGAAATGAGGGCTACCCTTTGCTGGGTAGGTAGTAAGACTTGACTTGAAAAAAAACCTTTTTTTTTTTTTTTGCAGGGCTGGGGACGAAGCCAAGGCCTTGTGCATGCTAGACAAGCACTCCACCACTGACTGACACCCAGCCCGAAACCACAGGACATCCAGAATAGTGCATCCATAAGAGCCTGCAGCTTATTATCACAAAATGAGAATAGAACCATACTCCAAGCCAAGAAAGAGACAAGTAGCAATACTCCAGGAACACTCACATACGCTCTCCCACTTCCTTCCCCACGGACTTCTAACACCCAGGATTGCTTATACCTATTTAAAAATGTTACATAAGCCTAGTGTGTTGGCGTGTGCCTGGGCTCCCAGTTTTTTGGGAGGCTGAGGCAAGAGGATGGGAGGATGGCTTGAGTCCAGGTGTGCAGGGCCAGCCTGGACAACACAGCAAGAACCTGTGTCCTTTAAAATATATATAAAAATAAATAAATAAAGCATTATAAATAGATAGATAGATATAGATATAGATAGATGAGCCAGATGTGGTTTTTATCTATAATCCCAGCAACTAGGGAGGCTGAGGCAGGAGGATTGTAAGTTTGAGGCCAGTCTTGGCAAGTTAGTGAGGTCCTTAGCAACTTAACGAGACCCTGTCTCAAAATAAAAAAAAAATAAATAAAAAGAGCTAGGAATGATCTCAGTGGTAGAGCACCCCTTGATTCCGTCCTCAGAACCACACACACACACACACACACACACACACACACACAGCCATACGGTGTGCAGAGTGGTTCTTGCTAATCTATATCCAGATACTTACATTACCAAGTAAAGCACACAGCTGCTTTTCCTAAAATGTCTATGCTTGGATTAATGGTCCTGGTTTTCCACAGATATTAGATAATATCTGAGTCTTTATCCATGAATTACAGATGGGTCCTCCACAATCTTCTGTCCCACAAAGAAGTGATAGTTGGCCCTTAGTCCCCAAGTATTTCTTCTGTTTGTCTTGATTGGTGCTGGGGACTGAACCCAGAGGCACTTACCCACTGAGCCACATCTCCAGGCTTTTTTTTTTAGAGAGAGAATTTTAATATTTTTTTTAGTTTTCGGCAGACACAACATCTTTGTTGGTATGTGGTGCTGAGGATCGAACCCGGGCGCACGCATGCCAGGCAAGCGCGCTACCGCTTGAGCCACATCCCCAGCCCCATCTCCAGGCTTTTAAATTTTTTATTTAGAGACAGGGTCTTGCTACATTGCTTAGGACCTCCCGAACATCGTCCTGCGTTAGCCTCCCAAGCTGCTGGGATTACAGGTGCTCCCCGGCACCCCCCATCTTGTCCCTCAGTCTCTTGACAGAAATGCTCCATGTTTTGAAATCATGGTCCTTTTGCCTCTCTCCTACCACCCAAGTTTCAAGGGCTGTGAGCTGAGCTTGTATTTAAAAACACAAGAAAAATAACAGTGACAGGGTTGGAGCCCAAGGTGATTTTTATTTTGCTCTTTTTTCCTTCTCCTGAGTTTCCCATATTTTCCACAGTGAGCAAGTGTTAGTTTTATAATCAGGAAAAAAAATTTTTTACTTTTAAAAATGATTTAGGTTGCCCTTATGGTAATAATAATGTATATGATTTCTGGAGGTGAATTGGACTTTCTTAACCCTAATAACGCTTCTTAGCAGCCCTGAGACAATGTGGTTTGCATTTATGAGGGAAGATTTCCTTCATCACAGAGTTGGAAATAAAACTGTTTTCTGTATATTTGTTCAGTATTAGAGCTCTAATCTCAATAAATCTATAGTTTACTACTAGTGTGATGTAGAAAGAAAAAGCAAGCTTTAGTATTAATAGACTTGGTTTAATTCCATTTAGTATGAGCAAATTAAATGGAATTATAATGAGTTTAAAATAATACTTTTACTGGGGGCTGGCTTGTAGCTGAGTTCCAAAGCTCTTGCCTAGCGTGCAAGAGGCTCTGGGGTTCCATCCCCAGCACAGGAAAAAAAAAAAAAAAACAACTTTCTTTTACAACTGTGCTACTAAAATACAACTGCAAAATCACCTTGTTAACTGGAAAATTCCCAAGAAAGATTTTAAAAAGTTTGCAGGGCCTCAGTAAAGTCTGAACCATGCCATGTAAATTCCTAGGATAGACTTAGAAGGGGTGTCCCTCTGTGCTTTTTTAAATATCTGGACTTCTTTGTGTTGCTGATTTTGCTCCTCTTTTTTAAAAAAAATAAATAAAAACAATAGGGCGTGATAAAGAGATCAGATACTTTATGCGTACCATGAAGGAATTCTTGATGTCTAACTGCAGCCGAATCCTAATGTACGAAGGATTATTTGGATATGGAAAAAGCCAGATACTTATGGAAATTGAGTACCTGGCTCAAGGTGAGAACCACAGGTGAGTCCTGGGAATTCTCTCTCCTTGTCAGAGGTCCTGCCCCCTGAGAGCAGCTCCATTTACTTGGCATTTCTGTAGTTTTGGGGAGATATGACCCTGCACCAAATAGATGATGATGAGTATTTTGGGGTGATATGACCCTGTGCCAAATCTGATGATGAATTAACAAGATTAATTCTTTTTGTTTTGGTGGTGCTGAGAATTTTACCCAGGGCTTCATGCATGCTAGGGAAGTGCTCTACCACCCAGCCACATCCCCAGCCCTGATAAATATTTTGAACTAAGGAAAAGAGCAACTTTCTGGTCTGGTTGCTGGAAATCCTGACTTGAAGCCAGGTGGGGCTTGGGTATCTTAAACTTCCTAAATCATCCCAACATGCCCACAGGTTGAGGAGCACTAGCATAGACATTGTGATCAGGGCTAGATTTCGCCAGCAGAACACACACAAGTTTGTCACCCTGTGAGTGGAACAGTGACCGTCCTGGGGACTTGCTCTGGAGGGCGAAGCTGACATAATATCTTACACTGTTCCTCTATCCTCATGTGCCGGGTGTGCAAGGCCCTTTCTGGGACAGTCTGCCTGGCCCCTTGCAGAAGTGACAGTAATGATGGCCACAAGGATGACTATGGTGTCTCACACAGCTTTTCCCTCTAAGGGGTGAAGGGGAAACTACTTGCTAACCCCTGTCTTTCTATCCCTCCTCAATGTCAGGCCTGAGAAAAGCCCGTTTCAAAACCCTGCCCGCTGCCAGGGCTGATCCACAGCAGGGGGGAGGCGTTCCTTCACGTGGGCACTTACCAAGTCCCACAGGGTCCGGGACCACTGAGGGCTGTGCAGGTCACCAGAGAACCACAGACGGGGCGGCTGGACAACAGGGAAGCCGGTCTCACAGTTCTGGGGGCCCAGCCAAGGGTCCAGGCAGCAGCTGAGCTGCTCCTTCCCGGGTCGAGGAAGAAGACCTCTCCCAGGCCTCTCTCCTGGCTTCTGGCAGCTGGCCGCCCCGTCTGATGCTATTTGGCTTGTGGAAGCGTCACCCAGACATCTGCCTTAGTCTGCACGTGGCAGCCTCCCCTGGAGCCTCTGTGTCCAAATTTCCCCTTTTCATAAGGACACCAGACAAGGTGGTTTGGGGACCCAGCCATCTCTAATAAGGTCTCACCTTAACTAACCCCTCTCTAACCTTCCTGTTCTCAAATGAGAGATCCCGGGGGCCATGACTTCAGCACAAGGACTTGCGGGGACGGGTCAATGATCCCGAGCAATGCCTGATCCCTGCCCTCAGGGAGAAGGGAATGTGACCCAGCCTTGGGCAGCAAGGGTCTCCAGGAGCAGCCTGAGGGGACTAACAGATGAACAGCCATGAGGGGCCACGTGGGGCCACCAGCAACACCAGGGACACGCACATGCACGGATGACCTCAGCAAAGGTGGCAAGGATGCATCCGCTTGCTGGCAGTGAAGGAAGGTCACTAGACAGGGAGCAGGGCTGACGTGAGACCTCGGGAAGTCACAGAAGGGAGCGTGGACGCAGGCCTTTAGGCAGTGGGAACCATGAACAGCTCCGGGTCGGCGTGATCCGGTGGGGTCGGCCGCCCCTCCCAGGACTGGGCTCAGGCCAGGGCCCTGTGCCGAGATAAGCTCCTCCACGGAGCAACACCTTCAGCCCAGTGGGCAACCAGCCACTCCCTCAGGCTCCTGTGGTGCGCCTCTGTCAGATCCATGGGGCAGGGGCAGGGACAGCTGGGCCAGGTGGCGGGAGCTGGGTGCACAGTGGAAGAGGAAGGTCGGCAGCAGAAAGCAGCCGCTGCCACGGAGCTTGGAGAGTCTGTCGTCGCGGCTGAACCAGAGGAGTCAGAGCTCCTCTTCACTTCGGTGTTTCTGAAAAGTGTAAGCCAAACTCTCTTCTGACTCTTGGTTTCTCATGAACAGAACCATTGCTATCGCGTTGACTAAGATCAGCTTCCATCAGAACTTTTACACCGTCCAGATACTCATGGCCAACGTGCTGGGTCTGGACACTTGCAGACACTACAAGGAGCGGCAGACCAACCTTCAAAGCAGAGTCAGGAGGCTGCTGGACGAGAAGTTCCACTGTCTCCTCAACGACATCTTCCACGTCCAGGTACCCGCCCGGACTGGGCTCTGCAGGGAAGGGCCACAGGGCAAGCACAGCCGCTCCTTGAGCCTTTGTGATTGACATCTCCTTGGCTTGATTACCCTTGTCTCGCTAGAGCACCAGGTGGTGAGGAAGTAGCTCCCAGTCCTTCCTGAAAATCCACCATGCTCTTTTCTTAACAGTACCAAGGTCTTGAGGGCTGAAGCCAGGGCTTTGCACACACTATGTACGCACAGCTCTACCGCGAGCCACAGCCCAGCCCCTACATCCACCCTCAGAAGACTTACTGGGGGTATCTGGAAATACCACACTCAAGAAGTCCCAAACGGCCCCCGGTTTTGTTGGTTGGTTTGTGTGTGGTACTGGAACTTGAACCCAGGGGTGCTCTGCCACAAAGCTACCTCACTGGCCTCTTTTAAAATCTCTACATTTTATTTTGAGACAGGGTCTCACCAAGTTGCCCAGGTTGGCCTTGAACTTGTGATCCTCCTGTCTCAGCCTCCTGAGTGGCTGGGATCACAGGTGTGTGCCAGTGCCCCTGGCTCATGGCCACCTGTTGGGTGTCTTTCTTTCCTCTTCAGCCTGAGCACAGGTCGCTTTCTCCCACAACTGACTGCCCACGCAAACACTGGGTGTGTTCTCTTCTTCCTTGGCTCAAGGACAGGCAATCCGGGGCTGGGGATGTGGCTCAAGCGGTAGCACGCTCGCCTGGCATGCATGCGGCCCGGGTTCGATCCTCAGCACCACATACAAAGATGTTGTGTCCACCAAAAACTAAAAAATAAATAAATATTAAAAAAAAAAAAAAAAAAAAAAAAAAAAGGACAGGCAATCAGGGCTGAAAGGACAGAAGGACGATCCAAGGAGGATCTCCCTCGAGGCACAGGCAGCTCAGTGGTTCGCCCAGGGTCACACAGCTGGAAGTTCCTTTGCTGTTTCCTGCCCTCAGTGTCCTCATAATTTTTCATACAGTTCCCTATCTCTCGGGAGATTTCCAAGATGAGCACTTTGAAAAAGCAGAAGCAGTTGGAAGCACTGTTCATGAAGATCTTGGAACAGGTAAGAGCACCTGTGTGTCAGCCACTGGCCACCCGCCCAAGGGGCTCTGGTTCCAGGAAACATTTGGAAGTATGCTAAAGCTGGACCCAAAGTGCTTCCCTCTCTCCCAGTCTTCCAGCCTTGAGCTCAGCATCAATTCAGAATTTAAATAGACTCAGGAGTCCCTCAAGCCCACTCCTGGGGCTCGCCTCTCCTGCCTGCCTGACTTCCTTCCGTCCTATCATCATCATACCCGGGTTTGCCCAAATAAGAGTCCACTGGTCGTAACTGATATGAATTGTAAGTTGTTGGAATTCAGATTAATGCAGAGTTATTGAAAAGACAAAGATTCGGCTTGGTTCTTTCCCTTCACCGTAACGGACCATCAGACACCACGGAGACGCCGCCTGCCGCAGAGCACAAAGCCCTGAAGTCCTGCAGCATTTTTCTTTCTCTTTTGTCACCTTGTCCAGACAGTGAAGGAGGAAAGAATCATTTTCATCATCGATGAGGCTCAGTTTGTGGACGTGGCCTCCTGGACCTTCATGGAGAAGCTCATCCGGACGGTCCCCATCTTTATCATCATGTCCCTGTCGCCCTTCGTGGGCCTTCCCTGTGCGGCAGCCAGTGCCATCATGAAGAACAGGAACACCACCTACATCACCCTGGGGCCCATGCAGCCCATCGACATCCGCAACAAAGTCTGCCTGGACCTCAACGTGCGCAGCATCCCCAAAGAGCTGGAGACGTAAGTCACGCTTTCCGCCGCCCGCAGGTCATCAGACGCTCCAGGATGTGTCTGCAAATGCCTGTCCAGTGTTTTTCTGGCCCTGCCTTTAGAGGGGCCACATGCTGTGCCTGGTGGGACGGTGCTGCTCACCTCTTCCTGTGGCTCCACACCCTGCTCAGCGGGTGTTTCCCCTGCACCAAGCTGGACTTGGGTCTACCTGCTGTGGTCTACCCATGATAACAGTCACTAGGAGCACAGTCACAGAAGGTGGTGGGAAAGGCAGGCTGTGGCCGGCAGGTGTGTGGTCTGTCTGTGGCAGCTGTCCAGGCCAACACTCTGAGCTGCTCAGGGTGCCTCCACTGGGACCTTGAGATGTGCCCCTAATAGCATGCACTAGTTCTCTCTCTCAGCATGGACCCAGGGTCTCGAGTACGCCACTCCAACACTGAGCTGCATCCCGGCCCTTTCTATTTCATTTAGAGACGGTCTCGCTAAGCTGCTTCTCTCTGTCCAGTAGCTGGAATTGCAGGCAGGTGCTGTCCCACCCAGACGACAGCGTCTCTCCTGGGCTGGCTGCTGACAACCCTCCTGTTCTCTGCTTTTGTTCTTTCTAACGATGTTGTCTTGCTCCTGGAAGGAAGATGGCTTGGACAAGGGGTCATTTAAAGTAACTCCAACCCTATCCTGAAACAAAAAGAAAAGGGCTGGGGATGCAGCTCAGGTGATAGAGCACCCTAAGGTTCAGTCCCCAGCGCTCCAAATAGAATAACTCCAGTCAGGCACTGGACTCTCTCTCCCCCTCCCCGCTCTCTCTCTACATATCTGCATTTTCCTTTTGATCCAGCAATCCCAGTTCTAGGAGACTATCTCAAAGATGTGTTGACACAAATATGAAGTAACATATGTACAAAGTTTCTATCAAACTCTATTTGTATTAATACGAGACTGGAAGCTATCCAATGTCCATCTCCAAGGGGAGCTAAGTCCAATACACTAGGATGCATGAATCCCGGAGGACTGTAGGGCAGTAAACAGAAGTGAGGGAGACCTGTGATGGGCAGGGAGGAGCAGGATGGTGCTATGCCTTTATTCAGAAAAGTGGAATAGGTGTGTGTGTGTGTGTGTGTACACCCATGCACACTTTTGTTCATATATTTTAGAAAAAGTATTGGAAGGATAAACCAAAAATGCATCCAATTGTTACCTGTATCTAAGGAAGAGAAGCAAAGCTGAGGATGTACCTTTTATTTAGATTTAACTTTGGGGAGATAAAAATGTTTTATGTAATTTAAAAAGAGAAAGAAAGAGAACAAGAGGAAAGCAACCCCTGAACTCGAGAGCAAACTGGAGCACATGGAGAATGGGAAGGGGGTCGTCTCGAGTGACGGCAGGCGCTCTGCAGTGTGAGCCGCCGCCTTGTCTTGACAGCAGGTACCTGGTGGAGGGCAGCTGCGGGATCCCCTACTACTGCGAGGAGCTGCTGAAGAACCTGGACCGCCACCAGGTGCTCGTTTTCCAGCAAATGGAGCCTGAGGAGAAGACCAAGGTGACCTGGAACAACCTGTTCAGTAAGTCTCGGGGGGACTCTCTTTCTCTTGTTTCAGTACTGGCTTGAGCCCGGGGTGCTCGGCCACTGAGCGACCTCTCCAGCCCCTTTGCTTTTTGTTTTGAGGCAGGGTCTCACTAAGTTGCCCAGGCTGCCTCAGCTCACCATCTCCTGCCTCGGGCTCCTGAGTTGCTGGCATGGCAGGCGCGCACCACAACGCCGGGCACTCAGTCGTCTTCTGTCACTGTCCTTACGTGGACAAAGTGTTGAGAATGGGCCTTCCACAGGCTGCTTCCTGCAGGGTCAGAGGGCTTGAGGGGGGAGGAAACCTTGGATCTGACACCCAAACTGTAAGAGGACACAGAGGCCAGACCCCTGAACTCAGCTAGCACACACCTGGGACAGCCAGGAAAGCCACCGGGGTCAGACCTGGGTGAAGTGCTAGCTCAGGGAGGCTGCGCACAGGGCCTGCAGCGAGGGATGGCATGACCCAGGCCAGCGGGAAACTGGAAAACAATCTCGTTGCCCAGAGGAGGAGGGGCCAGAGAGCGGGCTGAGAACACAGTTTGGAGAGCAGCCTGAAGCTCCCTCGCTTTGAGGCTTTTCTGAGAGGTGTTTCTGAGCTGCGGGATTCTGCAGCTCCCAGTCTGGTAGGTGTGAGGCAGAAGAAACCCAGGAGCTCTCCGCCACGATGTACCCTGGGTCCCCAGGTCCCCAGCTGGTCTGCTCCCCCTCTTCCTGGGTGTCTTCTTGTGTTTGAGTTGTATGTGGCAGGAGAAGAGGGAGAGAGCCCGCCTCTCTGCCTCCCTGGAAGGGGATCTTTCGTTTTTGTGAACTCTCAGTGAGTGATGGTGATTTGACGGCTTGAAGCGCTCGGTCACCACTCAGTCTGCAGGGTCAGAGTCCTCCTCTGGGGCTGAGTTTAGTGGCACATAACAATAAATGCTGTTGAAGATGTAGGGGAACACAGGAGCTCTTACACACTGCTGGTGGGAGTGTAAACTGGTACGGCCACTACGGAAATCAGGGTACACATTAGGACTGCCATACGATCCCGGGTCGTCCCCACAGGGATTGAGGTCAGCATACTCCAAAGACACCTGCACCCATGTTTATCATGGCACAAATCACAGTAGCCAAGTGGTGGAATCAGACTAGGTGTCTGTCACTGATGCAGAGAAAATGTGGCAGATACATACCCTGGAGTATCACAGAGGACAATGGTCATTTGCAGGAAAATGGATAGGACTGGAGAGCGGCAATCTCTGAGTAAGTCAGTGCGACTTACCAGATAGAAGAACCCGTGTCCTGTGCTCCCTCTGTGGAGTGGGGGAAGGGGAGCGGCGAGAGAGTAAGAGGGAGACATTATAGAGAAGAGGAGGGGACGGGGAGAGAGGACGAGAATGATCAAAGTATGAGATGGGCACGCACGAACACACCGCGGCGAATCCCGGCTTCCTGTATGATTAACATGCACTAATAAAAGTTTAAAAGATTAAATGAGTCAAGTGTTTCCCCCCTTTAAAACTTCTCAGCGTCTTCTGTGAGACCAGGGAGCTTGTGTTTTGGGAACGGTTGAGGAGTTGACCTTTCGTCTCTAACCCAAGGACATCCCAGTGGAGTGTCCAGGGAGCCTCGTAAGCCACGAGATTCCATGAGAAGCAGGGATCACGGCACTCTGAACTCGGAGGCTTGCTCCTGATACGGAGGAGGGAATAAATGCATGCAAATGGATCTCGGGGACAGACAGAGAAAAGGCCTGTTGCTGAGAGGTTCCAGGAACGAGAAGAGCCCGTGGGGAAGAGAGGGGATGAGCTGGAGAAGTCCACAAGGAGCAGGGATGGCGGGCGCCAGCACATCGTAATTGCGCCAAGTGCCCTGAAGTGTACCCTTTGAGGATGGTTAGTTGTAGGTTCCGTGAATTTCACTTCAGTTAAAAATCTGAAATGAATACATGATCCGAGACTGGATCTCTTTTTGGAAGAAAAAGAGATGTTAAAAGACACTGTGGGGTAGTTGACAAACTGGCAGGTGGACAGAGGATTGCAGGTCCATGTCCCCTTTTCCAAAGGCTGTAAGTGTACTGAGTTCTGTAAAGGTGTCGCTGTTCTCAGGAAATACGGAGTGAGGTGTCTGGGAGCAGAGGGCACGGGCTGTGCAGCATGTGTTCACACCTTCCCGAAGCACCTCTCTGTGCAGGAACCCAGCGCGGAGCAGGTGGCCCTGAGTACAAGGTGCCCAGCACTCGCTCTCTCCTCCCATTTACAGGACCGAGTCACACCATGAGGCGTCCTGTTAACTTGTTAGCTATGGCCTGTCTGTTCCCACGTGAGGCAGGAGCCTTGTAAACTCCAGAGTCCCCAATCCTGGAAGGGTGCCTTGTGCCTGGAGGCTCCCTGGGTAACCGTGGATGGAGCGAGGCAGAGCGCGGCTGCTTCAGCAGTGGGTCCCCGGGGAGAGTATGAGCAGCCCAGGGCAGCACGCCTGCTGTCCCCTTCGCCTCTTCTCAGGTGCTCCCCTCCCTGGGCTTCCCCATCACACCCTCCTCCTGGGCCCCTCCCCTCTCCTGGGCAAACCCTCCTGTGGGGTCCCGGGCTTCACCCTCACTCCTGCTTTCTCCCCCCCCCCCCCGCCGTTTCCATTTATTCATATTTTGCTGGATTTGATGCGCGCGCGCGCGCGTGCGTGTGTGTGTGCATGTGTGTGTGTGCACGCGTGCGTGTGCGTGTGTGTGTGTGCGCGCGCGTGTGTGTGTGTGTGCGCGCGCGTGTGTGATCTCCAGCCCTAATCTCACTCTTAATCCCAGGTGCTGTATATTGCCATGTGTGCGTTGGCTCTCCCAGGGACCCCCGGGGTAACACTTGTAAACTTAACGCACTGTCCTTTCGCCACCCTGTTTCCCAGCTGAGTTAATGGCACCGGGCTCAGCATTTGCTTTCCAGTGACTCCACCCCCACTTACCTACTCCTATCCACCATCACTCTTCTGCTTGCCTTTTTTTTTGTCTTTTTTCGGGGGAAGGGAGGGCACTGGGGATTGAACCCAGGGATACTTTACCACTGAGCCACATCCTCAGCCTTTTTTTATTCTTCTGTTTTGAAACAGGCTCTCATTCAGTTGCTGAGAGTCTAGCTAAATTGCTGAGGCTGGCCTCAAGTCTGTGATCCTCCTGCCTGAGCCTCTCAGGTTGCTGGGAATACAAGTGTGCTCCTCAGTACCTGGCTTAGTCTTTGCTCTTCAGTTCTTAGTCACTCTTCCTGGTGTTACCACTTGCCTATGTGTCCGTAGCTCTTAAGCACCTCAAGGGCTGCGCGCATGCAGCATGCATGTTTAGCCCTTGCAGGAGACAATGCATTTGAAGTCCACATGCCCACTGAAGAGTCAGATCGTCTGCCACTTGCTGTTTCTGCCACTCACGGGGCCCTCTTTCACGACCTGGTTGTCTTGCTGTGGGCGTGGGACTCACCTCTGCAGGAGATGCGGCCTGGGCCTTGCACTGGTGTCTTCCCTCCCCACCACAGTGTCTCCAATCTGCCAAGTGTGGGAGAGCCACGGGGAGGAGCAGGCGGTGCACGTTGGGTACCCCGAGACCCAGTTCCTCGGCAAGGTCACTCTCCAGACCTCACTGTTTTAAATCTCTGGCTGCAGTCATGCCCCAGTCAGAGCTGGGTCTCCCTAGGGTGTGCCTGTGCCTGAGCGTGGGACTGCAAGTGTGCATACTAATGTAGGCCACTGTGTGTGCTGGGCGGGATCCCAAGTCCCCGAGAACTCCATTCTTACCAAACTGTGCGTACCAGGGAAGACACCAATATCCGTGCCATTTGCTGTTCTGGGGCGGGAGTTGTCGGGGGAGAACAAAACCATTTTGATTAGATTTTCATAAATCAGTTTTTTTAAAAGGAGGTATCCCAGGATATCTGGTGAGGCGGTGCTCCCCTCTTCCTGCTCTTTCTCACACAAGGTCCACCTCAGAGCCCATGGGAAAGCCAGACTTTACAGACACGATATTAACTCTTGGCTTCCTTCCCTTCTGATCTCCCCACAGAGAATTTCGTCAAGCCAACAGAGGAATTAAAAGGGTTTTCTCTTAGAAACGAGGAGGGAAGTGAAGAAGTCTGTGACCTGGTCAGTGGGGTCAGACTGAAAAACCTGTCGCTCCCCGCGTCACTGAAAGGTAAGGGGCATTCCACCTGGTGCCGGCTCTCTCCCGGTTCCACCTCCGCTTCCCCCGGCATCCCCCCTGCCCCAGGAGGGAGGGGCCAGGGCTCTCGGCCTGTCTGCCCTGCGTGGCCCGGCCTGTCTGTCCTGCGTGGCCCTGGCCTGTCTGTCCTGCGTGGCCCTGGCCTGTCTGCCCTGCGTGGCCCTGGCCTGTCTGCCCTGCGTGGCCCTGGCCTGTCTGTCCTGCGTGGCCCTGGCAGGCTGGTTCTTCTACTTCGGATTAGGAGCCTCCCTCCCGTGATGTGTTGCGAGTCTGATTTGGACAGGTTTGTCCAACTGCACCAGAGAATGAGATACAGCACATTTTCAGTTAAACAGAAACCAAATATGAGAGGGAAAAGTCTAGCATTGAGACACTTCTGCCGTCTACTTTTGTGAGAAAGGAATGACAAGGCACTGGATGTCTCAGGGGTATTATTAATTATGCTTGGAGGAAAAATGGCTTTCAAGAAATGTTCTAGTTTGCACTCAGCCCCAACGCATGCCATCCAGAGTGACTTCAGACCTTGGAACTCTGTCTTCAGTTGGTGCCATTTGTGTGTCCTTCACTACTGCGTCTCCTGCTGTGGGAAGGAGGACTGGCTCGGCTTCCAGTGTGTTTTGGGAACAGTTGAGGAGTTGACCTTTCATCTCTAACCCAAGGACATCCTGGTGGAGCATCCGGGGAGCGTCCAGGGAGCCTCGTAAGCCACGAGATTCCATGAGAAGCAGGGATCACCGGCACTCTGAACTCGGACGCTTGCTCCTGATACGGAGGAGGGAATAAATGCATGCGAATGGATCTCGGGGACAGACAGAGAGAAGGCCTGTTGCTGGGAGGTTCCAGGAACAAGAAGAGCCAGTGGGGAAGAGAGGGGACGAGCTGGAGAAGTCCACAAGGAGCAGGGATGGCGGGCGCCAGCCGCGGCCTGCATGACCCCTGCTGTCTGTACACATCCCTGTCCCACTTTGACCCAAAGTCAGAGCCCTGGAGGCAGCCTCACTCTGCGCCTGTGTGTCTTCAGAGCTGCAGCTGCATTTTCTCTTTTAAATTTGTCTTAGTTGTAGGTGGACAAATGCCTTTATTTCGTTTATTTATTTTCACGTGGTGCCGAGGATGGAACCCAGGGCCCCACATGTGCCAGGCGAGTCCTCAGCTGCTGAGCCCCAGCCCAGCCCTGCAGTGTGTCTTCCTGCACAGGAGCGAGCTGCGAACCAGACTTAGCTTAGCTGGGTGTCTGCAAGAGGAGCTGTAGAGCAGGACAGGGCCTGTCCAGGATGTGGGTAGTAGACGGGTAACTAGTGTCTTCTGTGTGTGGCTTTCCCCTGCAGAAATCTCTCTGGTCCAGCTGGACAGCATGAGCCTCTTCCACCAGATGTTGGTGAGGTGCGCTGCCATCATTGGCCTGACCTTCACCACGGAGCTGCTGTTTGAGGTTCTCCCTTGCTGGAACATGAAGATGATGATCAAGGCCCTGGCCACCCTCGTGGAGCTGAACGTTTTTTACTGCTTCCGGAATGGCAAGGATCTTCGACTGGCCCTGAAGCAAAATGCCACCTCATTTGAGGTTCACCATCGCTCCTCGTCTCTGAGACCCAGCGAGGAGATGGGTGAGTCGCTCCTGAAGTGACCCATGTTTCCCCTTGGCCAAAGGCGCCTAGACTCACGGGCTGATCTGTGCTGGGTAGTGGCAAGCCCTTCCTGTTCCCTCCAGCTCACAGCGAGGAGGAGGAGCTCCGAGAACTGGAGGGCGAGGTGATTGAGTGCCACATCATTCGGTTCTCCCGGCCTATAATGCAGAAGACAGCCTACGAGCTCTGGCTCAAGGACCAGAAGAAGGCCATGCATTTGAAGTGTGCCCGCTTTTTAGAGGAGAATGCCCACAGGTGCGACCACTGCAGAAGTGGGGACTTCATCCCGTATCACCACTTCATGGTGGACATCCGCCTCAACACCTTGGACATGGACACCATTAAGAAGATGACTAAGCCTCGCGGAATCCAAGGTAAACCTCCCTCATTCCTAATGAACCCCGCTATTCCTGGGAACTCTGGAGACTTAAGATCTAGAAGCAGTGGATCTGGACCCCAGGGACTTGGCTTGGGCACAGGGAGGCTGAGACCTCAGCAGCCTGTGGGGAAGGAGAAGGTGGGGACTGTCCACACAGCTCTGTCTAGCAGCACCCGCCTCACTGTGAGACTGTCAGGGCCCAGGTTTGGGGATCCGGGTTCTGGCCTGACCAGAGCCTAAACTAAAAGGCCTGTGTTAGTTCACAGCAATGGCTGGCATCCAAGGTGGCTGGGATGGTCCAACTTGATGCAGCGAGAGCACAGTTGTGGCTTGGTTGATCTAGTGTGAGACGATTCCCAGTGGAAAGGAATAGGAGCGGGAGAGAATCAGGCAGGGAGGAGCAGGCAGGGCTCCAGAGAGGCGTGGCAGGGTTTCCAGACCACAGCAAAGCAAAGGTAGAGGCCACACACTAGCAACAGAGCTGGGGAAACAGCAGAGGGCTCAGGGGCGCCAGGGACTAAGGGACTAAGGACTCGGTTCCCACAGGCACGGGACCAGCAGGGTCACGGTAGCAGCACCAAAGCCAGCCGTGAAAGGCCCAGCTCACGGGCCCTGGCCGGAGGGCCTCGGTGCGTATGGCTGGGTCCAGTGGGAAAGCAGGGCTACACGGAGAGGGTGCTTTATTATGAGGATATCAAACCCCGGGAAGAACTGCAGCAGGTTCAAAATAAATATTCATTCCCATTCACTTTCTATTTTGCATGCATTCTCACTGGATCAAACTTCAAAGTGGGGGGTTATTTTCCCTTTATGGACAATGAAATTGAGGCTCTGGAAGCTTCAGTAATTTAACACAGGAAAAAGTGAGGGATGTTGTTTAGTCTCCTCTTCATCTGATTGCTCCCCCATCCCAGCTTCCCACAGCGAGGGGCTGGGCTTTTAGGGTCACGCTGTACCAGAGATTGCAAGAGGCTGTGCAGCGTCAGGTCCATCACTTTTTAAAAAAGAATTCTTTTGTAGATATTTTTCTTTGTTGGTGGGCTTTTATTTTATTCATTTATTTGTATCTGATGCTGAGAATCGTTAATGTTCTGAGCCCCTGGGGCCGGGGCACAGAGCAGACTTCAGCAGGAGGACATCAAGGGAACTCGAGTGTGGCTGAGTCCAGAGTCCCTCAGTAGCATGTGTTAAAATTCTCCTCAGATGCTGTACTTTTCCAAGGCCATCGATGCCTTTTTAATTATTGTTATAAAGGTGGCATTATGTGGCGTGATGTTGACGCTGACATTTGAACCAAGACGCAAAGACACAATGAATGCTGAGATCCAAGTTGGGGTCAGAGGTGGATCTGCAGAAACTGTCGAGGAAATAGCAGAGTCTGTCGTGGATAAGGAAGAGCGTCTCTGGGGAGAGGTGGGGTCCTCTGCACCTCCAGCTGGCTGTCTCTCCACCGACTGCCTAGCACAGAATTTGGGCCGCCTGCCCACGCAGGAAGGCTAAAGCAAGGGACCTGGGCTGCGGTGGGATCAAGCTGCCCTCCCAGAGTGTGGAAAAGATGTGTAGGGTTTCCCAAAGGTCAGACGTAACCTGGCTTGGAGAAGAAGGCAGTCTGGGGAGGCTTGGACACGTGAGAAGACCCCCACAGAGGTCTGGGGCAGGGGGCAGGCAGTGGAGGAGGAGGAGGAAGCATTGCCTGAAGGAAGGAGGACCTCGGGCAGCCCCTGGGGAGGTGGGGGGGAGGGCGTGAACCCAGTGACCCCTCCCGAGGTCCTTCGTAGAGTGCCCTTCTATTTGGGGGAATAAGATAAGCTGGCAGCTAGCAGACAGGTTCTGAACAGCTGGCCTCCAACAGGTTGGCTCGGAGAAGAGGGTTCCAGTTATTTTTGGATCCTGCAATAGACCTTGGCCAGCTGGCCTGTGTCACATGAGGCCACTCTGGGAAGTGCTCTGGTGATCTTTCACTGGAGTGAGGCCAGGGCCTTACCACTATGGTCAGGACCTCCTGCCTGTACAAAAGGCAGTCACCCACACAGACTTCACACAGAGCCTGTGTGGGATTCCCTGCAAGTCTGATCGCAGACGCGGGAGTCCAGGACCGTCCTCTGAACTTTCCGTGGTTCTTCTCAGGGTCTTGTATTTTCTACATATTGCTGCCTCGTACTGCTTTTCAAAAAGTCAAATTGTGAAATTTATCTGTGCCCCCCACCTCCTCGCCACCAGGGTAGATGAAGATTTAACTCTTATACCACTTCCCACCATCTCTTTCCCTTTCCTGTGTGTGGGGGGGTGGGGTGGGGGGGTCTGGCTGTGAGGCCCAGGCTGGCCGTGAGCTCCTCACGCCTCCCCATCAGCTGGGACACAGGTGTGTGCCACAGCCCCGCTGCCCCTCCTAGTATCTCGTCACTCGCACCCCAGATGAATCAGTGAGTGCTTCCAGGTCGACTGTGGAGATTCGTCCTAGAGTTTCTAGGAAAATCTCTGAGGCAGTGTCTTCCTCAAGGACATCCTGCTTTGGCCTGGGGAGTACCGCAGTCCCTGACCTTCCCACAGGTGGAGTCGGTCCACTGGACCTGCTGGCCAAGGCCTTACCTGGGGGAGACTAAGGAGGCTGATGTGAGTCAGAGTGAGGAGTGGCTCCTTCTCCAAGTCTCCTTTGAGCCTCACATCCTTAAAAATGGTGTTTGCTGTGACTCGGTCCATTTCAAGGGTCCACCGCTCCTCCTTCATCCCTCCCCTGGCTCAGAAGAGTCCGCCTCCCCCTTCAGCTTCCAGGAACGCAAGGGCCTTGTTGGACATTTCATTTACTCAACAGATACCACTGCGTCCCTACTGCGTGTCAGGTACATTAGAGAGCAAAGCAGCATTCTTTTGGGAAAAGTGGATGTGAAGAAGAAGTAACCATGATGATAACAAATCTCGGGCCGGGGCAGTGACTCAGAGGTAGAGCGCTTGCCTAGCATGCATGAGGTACTGGGTTCGATCCTCAGCACCACATAAATGTAAAATAAACATACTGTGCCCATCTAAAACTAAAAAAAAATAAACATTAAAAAATAACGATAATAACAAATCCCACAGACGGCAATAGAACTTTGGGCAAGGGGATTAGGAGGAGAAGGTCATTAGGGTAGCCCTCAGGAGACTCATGTAGAGACAGAGCAGGGGTTTTGTCGTGTGCCCGGCAGAGGGGACAGCCAGCACAAGGTCCCTGTCAGGAATGTGGCCCCTCCCGTTCTCCACCTGAAGACTGTACGCCTTTAAAAAACATTTTATTCTCATTTAATGGGGTAGATGTCCTGGGGCTCGGGCTGGGGAGGACCCAGAGGCAGAGTGCTTAGCCTGCTCAGGGTCCTTCATTCACTCTGAGCACTAGAAACGGGGTCTTGGCCTGGAGGAGCAGGAGGTACGAGGAGGAGACAGTCTGACCCTTCAACCTGAAGTCTCATTCCAGGCCTTAGAAACTATGGGGTGAGCAGGTGGTGTCTTGGCTTTCTTCTTCTCTTCTGTGAGCATTTAGTATCTTTTTTTCTTTTGATTTTTATAAATAGTCCTTGGAGTAGGAAGCTCAATATAATAACCTTTATAAATGAAGAAAATAGAAAACTATAAGTAACATGATCCACTCAGTGGGTAATAAAGGCAGAGAGGATATCTCGCATACACTGTTTTCTCTAGCCAATATTCTTTTCTCTGCATCTAATTCTCACACCATTATGTGTGCATGTGTGTGTGTGTATGTATATATATACACACACACACACACACACACACACCCCTTGCAAAGCATTGAACTGAGGGCCTTGCACATGCTAGACAAGAGCGCTACCACTGAGCTCATCCTCAACCCCTACCATTACAATTTGAAACATTTAAAAACAATACATATAATAATATAGGACACTGAAGGAGGAGGAATAGCTTTTCATTTCTACTCATCAGTTTTTTTCAACAGACATTTAGTTATGTATCAAATATTTATTGAGCCCCGATTCATGCCAGGTAGTGGTGTCCATATTGGGACCGTAATGGTAGAAATGATGGATGGTCACGTGTCCATTCACAAGTTTGAATTTCAGTGGAGACCAGAGGACAATAAAAAGATGAATTAATAAAGCCATCCAGGGGCCTTGTGGGACCAAGTGAGTTAGGACAAGTTGGAGAGGATTACTCAGAATTACTGCTGGCTGTGTATCACAGGAGTTCGGCTAGAGGGACTTAAACTTATGATCAAGTTTGCCAAAGCCAATGTCTCGGCTTGGCACCAGAATCACGAGCCACCACACACCTTTGTAGGTTCAAACAGCAATTCTTTATTCCCGCTCTCACACCGCCTCCACACAGGTCCAGGGGCAATCGCGTTCTGCCGTCTGCCGCACAATTCACCTACTCCACGAGGTGAATTGTGAATCTCCAAATCCCATTTTAATCTCAATGGGAACAAGCAGCAGGAACACCCTAATCCCAGCAATAATCTTCAATCTCCAACTTCCCTAAAACCCATTGTCTTAAACTGGCAACGCTTTAAACTCAAGGAGCCGGTTACTTCCTCAAACCTGATCAGCTCTAAACCCGGATCCGCCTTGGTCCTTGAGCAAGGTCACCTTATTAAAGCATGCATGCAATGTCCCATCGAATGTCCTCTAAGCAGCATGGGGTACGCTTAGCAAGGAAATTTCGATGCGTCATTCCTACTTGGTAATGGCCCTCAGCACAAGTTCATTTTGCTCTTATGTAAAATGTTCTTCTCACAAGACACTAGCACATCAGGAACCAAAATAGCTGCTGGAACTGCAGCCCTCATGTTCCCATTTAGTGCCAGGAGAAAGAAGGAAGGAGGAGGAGGAGAAGGGGAAGAAGAAAGGGATCCCTCCCCTGTGAGGAATTCTCTAGAAGTCCTGCCCAATATTTCCTCTACATTCCATCACGGAGTTTGAACTCATGACTGTATTCA
The DNA here is from genome assembly GCF_052094955.1 of Ictidomys tridecemlineatus. Classification (NCBI taxonomy): domain Eukaryota; kingdom Metazoa; phylum Chordata; class Mammalia; order Rodentia; family Sciuridae; genus Ictidomys; species Ictidomys tridecemlineatus. The sequence goes on along the minus strand of NC_135486.1, from coordinate 3,277,085 downwards.
GCTGCAAGGGAGGCTGGAAAATATAACTATTCTGAATAAAATTGAGTTTTGTTAGTAAGAAGGGACGGAGGGAAAGAGATGGAGCTGGGGACCAGCAGCTTCTGCCAGAGATCCAGGTCAGGTTGTTAAAGACCCACTCCATCTTCTCTATAGAAACAGTCTGAATGGGACGGGGCTCCGCTCCTGTCCAGAGAAAGTCTTGGCAATGCTGGAGGGCAGTGCCAAGAGAAGGTGGGCAAACAGAAAGGATTCAGGTGTGTTCCTGGGTGGAGTCCACCGGATATGCTGCTGAGCTGAATGAGGAAGGGTGGGGAGAGCAGGGAATCTAGCCTCTGCCTGGGTTCTTGCCTTGAGGCAATGAACCATGGCAACCAGCAATGCTAAATTAGGAAAGATGTGTGTGGGTCTAGGTGTGTGGAGGAGAGATTCAAGAGCTCTGTGTGAACACGGTGACTTTGCAATGCCTGTTAGGCATCCAAGTGGCTCTGGCCAAGGAGGATTTTGGATGTGTAGGCATGTAGCTAGAGTAGATGTCAGGGCTTAGGCATATGAAATTGAAAGTCATCGGCACATAGATGGGATTTAAAGTCACGGGCACATGAAATAGCCGAAGGGGAATCAAATGTGGGCAAATGCACAGCCTTTCCACTCGGCAATGCAGGAGCCACTGGGAACCTTGACCAGAGCAGTTTTACTTCTTCTGTATTTTTATTGGTGCTCTGTAATTACACATGAGAGTGGGATTCATTGGTACATACTCATGCAGATGACAAGATAACGATGTAATCTGGTCAGTATCACTCCCAGTATCTCCCCTTTCCTTCCCTCTCCATCCCTGGTCCCTTTCCTTCCTTCTACTGGCCTCCAAGAGAAGCTTTCCAGGACCAGGGCAGAGAAAGCCCAACGCATTCAGCCTCCACCTCTGAGGGCAAGTGGGAGAAGTCCGCAGGAGAGGGCTCTGCAGGAGGCCTGGTGGCACGAGCAGGGCCGGCCGCTTGCTCCGTGGTGGAAGGGAATAAAAGACAACTCCTGAGATGCTCACAAGGCATTTCTAGAAATTGGGAGGTCTGTGGAGGGAGGCCGTGGCTTGGAGCTAGCCCACCCTGTAGTAGCCTTGCCTCTGCCACCAGCAAATCCGATCAGGAGACAGTTCCTCCCTGGCCCTATGGTTTTTCCTCTCCCAGAATGGAGTCAGCTGGATTAGACAGTCCTCCTTTGTTTTCTATTATAAGATCATCTCTGCTGACATCTGGTTCAGCAAAAGGCTTTCACTTCAAGATTCTCCATCCTGGAGTCAGCATTTTGGGGCATTTCATTTAAATTTTATCTGTATTTTCCCACTTGAAACTGAGTCACTTTGTTCAGGATGGTTAAATTGCTATTTCCATTAGCGCAGGGTGGAGGAGTTAGGGTACCGTTGTCAATCTCAGAGGCTTCCTGAAACGGAGGGATGGTCTACGTCCTGCTCCTGTGATACCCTGGTAAAGCTTAACAAGTGGCTGGCTGCAGTTAGTCTGGCACTCAGACCGCTCCTGGGTTGTGGTGTTGCTGTCCCTTAGGTCCTCGGAGTTGGTTGCTTTCCTGTGGAAGGAGAGAGTAGAGCATACACGTAACCCCTCTCAGCCCAGAGGTGACATCGTCTGTGTAAGAATTCTCAAGGCTTCTCATGTGCAGCAGGGCTGGGGATGTGGCTCCTGGCTGGGCAGCAGTCCTCTGTGGCCAGAGGGAACTGCAGTCTCTGAGCATAAAAATAAATAAAATAAAGATGTTGTGTCTCATCTAGAGACCAGACCCCTCTGCTACAGGGAGCATTACAATAATCCCCACAACTCCTTTGTTTGTTTATTTTCCAGCTAAAGAAGAGATCAACTTAGCTAAATCAGAGGTTCCTAAGAGATCTGAGTTACTTCCTGAAAATCTCAGGTACAGCTATATATAACCATTTAGGAGATAAGAATATAAATCATTATCAGGAAATTCGCTGTTAGACTCTTTCATCTGGTCAGTCCTTTTGGCCTCTGAGATACAATGGGAAAATGTCCAGGCTATGTGTGATGACTTTGGTCAGTAGTATCTATAGTAGGTTTAAACGCCTTGTTGTTGTTAGTTTTTAAAGATATTTTGATATCAGAGGAGTACACTAGCCAGGAGAGGTTGTGCATGCCTGACATCCCAGCGTTTCGGGCGTCTGAGACAGAAAGATTGTGAATCAAAGCCAGCCTCAGCAAGAGCAAGCCACTAAGCCACTCAGTGAGACCTGTCTCTAATAAAATACAAAATAGGGCTGGGGATGGGGCTCAGTGGTTGAGCATCCCTGGATTCAATCCCCGGTTACACCCACCCCCCGCAAAAAAAAAAAAAAAAAGAGTATGCTAAGCTAGATGTGGTGGGTGCATGGCTGCAATTACAGAGAACTGAGAGGCTGAGGCAGGAAGATATCAAATTTGAGGCTAGCCTCAGCAACTCAGCCAGACTTTGACTCCAAACCGAAATCAAAAGGGCTGGGGCGCTGGGGTTGTAGCTCAGTGGTAGAGTGCTCTCCTCGCATGAGTGAGGCACTGGGCTCGATCCTCAGCACCACATTAAAACAAATAAAACAAAGATATTGTGTCACATCTACAACTAAAAAATATTTTTTAAAAAGGGGGTGGGGGTGGGGTGTGGCTCAGTGGTGGAGTACTTACCCAGCATCAGCAAGGCCCGGGTGCAATCCCCGGTACCAAAAACAAAAGCCTGCTCTGTGTATTACCTGTTTATCTCCTATTTATTTTTGCATTTAAACAGTCCTGAAGAAATAAAAGACAGGATCTTGGGGTTCTTTGACCTCATTATAACCAGGCTGAGGACAGTCGAGGAAGACATCATCCCCCTGGAGTCCTGCCAGTGTGAGGAGGTCCTGGAGATCGTCATCCTGCCTCTGGCCCAGCATTTTGTGGCTCTGGGAGAAAACAACAAAGCCTTATATTACTTCCTGGAAATTGCTGCCGCTTATCTCATCCTGGGCGATAACTACATGGTAAGCTGCACCATGTTCCTGATTCCTGCCAGCGCCCTTTCCTCTGAAGACCACCTTGCTCAGAGGCAGTGTTAATTGAGAAAAGAGAGTTGGAACAAATTGCAACCAAACATCCATCAGTACACTGCTCCCTTAGAGTCAGGCTTGGCCTGTCTCCCTGTGTGGGAGGTAAGTGGCCCTATTCCCAGCTCCATACAGCGAGGACTCTGGGTATCAGAGCTGTGGTCCAGCACAGCCTTCCTCGGTAATGTCCCCAGTGACATTCACCCTCTGGTACCAGAAGGCCTTCGAGCATGAAATACCTAGAGGTCTTCTGATGGGTGCAAATCTGGTTTTAATCTCATCTCCAAAAAGGCCTCCTCCTCCGGCCGGGGTTGTGGCTCAGTGGTAGAGCGCTTGCCTAGCATGTGTGAGGCCCTGAGTCCGAGTCTCAGGACCACATAAATAAATAAAATAAACATCCTTTGACAACTAAACAATATGTTAAAAAAGTATTTTAAAAAAAAGGCCTCCTCCACTTTTTCTTGATGCAATTTGTGCTAAAATCATCACATATAGCTTTAGGCCCCAAAGCACAAAGGAATGTGTCTCCAGGATAATTATAAATAAGGCTCCAGGGCAATGTGACCCATGGAATGACATTGAAATGATCCACAGACATTCCAGGTGCTCTGATATGCTGTATGTCTCAGGAGTATGGGGCAGGGCAGGCAGGCTGGGCTGAGGAACCTGGTGTTTCTCCACCTGTCTGACCTGAGGGCCTCCTGGAGCTGCTGGCCGACTAACCTTCCCTGAAGGAATTTGAGGAAGGTCTCTCTGGGCCTTGCTTCCTCTGCCTCCAGCAGCTGCAGAAGCTCCACACACCTGAGCGGCTGTGTCCCCAGTCCTTGGCCACAGTGCTGGTCTAGCCTGTCTGAAAGTTGCTGTCCATCACAGCAGTCCAGTCAACATTCCTACCTTGGATTCATATACAGTTTTAAAAAGTAAACCATTAAGAATGTCTGTGAGCCCCTCGAGTGTTTAAACACGGAAGTCTCGTATGTATTTCAGGCATGTAGCTGGGTGGCAGTGAGGAGGTGGCCAGAGGGTTCCAGGGGACAGAGGTTTAGGTAGCCTCAGAGACCAACTCGATGAAGCCTGTGGTTCCCCTGTCCCTCCATACGGAGTGGTGACTGAGGAGGAAGACAGTGGCTGACAGCAGGGGCCGGGTGCCAGGTCCCAGTGCGCCCTGCCAAGGAGAACCTGGCTGGCTAGCTGGACGGCAGCTGTCTCCTCGCCAGCCTCCTGGCCTCCCTTGGCTGCAGGAGGCTGGCTGTGCCGCCTCCAGTGCTCCTCTGCAGGTCTGATCTTGTCTTGGTGTTTGCTCACGCCCTGGAGGCTGGCGACAAGTGAGGAGGGCTGCTTGGGGCTCACCTTCCTCTGCTGCCTCCCAGAGATGGCCTCCGCAGAGGCTTGCAGCAGCAGGAGGAAAGGCGGGATTGCTAGTGGGTCCTCTTGGCCGAGGTCCTGCACCCAGGAGCATGCGACAGGGAGCTCTGCCCAGCAGCTGCTGCCTGGAGCTTGCCTCCTTGTCCTCAGCGGGGCTGGGGACAGGGGAGGCCCACAGTGGTGCCTGCCTCCTCTCCTCCGCCACGCACTGCGGGGGTTGTGGGGGGGCTTGTGTCCCTCCAGGGGTCTGTCCCGCTGGCTCAGGGCCGCTCTCTGTGCTGGTTGCAGGCATACGTGTACTTGAACGAGGGAGAGAAGCTGCTGAAAATTCTCAGGCAGAAGAAGTCCTGGAGAAGGACTTTTGAGTCTGCCACATTTTACAGTCTCAAAGGCCAGGTAAGAAGCCACTGGAGGCACAACTCAGTGGTCATTGGCAGAAGTCACCCTTGAGCTTCCCAAGGCCTCCTGCCACCCACACCAGAGTCCCCCTGAGCCCCGAGCCCCCAGCTCACTGCCGCTTACCGCACAAGCTCGCTGTCCCAGCTGACAGCTCTGGGAACCGTTTCAACAGCCTCTAGGAATGGACATGAGCTCATGATACACGAGCCAGACGCCAAGTGCTAACCCTAGCCGCAGCTTCCTTCACGCAGTTATCCAGCCAGCAGTCACAGTTACACCCCCACGCACCCCACCCCACAGGAGTTTGGTTTCCGGGCCACAGAGGAGCTGTGTTTAAGCGTCCCGCCATCTGTGGCTGGAACCTTCAGGCCCACCCAGACTCCTGGCTTCTCCTCTTCCCTCCGGCTGCCTCCAGGTCTGTTTTAACATGGGCCAGATGGTGCTTGCCAGGAAGATGCTGAGGAAGGCGCTGAAGCTCTTCAACCGCGTGTTCCCCTACAACATGATCTCCCTGTTCCTCCAAACCCACGTGGAGAAGAACAGACACTTCCACTACCTGAACCAGCAAGGCTCGGACAGCTCCCCTCCAGGGTAAGGGGGAGCCCACACCACCCAGGTCAGCCCCCAAGCCCCGGCCTCTAGGGGGCGCCAGGACCCCTGTTTAGCTCTTGACCAGTGGGAGGAGGAGCGTCTAGGAGGGGCTCCTAGGCCAGGGCCGGTCTGCACAGCACCTCACAGGCAGCTTTTGCAGAGGGAGTTCAGATGACAAAAGTATGAGGGTCCCTCTGCAGAGCGAGCTCCAGTGGCCTCCTCTGCTGTAACCTCTCACCACCAGGCCACACTGTTGTAACCAGCACCAGCCAGCCCAGAACCTCAGTCTCAAGCCCACTTCCATTCAGTGCTGAGACACTGGGCATTGTCCCAACCCAGGGACATCGGCCAAAGAGCAAACTACTGCCCGTCCAGGTAGCCCGATGAGGACGCGGGGTGCCATGGTCAAATTGTACTGGTAAGATTTGTGCTTTTGCTCCCTCTAAAACTGGAACAAGACAGGGCTGCCCTCCCTCACCACTTCTACGCAACAGAGTCCTGGAAACTCTAGCCAGAGCAATTAGGCAGGAGAGAGAAATTAAAGGGATGGGAATAGGAAAAGAACTAAAACTATCCCTGTTTGCTGAAGACATGATTCTTCAGGTTTCTACTAGAAAACTTCTAGAACTCATAAATGAATTCAGCAAAGCAGCAGGATACAAAATTAACACCCATAAATCAATGACATTCCTATATATCAGTAATGAATAAACTGAAAGAGAAATTAGGAAAACTACCCCATTCAAAAGAGCCTCAAAAATACATTTGGGAATCGATCTAATAAAAGAAACATAAGACCTCCACAATGAAAACTACAGAACTCTAAAGAAAGAAATTGAGGAAGATCTTAGAAGATGGAAAGATCTCCATGTTCTTGGATAGGCAGAGGTATTACTGTCAAAATGACCACACTACCAAAAGTGCTATACAGATTTAATGTAATTCCTATTAAGGTTCTGATGACATTTTTCACAGAAATAGAAAAGGCACTCGTGAAATCCATTTGGAAAAATAAGAGGCCCAGAATAGCCAAAACAATCAGCAAGAAAAGTGAAGCAGGAGGCATCACAGTACCGGACCTTAAATTATACTATAGAGCTATAGTAACAAAAACAGCATGGCACCCAAACAGACATGAAGACCCATGGAACAGGAATAGAAGACACAGAGACACACCCACATAAACACAGTTATTCATGCTAGGCAAAGGCACCATAAACATGCATTGGAGAAAAGATAGCCTCTTCAACAAATGATGCTGGAAAAACTAGAAATTCATACATAATAAACTGAAGTTAGACCCCTATCTCTCACCCTGCACAAAACTCAAAGTGGATCAAGGGCCTAGGAACTGGAACAGAGACCCTGTGCCTACTAGAAGAAAACGTAGGCCCACTTTCCATCATGTCAGCTTAGGAACCAAATTCCTCAATAAGACTCCTAAAGCACAAGAAGTAAAATCAGGAATCAATAAATGAGATGGTATCAAATAAAAAGCTTCTTCACAACAAAGGAAGCAATCAAAAACATAAAGAGAGAGCCTTCAGAATGGGAGAAGAATCTTTACCATCTACACCTCAACTAGAGCATTAATTTCTAGGACATATGAAGAACTCAAAAAACTTAACACCAAAAAAACAAAACAAAACAAAACAAAATAACACAATCAATTATTGGGTTAAGGAACTGAACAGACACTTCACAGAAAAAGAAATAGGATTGGTCAACAAATATATGAAAAAATGTTCAAAATCACCAGCAATTAGAGAAATGCAAATTAAAACTACTCTGAGATTTCATCTGACTCATGTCAGAATGGCAATTATCAAGAATAACAATAAATATCATGAGTGACAATAAAGATCCATGAGAATGTGGGGAAAAAGGTTCATTCATATATTGGTGGTAGGACTGCAAATTGGTGCAACCACTCTGGAAACTAGTTTGGCAATTCCTCAGAAAACTTGGAATGGGACCACCATTTGACCCAGATATCCCACTCCTGGGCATATACTGAAAGGACTTAAAATTAGCATACCATAGTGACATGGCCATATCAATGGCTCAATTCACAATATCCAAGCTATAGAGCCAACCTAGGTGTCCTTCAGCTGATGAATGAATAAAGAAAATGTACACAGTTTTAGCCACAAAGAATGAACTTATGGCATTTGATGGTAAATGGATGAAACTAGAGACTATTATGCTAAGTGAAATAAGCCAATCCCAAACAACAAAAAGCCAAAAAGTGTTCTCTCTGATATGCGGATGGTGACTTGCAATGGGGGGGGGGTGGAGAACCCAGTTGGACAGGGAGGAGAAGGGGACGGGAGGGGAAATGGGAATGAGAAAGACAGTGGAATGAATGGGACATCACTTCCCCATGTTCATACATGAATACAGAACATGTTCAACCACAAGAATGGGAAGTTATACTCCATGTATGTATGATATGTGAAAATACACTCCATGGTCATAACTAAAAAGAACAAACTTTTTAAAAAAAGGAAACTATAAGTAATTCTGAACACAGTCCACAGAAAGCAAAATGCACTATAATTTTAAACTCTTCTTTAAAAATAAAAGATTTGTGCATTTCAGTGGGTGGAAATTTTGCATTATAAAACATGATAATGGGGGAGAGAGGGAGTGGGTGGAAAGGTGGGTGAGGCAGGAAGGCTGACCGTTGCGGAAGCTGGGTATTGAGTGCACGTAGCTCATTATACTCTTGTTGCCAAGTACAGGTCTGACAACTTCCATAATAATAAGAGTGTCCAGCGTCTTCCACCTGTTGGCAGTTCATACAAGGAGGCTGTCACTGGGTGGTGGCCTGGAGAGCCTACAGAGGACTTCTCTTCCATTTTGAGAGAGACCCTAGCGCTATTCTTTACCTTCTGCCTAAGATGCAGCATGGCCGGGTTGCTCCAGCTCTTTTAATCTCACCAAGCGCTGCCTTCCCAGCTTCCAGAGTGGCCCTTGGATGTGGGGTTCCCTGGTGGCAATGAGCTGAGCCAGCTCCTTTACACACAGGTGGAGGTGGGCTCCTGGAGGCAGAGGGGGAGGCAGGAGCTTAACAGGGATCTCTGAGAGCCTCAGGGCAGAGGTGGGCAGCTGCGCTGGAGTCTCTGGTGACAGTGTGTGTGACATGAGCTACTCAGAGCACAGGCATTCTAACAAAACTCGAACGTACTGCCATTCTGTGTTTTCGTTGGCTAAACTTAATGACCCTAGTTGGCAATCATGTTATGAAAGGAATAAGAAATACCTGCACACGGAGAAAAAGTAGAGAAGCGTTGGCAAGAAGGAGCTGCGGTCGCTGTCGCCTGGCCACACCCACCAGGCGACAGGGCAGGCAGGACCCTGGGTCCTGGCCTGCGCTCCTCATGACGGATGATGCTGTCCATCCGTGTCTCAGGGAAAGGAGCCAGATTCTCCCGTCCTACCCCGCAGCTCTACCCCGCGTCTCTACCCCTCCCCTCCCCGGTTCTCGCGGACGGTGAGACCCATGGGTGCTGCAGCCTTGGCCCTCTGCGTCCCACTGCTGGGCCCAGGGTGTCCCGAGCGTCCTGGGCTCCGTGCAGCAGAGGCCTGGCTCCCCGCCCCGGGAGCCTGCGTGGCTGGTCCAGGGCTGGGGTCCGTCGTTCCTTCCTCTGCTAGAAGCGTGGTCATTCCAGACCCAAACGTGATGAATGATGTGCGTGTCCCTAACCAGCGAGCGCCCACCCAGACCGGGCTGCCCACGGGGCGCCGCGGAGCCTGCTGGGCGCCGGCCTCACCCCTCGCCCTCGCCTGCGCCCTCCCTGCACAGGAAGAAGAGGCTGGCCCAGCTCTACCAGCAGACCGCCTGCTTCTCCCTGCTGTGGCGCATCTACAGCTCCAACTACTTTTTCCACTACAAGTTCTACGGCCACCTGGCGGCTGTGATGCAGGTGAACTCCGCGCTGGAGACGCAGAACGACTTCCAGGTAGGGCGCCTTCCCAGCGGCTCTCAGTCCGGAGGGGGTTGGAGAAGCTCTGGCCCGCCCTTCTCCAACTTCACACTCTTAGAAATGACCAAGGATCCCAAGGGCTTTTCTCTATGAGTTGTTATCTGTTGATAAAAACTGCGACAATCCAAAAGTACTTTAAAATAAAAGTCATAAACACATATTAACATTCTTCTTTTTCCTTTCTTTTGGTACCAGGGATTGAACCCAGGGACACTCTACCACTGAGCCACAAACCAGCCCATTTTATTTTTTATTTTGAGAGGGATCTCACTAAGTGGTTTACAGTCTCCTAAGTTGCTAAGGCTGCCTTTGAACTTGGGGTCCTCCTGCCTCAGCCTCCTGAGCTGCTGGGATTTCAGGTGCGCCACTGCACCTGGCAACATTTTTATTTTTTAAAAGAACTCTGTTTCCCCAAACAAACAAAATACAACAACATTGTATTAAAATTTGGCAAATAGCTTAAGGTCTGGTTTCACAGAAGATACTAGATTCTGACACCCGCTTCAGCCTTTACTCTGGCGAAGCTTCACACAGGTTAACTCTGGAAACGCGCACAATATACCCAGAGAATGAGGGCAAAAGGGAGATTCTCTTTTAAAAGACATTTTCAGGCTTTCTGTTGTGCAATCATTTACTTACATTTGCTATTGCTTTTATGTTTCACAAAAATCAAACATTTTGCCTTTTGTTTAAGGGATGTAGGCAAGAGGGGCCAGGGGCTTGCCTCGGATGCCCCAGCAAATAGGTGGTAGACACTCAGTTTGATTTCTGGAAACCCATGGCTTTGGCCGGTGACCAGCTTCATTCCCAGGCTTGATAACCCGTGGTTCACTGGCAGGTGCCGGGTGATGTGCCTGGGCTTGGGTCTGGGGACCACCTCAGGCTTTCCCCTCTCCCCTGCCCTGCTGCCATTTCAGATCATTAATGCTTACCTGGACTATTCACTCTACCACCAGCTGGCTGGCTGCCAGGGCATGTGGTTCAAGTATGAGTTGATGGCCATGGAGCAGATCGTGAACCTGCCGCTGAAGGGCGAGGGCATTGAGATCGTGGCCCTCGTGGCTGGTCGACTGGCCCACATCAAATACATAATGGGCCACCTGGACCTGGCCATCGAGTTAGGTAAGGGCTGGTGGGTGCGAAGGGAGATGAAGACACAGATAATGCCCCCCCACACACCGGGATTGTTTTCTTCCCAGGCTCTCGAGCCCATAAGTTGTGGTCACTACTTCGGAATCCCAACAAACACTATCTGGTCCTCTGCAGACTTTGTAAATCGCTCTTCCTGAAAAGCAGGTATTTATCTCAAAGCCTATTTATTTCCCAAAGTCAGTCATGTTGCTGAATGTTCAGGGCTCATTTTTATCCTGGTCCATAGGGCAGGACAGGGAGTCCGGTTCCCAGTAAGATGGGACAGCTAGTGGCCTTCTTTTGCCTTTGGATACCTCTGTTTAACAGAATTCATTCATAAGCATCGTCTCTAATTTGGTTGCTCTCATGAGACTGACCATCCCTATTTTGGAATCAGGACTCCAAGCCCTGACAGGTGGCGGGAAAGGGAAATGTCTCATAGGAAGGAAAATGCCCAGACAATAGCAACCAGGACTAAAGGCCAGTTTGGCCTGACTATGGTCTCCCTGGTCTCAAGATCTATGAAAAAACAGGCTGGGGCTGAGGCTCAGTGGTAGAGCACTCGCCTAGCATGTGTGAGGCCTGGGTTCGATCGTCAGCACCACAGAAAGATAAATGAATAGGGCTGGGCCTATAGTCAGTTGGTAGAGTGCTTGCCTTGCATGCACAAGGCCCTGGGTTGGATCCCCAGCACCCCCTAAAAAAATAAAAAAATAAATAAATAAATAATAATAAAGAAAGAAAGAAAGTTATTGTGTCCATCTATAGATAAAAAATGTATATATGAAAAAGAAGAATCTATGAAAAAACAGATTGGAAAACAAAACAAAACAGATGGCAGTTTGGGTTTAAGGTTTGTTTGGTTTTGTTTTACTGGGCAGGACCAGGACTAGACCAGGGCTCACTTCTCCCCATCTACCACTTGGCGATCCTACTGCCTTCTCTGTTCCACAGATACAAGCAGCTGATCCAGGTGCTGGGGTGGCTGTGGGACTTTTCTGTGGCGGAAGAGCACATCTTCACCAAGGCATTTTTCTATTTTGTCTGCTTGGACATCATGCTCTATTCTGGTAAGTGCAGCTCTGGAATTGAAGAGAAGGTGGGTGTGGCCCCTGTGCTGTGTGGTGAGGCAGCCCCAGGGCTGAGGCCTTGAGACTGCAAGTTTTCAGGCTGCATGGATATGATGGGGATGGAGAGGTTGGTGGCCGTGCTGACAAGCGGTCTGACAGGTGCCAAGATTGTGGAGGAGCAGCAAGAAGGAGAATCCCGTCTGGAGGGAGCCTTGGCCTAAGCTGTCAGTTCCACTCTCAGCTCAGTTTACCCTGGAGCTGACAGGCCTGTCTGGCCACGCACCCTGTGCCTGGAGGGCTTCATGTTTACTAGGGTATTCTTAGAGACTCTGTGCTCTAGATTAAAGGACTGGGTTGCTAATGATGAGAGGGCAGGCACCAACAGCTGTTGGTGAACCTGACGACCTTGAATTGACTGCACGTGGGCAGCCCTCGGTGCACAGTTCACCAGCAGGATCAGTGGGGGCTGTTCTCCACACATGCATTTTAGACAGGGCTGCACATATTGCTGCCAGTCTGGAAGCCTGGCTGGGAAGGTTGGGGAGAGGCCAGGAAAGGTCGGCTTAGACTCTGCTCTGGCCTGGCGTGGGCTTTGGAATTGCCTTGTGAACCTATAGCATCCGTGAGAGCAGGGACTCAGCAACACAGCGGGTGCAGGACTGTCGTTCTTGAAGTCCACGGGACCCTCTGGCTCATAGCAATCAGAAAGGACTGTCCCCACAGTGGGCTCTGAGGCCCGCAGGACGAGCACCCCCAGCTACCCGCCACGCTCTGCTGCTGCTTTCTCTTCTAGGCTTTATCTATAGAACGTTTGAAGAATGTGTGGAGTTCATTTGCCAAAATGAAGACAACAGAATTCTCAAGTTCCAGAGTGGAATCCTCCTGGGACTTTACTCCTGTGTGGCTATCTGGTAAGTGTCTTGGATGTCACTAAGTTTCTAGGGGGAAAGTCTCCTGGAAGAGCTCCAGGGAGTATTTCCAGAAGAAAGCAAAAGCCTGTGTAGCTTACACCTGAGTTGGCTGGAGGGCGTCCCAGAGTATCCACCCGGAGACAGGGAGGGGCTGTCTAGTCCATCACCTCAACCAGGGACAGGGACGTGCAGTCTCAGGTGTCCTGCAGTGAGCAGTTGCTACACACACTTCACCAGAGAAACCGGAAAGGGCAGGACCAGGGTGCCTACGTTATGTGCAAATCCTGGCCATTTGCTATAAGGTACTTGAGCATCCACAGGTCCTGTGTGTGGGGAGAGGGGTCTTGGAACCAGGCCCCCAAGGGGAAGGAGGGGCGGCCACACTGCTTCTGAGGAGGGTGGAGCCTCCAAACCAGTCATGAGTGGTGCTTGCCCACCTGAACCACCCACATCAGAGCAGACAGAAACCACGTCGAAGAAGCCGGGACTGCAGGATGTGGCACCCTCAGCAGCGGGCAGCCCTGGGACCTGCAGGCCTCTTCCCCCTGTGCAGAGAAGATGCACACCATGCCCAGGCCTGCTGCCCTGGCTCTCAAGACGAAGGACAGAGACAGGGACCCCGTGCACTTGCCTCATTCTCTCCCCAGACCACCAGCCAACTGCAGCACTCCTCGCTGGAGGAGTGAGGAAGCAGGTGTAACCTGGGGCTTCACCTGTGGAGGCCCTCACGTGGGAGGAGACGGGAGGAAACAAGACTCTCTGGTAGCCCACTCCCCAGGACCCTAGGCTCAGTCCCATCAGCTTGCTAAGCCTTTGACCCAGCCAGCCTCCAGTGATGGCCACACCTGTGCCTGATGAACAGCAAGCCTCCAACATGGGTCACAGCCAAACGTTCCTGAAATTCCACAGCCACCCCTCAGCTCAAAGTCCTTCCAGTCTATTTCCCACCCACCTTCAACTACATGCAGCCACACTGTCCACTAGAGGTCTTGAGATGAGAGTCAGTGACAATAGGGAGACATTCTTATGTAAAATGTCACAAATCAGAACAGCTTCAAATTTGAATGAAATGCCTTCTTATTATAAAATTGCTTGGGAGAACTCAAAATCTCCAAATTAATTACCCTTGCCAATTAATGTTCAAAGTCAAATTCACTCTTGCCCTGTGGGTTGAAGTTCAATAATAGTCCAAATGTCATTCTAATTTTTTGTGTTTTGACTGGAGAGTTTTTCAACAGTTGTGTCCTAGACCAATGCGTCTCACATTTAGTGGGCCTAAGAGTCACCTGGAAAAGGTGAGCATGGTGGTACACACCTATGCCAACCTCAGCAACATGTCAAAATGCTGCCTCAAAAAAAAAATCACCTGGCCTCACCTGTCTATTGAGTAGAATCTGGGGACCTGAGAATTCACATTTAAAAGGGGAGCCCAGTCTGCTTACACCACTCAGGAGTGCTGGCCCCTGCATCTCTCTTTGGAAAAACTGGAGCAGGTGGGGGCCTCCTGCCTGAAAACACAAGAGGCTGCAACTACACCCAGAGCAGTGGACAGGATGCGAGCCCCCTGTCCCCAGGAGTGGCTCTGATTGTCTTACTTCCCTGTGGTGTGCAGGTACGCCAGGCTTCAGGATTGGGATGAATTCCACACGTTTTCCAGCAGAGCCAAACCCCTGGTGTCAAGGAGAACCCCTACAGTTCTCTACTATGAAGGAATTTCCAGGTACCTGGAGGGGCAAGTTCTCTATCTGCAGAAGCAAATTGAACAACAGCTGGAGAATGCCCAGGACTGTGGGGTGGAGCTGCTCAAGGTGAGGCCCAGAGCCCTGTCCCTCCTCCACTCATGGCCGCCTACTTACTGGGCTGGGCCAGCCAATTTCTGACTGCAGATTTACACTAGACGTTTATTTATAATAGACATTTTTGAAGGCAATCCTCCTAAACACCAGAAAGAAGAAAGTATGAGCTGCTTGTATCCCTACTACTCAGCGGTGATTGCTTTTGTGCACTGAGATATCACCTTTCAAGTTCTCTTTGATGTGTGTGCGTACACGTTTCCATTTGTTGTGATTTGCTATTAAACATATTATGAATAATTTCCTGTCATTAAATTAAAACAAAGCATAGTGTTTATCTAATATTATTATTATATTACTATATTATATAGCCCAATTATTCTTGGATAAACTTTTCTACAATATTTTATAGCTATTGTCCTGATAAGCAACCTGGTAGATAAGTTTTTGAACATGACAATTTCAAATATTCAACTGATATGTATTAAGAACTAAACTAAAACAGGGATGAGAGGTGGGAGGGAAAGGGAGTGAGAAGGGAAATCGCATGGAAATGGAAGGTGATCCTCAGGGTTATATAAAATTACATATAAGAGGAAAGGAGGGGTAAGACAAGATAATACAAGTGGAAGAAATGATTTACAGTAGAGGGGGTAGAGAGAGAAAAGGGGAGGGGACGGGAGGGGAGGGGAGGGGGGATAGTAGAGAATAGGACTGACAGCAGAATACATCAGTCACTAGAACGGCAATATGTCAATCAATGGAAGGGTAACTGATGTGATACAGCAATCTGTATACGGGGTAAAATTGGGAGTTCATAACCCACTTGAATCAAACTGTGAAATATGATATATTAAGAACTATGTAATGTTTTGAACGACCAACAATAAAAAAAAAAAAAGAACTAAACTAAGTACCAGAGTAAAAGAATGAGCAAATTAAGCTGGGAGTGGAGGCATATGCATGTAATCCCAGCAATTTAGGAGGCTGAGGCAGGAGAATTGCAAGTTTGAGACCAGCCTTAGCAACTTAGCAAGACACTGTCTTAAAAAAATAAAAACAAAAATTTCAAAGGACTGGGCATATACTTCAGTGGTAGAGCACTTGCCTAGCGAGTTCAAGGTCCTAAGTTTAACTCCCCAGTATGGGGGTGGGAAGCAAAGTAGATCTGGGTTACCGCCCAGGGGGGTCAAGCCCCTCAGGGAATGAAGGGTCCAACTGCCGGTGTTAGCACTTACCTTGTTCTCATAAAAACTGAGCACTGATGTGTTTTGTATTGTTGTGTGACAAATTTAATAGCTGGAACCAGCACCCAGGGCTGAGGCTTTATTTGGCTCAGTGGTGGAGCAGGGAGCATGGGCTGGGCAAGTGGGAGCCTCGATTCAACCCCTAAACAAAACAAACCAACAGCACCCGCTTCCTGTTTGACAGTTAGGCAGGCTGGAGGTCTGGGAGCGCCTGCTGGGATCTCTGCTGAGGGTCTTAGGAGGCTAGAACTGAGGTAGGGGCCCAGCTGCGTTCTCATCTGTAGAAACCAAGAGTCTGCTTCCAAGTCTTTCAGGCCACGAAGACACAGGCCCACTTTAGACAAGCTGAATGGTAAAACCTGAACAGGGCCCACGGAGCAGGGCAGCTCACTGAGCTCTGAACCTTGTCACTCCTGCTTTATGGGAAGAGAGCTTGGGGCTGGGGACGTAGCTCAGTGGGTGGAGTGCTTGGCTTGTGTGCACAAGGCCCTGGGTTCAAAAAAAAGAGAGTAGAGAGTGTTACATGGCCCCGGGGAGGGCTCATTACCGCTCCCCCCACACACACCTCAGGGTCTCTTCCCAGCTTACCAAGTCACTGCCTCCAAACAGGTGGATGTTCAGACTTTGCCCACTTGAAGGTGACATGACACAGAACAGGAGTCTGCAGCTCAGATCTGTGCAATGCGCGCTGGCTCTCGGGATAGGGAAATCGCTTGGTTATATAAAGCATTACTTTAAAAATGTCACTGGAGAGAGTGAATGTCTCTTACTTAAGAAGATACTCGGGAGGAATCTGAGATATACTTAACTCCAGGTCATTCAAAAAAAAAATATTCTTGGCCATCTTACACTGGATTTAATTTATTCCAAGTTTCTCTTTTCCCCAAATGTCAGGTGCATGATTCAACTGTCATTGTCACTTTTAGAGATGAATTGAGTACTGATGAAAGTGCCCCTCACTTGTGGTCAACCTGATCCATATGTGAGAACCCAGACAGAAAAATGAGCAGGTGATTAAGTGAAGGTCCATCAATAGTAAAGTGATAAAACCCATTCTCACAAAAGACAGCCACGGCCCAAAACAAGCAGCTGGTGCTGGGATCACAACAGAGGCCTAAAACACTAAGAAGATGGTGGCTTTTGGATTCAGGAAGGGAGTGGGGATGGAAGCCTGGGGCAAGGACGGGGCACAGTGCTGGGTGGAGGCTCAGACCCTGGGGGGCAGAGTCTGGATCCTGGAGAGCAGACCTTCTTTATTCAGAGGTGGTGGCAGCCGGCTCCAGCCCCACTGAGTCCCAGCCAATTCCATTTAGCCAACTCCCTGGGCCATTCCCATAGGCTATTATTTTTGGTGCAGGCCAGACAAAGAAGGCCACTGTCCACAGGTTGCGTGAGTGGGCTACCTCACAGGCCCTGTATGACCTTGAGTGCCTCTGCTGAACCAAGGTGCTCATGACCTTGGCAGCATACCACAAGCAGCCTGCTGGAGGCTTTGCCCGGGGAGCCTACCTACAGCCATTTGGGGTCTGCCCTACACAGACACATTCTGCTCTCCCACAGTCCTGGACATTCTGTTCTGTGTTCCTCAGTCTTTTTTTTTTTTTTTTTTTTTTAGAAAAAGAGAGAGAGAGTTGTTTTTTTTTTTTAATGTTTATTATAGTTTTCGGCAGACACAATATCTTTGTTGGTATGTGGTGCTGAGGATCGAACCCGGGCTGCACGCATGCCCGCTTGAGCCACATCCCCAGCCCCTGATTGCTCAGTCTTTATTCTCTTTTCTGTTTTGGAGGTTTCTATTGGAATCCCTGCAAACTCAGAGGTTCTCTCCTCAGCTGTTCCTAGTCTGCCAATGAACCCATCAAAGGCATTCTGCATTTATTTTCTATTTTATTAACCTCTAGCACTTGTTTTGGGTTCTTTCTCAGGATTTCCGTCTCTGCTTTTCTTGCCATCTATTTTTCCATTAGAGTTCATGTTAATCATAGTTGCTTCAGATTCCTTGACTGACAATTGTAATATCCCTGCCATGTCTGGTTCTGTTGTTAGCTCTGTCTCTTCAAATTGGTTTCCTTTTCCGTATGATGTTTTCTTGATAGCTGGACATGATGTTCAAGGTACAAGGAAGCAGTGTAGAAGGTCTTTAGTGGCGTGGTATAAGGTGTCTGGGAGGGGAGGTGTCCTGTGGCCTCGTGACTAGGCTCAATCTTTAGAGAGCCTGCTTGGCTGGACCCTGAGCCTCACAAGTGCAGTGCAGTTGCCTCTCTGAGGGGAGACAGGAGTGCGGCAGTCGGCCACTGCTCTGATGAACCCCCTGGAGGTGAGACTGCTTATGTAGGTCCTCCTGAGAGCACTGGTATATTTCAAAATGATCTCTTTTTGCCTTTCCCTGCTGGAAGCATAAGGGAATCCTCCCCCCCCCCCATATTTGCTGCAAGAACCTGGTCAATCTCCTGGAGTGAAACTCTCAAAATGTAAGTTTTTCAAATTTATTTATTGTCCCTTTTTTTTTTGGTGGTGGTCAAATGCATACAGCACAAAGCTGCCCACTCCAAGTGTGCAGTTCAGCAGTGCTATCAAGCACCATCTCCTCCACTTGTCTCTATAACTCTACATCTTGCAGAGCTGGAACCCTGCCCGCTAAGTGCACAGTGGTTGAGCCTTTCCGGTTTCTTACGTCCTCTATTTCTTCACTGATCTCCTCTGGCTCTTCTCCCTTCTGTCCAGAGTGGAGTCCTACGGTCTCCCACTCTTCCTCTAGGTTGTCTCCACCTCGGTTCTGCCAGTTCTTGCTTTGTGATTTTGATGGTTTGCATAAACCTCCTCTTGTTGTGTGGAACCTCTTTTATTTATTTATCTATTTATTTTTGGAACATCTTTTTAATGACCAAACTCCTCTTTTGTCTCCTATAACTGTTTTTGATTTAAACTTTGTATGTCTGATATTACAGATTTGCATATAACAGTTTGGTAGCTCTGATGGATATCAGATTCTTTCTCCTCCCCAGCATTTGCTTTTTTTTTTTTTTTTTTTTTTTTTGCTATTTTTTGTTTTTATTTTTCATTGTTCTGGGCTGTCTCTGTGCCCTGGATCGGCATGGAGGCCACCGAAGCTCTTTTCTGGTCTTTCTGAGCCTGTGCCTTTCCTTGGGTGTGCACAGTCACTTTCTAATTCTCTGCATACAGGCAGCTGCTTTGGAATGCTCAAGTGGGGGAGAGAGAAGAATGAAGAGGGGAGGTTCCCCAGCCCTTCAGTGCCCCGGGTGTCCCTGCAGCCAGAGGAGGGCTTGTGACGATGGCAGGAGGTGCACTGCCTGCCAGCTGCTTGCTCTGGGACTGTCCCTCTGTGTCAAAAGCAGCAATCAGCGGTCAGAGTGCAGATCCCAGGTGTCTGGGGCAGGGTCCTTTTTGTCCATCTTGGTTTCAGCAAGTTGTAGTAGGTCACTCAGGAACATGTCACAGCTGCTTGCCGCGGGGCTGGCGCAGGAGACAGGCAGCTGCTACTGTGCTAAGTGCAGAAGTTGGCCAAATTTTGCTTCAACTCACCATCCAACCCAGACCGGTGCAAAGCTTCCAAGGACCCCGGAGTTCTGAAAGAGTTGAGTCCTGCAGACTGCCAGGCGGCTGCTGTCTGAGTGGGAGACAGACCCTGGCGCTTCCTGCTCCACCTCTTCTGCCTGGAGTTTTTAACCCCCAGATGGCCCCTGATGAGTCTCTGAACTCATCCGGTGCAGTGCAGGTCCCTTACCCTGGCACTGTTTCCACAACAGCTTGCCCTGGAGGCCCTGTGTGCGCCTGTCTGTCTGCAGTCTTGAGAGTGGCTGTCTGTCCTGTGTCTCACCCCTCCTACAGATCTGAGAAGAGCTGGGCAGGTTTTGTTCTGTTCAGATCTCGACTCGTTTACCACGTGGTGATTTCCAAGCTCCTTACATACAGAACTAGCCAACTTTCCTCCTAAATTTTCAATCATTCACTTGTACTGCTTTGATAATCAGAGTAAGATGTTTTGTTTTCAAAGTAGTCGCAGATTGGGGATGTGGCTCAAGGGTAGAGCACTTGCCTAGCACGAGTGAGGCTGTAGGTTCAATCTCTAGTACTACCAAAAGAAAAAAAAAGTTGTTGTAGAAAACTATTGGCAGGCCACTGCGGTCTGGGGTGGGCCCTAGCGGCCCCTCTACCTCATGTTACCATTCTATCTACCATACTGTAACACACTTTCTCCTTTGATTGCTCATATCTTTAAAATGTTCCCAAACCATCTGTGGAGGAAATGACTTTGTGGTCAATGAGCTGTTTCGGACTCTGGTTGTACCCTTCTGTTGTTTTCCTTTAGAACCTGGAGAGTCTTGTGGCTCAGAACACTACTGGCCCAGTCTTCTACCCGCGACTCTACCACCTGATGGCCTACGTCTGCATTCTGATGGGAGATGGGCAGAACTGCGACCTGTTCCTGAACACAGCCTTGAGGCTCTCGGAAACACAGGGGAACATGCTGGAGAAATGCTGGCTGAACATGAGCAAGGTGTGGACCCCCGCTCGCGGGCTGCAGGGGGCTGCTCTCAGGAAGCCCCACAGGACAGCTTCCCAGTCAGGCTCTCCCCGGCATGGGAGGCCCCCGTCTTGGTCCACTCGGGCTGCTGAGACGACACTGCAGCCTGCACGGCTTAAAACCATAGGAATTTACTG
The DNA here is from genome assembly GCF_052094955.1 of Ictidomys tridecemlineatus. NCBI lineage: Eukaryota > Metazoa > Chordata > Mammalia > Rodentia > Sciuridae > Ictidomys > Ictidomys tridecemlineatus. Next base: position 3,256,827 of record NC_135486.1, on the reverse strand, counting down.
CTCATGGTCTGGGAGCTGCAGGTCCAAGATCAAGGTGCCGGATCTGGTGTCTGCCAGGCCTGTCCTTCACCGACGGTGCCGTCGGCTGCATCCTCACATGGTAGCTGTGTGGGGGGAAGCTTGGCTCCCTCCTGCCCTGTCTAAGGGCTCTAATTCCAACCAGGAGGGCAGGGCCTTCACGGCCTCATCCTCCCAAGGACCCTGCTCCCCAACGCCATCGCCTGGGGTGAAGTTCCAACATAGGGATTGGGCCCTACTGCCCTTCCACCCCCGTGGCCATCCAGCCTGTCTGGGATCCCACACAAAGGGGCTGCATGTCCGTGGATCAGGCTTGTGACCTCCTTTTCCCCTTATGTCCCTGTGGACTCTCCCTCACGCAAATCCTGCTAGCATGGCTCCACCCTGTCTTCCTTCCCTCTTCCCCTCTGCGTTACATTCGTTTCCCGACTTGTGAATGTTGAATGTTGCATGTTGCTTTGTTCCAAAGCAAAAACCTAGTTAGTACCTCGCCTTAAATTTGGTGCTGTTGGGTAGGGGAATGAATTGTGTGTGTGTGTGTGTGTGTGTGTGTGTGTGAGAGAGAGAGAGAGAGAGAGAGAGAGAGAGAGAGAGAGAGAAGGCCATGTCCCGGGGCTGCTGTGGGCCACAGGTCAGCTTGTCGAGCGACTTGGAAAGCTGGAGGGCCTCAGCATCCTGGGAGGGGACGCGCCACACTCCCGCGGTCAGGAGCACCAACCCACCATCCTGTGTGCCCTCAGGAGTGGTGGTACTCCACCTTGGAGAGCTTGGAGGACCAGTGGCTTCAAACGGTGCTGAACCTCCCTTCCTGGGAGAAGATCCTATCGGGCAAGGTAAACATCCATGATGTTCAAAAGAACAAATTCCTGATGAGAGTCAACATCCTGGACAACCCTTTCTGACACTCCGGGAGGAGGCGGGCGGTGGCAAGAACCGCCCCCGACTCCTCGCCCACCTTCCTCTGCAGCCCGCCTCCTGCACGCTACGCTCCCATGTTGGTTTCCTCTTTCCAGAGGGTCGAGAGGGGCTGCGGGGTCCTGCTCACTCTCCTAACTCCACCCACCCACGCACCTCCACCTCCCCTGAGCTTTGCAGCCTGTTTTCCAGCCCGGGCTGGTCGTATCCTATGGGAAAACGTCAGCACCAAGGCGGGTGGCATCCCGAGCTGTGACACACATGTTTCTAATTAATGTATTAAACTCAAAATGTTTATTTTAAAATGTCCAGTTGTTAAATCTTTTTAAGGTAACACAAAATTGTAAATGACAAACTTTCATCATGATCTCTAAGGACAAGATTGGAAAAGACACACTTTTGCGTCACCTGACTACAGCTTCCAAAGCCAGGCGGGTGTGCCAGCCCCTCTAGCCATGTGCATCAACAAGTGGGAAATCAGTTTTTAAAAATTGCAATAGTGGGGGCTGGGGATGTGGCTCAAGCGGTAGCGTGCTCGCCTGGCATGCGTGCGGCCCGGGTTTGATCCTCAGCACCCCATACAAACAGAGATGTTGCGTCCGCCAAAAACTAAAAAATAAGTATTAAAATTCTCTCTCAAAAAAAAAAACTTTAAAAAATTGCAGTAGTAATAATTTTGATTATTAATAATCTGGAGCATTTTTATATGCTCAAAGTTGTGTGCGTGTGTCGTGTTGGGTGTTTAATTGAGAAACAGTAGCCTTCATCTTCATTTCCCAGATGCCGAGGCATGGCTGTGTGCTTGCCCTCGGGGCAGCACAGCTGAGTCCCCTGGAGGCCTGAGGTCAGCCACAGAGGCTGCAGGCCTGGCTGTGGGGAGGGAGGGCTGGGCAATCAGAGCTGGGGCTGGGAAGGGAGCCCTGCCACCAGCACACCCGATCCCACGGGCTCCTCACGCTTCCCCATCCCCAGGCCTGGCTGTGAGTGTCAGCAAGGCAGGGGGCGAAAAGCACCGAGGAGCGTGATGAGTAGACACACATCAGTGCAGACACACTCGCGCACCGAGCTGTGGTCCTGAAGCTGCACACTGTCCCCAACGCCAGTCGAGGCCTCTCCTTTGTCAGTGCCTCCGGCATCTCACAGGCTGTTCCTCCCCTGCTTTCTCTCATTTGCTCATCCAGTAAGCACCGAGCAGTGTCGGAGGTCGAGATACAAAGGCAACAGAGGCAATTCCTGACCTCTGCCTGCTCTGAGGGCCACAGGGAAGACCGACAGATGCCGCTCAGCCCGGCCCATGGTGTCCCAACGTTCTGTCTACTTGGACCACAGGGAAAATGGGGCACCGCAGACCCAGGTGTTCAGGACGCTGCTGCAGTGCTGGAAGCCAGGCCATCTCTGTGACATGGTCATAAAAAGCCAGGACACTGAATAAATGGTCAAAGACCCCAAGGACCTCCCGGGGCGTGGGAGACCCACCCCGTCGGCCCAGCCCACTCCCCAGTCTGTTCCCATGGCACCTCCCCTGGCCTCAGGATGTGCATCCTCCACCTTCCGGGCGTCCTTGGAAGCAAGGAAAGGTCTCTCTTTGGTCCCTGCCCGCTTTCTGGGTCCACTACTTCCCTATGATTTTTAGAGGCTGGGCTCGGTTAAGGTCTCCACTGACCACTTGTGGGAGGTGATCTGTGGGATAAATGAGAAGAAGTCTTCCTTTTGCTTACTGCCTGTGGGCTAGGGCAGCCCGGCCCAACTGGGGTGGACCACGTCACCTGAGGATATCCATTTGTCCCTTGAGTCTCCCATTAGCCATTTGTTCCTGGGAAAAGCGAAGGCATTCTTCCTACAGTGCCCTCTGCCACTGACAGGGCTTGCCCAGAGGAGAGCAGGCTCCACGTGGCTTCCCTTGTGCCCTGGGGAGACAGAGGCCAGTCCATCGTGCATGGCTGCTCTGCCCTGGAAGTGCCCCCTCCTCCCACCCCAGCACTGGCCCTGCTGCTGGAGGAAGAGCACGTGTCAGGCACCCACCAGAGTGACCAGCATCCCAGGAGACCGAGTCTTCCAGGAGCACACCCCGTGCTGGGGGTGCCAGTCCAGCAGACACTTGCCCTCGGGACTTCAAACGCTTCCTTCACATTCTATTTGCTTCTGACCAAGACAAAGCCAAGACTGGGCAAGCCTGGAGAAGACAGGGACAGGCAGTCCTTGTTGGAGGCACAGTGGTGTAATTCCCTGAGGTCTGACCACAAATGTGACAGCCAAGGTCTCCACAGACGCATGGAAGGATAAAGAAAATGAAGTGTGTACACCCAATGGCACACCATTCAGCCACAAAGCAGAGGGAAGTTCTGCCATTTGTAGCAACATAGACTGAACTGGAGGACACGGAGTGAATAACTTAGGCACCGAAAGGCAAATACTGCATGTTCTCACATGTGGGAGCTAAGAAAATTGATCTCCTAGAGGTAGAGAGTGGTATAGTGGTGACCAGAGCCTGGGGAGGGGGGGGGGTGGTGGTGGTGAGAGAGGATGATTGACAGGTACAGGGACCAGGTAGGTAGCAGGAGTAAGCAGCTGCCAACAATTAATTGAATAGTTCAAAATAACCAGTGGAGAGGACTTTGAATGTTATCTACACAAAGAAATGACAAATGTCTGCGGGGATAGACCTGTCACTTGCCGTGATCATTACACATTGTACACATGTATTGGAATATCACCCAGAGCCCATAGAGATCTACAGTTACATTGTGTCAGTTAACATTCCTTTTTTAAGAAAGGCAAGTGAGACGGGCGGAGGTGGGAAGAAACTGGATGGTAGTCTGGAGCCTGCACCTTCCACATGTCCGAGTCCACGTGCCTCCACTTTCACAGGAACCCAAGCTTGGTTTCTGGTCCTGCTACCTGCGGCAAATCCCTGCTCAGGGCTCATCTCTGAAGGAAGCCAACCACCTGCCCCGGCATGGGCGTGTGTGGCGCATCTTCTGTGTGGACAGCAGATGGCAGCACTGGCTCTGGGATGGTGCAGCCCCCAGACTTCTCCGGTTCCTGGGCAAGTGCCTTCTTAGCTCCTGGCATGCTGCAGCACCCCAGGGCGCGTCTCAGGAGCACCAGGCAGCTACTTTTAGGAGAAGGAAGATACAGATAATCCACGAGGGCTTCGAGCCCAGGGCAATCAGAGAAGCGATGCTCTGGGTTTTGTTTTGTGACATTTTTTAGGAGCCTCTGAACACTTGTCACACCTGTGGGCTCCTGGAGGGCAGAGGACAGAGGTCCAGTCCCCATTCTGTCTCCAGCCCTGAGCCCAGTGCCTGGACATATTGCCAGAGCTCAGGAAGCACATGTCAATCAATGAGTGTAGCCACATTTCCATTTGATCGTTTCAAGCTAACTCTGCAGGCAGCCTCAGGAGAATGAACTTAGTACTTACTGAGCAGGTAGAACATCTGGTCCCTCACAGGGACCCACAAAAGTTACTTGCCCTCAGTTGTACTAGCCAGGCTTTGACCGGGTCACAAGTGAAAAAGAGGCTGCATGGTGGGCAGGTGGGTTTTGGACCCCAGCTGGATGGGTTGGATCCAGGTGCAAGCTGTGAGTCCTTGGGCAAAGCCCCTTCCCATCTGCTCCCTTGTTTGTAAAATGGGGACAATAACAGCACATCGGCAGGGACGCTCACAGGTGGCTGTGGGGTGATTCAGGGAAGTTCTCAGGGTGTGCCCACTGGATCTGGGTCTGGAGAAGCCCGCTGAGCACGCGGGTGTGTGATGCCATGGGACATGCAACTCCAGCCTTGTCTTGGGGGTTGGGGGCTCAGGGCACAGCCCGTCCACGGGAGCAGTCACCCAATGACTCTCCTGAGGAGGTGCTTGCACACATTAGCTTTGGAAAGACCACCACTCCTCTTGGTGCTGGGAACTGAACCAGAGCCTTCCGCCCTGGGAGCAGGTTCTATACCACTGAGCCCCGCCCCAAGCCACCTTTACTTATGGAGAATGGATTAGAAGTGGGCTGGGCAAGATGGAGGCGGGAGGCAATGATGTGAGCCTGGAATTAGGGTGATCTGCAACCAGGAAGTGCCCTAAAGAGAGACAGGGCATCGACATGAGACGCTGGAGGAGGCAGAACCAACGGAGATCAGATGGCTCTTCAAGGAGGCGCTCAAAATGAACAACCAGAGGCCAGGTCAGGACTGACCCTTGGCCAGCCTTTGCGTGGTGCCATGCTGCTAAAGGGACAGTGTGTCTGCCCTTCCCCCCACCAGGCCTCGTCAGCACCCAGGTCTGCACTCCCGACCCCCTTGCCTGGGTCTGCTCAGGTACCCACCCTGCTCCTGACTCTTCAGCCCCCGGCTGCTCCTTACCTTCTGCCACTGCTCTTGAACATGGCGCTCACCTCCCTCACACCCTCCCATCATCTCTGCCCCTCCTGCCCTCCTGCTGGCCAATGTCCAGTTCCTTCTGTCGGGCTGAACTGCAAAGCCACATAAGCATTCGCTCTGAACTTCGGACGCTGCCGTCTGCCTACGGTGGGCAAGATGAGCTTGCTAAGACAAAGACCCTTCCTTATCCTACTAAAAATCCCACCTGCTCTCAAGACGGAATCCCATTTTTGTGCCTGGAATGTCAGGCTTTGAAGGCAGAGCTCGCCTCGGTCTGATGCCTGAGGAGCCTGGGCACCCTCCACCCGGAGCAGTGCTTTCAAATGCCTCTGCCTCAGAGCTCCTCCTGGGTTGCTGACTGCCTCTGCTGTGGCTTAGGACAGCTCCGAGCTCAGCAGGGCAGGGGGTGCTCATGCGTGTCCCCCTGGCAAGGGTGCAGCTCCGAAGGCCTGCGGTGAGCGCAGGCAGCCCTGGGCCACGTGTGGGCCCTGAGGCTGGAGCACTTGGAGTGAGCAGGAGTGAGAAAGGAGACGGGGCAGAAAGTGGCAGTCCCCAGGCACCACCCTGCCCACCAGGTGTCCATTCCAACAGGAAGAGAGGGTGTGGGTGTCACAGAGCTGGAGCCTTCTGAGAAAATGAGGCAATGCAGAGACCCCTCTTCAAACCCGATTCAGGAGACAGAATTCAAGACAGGTAGTCAGAACAGACAGACAGGGTCCATGGAGAGAATGGAGGCCAATTTGGGTCTGGGAAGTTGGAGGGATTGAAATGGTAATTTCTTCAGAGCCCTTCCTCCACCCTGCTCCTACCAGCGGCTAGGGTGACCTGTCCCAGAGATTGTCCCTCCCTCCAGGGAGTTAAAAAAGTTAGTGCACCCTGGGCCCCTTCCGGCCCAGATCACTCCACCAGGCCCCTCCAGCCCCTCTCTTCTCACCTTGGGGCCCTCCCTGCGAGCATCTCCTGGCCCAGTCACTAGCAGAGAGACGGGGAAGACCAGGGGAACACCTAGAGAGGCGCACGCTCTCACTTCCTGGGAGACCGGGATAGCTACGGCCCCTGCTCCCTCCCGGGGAAGCCCATGTTACCCCTTTTTAAATAAGCCCTGCTTTATAGGCCTGCACTTGAACACGTGGGGAAGCAGGATAACTGGAGCTATCAAGTCGGAAAGATCCCAGATGCTGCTCAGAGTAATAGGCTTAGTTCAGTAGTTCATGGAAGGGAGAGGGAAAGGGAAAGGGGACACTCTCAAGGGAGAGGAGAGGGACAATGCACCTGTCCTTTACTCCAGTTTTGTTGGGGATTCAAGAGAGGTTTCCAGAGTCCCGCTCAGGCTCACCTCTTTACTTTTGATTGACAGCAAGATGACATCAGATTTTCAAGTCCCCACTGTCTTGACAATTTTAGGTCACTTTGTTTGGCTCATGCTGACTGGTTCTAATTGGCTTCTTACCCATAAATTCTTACCGATTTTATGGTTAGGAGGAACTATCCTTATCTCCCAGAGTTTCAGGACCAGGTCACAAAAGTCTCTCCCATTGACATTATCTCTGGCCTGCATTTCTCCTGCAGATAACAGGTGGTTGGCTGAGGAATGTGACATGTCCTGTCCACTCAGGCCAGGCGGGGCTGCAGGTAAATTGCTTCTTGGAAAAGAAAGCATGTGGGGTTGCACAGTGGGCCCAGTTTACAGAATTATCCCCTCACACTCACGTTCCCACCATCCTCACCTGCCTGTTCCCTAACGTGGGGACCTGACCTGGCCCACTGACACACATCTGAAGGTCACTAGTTCCTGCGTGGTTGATAGCAGTGGTTCAACAGAACTCCACGGGAAGGAAACGTCCTATTTCTGGTCAACGTGACAGCCCCCATAATACGGAACCACCAAGCTCCATGGTCAGAGTGACGGAGGACCTGAATTTATTCTAAACTTAAATGGCACCTGACCTGGGCCACCACATAGGACGGTGTGGGTCTGTACACATCTGCATTGAGCTTAAGATGCCAGACACAACCCCGACGTTTCAGCCAGGACTTCTCTACAGCAGGACCAGGCCGGCGTGGCCCAGGAGAGAACGGCTTCCAGAGAACACAGTCAGGCTGCCCAGGCCGCGCCTCTCACCAACACGGCTGAGTCCAGCACACCAGCCAGTGTGCAGTGGCTGGCCGGCCATCGGTCCATTACCCACCAGCCCCCGTGCTCTGCCGGGCCAGCAAGGAGGGCAGGTCCTGAAGGGCTCTGCATCCCTCCGGGCTTACTGTACGTTCTGAGAGACCCTGAAAAGTAAGTGCAAATTTTGCTTCTTTTATTTGGTTAAAAAAAAAAAGCTTCGCAATAAAAAATTTCTATTCAAAGGCAAAGGGAGAACCCATAACATGGTCTAGATCTGAACTTCAGTCTCTGGGAGTCTGATGGGTCGACCCCAGCACCTTTGCCCACCTCACACTCCCACAGTGGTTCAGGTGGGCACCTGAAATTACTGAATGCCACCCCCCCCCCAGGCGAAGCCACCACAGATGTGTCCGTCACACAGCAGGATGTCTCTGGGGCCAGACCCAAAAGCAAACATGAGAATGTTGAACCTGCCAGATTTCCTCTTCCCAGAGGTAGGGAGACCCACCACAGGAAGCAGCCCTTCCCTGTGGTCTGGAAGACTCAAGGCCGAAGAAATGGAGTCTGAACTCCCGGCCTGGGCTGAGGACGGCCTGAGGACTGGCCACAACAGCCCCCACCCTCCTGCGGGAGGAAGTGCGGAAGCAGTGCTCCCCGCGGACTCCTTTGAGCCCAGAGGCCGAGGTTTCCTCCCCTGTAAACAGCCAGGCCTCCCACAGCCCCAGCCTTCAGCTGTGGCCCCGCAGCCAGGCCTCTGGGAGGGACGTGAGGAGGGCGGAGGGCAGGCCAGGGCTGCAGAGTGCTTAGGTCTGGCTTTCATTTTTATAGTACCTCAGGACCAACGGCCATCACGGCACGGCAGCAACAACTGACACTTACAGGGCCAAGGCTCAGAAACGGCTTCTAAGGAAAGTCATGCAGGTGTGAACAACAGGGGGCCTGTCCTTTCCAGAAACTTCCGGCCCAAGGCTGGGAAAGGCAGCCTGCGCTGCACTCGGGGTTTTCTCTTATTATTAGAACATTGGGGTGCGGGGTCAACCTGGCCTTGTGTGCACTCCTTTTGGTTTTAAAACAAAAAGAAATCTTCATTAGAATATGTTGGGTCCTGACTCAAAGAGACCATTTCTGAGACAAAGGGAATCTACAAACTGAGCAATAGAAGAAACCAAAGATTCGGTTTTTTAAATGTGTTTTTTAAAAATTTTTTTTATAGTTATAGATGGATAGAATGCCTTATTTGTTTATTTTTATGTGGTGCTAAGGATCGAACCCAGTGCCTCACATGTGCTAGGCAAGTGCTCTGCCACTGAGCCCCAGCCCCAGCCCTTAATTGTGTTTTTAAAAAATGCTTTTGTTCTTGTAATCCCAAGCCACTGTGGTGGGGGTGGAGGTGTTGAGTGAGGCAGGAGAATTTCAAGTTGGAGGCCAGCCTCAGCAACCTAGGGAGACCACCTGTATCAAAAAAAGAAGAGGGTCAGCTCCAGGCAGAGCCGCTTGGGTTTAATCTCTGCACCACCCCAAATGCTTTGTTAAGTATGGCAAGATCTTCGTTGTTAGAAAACGTCCGTGTGGTTGAAGATACACAATAAAGGGTGGAGGGGTGAAATGGCTGCTGAGCACCCATGTCCTCGGCCAGCTTGTCTGTGTCCCCGTGCAGCCTGGAAACCAGCGCTGGCAGGAGGAGTCCCGTTAGCCTCCTGTGCCCAGGGAAGCACAGCATCCCTCTCGTTCTACTCCTGGACCTGTGAGGGTCACCTTGGGATGTTCCTGCCAACACTCTCCCACTCAAGAGTGTAAAGCTCTGCGGCCGGGGCTCCTCACGGACCCTTGGCAATCTATGGAATTCACAGAGACCAGAAAACTTGAGTGCTTTCACAGTGACTTGTACTTGGGATCCCTGACCACTTTGTTTTTGGATTGAACCAGGGGCACTTAGCCACATCTCAGCCCTTTTCTTCTATTAATTTAGACAGAGTCTTGCTAAGTTGCTGGGGCCGGTCTTGAACTTGCCATCCTCCTGCCTCAGCTTCCTGTTGCCGAGATTACAGGAGGGCACCACCACGTCGGTGTAACATGTTCTTTGTGACACAGCCCTCAATAGACGAAGACCCCCGGCAACCTGCATCTCCCTCACGTCACCTGCACGCAGCCCCATTGTTTAAATACAGAAGTTAAGGGCCCTACCTTTCCTAACACTGGCTAAGTGACCCTGGCTGGGCAAGTCACATGATCTAAGCTTGACACTGTCTTTCTGAAAATGGGTATAAGATTAGTGCAACTATTATTAGCTCATAGAGCTGTAACAGAGTAAGAAATGCCAAGTGCCTGGCACATTGTACCAAGCACCAAGTAACTATTTCTAGGGTGTCTGTTACTCCTACTTATGTTTGTGGTCCCCACGCCAAAGCAGGTTCTGGGAGGAGCTTTATCTTAACTCCTGTCTCCTTGTGCTCAGCACAGTGCCTGGCTCACAAGAGCTCTCAGTACAGATTGTTGAATGGATAAATGCATCCACCCACCCATCTGCTCACCCAGTCAACAAGCATGAACAGCTGAGGGAGTGGCTGTGCAAAGGCCCAGAGGCTCGTGTGTTTGAAGAATAAAGAGGCAGCTGTGGCTGCGGTGGAAGAAATGAAAAGGTTTTATATTTTTTTTCTGTTTGATTAAAAATGACCACACAATAACATTCAGAAATTAAAAATGATGTATTAAAATATTCACAGAAATACAATTGAAAAAGATCAAAAATAATAATGAATTGACATTTTTTCCCTAGTTGGATACATTTCCATTGAGCAACTAGACAGGATTCTTAATTTCCTAGGTGATCCCTTTTAGGTGTCCCTTCACAAGACTCATGAGAAATTTGGCCTTTCTCTGGTTACAAGTCTGGCCCTGGTCACAAGGGCCAGACAACCAGAGGGAAGTGGTGGACCAGTGGGTGGAGGCTCTGCTCCTGGACACCAGCCTCTGGTAAGAGGCTTTTGCAAGCGGCTTCCAGGGCAGGCAGGCCGGCCAGACAGGCCCAGCGCTCTGGATGCTCGCTGCCCTGGGGGAAGGGTCAGGAGGGGTCTTCTCCCATGAGGCAGAGGCAGACAGTGTGAGGTGTCCACTGGGCAGGGAGGCCAGGAGTCGGGAGGGGAGGAAAGAGAAGTGTGTGGAGCCCACAGGGCACCGGCCTCCCACTCGCATGGCCCTACAGGAAGGAGAGAAGGCAGGCTCACACCTGGGCTCTGGCACTGGGCCTCCCGGCCACACCCCGGCCAGCCACCCACACAGGAGCCTGTTGAGGGCTCCCGAGGTCTTGAAAACAGGCAAAGGTCTCGGGCCAGAGTGCTGGGTGGAAATGGCAGCCAGCTGAAGGGCAGCTACGGCCAGCAGGTGTCCACCGAGCCCGCCTGTTGGCTGGCGAGTGCACGCAGTGTGGCTGCAGCCGGGGGAGTGGCAGCAGGTCTCAGGGAGCAGCAGAGCTCAGGGGTGGACGGCGGGCTCTGCAGCAGCCCTTTCTCCACTCACCACCTTGGAGCACCTCTAACCCAAGTCGTGCCTTTTCCCTTTAAAATGCTCTTGGGATGCAGCTTCCCACACTTCCCACAGGGGACCGAGGTGGGAAGGGGACAGCTCTCAGGACTCCAGGGGAAGGGCCCACGCCCCTGCCCCCACCTTCTAGATGACTCTCTTCCCATAGCCAGGGCTCCGGGCAGTTCTAAAGGGGAAAAGGTTTCTTTAAACAAAGCACTCTGGGAGATGGGAGAAGGCAGCCTGCACCGCGGTCTCAGGAGCTTTGCCAGCCCAGGAAAACCTGAAAACGCACAGAGGCGGCCGTGGAGGAAAGTGAGAAAACAGATCCCTCTCCTTCCTCCACCACTGCTCACTGTTTCAAGTAAGGGGGCGGGAGGGGCGAAGGGAAGGGGGAGGGGGGTCAAAGGGGGAGGGGGGAAGTGAAGGGGGGAGGGACAAACCAACCACAACACCAAAACAGGAAGAGAAGAGAGCACACGGGCACTCTACTCCCACTGATTCCTAAACGTCTTGACCCCTGGAACCTCAATTGTCTTGGGGGTGGGAAGCTTTGGGGAGACCAGGCCGACTGCCGGGGCCTGCTCTGCTGGAGGCCTGAGGCTTCCGGAGGAAGGTCATCCTGTGCAGTGCAAGGCCAGGGCCCTCTGACCACCAGGGCCATCTGACCACCAGGGTGATCCAGCCAGCCCAGGTCCCTTCCCATATCCCCTGTGGGAGGGAGCCAAGGCCTCTCTGGCTTCCTGTGTTATGGCCACTCTGGCCCAAGGAGGAAGGACCAGGGCCCAGAATGTGATTGATACCTTTCTCCTCCACAGGTGCCACACTCCCGCGCTCAGCCTGGCCTTCCATCAAATCACCCCCATGTGTTGATCCAAGGCTCCTGGAGGGGAGCGGTACCAGTGGCACATAGTGGCAATCCTTGCTAACCTAGTGTCATGAACCCACACACTGACAGGACATAAAGGGTGTGACATTTAAGTAAGTCGACACAACACATAAAATTTGCCCCGTGTTTTAGAAAAGCACCAACACCAATTTCTCGAACCTTCTGTAAGCGGCACAGTTAACAGATGCTGTCTAAAAGCTACAACCAAATGAACGGTTCTGGCGCGTGTGATAGGGCCCCTGGCTGCGTGTGCGCCACGGGATCTCCTTCCTCCCATGACAGTAAATGCTAAGACTGGTTGAGCCCTTGGATTAAAAGGCCACGTCCACTGGAAACACAGAAGTCTGCTACTGTCTCTGAAAGGCAACCACATCTAAATGGTGGTGACAGGAATGTTTCTGAAATGTCCCAACTGTTAATGACCCCCAAAGCATGTACAAAAACGGCAAGACGTTTATACGTAGGCAGATTCACACCCTCACACCATCTTCTCGACATGCAACGCTGGCCCCACAGCAGGAAGATTAAATAGAATATACATGTCCTTCATCCACATCCTTTCCTCCCTCTGGGTCTACACATGTGTGTGTTCTGGCCTGTCCCCAAGGCCACACGTGGTTATGGGCTACATTTTCTGCACAAGAGTCCAGTTTGGGTTTGTTTCTTGTCCAGGATGCTCTGGGTCTTAATTCTTCCGGATGTCCGCATACACCACGGATTCCGACTTGTTGATCTTGTCACTGTGATGGCCGCCGGAGTGGTCTAATTGCGCATATATGACTGGGCCCTGGAAGAGAAGGAGAATTAGAGGTCTTGGGCGACCGCGTGCCTACAGGACAGGTGTCTCAACCACGGTCGGGTTGTGGCTCTGGTTCTAAAGCACAGAACCCCCTCGTCTGTGTGTCTACAAGAAGACTTCCCCTGCAGGACCTCCTGGACCCCTGTCCACCAAGGCTAGGCACGGGTGGTGCCTCTCAAGCCAGCACGGGCACTTTGTTACACTTCTCTCGTTACGTGACCACATAACACTCCTCCTCAGGAATATCCCTTGCTTTAGTCCCACAGCACTCTGCAACCTTAGCAATAGCCATCAGTCTTCAGGACCAGACGGCACGTCTGTCAACCTGAGACGCGTGGAAACTATGGAAAACACACTGGGTGCCACTCAAAGACACCATCAATTTGAACTGGTCATTTTAGATAAACAGGTACTTTTATTTTTTTGTGTATGGTACTAGGGATTGAACCCAAGGGTGCTTTACCCCTGAGCTATATCCCCAGTTTTTTTCTTTTTATTCTTTCTTTTGAGACAGGTTGCTAGGTTGCTTGGGGCCTTGTTAGATAGACTGCTTGAGGCTGGCCTCAAACTTGGGATCCTCTTGCCTCAGCCTCCCAAGTTGCTGGGATCACAGTGTGCACCACAGTGTGCTCCGACTTCCCCAGGAGGGCCAGGCCCCAGGTACGGGGTGCGGGCTGGTAATGTAGCAGGGCCCGTGTGACTCACAGGACAGTCCCCCAGCACCGCATGTGGCTCCAGCGCAGGAGAGCCTCGGTGCATCAGTTTCTTCACCTCTAACACGGCCCTGAGAACGGCATCCACACCTGAATCCACAGGCTGAATGAGGTCCTTGGGCACCCAGGTCTGCCTGTCAGGCCGACTACACATACACCAGTTACCACCGAGCTGCCATTACCCGGGCCTCTTATTACACCAACACAATTTGAAACAGGCTGAAGTAACTGACGGGTTAACCGGGGGTCGAAGCCCAGGTGCAGGCATCCGGGTGGGGGTGCTCTCCCTGAGGCCCCTCGTGGGTGAGATCAACAGACCACACCGTCCACATGAATCACAGAGACCTCCTACCTGCATCCAAAGCAGAAGACGCAGAAGACGCTCAGAGGACAGCGTTCCCACAGCTGATAACAGAGCCCTGCCCATGACCCCCGCGGGGAGGGGTCCGCAGGGTGCAGCAGCATCTCCGCAGTGCAGTCAGCGCCGTCCACTGAGCAGGATCTACCCCTCTACTGCTGGAATCGGGGCCAGTCTCTGACCTGCTCTGACCCACGGAGTAAGGCCCAAGGGACATCACCACTGTCACACCTAGGCCCCCCCCCACAGGTCTCGTAGCTTCCCCTCCTGCACTGGTCGTGGGACCCGCACCCCACACTCTGCGAACAAGCCCAGGCCAGCCTGCTGGTGACATGGGACACACGGCCCAACTGTCAGACTGTGAGTAAGACCACACTATGGCCGCCCAGCTGGTCATCCCTCCAGCCAATGCAGGTGCACAAGTCAACTGCTCGCCCTGTCAACAGGAGAGCCTGAGCCAAACACACGGCGGCTCTTACACGGGAGGCGACCGAGAAACCCTATGAGTGGAAACACAGAGGAGCCGGGAACAGAGGCTGCACAAGTACCTGCACCTGCCAGCAAGCCCCAGAGGCCGGGGCTTCCCACTCCCACCCAGGACGCTGCGCGGTTTTCCTTCAAGCTGCTCGGCTGTCTGAGGTCACTCCCCCTGTCCCCGTGGGATGTGACAGAGCGACTCAGGTCTTGGCAGAGGAGGGTCCAGAGGAAGGGAGGAGGTGCCCTGAGCTCGGGACCTGCTAGCGGGTCCTCAGAGCTGGGGGAAGTCTGCTCCAGAGGGTGCTGAGAAGCTGAGGTACGCGGGGTCCCCACAGACCTGGATTTTGAGGGCCAACGAGACTACTCAGGACTGCAGAGGACACCATGAAACCAGCTCAACTTGCAGATGACCCTGCCACTGCAGAGACGGTCACTTGGCTACGCAGGAATAATAAGGAGAAGGACGACAAGACCACACCTGCCTACCTCTTTTTGCAGTAAATCTCTTCTTCACTGAGGGGCCACACCCAGACACTCCTCCCCCACACTCTCCTCCATGTGCTTTGTTTCGATATTTTCCCTCAAATATTGACTCCAACAACGGGCCTTAAGTACTGAAAATGTTTCCAGAAACAAACGGCCCGACGTAGATGGATCCTTTTAGTGATAACTGGAGAGAAATGTACCTCTGAATCCTCCTTCATCAAATTTATTCCCAAGTAAAAACATCCTGGAAGGTGGGCCAGGAAGAGAGGGTTCTGGAAGAACAAAGAGCCCTGAGCAGGCACCGCGGCTAGCCGGGCAGCGCCTCCCCACCCGGAAGGGGTCACTGCGCCGAGGTCTGTCTGAGCTCACGCTCACGGCTGCTGACAAGACACTCTCAGTCCTCACTCCAGTGTGTGAAGAGCCAGGTGAAAGGGCAGCACCTAAGTCCCGTGGCTCTCTGAGGCAAATGCGACCGATACTGACCATCAACTCGGAACTGGAGCAGGACAGGAGGAGCACCCTTCTCAGGACCTGGTGGACAGGCTGACACCAGCTCCGCCACTGACGACTACCCTCGGCTCAGCGCCTCGGCCACAGCTCCGTTTCTACAGGGGCCACAAAGAACGCAGCGTATTCAGCTGCCGAGAGGCGAGCATGCACGCAGCGATCTTGCGCATCTCGGTGTCTGCGTATTAGAGCCAGCAAACTCTTAAATATCCCAACCACCTTTCTCCAAAATTGCTGCCTTTTGCAAAACCATGCCCAGGAAACCAATTCTCATCAAGTACTTACACAAAAATTATTTTAAACTAAGCTTCATAAGGGATTTCTGGCTCATTTCCTCCCTGTGCTGCCCCCACTCCCACCCCCACGTCATGAACGCATGCCTTGTGCTGGGGAGGGCTCTGGCTCTGCTGTCCACCCTCCCTTTGCCTCCTCTGCCCCTCGGGGCGAAGCAGGGTGACATCTAAGCCAGTCAAAATTCATGTCCCCTTGCAGGTGACTGGAAGACGTAACAGCGTGTGCCTGATTCCTGGACAATGGGATCGAGGACATGTTTGCTGGGGGGCTTCTGTTAATCAGTCTTCTCCACTCGTCACGGTGGTGACCAAGGGCGCACGCCTGGAAATTAGGGTGCTCCTTTTAAAGTCCCCTTTGTGGGGAGCTATTATCCTTTTCTTCTTATGGTGAAATAGCAGGGAGCTACTTACTCATCCACAGTGACCGCTGACACCGTTCAGTTCTCAGGTGGCGCCTGCACAGGGAAACGCAGGAAGATGAGAGAACCCTTGGGATGAACTCAAGGGAGGGTCTGTCAACATTCCTGCCATGTCCCCACTCCCAGCTCTGACTGTCACAGACCCATGTGCACATCACGCAGGCCTAGGGTTAGAACCACACCCCAGAGACAAGAGAAGCGATGCCCATGTTAAACGTCTCTCCAAGCTAACACCAGGGTGACCCGGGTCTGGAACACACGACTAACCCCTACAGCGCCACACGGGACTTATCTAGACGTGAAAATCTCCCCAAGGTTGTTTGCCGGAATATCCTCAAACACTTTTCTACCTGGTGGAAGAGTCTGGGGTTCTCTGAACACCCCGGGAGACTCCTGAGAGCAGCGCTGGGTGCTGATCTCTGCCTTGGTCCTGTGACAGCCAGCCGCATGGCTCATGTGGGCACTCAGATGCCCACAGAAGTGACGAAGGAGGACACGGCGGACACAGTCAGATAACACATCAGCTCAAACGGAGGGCGGTACGTCTCCTGGGGCCTCTGCCGAGAACTACGCTAGACAGGGCCTGGGCTCTCTGCAAGGGAAGCACCCCCGATCGTGCAAAGCAGCACCGTGGTGACGCTGACACAGCCAGCAGGGTCACTCGCAGACACACCGAGGGCTTAGAATGCCGCGGAGTATCTGAGGCCAATGTTCTGACCCGGGACAGTGTCCTCCAAGGCAGTTAGTGTGACACTGAAGCCGGACAGCACAGCACACTTCACGAGGGAACACTTGCAGAGTGAGAGGGCCACCTCCGTCTCTCACCCCGGGCCAAGGACACGCGGATTGCACACCCAGGTCATTTACCCTTGGTAAGTCTGACAGAAAGGGTACAAACAGGACCTGGAAGACAGCAAGGAAGGCTGGCGCTCTGCTTTCCTCCCCAGGGATGACAGACTGAACCCACAGCCCTGTGTCCGAGCTGCACCCCAGCCCTCTTTTTTGATCTTTATTTTTTATTTTGAGGCAGTATCTCTCTAAGAAGGCACCCAGGCTGGCCTCGAACTTGCCATTCTCCTTCCCCAGCCTCCTGAGTGCCTGGGATTCCAGGTATGAGCCACCCACTCTGCTGACAAAAGCGACTTCTACCCAATCTGACCATCGCTGTTTCACTTATTTTGGGGGGAGCTGGGGATTGAACTCATGGCCCACGAGCTACACACATGCTGCCCCTGGGCCTCAACCCAGCCCTCTATCTTTTAATTGGAGTGCTCTGAGCATTAATGTAAGGTGACCATCAGTGTGGTGAGTTGACCTACTGCTTCACAGGAGACCCCTCTTGATTTGGGTTTTGCTTTCCGTGGTTTCAGTTACCCACAGCCAAACACGGCTCAGAAACAGACACGGGCAAGTCTTTCTCTCCATACTTCATTTTGGATGTTCCTACTTCTGCCCTCCACTTCACTGACCTTTTCTTCTATGGTATCTGATGGGTCTTTCATGGCACCCCATGCCTCTTCAGTTCTGAGTTCCCTGGGATTCTGTTTTACAGATCTACTTTTCCCCTCATTATGTTCAGGGTTTTCTTTATATCCTTGAGTCTGTTGTGGGACTTACAACACCTGTCTGAAGCTCCCTGTCTATGAACTGTTGCCTCTGACATTTCACCAACGGCCTCTCGGCCGGCTCCTCCTGGTTAGTCTTCTTCTCCTCTGTGTATGCCTAGTGAGTCTGACGGGTGCAGACATGGAGAATTGCACAGAGTTGGCCATGGGGTTTGCTGTGTTCTTCTAGAGTGCTAGCTTCCTTTTCCTTGTCTGGAGTGTCTGTTTCTGGCACTCTGCGGCCACCTCACACTGCACCTACCTCCCCAAACCACTCCCCTCCTGCAGGGCAGCAGCACCCTGCAGGGCTGCCAGCTGGTGGCCAGGGCCTGGGCTCGTTGTCCTTTCTCCCGGATCACAGAGATGTACAAGCTACTCCCAAATGTCTTAAAGCCCTGTTTCTTCTCTTCCTTCCTAACACGCTTTCAGCAGGAGAGCCACACCCAGAGCCACTCTCAGTCCAAATAGGAGACTGAGGCTCCGGACACAGAGAGGGAGGGAGAGGGAGAGCAGGACCAGGCCAGGAGCCCATGCTGCCTCGCACCCCAGGTTTGACCCCATCCCAGTCACCTGGCAGCAGAGCACCAGGTCTCCTCACCACGGAGCGCGCCAGGGAGCAAGGTGCAGGCCTCACCCACAGGGTCTCTCAAGCACGGCCGCCGTCTTTACTTCCTCTAAAGCCTCTGTCCCACTAGCACCTCCGTGGGGCAGGCAGCTGGCCAGCTCAGCCGGCTCCGCGCCCTGAAGCACCACGTGGTCTCAGGCACCCAGGCAGCTGCCCGGCAAGGCCACAGCATGGCCAGACAGCGCTGCCCACAACGCCACAAGGCCACTCTGTGCCAGATTCCAAGTGAAGTCACTTCTGCATCTCTGCAGTAGGTGGGAACCGAGTCTGCCAATCATCCAGATAAAGCCTCCCATGGTTTTCTACAGAATCCATGAAAATCATTTTTGTTTTACTCAACCCCAGGAAGATGGCTTTTCCTGTGAGTTTCTTTTAGAGGACTTCAGTACAGAACACAATTTGCTCGATTTTCCTTGGGCAATTCACTGAAGACTCTCTCAGCGGAGAAAGCCATTTCTTAATTCTACCTGGGCCACAGGAGTCACATTCTGAGCAAATAATGTGTTAGTGTGGCTGGGTGGAAACCTCAGCAGGGCAGTGTCCTCCACATACGGAGGCTGTGGTCTCTCCAGAGTGGACCTTGAGCACGCTCATGCTTGCTCGCTCGCTCTCTCTTTCTCTCTCAGCTCTGCTTCCTTCCTGAACCCAGAAAAGACAGAGACCAAAGTTTGGAGCTCGGTGCCAGGGCAGGACTGCCGTCGGCCATTACCTGGTGGGATCCGGAAGGCAGACTCTTTACCAGACCCTCTGTGTCGGAGGAGGACTTCCGTGGAGCCTGCTTAACCGGAGACAAACTCTCTGATGTGTTGCAGCTGATGTAATGGCAATTTGGAGAACAAATGTAAAAAGAAAATTAAAAATTAAAATGAATGAAAACAAACACAGAACGGTGAGTGAGGCCAGACGCAGCGCAGATACGTGAACAGACAGCGGACAGTGGGCACGTGAGGGTCACCCGCCTTGAAGACGGTTTTCCACCTGATACTCGTTCTCTTAAGTGGTGGATCTATTGCAGAAATCAGTGTGGTGCCACTCCTTCAGCCCCGTTTCAAATGAAAACAGGGAGTTCTGATCACAGCACAGCCTGGGCTGCTTTTTAAACCCTACTTTGGGACAAAGGTCCAAAGGAGTGAGCTTATACCTTAATGCAATCTGCTTCTGCTATCGTCAAAAGCAAACGTCTTCTGAATGTATTTAAAAACTACATCCAGAGTGAGTCTTGGCTTTTCTTCCCCCCATCCTCTGGTTCCCCGTATTGTTTCACCACGGGTAACACAACCACACCAAAAGCAACAGAAAAAGGCAAACAGCAGACAAAGAGACCACCCAGGAAGTCATGAGGGTGGGAAGTGTGGGGTGCCACTCGGCAGGTGAACTCTCCCGGTGAGAGGGCTTCAGCAGCAAGGCTACTGAGAGAGGGGACGGGAGCTCCTGGAAGGGGTCATCAGCGGTCCCTAAGGCATGTGTCATCAGCATAGCTTAAGTCCTTTTTTAAAAATATTCATTCTTAAGTTTTAGGTGGACACAATACTTTACATTTATGTGGTGCTGAGGATCGGACCCAGTGCCTCGGGCATGCTAGGCGAGCGCCCTGCCACTGAGCCACAACCCAGCCCCTCGGCCTAAATCCTCTAGGGCAGAGTTGTGAAAACTTTGGAGTTCGGGGAGAAGCACATTTAAAGTGTCAGTGCTCAGACTGAAGCACACCACAGACACTGCGTCCATTGGGATGGGAGGCTGCCTGGCTGAGCCAAGGTCGTGTAACTGCTCTGAAATAAGAAGGCTCAGTGACCGATGATAAAACTCATGTATGAATAAAGAAAACAAAGACGCGCCCGTGCACACAAGCGTGCGCGCACACACACACTCACAGACACGCGCGTGCGCGCACATTTCCCATGAGAGCACACACAGCCACAGGAACCAACTTCATCTGGACGTCGTGCGCAGCTGCCTGACATACTTGTGGACAGACCTCGAGGGCTGCTGGTTAGCGGAGCAAGCTGGTTAGTGGCCACAGGGAGACGGCTGAACGGACACGGAACGTGAACAGCAACAGGCAGTGTGATTAGTTACCATGTGTCTACTGGAGAGGAGGAGCCCAGCCCTGCCACAGTCCCAAGCGTCTTCTACGTCAGCTCTCCTTAGGAGTGGGGGAGAGGCAGCTGACCAGCACACCAAGGGAGGGAGGCAGGGGAGGGAAAAAACCAGAGTGAGAAGAGCAGCTCGGAATGCCATGCAGGGTCTAAAGAACATCGCTCTGCCTTTATTAGCCCCAAAGCAAGAGCTCCACCACCTGGATTAGTCCTGTGCTGAGACCCAACCCTCTGCCTGCTCAGGAAAACTCTCGCCATGCAAGCGAACCAAGCCAGCCCCAGAGAAGCATTCCATGCGGCGGGCCGCGCCCGAACCGGAGCACTCAAGCCCGTCCATCGCAGCACTCCTAAGCTCCACGCCAGCAGACGAGGATCTGCTGTCAACCAGCAAGAGAGCGCACGGCTCGGCCAGCCCTACAGGACGTCCCGCACCTGCAGCACTGCGCCTGAGACACGGCCCCAGTCCCCGTCACCCCAGCCTCCCCACGCGAGCTCTACGTAGCTTATGTGGGTTAGCTCTCCAGCCCAGGCGGGAAAGGCAAGGTCCTGCCATCAGACACACCGTGCTCAAAGGTGTCCTGTGAGAAGTCACAAACAGAAACTTTTTTTCCTTGCTGTTAGATTTTTTTAAAATATTCATTTTTTAGTTTTCAGGTGGACACAATATCCTTACTTTATTTTTATGTGGTGCTGAGAATCGAACCCAGTGCCTCACGCATGCCAGGCGAGCGCGCTACCGCTTGAGCCACATCCCCAGCCCTTGCTGGTAGATTTTATTGTCTTACGGCCCCAGTTTGGGGTGGGGAGAGAAATTACTAAAAGGAGGAGCCCCACATCATCACACCAGGCTAGGACAGTTAGGACTTCCTGACCAGGGTTTTGAATTGACCCAGTGGGAAAGCAGACTCTCGTGAGGTTAATGCTAAGAAATTAAACTCAGGTAGGGTAAGTGAATCTGCAGCTTCAGAATCCCAAACGCAGAGTGGACCATCCCAAACAGTGCAGCCCACCCTGTCCAAAAGGGACCTGCAGAGCAGGGGCCAGCCTCCTGTCCACAGCCGGGAGAGGCACCGACTGGAGAAGGCCAGATAGGGGCAGAGGCAATGCAAGTCACTCTTCACAAGCTCTCTCCACACACGCAGACCCTGCCTTGTCTCCCCACCTCCGAGTCAGATCTTACCCAGTGTAATCCCGCTTAGAGTTCCTCCTTCGGTACAGGACGGCCAGGATCATGCTGACGAGCAGGGTGAGACCCACAACCACAGCAGTGACGATGCCCACCACCACCCAGACCGGGAACAGCGGCAGACTCTCTGGAGAGAGAAGAGGACAGCGGTGAGGACTCTGCAGGGAGGAAGGCAGCTCCAAGAGCCAGGCACCACCTTCCCTGTCCACTCAGCTGTCACCCAGCCAGACACCAGTACCCAAGTGAGGACACGCACACGTCGGCTATGAAGAACCAACGACAGAACTGAGCACTTCTGATCCCTGGTCCTAAAACCAAAGCAAGACTGAGAGGTGCACCTTATCATTCTACTCAAAGTGGACATGAATTTCCTGCTGATTCTCAAAAAAAAAAAAGGGGGGGGGAATATTTGTACTGCTTTTAGAAATGTCAAATTTTTGTTCCTAGAAGACATCGGAACAGCATTGATTTTCTTCTTTCTCACTGTCCTCTACAACTAGCCACCATCAATTCAGGTTCTGTACAATCAACACTGAAAAGCCAATATCCCTAGGATCAATCCACAGGCTCCTGATGGGGGAATGAGTGACACAGCCGGACAACGGGCAGTTCCCAGCAGCCAGGGATGGGGGGTGGGCCACAGGTCCACAGAGACAGGCAGCACAGCTGTCTGGCTAAAGCCCTCCCTCCAAATACAACCGACAGGTCACTCTTGTTCCCAGTGGAGCCTGGGATAGAGGACGGCCACCACTGTGGAGACGCTGAAGGGCCGAGTACCTTTCTCCACCACGTACAGCCTGATGTGCCCAGGCTGGACAACGATGTCCGGAGGGTTCTTGACGTCGCAGATGTAGGTGCCATTGTGAATGAACTGCATGTTTTCTATGCTGATGGACGCATCTTTCTTGTCCAGGTCTCCAGCCCAGCTGATTCTGTCCTTAAACGGGGGGTAGTTGCCCAGGTACACTTGTCCTTGGGAGTAGTGGAAGAACTGCAATTGGAGCAAGAGCACAGTGAGCCACGCTCAGAGGCAGAACCCCTGGAGCCTGGACGGGCTGCGGTGAGGCTCGGCGGTAGTGCTTGCCTGCATGCACGAGGCCCTGGTTTGATCCCCTCACCACCTGTCAGACTCCACACTGAAAGACATGCCACGCCCACAACAGGTCTCAGACGCGGAACCCAAGCCAGAGGTGCCCGCCTCTGGAGGCTGAGCTGCAGCCCCGTCCTCCAGCGTCCTCATGCTCTCCTCAGACCTGCTTTTAGCAGAGAACTTTCTCAAAGACCTTCAGACCTGGCACCATGGGAAGGGGACCGTCCCGGAGCTCAGATCTAAGCCAGCAGCTGTGCTGGGGGCCTCTGCTCTCCTTCCTCCTGGACAGGTGACGTGGTGCTGGGGACAGTGACTTGGCAGGTAACCCTACCACCTCCTGACCTCATAAGCACCTCTACTCTGTGAGTGCCCATGTCCTGGCCTGGCATTAGCATCTCACCTGATGGCCCACCATTTCACGGGTGGCTGCCCTGCCCTCCAAGCCTGTCACCTGCTGTGAACTTCTGCCTACTCGTCTCATCTCCACCGAGGCTGCTGTCTGAACCCTGCTGGGCCTCCATTCCCCCTGCAAGTGTCAGGAGGGGGCTAGCAGGAGGCCTTGGGAAGTGTGGACTGCACCCTCGGGACAGGCCCACGACATGATAAGGGGTCCAACCAAAAGAGCACGTGCTCCTGCCCCTCGGCCCTCGCCAGGTGCTGGGCCCTTGGTCTTGGTCTGCCCAGCCTCCATCTATAGGAAATAAGCTTAGTTCCTTACACTTTATCCAGCACAGAATGGGCTCAGACAGGAAAGACTCACTGGAGCCACCAGCCTTGGAGCGGTCCTTGATCCCTGCCTTCTTCCAGGTGACTCCCACCCCGCTGCCGGATCTGCGGTTCCCTGTCCCGTCTCCACATTTCCATAGCAACACCCGAGTCATGCTCATCAGAGTGGCCTCGAAACTGGTCGACTCCAGTCTGAGTGGAGGCTAATCTACCTTCTAGGCTAAATGAGGGCTGGGGCTGGGGCTCAGTGGGAGAGCAGCTGTCCTGCAGGTGTGAGATCCTGGGTTCGACCACAGCACCACCTAAAAATAAATAAGTAAATAACTAAAGGTATGGTACCCATCTACAACTAAAAAAAATAAAATAAAATAAAATGGCTAAATGATCACCAACAAGCAGAAATAAGATAACTGTTAGTATTGCTAATCCAATATATGCCCTGCAATTAAGCTGACCCAAATACTCATCAGAAACTGAAGGGTCTGAGGTTTTAACCTACTTGCAAACTAACAAATTTCCTGGTGGGACGTGGGAGCCCAGATCTGTCTGTTGTCTGAGTCAGGGTCTTGCTGCGGTCCAGGCTGGTCCTGAACTGGCCAAGTGATCCCCTCCCTAGCCTCCCCAGCGGCTGGGACTACAGGTGTGCCCCGCCACACCCAACCTCAAGTCCAAATCTTCAGCTCTCACCCCGAAGGACACAGTGTCTTTACTACACTGGGCAGTCGGCAAATGTGTCCTCTCCCCAGAGGGGAACAGCGTTGGTCTTCCAAAGCCAGTCACCTACCAAGAAACTCCAGAACAAGGCACGCTGCTCTGCTCCCAGCCACGCAGAAATACTCCCACGGCCACCCTGGAACTTCAGCAGAAACACAGCCACCTGCCCAAGGTCACAGGCCCTCCCGATGGAATTCAACCTAGCTTCGATGCCAAGGCTCCTGCTCTTCCATTACTGAATGCCTCTCAGGAATGGTCACGTCTTGCCTGCTCAAAGCCCTTCACTCTCTTCTTTGCAGGAAATAAACAAACTCTCAACCCAGGAAACAAGCCCTTCCTGCAGGAAGTCTGCCTCTCCCCCACAGCATGTCTGCCCTTGCCTGGCATTTCTGGGCCAGCAGTGGTAGCAGCTCTGCGATGCTGCCCACGGCCGCCTTCTGCAGTGGGTTCTCTTGGTAGGTGTCCTGTATTGGACTGTGACCTTAGAAGACAGGGGACGAGATGTGCCTCTCTGCACTCCTTAGCTCACAGCAGGAATCACGTTTGTGGACTGAGTTGATGAAGACGACCTTGGTCAAACCAGTGAAAGACACAAGAAAATCCAGGCCTCGTTTTCAACCAGTATTTAAAAAGTTCAAGCTGCAGGTTGTAAGACAGGTCTATCTCCTCTCTAACACCTGTTTTCACTGTATTCAGCTGGGGCATCTGGAGGGAAGGACGGCACAAGGCTGGAGCTCAGGAGGAGGGAAACAGAGCGCGAAGGGATGAGGTGGGAAGGAGAGGCAGGGAAGAGCCAGTGCGTGTCAGACTCGGGGACCCAGGTCCACAGACCAGGAGAGCCGTCCGAGGTGTGCTGGGCCCTAACAAGGGCTCCCTGCTCCCTGATTGAATGTGTCCTAATATTTTAGAAATAAAGAATCCTTTAATCAGTAACTGCATTCTGTAGTTAACTGTGAGTATAAACTGATGAGGTAAAAATGTGAACCAGAAACAGCACGTTCTTATCTGTGTGTGTGGAGGGTTCTGAGGATTGAACCCAGGGCTGCTCTACCACTGAGCTCTAGTCCAGGCTTCATTATAGTTCGAGACAGGTCTTGCTAAGTTGCTGAGGCTGGATTTGAACTCGTGATCCTCCTGCTTCAGCCTCCCAAGCTGCTGGGATGACAGGTGTGCAGCACCTCACCGGCTCCAGCAATGCTCTTAATACTACGACTGGGATTATGCGGATCTTCTTCAACCCACACAACAGGGAGAATTCCAGCACTGGGGTACTGCTCGGTGGTTCCTTCCCCTTTCTCCTCCTCCGTCCCCCTCTCCTCTCTTTTGTAGCTCTGTGTGTTGAACTCAGGAGCATTCAACCACTACGCTGCATGCCCAGCTCTTTTTATTTTATTTTGAGAAAGGTCTCTCCAAACTGCTGCAGCTGGCCTTGAACTCGTGATCCTCCTGTGCAGCTCCTGAGTGGCAGGATGCAGTGTGGCTGGCCTGCTTTATTGTCTGTGGACTGAACAGCCCCCTGTTCAGAGGGTAGCACAGGGAAGGCCTCACAAGTTGGCTGCAGTCTGTCGAGAGAACACATGCATGGAGTCTGCCTTCCTGCGATGCTGATGGCTGCGCCCCTCGCCCCGTCTAGAGCAGCTGAACGACTCCGTCCCTGGTCCTTGAGACCTCTACCTGGAGTCTGCTCTCACCCTGATAGCTACCCGAGGGGAGGCTCCTTGCAGACACCTCTAGGCCATGCCTTCCACACTCTGTCCCACCCAGAAGCACACCCACATGGCCCTGTGAGGAAGCTGAATGACTCTGACACCCTGACTCTACCTCACCCTTCCCCGCCTCCCACACAGGCCACTCAGAGGTCCTCCTCTTCTAAGTCCTGGAATCTGCAAACAAGGTTTAGGTCCCAGCGCAGGGCAACAGCTTTCACCTGGGGCACAGAGGTCATGGCTTTGGCAATACCACATGCAAAAATTAAGCCAATTGGCCAGGCAGAATGGTGCTTTCTTCCACTCGCTAGGATTATCTTGTATGCACTTGAAGTTTCCCCAGGAGACCCTGAGCAGCTCGAGGTCTATAGACCAGGGACTGGCAATCCTCTGTCCCTCCAGCAATGGCAGATGGCACATTCTCAACACCAGAAGTTAAGTCCCAAGACCACGGCCTTCGGCCACCCCAACAGCAGCAGGCGGTCACTGCTGCCGGCCTTCCCATTGGAGCTCCAGGGGGAGGTGTGGGCACTTCTTGCTACGTCAGGGCACGGCTGGGGGCACTGCCCGGCGAGATGGACCAGTGCCAGATCTTCCCTCTTCCTCTTCTCTGGAGCCCTAGGGCCATGGAGAGCTCCACCTTGTGATGGCACCCAAGCTCCTCTCACTCCACTGACGCGGGAACACGGGTCACACTCCCAGCACGTGACTTTGCGATGTTCAAACCACGGTGCTTCTCTGGGTGTTCTTCCTTAAGGTGGACGACAGACTCTGTGCCTGCAAAGTGCTCACAACCTGAAATGTGTGGCACTGCTGAAGTAGGGGTGAAGTTCCAAGGACGTGTGACAGGACAACAGCAACACACCAAGGTGCATGGGGGTGGTGCCTCGGGGCCCGCTCCCCAGGTCCTCCTGACCACCTTCCTCCTCCAGCGCCCCATTCTGGGGCATCACCTCCCCTTACAGACCACGAGCCCAGGTCTAATAAGCCCCCACCTGCACCCGCCCAGTTTCTAACTAACCCCCCACCCAGGCCCTGCCTGTTCCGCCCTCAGCTGCCTCTCCAGGCGCCCACGGGTGAGAGGAAAGCCGTGCTGGGACCTTTCCTGAGGACCCTACACGCCTGTCGCACGGTCAGCCTGTGGGCTCAGGAGGAGGCGGGAGGGGAGCAAGGCGAACGCCTAAAACAGCAGAAATGGAAACCGGGCAAGTGGGCTTCAGGCGCACCACAACCAGGGAGCGCAGTCAGCTCAGGCCACCCTGCAGGGAAGAGGACTTCACAACAGGGCTTGACCGCGGAGGGGCGTGGAAGTGGGCGTCAGGAGCAGGACAGACGCTGCTCATGTTCTCCTGGAGTAGAGCCTGCAGCCTACAGCAGACCAGGACCACACTGGAAAAGGACAGTCGAAGAATGGGCTGTCCTCACAGGACAGCAGGACAGAAGCCGGCGGCAGGCCTGGTGGGGCAGAGGGCACTCCTACCGACACTGTGGTGTCAGCCCCCTCGGGCTGGAAGCTCCAGGAGACGGACGTCAACCCGCCGGTCACGTTAGTGGACTTGAACTTGCACGGCAGCTTCCCTTGTGTCCCGTTGGCCACAAAGATTTCTTTGGGTGTGTACACCTCCAAGGCCGACACACCCGCTGTCCCTGGAGAGAAGGAAAGCACAGGAGTGAGGCTTGGTGTGACTACCACGCGCACACTCACCAGGTGACACAGAAGACACAAGGAGGTCGGCAGGAACTCACTGCTGTCACACCACACTGCCGAGCAGGGTGGTGCGCGCCCCTACGCCCAGCGACTCAGGAGGCCGGGGCAGGGCGAGCAAGCTCCACACACCCATGGAACCCGTCTCAAAACTAATACTAAAAAAGTAAAACGGGGGCTGGAATGTAGCTCAGTGGCAAAGCGTCTGCCTCGCATTCACAAAACCCTGGGTTTGACCGCCAGTTCCAAAAAAAAAAAAAAAAGAATCCCACCAAAAAATAAGAAGATTAAAAAAAAAAAAAAAAGCAAAACAGAACTATACGTTTCTGGCAGGATATTCTAAAGATTTCCTACAGAGTAACTGCTGATGGTCTTAAGTTTTTAAAGGTTTTTTTTTTTTTTTTTTTGGTACTCTCTTTTTTAAATTTTTTGACAGCAGAATGCATTATAATTCCTATTACACATATAGAGCCCAATTTTTCATCTCTGTGTAAGTTTTATCAGTTTTACTAAATCTAACATGTATGTTTTCAGAACTAACAGACGTTTTGAAAGCAGTTTTAGGTTTACAGACGAAATGGGAAGTGGAGAATTCTCACCACGACCCCGCCTCCCGTTAGTCATGCTGTTCTCAGCTGGTCAGCAAGCCTGTCCCAGCACTGCTGACTAAGGCCCACAGCTCACGTGAGGGCCACTCTGTGTGTACTCTTTGGGTACGATGACATGTGTCCGCTGTCACAGTGCCACACAGAGCATCTCTAGAGCTGGGCCCTGGTTCACTGCCCCATCCCTGGCGACCTTTCTCGGCCTGTTTCTACTTTCGCCAGACGCTCTACAGCTGGAACCAGCGTGTAGCCTTTTCAACGGCCCCTCCCAGCAGAGTTCACTTCCGCTCCTGCGAGGCCTCTGTGGCACGGTGTCCCTGGCGCATGGAGTTCCAGAATTCTCCTTCACCCACTGAGAGCTGGCAGCTGCCCCCGTGGCCTGTCTGTGGCAAACTGAGGCACATCCTGCTCCTCTAAGCAGCTCTCAGATTTGCACTGTGACCCCAGGAACTTTCTTCACCTACATTTAAAGCATTGGACTCCATGTTTTTAAGCTAAGAATTTTAGGGCCATATACGTTTCTTTCTAACCTTCACTTAGTTTGCGTCTGTTTTTTTGAGTGAAGATTCCCATTTTAGCAGCAATCCATAATAGTTCCTGCAGTGGCCTCTGATTTCAGATCCTGAGAACAGAGCTGTGTTCATGCAGCCAGCGATGGGTGTTTTCCTTGCCATGTCCTGGGCTCAGCTAGTGGAAAAGCTTCAGTGGGCAAAACACACGCTGGTGCACTGAGCTCAGCTGCTTCTGGAGGCTCTTTAAAATTCCTAGCTTAAACTCACCCAGCCCTTCAAAATAAGATATTTTAAAACAAGCTGTTGGTAGTGAATATGTGCAGTGTTCTGACGATTCTTAAAACGTGACAGGCAGAAAAGGAGCGGTACTGTCGCCAGCACTGATGGTCGGTTTCAGAATCTTACTGAGGCCTTAAGGATGATTCTGGCCAGGGAGAAGAGGGCACGCCCCCATTCCTCCCAACCATCTTCCAAATATTTATTCTCAGGACACAATGGGCACTTTTGGCTATTCTTTTAAATAAACTGATAGCCATACTACATCAAGCAGATTTTTTTTTCTGCTAAAAGAGGGTGGATTATTATTATAGGGAACAATAGATTATTATTTGTGGTCCAAACCTCAAAACAAGCCCTTCTTTCAGACCAGAAGCAGACAAAAGAAGTCCCTTGCTATTGTGGGTAGGCAGAAAAGCAGCCCCGGGCACTGGAGTTCAGAACCAAGCAGGAAGCCAGGAGAGCCGGTTAACCAGTTCATGCAGGAAGGGGCTAGTTAGCAGCCCTGACTCACTCTGCCCTGTTGACTAGCTGTCTCCACAGAGAGCCCTGCAAGGAAAGCCAGGCTCTAAAGTCACAAACAAGTTTCCTAGGGATTCTTGAGCCAGATCAAGGCCTGGCTGCGGAGCTGTGGGCTCGAGGCCAAGCAGCCACGTTCACATTAATGATTTTGAGCAGAAAGACTATCCCATATGCCTAGCCGGCTTCAGGCACTCGAGGCCAGGCCTGACCTAGTTGCACCAACGCTGGTTACTAGTTCGTGCCTTTCACTTGAACCATCCCATCACTCTGGCGAATGGGAACACGCAGCTCTTGGAGCCAGGACTGAGTCCAAATCTAGACGATGGGCTAGTTCCAGAAAGAGGAAGGGACTCCGACCAGTGAGCCCACTTCCCCCATCCCCTGCTGACCATCGTCCTCCCCAGGGCGCTCTGGCTGCCCTGGCCATTCGCCCTGGCCATTAGTCAGCTCCTGGTTTCCGTGTTTACCTTCCCTTTTCTGGTGATCTGGCTAAGACTGGGCCTACCGCGGCCAGTCACCCCAATGGCCATACCTAAACCCAGGTTTTTCTGGCTCGGCATTGCTGACAACTGGGCCAGACGGTGCTGTGTTGTAGGGGAGTGTGGAGCACAGTCAAGTGTCGGGACTGTGACGGTAGCCTTTCTTCTGCCCCAGGCTGTGACAGCCGCAGCTGGGTCCCGGTGCTCCAGAATCTGTGTCAGGGCCTGCGTCCTCACCAGTCCTCACAGTCAGGCTTTTCCACGTCTCCTCCTGGCTTCCTGGTGTCCCTGACACCTGGTTCACTGATCCTGCTGCCAGGTCTGAAGCTAAAGCCCACCGTCCCCCAGCCACCCCAGCATCGTGCCACCTGGCACACGCTCCCCAAGTCCTCCAAAGCACACAGCCACAGGGCGGGCTTCACCCTCCACAGGTGGTCGCTGACCTCCAGGAGACCCTGCCTTTCTCACCTGGTGCGGGGACAACCTGCGACCCCTGCATACCAAGTGTGCGTCGGCCACTCCCCACAGCCCTGCCTCTCATGAAGGCTCCTAACGGGCCCAGCAGTCCGACACATGTCCCATCCACCCATCACTGCAGCCAGACCAGGGACAGTGCCTGGATCTAGCTGGCCAGACTCAGCTGCCCACCACCAGCCTCAGCAAGCCAAGGATGTAAAAAGGAAAAGCGAATTTCACGCAGCTTGATCGAACCAGGAGAAGCAGCTAAATTTCTCTGCCTGTCCCACAGATTCGGTTCTGTCTCACTGTGACAAAAGCCATGGCACCCACGTGGAGATTCGCCAGGCTGTGCTGGCCAGAGGACACCAAGTTGAGCTTCCCTGGCACCAGGCAGGCCAGAGGGTACTTCTCCCGTTTTCACTCTCTGCATGAGGCAATCTGGGATGCAGAAAGCCCTTCCCAGCCCACTTTCCTCCAAATCTCCACCTCTGCCAGCTTCTCCTTCTTACTACTGACTGACTTCCTGTTTCCCTGGAAACCGAACACCAGGAGGGAACTTCTCACACCCCCAAGCCACCTCTGCCCCCACAGCATCTGCCCACAGGTCCTGCCTTCCCGCCACCTGCAGCTCCTCTGCCCGGCAGTTCTCCGTCTTGCCCCTGACCTTTCCTTTGGCTGTGAAATCACCACTGCCAGCCACCCAAGTGCCACATTCACACTCAATCTCAGTCTTAGGGGCAAAGCTCAACCCTGCAGCCGTGGCCCTTTGGTCCTCTCTTTACAAATCTTAGAAGAACTGTGTGCCCTGCTCACCGTGTCCAGTCTCCCATTTTCTCCTGAACACGGGTATTCAGCCTTCACCTCCGCGACCACATGGCGACTACACTGGCGCTGTCCTCCTCAGGGGCTGCCTCGACCTCCAGGTGGTTAGATCAGGGTTCCTTCTCAGCTTGTCTTACAGACCTTCTTCTGGATCCCGCTCCCCTTGACTCTATTCCTCTCCTATTGCCGCTCCTTCCCTGCTCTCCCTGACCTCTTCTGTCCCCGTCATCCCCTGAGCACTAGTCCACACTCCTCTGCTGGTTCACCCAGGCTCAGACTCGGAGCAGCTCCACATGCCAAGCACACGCTTCGCCACGTACCAGCGTCACTTGGCTGAACTGACGCTGCCTCAAACTCAGCTCCCGAGTCCCGCCCCTCATCGTACCTTCCCACCCTCTTCTCCCTCGGCACATGGCAACCAGCCTTCCGGGGGCTGGGACCTTCCCCGACTCCTCCTGCTCACCACGGCCTGCAAAGCTGTGGGCAAAACAGAGGATCTCCACTGAGACCCGTGACAAGCGCACGAAGCTCCCTGCCCCACCCAGTCGTGGTCTTGCTCGTGGACTGCTGCAGGGCCTTCCCCACTGGGCACGCTGGTGTCTTCCCCACTGGGCATGGTGGGCCACAGGGCCAGAGGAATGATGTGAGAGACACAAGTTAGATCCTCTCTGCTCAAGCTCTCCACGGCCCCCACATCGGGATGGGCTCAGTCCTCGCGTTCTGTGGCCAAGTCTTGCAAACCTCTCAGACCTCATCTCCCACCATCCTACTCGGGCTCCAGCAACACCTTGGTCACCTTGTGATGAAGGTGACCATTGACTAAGGTACCTCAGGACAGAGGATGCTGTGGACGGGGAGACTGGGAGCCCTGGGACACTGTGACACTATGGGGGACAAGGAGGGTTCAGTGGGAACGCTTGCTTCAAGGTGCACATGGTTTCCATGCACCTCACTGTCTGCAGAATCCAAACGCCTTTTCCTCTTCCTCTTTGTGGTGCTCAGGATTGAACCCAGGGCCTTGTGCGTACTAGCAAGCACTCCACCACCATGCTATACCCCCAGCCTGGAATCCAAAGGACTTTGGCCAAGCTCGCTGCAGCAGTCCCTGACCAAGTGCATGTGACCGTGAACAGCATCTGTTAGAGATGCTCTCCTGGGTG
This sequence comes from Ictidomys tridecemlineatus, assembly GCF_052094955.1. Taxonomy (NCBI): domain Eukaryota; kingdom Metazoa; phylum Chordata; class Mammalia; order Rodentia; family Sciuridae; genus Ictidomys; species Ictidomys tridecemlineatus. The sequence continues at coordinate 3,224,662 of NC_135486.1, read as the reverse complement.
GGAAAGAGAAACTGCACACAGGTCTCCCCCTCAGCCTGCATTCCATGCAGCTCAAGCCAGGGACGATTTCACTGGTTTCTTAAACAATTGGGAATGGTGCACTTTGTCCAGCCCCACCCCCACCTTCTTAAGTGACTGAGAGTATTATGGAAATACATAGTGAAAGTATTGTGGATTCAGGCAGCTCCCCTCCGAGCCACAAAAGGGAGGTTTTACGGGCTCATTAAAATGGTGAAAATGCAAACATGAAGAACACTGAGATATACAGAAAGCACTGTTCTAGTCTACATTCCATGTCACTCGAGACTGGAACCCCAGTCTGAATAAGACACAGAACAGATTCTTTTCAAGCCTAGGATTTGCAGTATGGCACAGTGGCCAAGAAGGCGGTGACATGATTCCAGCCTTGGCCCAGAACCTCACAGAGAGAAGAAGCAAGCTTCCTGCTGACTTCTGGGAAAACCAGCAGCCTAGGGAGCGAGGTGAAATGAGAACGGAGGGCCAGCTCTAGGTCCTCGTTCCACACAAGCCCCTGTACGTCGGAGCCCCTGCGTGGTGACCTGGGTGGGCCTGCTTTCTCCCTGGGCCTTCTCCCAGGAGTCTGCTGAGTCATGCCAGAGTTTAAAGAGTAGGAACGAAATCAGAACCAAAAGGACCCTTCCCTTAGCGTTGCCCAGACAACAGGGCTCTAACACGCACCTCACCACTAAAGGCAGCATGTGGTCAAAAGTGGCAGTGCCGCTCAAGCCTGGACCCAGCCCAACCAACGACACCTGCAAAGCCATCTGAGAAGCAGTCAACAGGTCCTCAGGGCCAGCTGGCCAGGGTCACCCCTCCCATGACCGACTGACATTCAGAGCTTGATGTTCCTACCCAGTAGATGGAGACACGGGGCATTTTAGAAAGAAAAGAGAATGAAGAAAAGACAGAATACAAAACAACGCCCATCATAACAAAGACAAAAGCAAATCTGGGAATGGTTCACCCAAGAGGCTATTTCCCGAGGCGGCCCATTTCAACATTCTGAATTATTAAAGTAACACAAAGGCAACGGTGGCGCCCAGCTCCCCGCCAGGACGCGCTTCCTCTGAGTGATTCTAGCTCTCACACCGTGAGGTCACTGGAAATGTACTGAGCAGCATCGCCATGCAGAAATCACGGGGCAGTCGAGGCTGGCCTGGCGCCCAGCTGGCCGGTCACTTCGTGGCAGCGTCCACCTGCAGCAAGCGGGTTTGTAAGATCCTTATCTGTATAACAGATCCTGCTACTTCCTTGAAACTGAAAGAGGGTTTTGTTTGAAAAATTGTTTGAAGCACTTTGATGTGGTCAGGATACCTCCCCGAGCCACTGAGCGACAGTGGCCTGTCTCTGTTCTCTCGCTATGCTGTGACAGTCTGACACTGCGACATCTCCTAACAAGCACAGATGTGGCCACTAAAAGAGCGGAGTGAGGAGCGCACTGAGCACAGAGCTGGAGGAATGGCTCCCGGGACGGGGCAGGCTCAACTCCCAGGTGGGGAGAGAGTGCCCAGGCTCACTTCACATCCACCCTGGAAGTGGGTCTCTCTCATGTGTACATTCATTTTAGGATAAAAACTTTTTAAAAGAGAAGGAAGACTGTAGTAAGGTGAGGAGGGAACTCCCTTTAAATTCCAGGACGTCCCAGGGAAAGCATGGAATCCGGCAGCCGCACTCCTCAGAGCTGGGCCACCCTGCGGCTATGCAGGCTCCTCTCTGCTATTTCCAGCTCCCTAGGTGAATGGCACAAAGTAGGGGAGGCGACAAAAACACACTCCACCCCGAGAGCCCTACACATTAATAAGCCAGCTTTTCACTGTCGGGAACACACTCGGCTGCACTCTGTCTGAAATTATGCTGCAGGCCCAATCTCCAGGCGACTTCCTCCAGCATCCGCCCCGAGCCCCCCCACATCCTGTCCTCCCCTGTTGGCTCACACTCTGCTGGAGGGACCAATGTCTGTGGCCATCAGAATGCGGGGACGGTGACCCCGTTCACCAGTGTGTACACCCTTATCGCCGGATGAACACTGGACTTTTGCAATGTGTTCAACAAATATCTGTCAGAATTTGGGGAAAAGTGAATGAAAGAAAATTAAGGAGAATAAAAACTACCAAACAGCTCAGATAAGCTCAGCCCTAAGATCAGCGGCCGCCCCTGAGTGGCTGCAGCCAGTGCCAGCAGCACAGCGTCCGCAGCTGTGGGTCCAGGGAGGCACAGAGGGTGCTCTCAGGGGACTCCCAAAGGGGGGTTCCCGCCTGCTATCTCACAGACAGGGTCACCACGCCAGGCCAATGCCTTCCCCATGGTCTATGGCCAGCGGGCCACGTCCCCAGCCTCAAAGACCTTTCTGTTTCTGAAATGAGCAATGTCCAAAAGGTCCTGAATCGGGCCAGTCATGGACTAATCAAGGTCCCTGCAAGCCCTGGCGTTCCTTCCTGGCCCTCGACATCTGCTCCGCTCTCCCGGGTGATGATTCCCTTTCCTCAATCAGCCATTCATTCTTCCCACACAAGCTAGGACGCAGCCTCAGCCCCTGGGTCCTGACAGCCCACGGGGACAAACACCTCCAGTGCAGCCGCAGCGGCTGGGTCCTGGCCCCGACTGGGGGGCTGCTACGTGGGGTGGGGCTGCGTGGAAGACTAGAGTCCACACATCAGTGCCAGAGTCGCTGGTGGGGCGGCCCGACGGTCTGCACCAAGTCCCCGAACATTTTCTCATCATAGCAGATGAAAATAAGACACCTTGGGTACAAAGTCAGACAACTTCACTTCTGGTAAGCTGCCGCAGTCTGTCTTACCATCCGTGTCGAGTGCTCCGGGGCTTGTCTGACAGGTGACTCATACTCCTACTTCACACTTCCCAGGGCTCGAGGGGCTTACAGACTCCTCAAGCCGAGAACCACAGCTGCACCTTCAACCTATGTCCCTGAGCTCCCAGATGGTGGTTCACAGCGTGTGAGAGAGCTCCGTACAAAACACCACCGCAGGGACAGAACAAGAGGCCGAAGGACACCCGGGCTGACCCCAAATACGGCCCAAAAGAGAGGAAAAACCTTCAAACTGAAACCACTGAAAAGTGATGAGCCATTCTATGTGAGACCCCATAATGGCAGAGGCATCGCGACCCAGGGACCACATCCATGAAACACACAGCAGCAAGCGTGACCCCAGGGGGACACCACGTTCTCTGGGGGGCCTGTGGGCAGGAAACTAGGGGTCACCTCTGTGTCTTCCTCTCAATTTTGTTGTAAAACTGCTCTAGAAGATAAAGTCTATTAAAAAGATGACTCCTGCTGGGTCCCACTGCCACCTCTCCCCACTCTGACTTAATTGGTATGGGGTGTGGCCCGGGCATTTGGGGTGATCCGAAACACACCAGTGAGATGCGGGGACGCGAAGCTCCTGCACAGACGGTGCCTGGTGAGCAGGCTTGGACCTGAGCTTCTCCAAGACCAAAGTAGTGCTCTGTGACCTGAATCAGTGACCGTTGACCAGAGAACTAACAAAACCCTGCCATCTCAGAGCCGCACTGGCCTGCAGAGTTAGCCCGACGGCCACCCTCCCCACACGGGGAGTGACTCAAATGGAGCTGGTCCGTTGCTGGGTTATCCTTGGGCGGGCTCTGGGTGAACCCCAGCTTACTGCTAACCTGTCTGTACCCGTTTCTTATTTAAACCCAGGTGAAAAGCTCCCGCACGCCTCCCAGAGCCCGCAGTCCTCCGCGGCAAACAAGCCCCCAGGGCGTGCTCCTCTGGCCGCAGGATGCTGGTTTCCAGCCACCCCGAGGCCAGGCCTGCCTCTGGGACCTCTGCCTGCGGGCTGAAGCCCCCAGGGGCCACCCCTTCCCTCAGCGCTCAGCACTCCCTGCGCACACCATGGCTACCGTCCACTGAAGCAAACTCCCTTTAGTTACAGTTAACCCTGACTCCTGCGGGACTCCCATCTCCAGGCAGGAGCCTGACCCGGCCTCTGTGCCCCAACACCAGCTGCGAAAGACCAGACAGCTGTCAAACATTTAAACAGATGACAGGCAGGTCCGAGGATCCCTCTACCGTGAACCTTCGGTTAATGAAACAGAAGCACCTATGTGTGTTTTACTACAACAAACAATTTGCCCTCAAATGGGCTCCTTCTTTCACTCCTAGGAAACCTAGTAAAGGCATCCAGACTAATCAGCACCGATTTCTCACTGCCAGAAAGGGCTCCAAGCGTAAACACTCACACTTGGACATGAATTAAGACACGAAGAATGGAAACATCTGTCCCCCATCCTGTTGTGAGAAGGCTTCACCAGATCAAAAAGGATAATGAATGGGGGTGTGGTACACGCCTCTACTCCCAGCAACTGGGGAGGCTGAGGCAGGAGGCTCACAACTCCGAGGCCAGCTTCAGCAATTGAGCAAGACCCTGCCTCAAAATAAAAAAAATAATAATATTTTTTAAAAAAGGGCTGGGAATGTTGCTCAGTGGTAAAGTATCCCTGAATTCCATCCTCAATACCAAAAAAAAAAAAAAAAAGAAGTCAATAAAACACCTCTTTATTGAATAGCTAATAAATGCTGGGTTCTATGGGGATGCAGCCTCATTAGCTACCACACAAGGACACACACATGGGAACGTGTACTGAAAAGTGCTGTGTGTGTGCTGTGTGCAGGGTCTAGTCAAATGCAGAACACCGGAAAACGGCCTGTGGGAGAGAGGTTATGGACCACCCGGTCTGTATCTGACATGTCGTTTATACACTGTTTTCCTGTGTAAGTCCCTCCTGCATCATCTCCCCTACAGTACCAAACAGACCATGTGCAGTTGAAGTCACAGTCAATGGAGGGGTCAGGCTCCCTTTATGGAGATGCCCTTGATTTTATCTGGAATGTGGACAGAATCAAGCCAGTCTGGAAGGGCACTTTGCAGAAAGAGAAAAACAAAGTTGGTGTTTAAAAGCAAATTATGTAGGTTAATTTGACTGAAGAGAGAAAAGTTCTTAAGTTGAGGGGGAGGCTTAGATTGGATGAAGAGTTGGAATTGAAACCCCGCTGGGGATTTTTAGGTGGGCAATACAGTAAAAGTGGAGTCTGGTTGAGATTGGCAGATACACAGAAAAAGGAGGAAAGAAGAGGCACTTGGAATCAATCTTTTCTAAAAAGCATTTTTGTTTATTTTATTACACTCTTGATAGTAGGCATACAAAGTGGTGGGAGTAACTCATCTCTCAAAGACAACAGCACTCACAAAATCACACCGCATGAGTCGTGAGTCTGAATCCACCTTAGATATAAGATGTTTTGAAAAGAGAGTGTCACAGAGGCCTGAAGTCTTTAACATAGTGAGTACTAAGGAATTCCACCTGATAGTTATCAAGTGCTGTACAAGTTACATTTTTCAACACCACAAACATTTTGATGGGAATCTTGCTGAGGAGTTTTGCTTTCTTCTGTCTTCATAAAAAGGTGATCCAGTGTGAGTACAATGTTTGGGGAGAACCAAGACATTTACATAGTTTCAAAACGGTCCCCACGAGATACTCAGGAATTCCAAAGGAGAAAAAACAGTTCTTGACAGTGAAGAGAAGGGCCCAGGAATGGGACAAGCAGCAGCACGGCTCCGCAGATCATACCACCCAGGACTCACCATGTGGCCTCCTGCCAGTGCGGATGACCCGCCCAGCGTCCACACCCGCCCAGCGTCCACCTACCACATAACAGTCAATGAAAAATTCTAAAGAAAAGGAGGAAGCGTCGCAGACTAAGGGTGAGGAAAGAGCTGGGGGGCGGGGGGGGGGGAGGCACGTGCTCGGGACTTGCTGCTGCAACCTGGGATGAGTGGCATGTTAGTCAGCACCACGCTCCAGGATCATTTCCTGACTCCCATCATGACCCTGTGGTTACAAAGACCATGTCCTTAGTGTCCAGGAAGAACACGGCTCCTTTGCTCCTGAGCCAGGAGAAAGGGGAGAGAGGGAGGGAGAGACTGAGCCAGTGGGAAAAATGTTAATCTGCAGAATCCAAGTGAAGCACAGATGGTATTCTTTGCACTCTTTCACGACTTGTCTGTAAGTCTGAAATTAAATTGAAATCAAAAATAAGAAAAATAACGCAGTTTTCCATTTAACCTTGACTTGGTAACCTGGAACTTAGGTGGCCACCAGGAACACGCTGTAACCCAGTGATGCCTTCTGGGGCGGCTTGGCTCTGCAAGGCTGAGAGAGCCTTGAACTTTGTGGAAATGCTTTTAACTTTCTTACTCTCTGCAGCCTTGGATCAGGTCAGCTGTGTTGTTCAGCAGCCCCTGAGGCACCTCTGTAAGTTTCACTTTTTAAATTCGTCTGTTATTTATTTTTTTAGTCAGGCACAGTGGTGCACACCTGTAACTCCAGAAACTCAGACAGCAGAGGTAAGAAGACCCCAAGTTCAAGGCCAGCCTGGGCAGCTCAGAAAGACCCTGTCTCAAAATAAAAAATAAGAAAGCTGGGAATGTAGCTCCGTGGTAAAGCACCCCTGGGTTCAACCCCCAGTACCACAAAATAAATAAGTAAGTAAAACATTTAACAAGAGTGTATTTTCTTTTTTTGATGAGGTCTGGCTAAATTGCTTAGGCTGGCCCCAAACTTGCCATCTTCCAGCCTCAGCCTCCTAAGCAGCTGGGATTACAAGTGTGTACCACACAGACATCCTAAGTAAATTCTCTAATCTACGGCAGGTTTGGAAACTATTTCAGTGCATGTTCATATTACAAATGAAAAAACTCTAGCCCAGAAAGGTTAATTTACTGAACAGGAATAGGATTTGAATAATCCCAGAGTTCCATGTTATCATGCTAATATGGCAGGGCATACAATAGGAGCTCCCAGCCTCTCAGTGAAGAACTGTTAGCAGTAGCAGGGCCTGCGGGGAGGACTTCATCAGTGATCTCGGCTTCCCACTGGCCTGTTCTGCTCACTTTCTCCTGGTCAGATAAGTTTCTGCAGATCAGTCCAACTTTGGCCCATTTCAGGATTTCCCCCTAACCGACCTCTTCACAGAAACCTGGGTTTCATAATCTCTGGGTATTTAGGGCCTACCCTGTGGCTGGAGGTATTGATCCAAGTTGAGATGGCTACCACTTGATTTACAGACCACTAGGCCAGTGCAGGGTCAGTCATCTGGAACCAGATCAGGGAGGACCACAGCCCTGCAGGGACCTGCTTCCCCTAGAGGTAAGTCCCAGGCACTTTCAGATAACCTATGTCCTGCCCCCTGACTCCCCGGGATTCTTCAAAGAAAAGAAGCCTCTTGAATTCCTCAGGGCCGTTCTCCAGAGCGCTGGGGCTCACCAAAGGCCTCTGGACGGAGAACTGTCTACGGCAACCAAGTCTGCCAAATGGTTTAAACTGTATTTTGAGGAGGTTATCATGGAATGACTTTTCTTTTTTTAATACTTATTTTTTAGTTGAACACAATACCTTTACTTTATTTATTTATATGTGGTATGGAGGATCAAACCCAGGGCCTGCACGTGCTAAGCAAGCACTCTGTTGCTGAGCCACAACCCCAGCCCCATGAAATAACTTTTCACGCCATGTTGACATTTTGAAATAATTTTCAAAAACCCAAACATTTACAAAAATTTCCAGCAAAGAGGGCTGCTCAAGCAACTTTTTTTTGTCGGGGGGGGGGGGTACCAGGAATTGAACCCAGGGATATTTAACCACTGGTCCATATCCCCAGCCTCACCCCTTTTAAAAAATATATATTTTATTCTAGTGACTGAATCTTACTGAGATGCTAAGGGCCTCACTAAGTTGCTGAAGCTGGCTCTGAACTCCTGAACCTCCTTCCTCGACCTCCTTCCTCAGCCTCCGGAGCCAGCCTCCGGAGCCACAGGGATTACCGCTGTGTGCTAGCTCGCCCAGCCTGTTTAAGGAACGTAAGGGTCTATGCCCTCAAGGGAATGCCGCAGCACCCAAAGAAGGAAGAAGGAATCAGGAAGTTTAGTGCAGGCAGGGAATGATCTCCAAGGCAAATTATCAAGTGAAAAAAGCGAACTGTAGACACCAAATAAGGTACTAAAACAAAACTATATTAAACAAAACAAAAATTAACTCCCAAGGATCATAGATGCTACTGTTAAGAGCCATAACTAGAAGACATAGGAGCAAGATTTTGTAATATTGGGCAATGACTTCTTAGATACGATACCAAAAGCATGAGCAAGAAAGAAAAAAAAAAAACAGATCAACAGAACTTAAAATCTAAATTGAAAACTTCCATGCTTCAAAATACCAACAAAACGGAGAAAATTTCCATAAAACAGTGGAAATATTTATTTGCAAATAAATAAAAAGTCTGATAAGTCACTTGTATCCAAATATATAAGGAAGAGCCAGGGCAGGGGTTCTTGCCTTTGCAATTGAGCAGGACACAGTCACTAAGTAAATTAGAAAATAAAAAGGGCTGGGGACGTAGCTCAGTGGTAAAGAGCCCCTGGATTTAACCCAAGTACGGTGGAAGGGGAGTGCGTTTGTGTGTCGATATACCTTCTAATGAATACTATTTGTTTTGTACATCAAAAGTTGCCCCACTGGTAAGGTAAGTTGTTTTAAAAACATCTCAAAGTTTTCCCTGAACTATGGAAGACACAGACTGTCTCACTGCCTGAGACAACAAAAATGACGTGTAACTTTGGGAAAATTCAAAATGCCCAAAATGCGAAGTTTTGTTGAGCACAAAAATGACACTACAAATGGAAAATTGTATATCAAATCTCAGTGACAGATCACAGTCAAAACACAGGAGATCAAAAATACTAAATAAGGCCAGGCCCAGTGGTGCACGCCTATAATCCCACTGGCTCGGGAGGCTGAGGCAAGAGGACGTGAGTTCAAAGCCAGCCTCAGCAATGGCAAGGCACTAAGCAACTCTAAATAAGATACAAAACAGGGCTGGAATATGGCTCAGTGGTTGAATGTCTCCAAGTTCAATCCCCAGTCCCAAAACAAAACTATATAAGAAGGCTTCAAGCTCTGTGTACAAGGTGGGTATGAAACATGAGTGAATTTCATGTCCATTCTTGGAGCACACCCCAAGATACCTCATCATGCACATGCAAATATCTCCAAATAATAATAATAAAAAAAGAAACATGAAATCTGAAACATTTCTGGTCCCAAGCATGTCAAATCAGGGATGCGCCACCTCTAGTACTTAATCCATGAGCTAATTACAGGACCAAAAGGAGTTAATACTCACAAAGGACTCAGCATAGTAGCTGGTCAAGTATGAGCTCTATATACATTTTTTTTCCAGTGCTGGGGATGGAACCCAGGACTTGCCCTTGCGAGACAAGCACTCCTCCATATACATTTGATAAATAAGCAGCTGTCACAACATTTAGGTCTACTTGTGAGCCAGAGTGGTTCTGGACAAAAATTAAAATGTCCATGGAATGAGATGTTGGCTTCTCCTTCCTTGTAGCCACTACTGCACCCGGGATGAGCCCAGCAGTTTTGGTTCTGTTGACTGCATGTCCAAAGGGACTCAGGCCACGCCTGTCTTTGCTGATGTCTGCCACAGCACTGTCTCAGGAGGAGCACCTCAGCTGCCTTCTGCCAGGCTGCTGCCCTGGGGCTGAGTGTAAGCGCTCAGTGAGGTCTGCCTTCCTTGGAAAGGAGAGGCTGTAAGGCAATCTGTAAGGAAAACGGTTCAACACTGTCCAATGCTGACCGCACCCAGCAGCAGAGTGCAAAGGAGACACTGTGTAAGGAACCCAGCTGATGATCCAAGTGCAAAGCTGAATCAAGGGCAAAACAGGGCAAAGCTCAGCGTCACTGAAACCACCTTTCACAAATAACCCCGCCCTCAGCTGCACTGATAAACACTGGTTTGCAAACATTTTCAGTAATGTTCTCTGCCAGTGTGGTGTGTGTGGCTTACCAAGGTAGGCCTACATCCTGACACGACATTTTAACAGTTGTAAAACTGAGGTGCCTAATCACACCTCCCTCATCTATGGCCTCACGACAGTTGGGAGGTGAGCCACAGGATGTCCCTTGGTAGCAGGAACAACACTTTTCTTAGAGAGTGATTTGGGGCTTGCTCTAGAATAAAGTACAAAGGACGGATCATACCCAAACTCTGGAACACAGAGCAACACAATATAACTTTAGCCCTAACATTTCCCAAGGCACTTGCTACCGATCACCCAACCAGTCTATTGCCACATAATTTGCAGAGCCCAAGCCACAAGGGGAAAAGTACTTGGTACTCCAGTGAGGAGGGTAAGAGGATCCTGCAGAGTTGGCCACTGACTTGCTGTGTACTCCAGGGCACACCCTGACCCTGACCTTCCCAAGCCCCTGCTGGGCCTGTGCTAAACCCAGAGGGGCAAAGGGCAAGGGCAGAGGGTTGTTTTCCCTCCCCATGGACCTGATTGCTCACTAGGGGAAGGGCAGCACTCACAGGTGGGAAGGCCCAGAGAACCAAGGGGTAAAGAGTGCCAGGCCAAAACCTGTCCTGGGATGCATGGGCTTGGCAGGGGTCACAACTTTATCTGAGCTGCCACTCCAAGCTCCCGCACATACTCCACAGTCCTGTCACAGACTTCACGTACAAAATACAATTTTTTTTTTTTTAAAGAGAGAGTGAGAGAGAGAGGGGGACAGAGCGAGAGAATTTTAACATTTATTTATTTTTTCTTAGTTCTCGGCGGACACAACATCTTTGTTGGTATGTGGTGCTGCTGAGGATCAAACCCGGGCCGCACACATGCTAGGCGAGCGCGCTACAGCTTGAGCCACATCCCCAGCCCCACAAAATACAAATTGAGAGATAAAATTATGCAGAATTCTAAGACAACTCCAAGTTCACTGCAGGACCCTTTTGAGTGTGAGGCTCTGTGTGACTTCACTAGTTGCATGCTTTTGAAGCCACAGAAAATTCAGCCAAATGAGTCCAGGTTTGTGTGCTGGCCCCTGGCCGGAGCCTCCATCACTACCAGGAACTGAGACTTTCCAGTGCCCTCTTCTCATGCACTTGTCTGGGGTGCAAGGGGAGTTCCATTCATCAGCAGGGAACGCACAGCAAACCCACCAAGAACTGGGAAGTTCTTGAACATGGGCCCATGCTAGTATGCACCCTGGCAGTGAAAACATTAATTCTCTGCCTGTCATTTGCTGGAGTGAACATATACCAAAGACTAGAAGCACTACAGCTAGAGACTGAAAAGAAGAAACAGCCAGGAATGGCAGTCGTGCCTGTAATCCCAGTGACTCCGGAGGGCTGAGGCAGGAGGACTGCAAGTTCAAAGCCAGCCTTAGCAACTTAATGAGAGAGACTCTGAGCATCTTAGCAAGACCCTGTTTCAAAATAAAAAGGGCTCAGGACGTGGCTCAGTGGTAAAGTGGCCCTGAGTTCAATCCCTGGTACTAAGAAACAAGCAAGCTGTGTATAATCTTGCATTTAAACAATGTATACATATGCTTATGTTGGGCTCTGATAGTATAAAAGACAAGGATAATCTGATACAACTGAAGGATTTTATTCATTTATTTTGAGGACTGCAGGATTTTAAACGACAACAACAACAAAAATGGGATCTGACTATAAATAGTTCCTGCTGCTATGCTGAAAAAGGAAGGGAGTCCCCCTTCTGTGAACAGAAGCAGGGGCCAGGCAGGAGGATCGCCTGAGCTGAGGGGTTTGTGGCCAGTCTAGGCAACACAGACCTGTTTCAAGAGATAAAATTAAAGAAGAAGCGGGAGAAGAAGCTACTACCAAGGTCCAGCGCTGAGCAGTGCAGCGGTGATCTCACTGAGGGGAGGAAGTGGCAAGAGAACTGGCGAGGCAGGGGTCTCACAGGTGGAGAAGAAGAGCCCTTGGGCTTCCAGCCTCAGCGACTGGATAAATTAAGGTGATCACAGGGCCAGAGACTTAACTGGAGAGAAGGAAAGCCATCTGACGTTTTGGGAAGTGTCCGTGGCACTTTGGGACATCCAAATGAGTCAAGCAGTAGGGGGTGCGGAGGTCTGGGGCTCGAACCCCGGAGGCTACCAGCATGGGTGGTACAGAAAACCACAGGGGCAGGTGCCCCCACTGCGAGCGGGGACTAGGCTGCAGGTCAGGGCTGGGGGACCATGGCCAGGTGGGCTGAAGGGGCTGAGAGGTCACACCAAGTGACTACACAGAAGGACCGACAGGGTTGGGCAACTTGAAGTCCACAGGTGAGTGACCCTGATAGGAGGAGCTTCAATGGAGCGGCGGGGGCAGCTGGGGGCTGGACTGAACTGAGAGCAGGAAGGAGAGGTGCGTGCCAGGCTGGAGTGCAGATGCCGCCTGGGGAATTCTGCTGAGGTCTGAAGCCTAGAAATGTAGCTAAGGTGGACTGTGGGACCAAAGGAGGGCTTCCTAACCCTGGAAGCTCCAGCGCAAGCCCCTGCCACACCAGGGCAACCAGAGGACAGGCCATGCAGAGCCATGAGCAGAGGGCGACAGGCCTCCCGCAACCAGAGAGCACAGCAGGGGACAGGAGTGCCTGGCAGTGATTGGAACACAGCACACGCACTAGGGACCAGGCAGGAGGCAACCAGCCAGGAGTGACTAATGCAAACAAGAAAGTGGGGAAGGATTGAAAGTCACAAGAGCTCCAGGAACCGCTGCAGTGAGACTGAGAGGAAGTGGCACTTAAGAGTGGGACTACATTTTGAGGTTAGTGCACTTTCTGGTAATTGACACAAATCAGAAGAGATAAGCGGGGTCAGAGAGGACCACATAAATCAGGCAGGTGCAGGGGTCAGGACTGCCTGTGTGTGACTGTGGTCAAGGGGAAGTGACAAAGGAGGGGTAAAGCCAGACTAAGTGAGGTACCAACCAGTGCCCTGGCTGTGGTCCCCAGGCCACGCTGCTTGCCAGGCTCCCTGGGCTTCCTGGGGTACCACAGCACAGCCTACGGAGAACTCAGTGTTAATCTACACAAGGTAAACTACCCACCTTACAACCTCAGGCAGCTTAAACGATGACAAATTCAAAACTTCTCCACTTAAAAACTTTTTCTTTTTTTTTTGGTACCAGGGATTGAACTCAGGGGCACTCAGCCACTGAGCCACACCCTCAGCCCTATTATTTCTGTATTTTATTTAGAGACAGGGTCTCACTGAATTGCTTAGCACCTTGCTAAATTGCTGAGGCTGGCTTTGAACTTACCATCTCTTGCCTCTGCCTCCCGAGCCACTGGGATTACAGGCGTGTGCCACCGTGCCTGACTTGTTTTGTTTTTTTTTTTGCCACTTAAAAATTTGTATGGAACACTATGAATACCACCAATAAATACACTTAATAAATATCTACAGAATTCCTACTATGTCCCAGACACTTTCCTAGGGATCACTGGAGGTTCATATTCTAGTGGGAAAGCCACAGAAGAATAAATATAAGAAAAATTAATAAATTCCCAGCTATAAATAGCAGAAAGCAATGTAAGTGAGCAAATAATGAGAATCGTGGCCCTTTCACTTTCTGCTATTGTACAGTAGAGGACATGCCCATGGGCTGTGCTCACACTCACCTTTGTGCACTCTGACTTCCAAGGCCAAGAACACTTGAGTCTACACCTGAGGGGGGAGGAAAACCAGGAGAGAGTGCTACTGTACACAAAACCAAGGAGACATGAGAAGGGGCAAAAGGCAGTGTGTGCGAAAGAGGCCGGCAGACACAGGGAAGAGGTGAGCCAAGCTGAGGGTCCCAGTCTATCCTGGAGGAATGTGGAGCTCAGAGGAACAGCCCAATTAAGGCTGCCCACAACAGAGGTGGAAGGGCAGATTCGAAGGGCACACAATGAGCTTTGGGGAGGTCATTTGGGGGGTCCTGCAGTAATCTGAACTTAAAATGATGGACAGTTGTCGCAGTCCAATGGAAAGGAAGGGTGGGCTGAGAAGTAGAGGCATGTTTGGTGGGGAGGCAGGGTGAAGGAAAGGATCCTAGGATGAACCAACACAGTCTGGGGCTCAGGTGAGCGGGGGGGGGGGGGGGGGGGGGAGGAGGGGAGTCAGACAGACAGCAGGACAGGAGAAGGGTACCCAGCAGGGGACCAGAGGACAGCCGGGGATGGGGGAGATGTGCAGCTGAGTTTGAACACAGAGCTCTAGCTGCTCCTGGACACAGATTTGTGCCCGTGGAGTGATGTCAGCTGGCTGAGAACCTGTATCCAGGATACATGAAGGAGTCACCATTTATTCAACAAACTGGACGTCTGTCTCTGCCAGATGTGCCTCTAAGACAAACCTGGATGGGATCAGCGAGCCCGGCCAGAGACTGGACAGGACCGGCTCAAGGAAAGCCAATGCTGGGGCACAGGCGGGGAGCACTTGGCAAGGCAAGGGAACAGGATCCTGGGTCAATGAGGCCAAGGAAAACACTCCAGAAACCGTGGCCTGGAGCAGGTGAGTTGGCACCACCAGGCTGCCTCTGGCAGAGTGAGAAGCAGTGAGGGGGGCAGGAGTCAGGCCACACGTGTGCTGACAGCCTGGTCCCAGCCCTTGGTGCCATGGGAGGTGGTGGGACTGTCAAGCAGCAGGGCCTCGTTAGTGGGAGGAGGGGTGCCCTTGGAGGAGAGGGGGACCCAGCTGCAGCCTGTGTCCCTCCCCTGGCTTCCTGGCCATCTGGGGGTGGGGGCCTCACTCCTCCTTGTGTCCCACCATGAGTCACGGTGCTGCCATGGACCCAGAACAGCAGAGCCAAGCACCCCGGACTGCAATCTCGGAAACCCTGAGCCCAAACAAACCCCTTCCCCCATTAAGCTGATCATGTGGGGCAGTTTGCCCCAGTGACTGACAGAAGGCTGTTACTAACACAAGAGGTAAACAGGAGGTGCTCCAACAGACAGCAGAGATCACCAGAAACCAACAATGGACAGCTCCACGAACGGCCTGGCTTCCATCACCCATTTCTGGTATGGTGGTTAATTCTATGTCCAACGTGGCCAGGTCACAGGGCACAGACAGCTGGCTACACATCCTTCTCGATGTTTCTGCAGAGGTGAGGGTTGGTTTGTTTGTTTTTCAGTTGTTGATAGACCTTTATTTACTTATATGCGGTGCTGAGAATCGAACCCAGTGCCTCACATGTGCCAGGAAAGTGTGCTACCACTGAGCCCCAGCCCCAGCCCCAGAGGTGAGTTTTGAATGAGATTTACATTGAAATTGGTGAACTTCAAGTAAAGCGGATTACTCTCCATACTGTGGGTGGGAGGCCTCACACAGTCACTTAATCTAACAGTGTGACCTCCTCAAGGACTTCTGCTGCAGGACTGGCTTTGGCCTCTACTGCAGCCCGTCCCTGGGTCTTCAGGTGGCCAGCCTACCCCTCAGATTTCAGACTTACCAAGTCATATGAGCCAATTCCTCAAAAGCTCTCCCTCATCTTATGGGGATTACTGTCTTGTGCATGTAAACAAGCACTGACGCTGCCCTACACCCCCAGACCACCTTGAACATTGTGAATCAGAGATTCCAGTTTCCCAGCTCCAGCCCTACAATACTGACTGGAAATCTCTATCCTGTGTGTCGTCCTTAATGTTGGAAGAAAAAAAAAATCACACTATCAATTATGATAAAACTATCTTTTAAATGATTCCAATTACATACAACAACCCCCCAGATTCCCATGTGGAATATCAGACTCCTAGTATTGCAAGTCCAAAGCTGTTCTGCTGGTTGCAGCAGGACACTGACACTTCAAGCTGTGGATTTCACACTGCCCCAGAATTTTACCAGGCACAAGGCACAGGATAGAGAATGCAGATGGAGGGCTGGGGATGTGGCTCAAGTGGTAGTGCGCTCGCCTGGCATGCGCGGGGCACTGGGTTCGATCCTCAGCACCACATAAAAATTAAATAAAGATGCTGTGTCCACCAAAAACTAAAAAATAAATATTTAAAAATTCTCTTTCTCTCTCTCTCTCTCTCTCTCTCTCAAAAAAAAAAAAAAAGAGAGAGAGAATGCAGATGGAGCTTCTAACCAGTCAGTTAAACCTAGGACTGGGTACAATGTATCACTATTGCTAAAAAACTCTCAAACTACAAGCCTGACAATAGATCAGAATATTGATCTATTGTCACAATGTAACAATTTTGGAAGTGCTTCTGAGTTTGGCTGAAAAAAAAAGAATACATTACTGAAGGAGAATTTATTAATGAAATCATCTTTGATAAAGATCTAACAGGGCCAAGGGAAATTTTTAAGTGAATAAAAAACCACAGCAGTCACATAGATCTAAAAAGACAATTAAAAAAAAAAAAAAAAAAAAGGTTTAGAGGCAAAAACATAAAAGTCCCAGGAGGAAATTATAGTCCCTCAATTTAGGCATGTGGTCTCACAACCAGTTGACTTCCGCTGCTTATATACTCAAAATTCCAAGGACTTTTTTCTAGATTCAGGGGCATTGTTCATGTCAAGCATTTGGCAAAGTAATTTCTCATCAGCCTTAAGGATCCAGAGCCATACGATGCTTGAGCACACAGGGAGATGCTTCCCATTTTACACAAGAACCAACTTCCCAAGGAGGTGTGGGAGGTGAAGAATAAACTAATCTATAAAGAATCCTATACCAGAGTAAGGCATTTTATTCTCACTTTTTAAAATGACATCAAGGGTCTTAGCAAGATTAAAATATTTCCAAGACTGAAACATAGGTGATGTCCTACATAGAGAATTCAAATTCATAGGTAACAGACACAACTTAATAAAAACTCTTGGGCTCCAGTTCGAAGGCTCTAACCACCCAGATGTATCTGGTGGCTGAACTAAACTAGCCTCAGTGAGGATGGAAAGATCAGAAACACAGGGTGTGGTGCGGCTGGCCTATAATCCCAGTAGCTCAGGAGGTTGAGGCAGGAGGATTGCCAGTTCAAGGTCAGCCTCAGCAACTAAGCAAGACCCTGTCTCAAAATTTAAAAAAAAAAAAAATTTAAAAAGGGCTGGGGATATGGCTCAGTGGTTCAGTGCCCCTGGGTTCAATCTCTGAAACAAAAACAAAGAAACCATTTTAAGCTACATAAGTGCTCTCCGTTTTTTAAAAGTACTACAAATTTTCATAGTAGATGGATCATTTCCTTAAAAGTGATGTACTTTAATATTCTTGACTTAGAGTCATTATTTACTTGAGTACAGGTATCCTATCTGAGGCCACCACTAGAACATAGGCTCCCCAGTATTCTGTGCCCAGTAGCTATTTATTTAGTTGAATAAGTAAATAAAGAGGTTGTGAAAATAAATTTACATTTTATGGGGCTGGGATTATGGCTCAGTGTAGAGTGATCACCTAGCACAGCACTCGCCTAGCACTCGCCCAGCATGGGCGAGAAGAGACTGGGTTTGATCCTCAACACCACATAAAAAAATAAAGGCATTGTGTTGTGTCCATCTACACCTAAAAAGTAAATTTTTTTTTAAATTTACATTTTATGAACTTCTACATGTAGCTGTCTTTATTTGTCTTTAGTTCCTCTTTTCTGACAGCATTTGAGCTTAGTGAATATCCAGGAGTTGAAGTAAAATACTAGTAAAAAAAAAAAAAAATATATATATATATATATATATATATATATATATATATATATATATACATATAGAAAAAAAATATATATATACATACATATACACACACACATACATATATATCTCACAAATATATATGCACATATAAAATGTGATATATGTATGTGTACTTATATATGGATTGTATATATGTGTATAGAGAGAGAGAGAGAGAGAGAGAGAAAGAGGAAGAGAGAGACTGTGTGTGAGAGTGTGTATGTGTATGTTTTTACACTCTTTGACAGGTTTTTCTTTTGGGCAGTGCTGGAGAGTCAGCCCAGTATCTCTTGATAGGCAAGGGCCCTACCATTGAGGGGCACTACCTCAGCCCCTTCAAGTCTTTATTTTACTATCACAATCAGTAAATAAGTGAAAGGCTAAGGAAATGGTTACAAGATTTGGAGCCTTTCAACTGCAGAGGTACAGTCTAAGCCTAAATTTGGTCAAGAAGCATCAAAAAAACAAAAATATAAAACAAGTACAACAACAACAAAATAAACATTACTCTTAATATATATTAATTTCAAAATCATGGCAGTTAGTCTATGAATGTCAACTTATTCTTAAATCTCTGAAGAAATATAAATTGGTAATTAAAGAGTGAAAATAAATTATGCCTGTAATCCCAGTGACTCAGGTGGCTAGGCCGGAAGATGGCAGTTTCAACACCAGCCTGGGCAACTTCATGAGACCCTGTCTCAAAATTTAAAAGACTGGAGATGTGGCTCAGTGGCAGAGCATTCCTGGGTCCAATCCCTGGTACAAAAAGAAAAAAGACTCTGCATGAAATCACACTTGGAAAAAACTCTTCCAACAAACATTTGCTGAGGACTTACTATGTGCCAAACCAATTCTAACCGCGTTGCAAACAACTGACAATCTGTCAGGCCATGTCTATGCCTCACAGACATTTTACACTTATTACCATTTATTATACCCACTATGATAAGGATATTGTCTATAAATTAAAAAAAAAAACATATCAACTTCTGATGGAGAAAAAAAGGAGAAAAATCAAATAGTTAGAAGTCAATAGTTAAACATCATAATAAAACAGTAAACTAAAAGGGCTAGCAAATAGTACGCTCCTGGGATAGGTGGACCTGCAGTGATACCCCGTGACCTCCATGTGAAAAGGAGCTAGCCCTGGGCAGTTGGGGAAAGCCAAGGAGCACTAAGATGGCAAAACGGCTTGAGTACAGTGAACCAAGGGGCAAGTGGCACAAGCTGAAGTCACAAAGTGGCAGAAACTAGATCTCACAGATCTCTGAGGGCCATGTAGGAACATCTGAATTTCATCCACTGGCAATGGGGAGCCATTCGAAATTATAAATAAGCAAGCAATGATCTGATTTGCATTTTAATAAAATTCATTTTTGTAACTGCATAAAGTGGATTGAGGAGGAACTGGGGAGGCCAGCCAGGTTATCCTGGTGAAACAGGTAAGAAACAGAGACTTTGCTTGGAGTGCCAGGAGTTGGGGGTGGGAGTAACTCCAGATGCCCTTTGGAGATGGGAGAACTGACTGGATGTGGGGAAAGGAAAGGTGGAAAGAATCAAGGTGGAGCCTGGGTTTCTGGGCTTGAGCAACTGGATGGAGGGCAGAGCTATTTACTGAAATGGGTGGTGCAAAAACAGACGGATTCTTCACCTACTGTGTGCTCATTCCTACCTGGTGATTACTCAAATGCCAAATCCGGTGAGTCCATATCACATCCACTCTCCTCCTCCGGCCAGTGCCCTACCCTCAATGCTGCTTTCTCTCCTGGTGTCTGACACCAGCACCTTCAGTGCTCCTCTTCCTCAGAGCCTCTTTCCCAGGTTCTCCTGAGCCCTGGACTACCCTTGGGCCTCCCTATCTCCTTCAGTGCTTTCTCCCTGGACCACCTTGTCCAATCAACCCAAGTTTTAACTGTTGGTCACCCAAATCTTGCAAATCTGTAGTTCCAACCTGAGCTTTCTCCTCACTTCCGGAACCATCTACCCTACTGTCTCCCACATCCACACTTGGACAATTCACCAGCATTTCAGACTGAACTACCAATGTACCCCCAGGGCTGCCTTCTCCCAACATTCCTATTTTCCTACCTCATATCCTTCATTGGTGAAAAGTACCCTTTCCTGAAACAGATCCAGCCTCCAAGCCCAAAACCTATGGTTCATGTTATCCACCTCCCAATTCAAGTCCACACCAAATCAATTTCCTATCAAATTCACTTCCTCACTAGCTCATCCGTGTGTCCTCTCCTCATATCCCCTGCCTTTCATCTGGGTCTCCATCCTCCTCCCCTGGTTTCTCTGCCTCACACCATCTAATGGTCCTTCATGGATTTAGGAGTGGCAGGTGAGGTTCCTGGTGAGCTGGGCCTCTGGCTGGGTCTCCCACCTCAGCCTCCCAGCACACTGAACTACCCACAGGTTAACTCACTATTCCAGGTGCAGTTTCCTCAGAAGCCTACGCAGTTTAAAGAACTCTTCCTCCAGTCTGAACTTGAGTCTGAAGTGATGGCCCTCCTTCAAGTTCCCACTGCACACCTGTTTCAAAAGACGTCTTACAGTACCTATACAGTATTTCTCCCACAGAACCGTGCGTTACTACAACCGGACGGTCCTTCCTTGAATAGTTAGGTCCTTAACAATGAAAAGCTGCTTAATAAAATGTTTGCTGAGGAACTCTACAGATCAAACTTAAGAAACATCTTCTGGCCAACCTCAGGGATGCATGCCTGTCCCCCCAGCTACTGGACAGGCTGAGGCAAAAGGATCACTTGAGCCCAGGGTTCAAGGCCAGCCAGGGCAACCTAGTGAGAATCTAGCTCCGAAGGGGAAAAAAGAATATTAGCCTTCCAGTAAGAGAGGAACTGTTTTGTGCAACATCCACAACCAAAATAAATAAAATAAAATAAATGATTTGGCAAGAAGAAACATTCAACATTTTCTAAAATTAACCAGCAACAGTAGCTGCTTTCCACATACTGGCATTCATTTCTCATAACTTAAGAGGTATGTCCAGTGTATAGATGGCTATTATTTTGGTGATCTTTTCAACACTCTGTTTTCCAGTTGTGCCTTAAAAAAAAAAAAAAAACTCTTAATTGGCTTTATGTCTTACTCTAGAATTGGGCAACACTTCATTCCAGGTGTTCTCCAGTTCTGCTATTTTCGTTACCCTGCATTTAACAGATTGCGGTAAGTGCTTCCATGTTGTCTGACTTCTCATGCAAAATGATTCTGTCTGAAACACACAGATTTCTGATAGGCCTCAGTCTTAAGCTACTTTCTACTAGTCTACTCGATTAACCACCACCATCACATACATCTCTCACACGCCAAACTTTAATCTTTCCTTTTCCATCAGAAGAGATAACACAGAAGACTCATGTCTTCTATATACAACAGGCATCTTCACCTGTCAATCCCTGCTGGGTAGAGGCTTTCACCTTTCACTTTACAGCCCCTGGAGACAGTGGTTAAAAGGAACATTTGGCAATCCAGAAGAATTCCATCTATTTTCCCAGGTTCCAAAGGTTCCACTAAGGACTCTTTCATGAGACACACCACTGATAAGCTCTGATATTCAGATTTTGTGATACAACTGATACTTTGCAAAACAAAAGAAACGAAAAGATCTGTGGTTTCTTAGCAGTTGGCCGTCTTCGTAAACATTACTTCACCAAATTATGAGACAGCAACAAGTACTTTGCTTTGAACAACGACACAGGAAAAGTCCTGTGGCAGACACTACTTAAGATATCCATAAAACAACTCATCCAGTTCACTTAAATTGAGACTGAGGCTAACCCTAAACCTGAGTCAGGATATTTAGTGAGACAAAAAAGTTTTTTGTTTTGTTTTGTTTTGGTACTGGGGATTGAACTTAGGGGAACTCGCCCACTGAGCCACATCCCTAGCCCTGTTTTGTATTTTATTTAGAGACAGGGTTTCACTGAATTGCTTAGCACCTCGCCATTAAAAAGAGCTTTAAAAAAAGTACGCATTTTTAAATGCTCAAATTATGGTGACTATTTCTGGAATTATTGTGGATTTGACCAAATTGTTTTAAGCCAGGTCACCTCACTGGTATTTAGGGCCCTTTGCATTCAAGTCCAGAAGTAATGTAAATTTCTTCTTCTGCTTTGCAGATGAGACAATGCGCACGGAGGGCTCTTCCACCACTGAGGCTTAAGAGTGGATCTGAGTGCCCTGGAAATAGACCTTACAGGGTAAAACAAAACACTGGCTCAAAACAAGGAAGCGAACCAACAAAAGGCCCCACAGATGGAAAACCTGCCACCTTCCGCCACCTCCCAAAGGTGGAGCCGGCCAGGAGCCGGGTTCCCGAGCGCGCTCCCGGGAGGGCCTGGTATGGAGAGTCCGGACTTAGGTGGAGGCCCTGTGGCGCGGGCTCCAGGACCCTCGGCCCCGGAGGCTGCAAGGTGGGCAGCGACCCTCCTGCGCCCCCAGGCCCTGCGGAGAGGGGCTCCGCGCCGCCCCGCAGCCCTCCGGCTGCGCCGCCTCCCGCCTCGGCTCCCGGAGCGCGCGCAGGGCCGGCGACCCCCGTGACCCCCGTGACCCGCGCGTGCCCGCCCGCACCCCGGTCCCCGGCACCACTCACACAGCACGAGCGCCGCGGCCAGCACCGGCCACGGCCAGAGCCTGTGGCCTGCGGCTGCCTTCCCTGCCCCGGCTCCGGCGGGCGCTGCCATGGTCCTGCCGCTGCAGCCGTCGCCGCGCGCTGGACCCACTCCCACTGCGGCTGGCTCGCAGCCGCCGCACGGTGACTCCACGCCGCCGCTCCCGCCGCGGCCCGGGCGGCTGCCAGCCTCCCCGCGCAGGCCCCGCCCCGCCGCCCGCTCACTGGCCCGCCGGCGCCCCTCGCGGCTCGCGATTGGGCAACCCGCCCGCCCGTCATCCCCTCCCGCCGGGAGGCCCCGCCCCCGTCCCACCCAGGCGCCTGGGCCCCGAGCCAGGCCCGGGTCCAGCGCCGCCGCCGAGCGTTCCCCTGCCTGCGTGGCCGGCCCAGCGCCCCATTGTCCCCGGCGCCGTGGAGCTTCGCCCGGGCCGACCGCGCCGTTTCAGCCCTGCTCGGCTTTTCCCGGCCTCGCTCGGGAGAAGGAAGGAGTTCATCTAGCTAAAAAAAGGGAAAGGGAGAAAGGATGAGCTGAGAGCGCGGTGGGGAGAGACTCCAGGTCCAGGCCTGGACCGGGCGCTCCTGATCCGCCCTCCCCAGCCCTGTCCCCAGTCTCTCCTTTGCCTGGACTGGATGATTTATGTGCTGCACTTGAGAGATCTGCCAGCTTGGAAAGAAGTCCCCATCTTGTCCCACCTCCCCGGAGCCTGTCCTCGGCCCTTTGGTGGCCGGGCAGGGTGGGAACTGGGACTCTCCCACCCCCCGGGCCACGCGGGCCGTGCCTTGTGTTTGCTGTACTTGTGCACGTCTACACCAAGTGACACCGAGCCTGTCCCCCACTCGCTGGGGTGTGCAGGGCCTATTTAAAAAGGGGGGAGGGCGCAGGGGGCCGTAGCTATCCCCGTCTCCCAGGAAGTGAGAGCGTGCGCCTCTCTAGGTGCCACAGGCCTCCTTTGTTCCCCTGGTCTTCCCCGTCTCTCTCCTTCCTGCTAGTGACTGGGCCAGGAGATGCTCGCAGGGAGGGCCCCAAGGTGAGAAGAGAGGGGCTGGAGGGGCCTGGTGGAGTGATCTGGGCCGGAAGGCGGGTAATTAACAGCTTCCTGTAGGAGGGGACAATCCCGGGGACAGGTCACCTTAGCCGCTGGTCGGAGCCCAGGCAGGTTATCTTGATAAGGTGGGAGGAAGGGCTCTGAAGGAATTAACATTTCAGTCCTCCCCATTCTCTGATCCCCACCCTTGCCTATCTGCCTGGCTTCAGAGGGGGCTCTGTCTGAACCGCCCTTGAAGGTGGAGAATGGACCCTCTGGGAGGCCTGGGGGGGGGGGCTGGGAAAGAGCAGGGGAGGAGTGGCCGAAGACCCCAAATGCCACCTCTCACTTGGGAGTTTTGTCTAGAGTCAGTCTCTGCTGGTTTTCCTACTCCAGCAAACTCCTAATTACTTATCATTAATGAGAGAAATCTAAGACCTCAACCCAACCCTTCTGTCCTGTTTCTCTCAGCCAGGTCCTTCTGAAGTGTGTCTGGAGTGAACCAGAAAGAATACAAACGCATGAATTCAACAGAGGATGTTCTGACCAGTGTGCAGTCTACCAGTGCCCTCGGTTTCCTTAAAATGCTCAAAGAGAAGGAGAAATAAAGGGGGAAAGCCAGGCCAAAGGCCCTCCAAGGACCCACACGTCCTCCAGGACCCAGTGCTGTGGTGGACTCTAACATACCCAGACCTCCCTCTGCTTGGGAAGCTGGCCCAAGAGGATCTGGGGAAGACTCACAGCAGTGTCACATTTGAGGTGACATTTAATGAGAGTATTAGACATGGAAAATGACAACCCCCAAAAGTAGGGGGCCCTGGGATAAGGAAGTGAGAAGGAAAGCCCAACGTTGAGAGCACTGATCCTTTCCCAGTGACAGAACAAACCCTGAGGAAGAGGTGTCCATCAGCCCTAGAAAGGCAGTCTCCGGGAAGAGGCTGAAGCATTAACCCTTCTAAAAATAAATCCTTTCCAGATAACCTTCACTGACCCCAGGCCCTCCTTCAGGTCCAATACAATAAATTCCAGAAACTGACTACTGACCCTAGACTCCCTCCCATTTCAAACAAACCCTCAATTCCTAAGCACTAAAACTGACTCCTTCACTGACTGATAGAGCAAACTCCAAATTCCTGGGTGCCCAGAGAAAATTGACATGGTCACCAGACCACCTCTCAGAATAACCTGTATAGGCCCAGGCCCCTTCTTTGTTTGGGGGCTCATTTTCCACCAGGAAAGTGGGTCCCACCACAGCTCATTTCATTCCTGCATCCCCTGCTTCTGTGTGAAATTTCCTTTCTGAATGAAGCGCTGAGCAGATTTGTGAAGTTTGCGTTCATCCTGGTCTTTTTGTGCTAATAGATAGAGGTTCACCAGGGAAACAGGGAAAGCAAACTCAGAGAACAGGGCGAGAGACAGGAGGTTGTTCACTACTGTTACAGGACCATGTGTCACCAGACTTCTTTTCCCTCAGCTCAGCCGGTAGAGACCTGACTCAGGAAGAACACACTCTGTAGTCACCTACAGACATTACAGACATTCTGCCCACCCAGAGATGGACACTTCCCACTGTAAATGGGCAGTGGACATTCTGAGTTTTGTTAGTCAGCTTCCTGCATCTTTGTGGGGGACAAATGGAACACACTAGTATTAGCCTGTGGAGTAAAAGACAAACTCCTTTCAATCACAAGAGAGAAGAACAAAGGGGGAAAAAACCTACAAGGATAATAACTGTTCTAGATTCCCGTGGGGAAGGAGAGCATGGAGCCCTCCTTGCTTGTGATCACTGGTTACTTTGCCTAAAGAATTGCAAACTGTGGCTTCCTCGATTTCCCCCCCAGTTAGATTTTGGTGAATAAACTGTCCTGGCATCTAGAACTCATTAACATTTTAAAGGATATTTTTATCCTTCTTGCCTTGAGCCCTAAGAATTGAAGCCAGGGCAGTTTCAAATAAAACAAAGAAGGGTGGAGACTGAAAGTTAGAACTCCAGGCCTGCAATTTTCTGATGTCAAACCTTTGGAAGAAAGTTAACAATTCACTGTCCAGCACAAAATATAACAAATGCTTGTTGAATGAATTAACAGTGAACAAACTGACAATGAGTGAATGAATGAATTGTGAAATGATCAAACGAGTCTACTTCTTGGATAGTCACCTACTTGTTGTTTCCTATCTGGTTAGTGATTTGCTAGATTGAGAATTCAGTTACAGTTTGTCAAGTTCCAAAATTTGTATTGATAAGGATTTTGAGACAGATTTCAGTCATTCAGATTATTCACTGAGTCCCAGCTTTGCTAAAGATGTTCTACCTCAATGCAAAGTATTTAAAAATTTAAAATATAGATAAGAAGCCATTCCTTCTACATTTAATGAAAGATATTGGGACAATAGGCAGCAATTATACAATTGGTTGGCAATTATACAGTAGAATTCAGTGATGGTGCCAGGTATCCCGCCCTCTGATAAATCAGACAAGATTCAACCCAATCATATGCCACATAAATTGTTTTCGATATGCTGAAAGATATTTTTGTGGCAAGGTCAGAGTCTGAGACACAGCAGATGGGTTCTCCTGCTGAAGAGAACAGTCCCAGTAAAAACACAGGGACGGCAAGGTGGGACTTAGAACTCTGGCATTAAAAAGTATCCGCAAGAAACCAACAATCTTACCATAAAGGGACAGAGAACGAGTGCAACCTGCGAAACTCCGTAAAGGGGAGAGTCTGGAATTTGCCACCGGGACTTTGCTACCTGCTCCGTGCAGTTTATTAGTCATGGATATAAATAGAATTATGGTTTTGAAATAAGAGGTCAGTATTACGTTGGTGATGACATCGTGGCTTCCTTCTGTGTCGCTTATTTTCAAGGAGTAAAAGGAAAATAAAAAAACAGAGGGCTATTTAAAACAAGAAAACAAAAAACAGAGAATATAAACACGAACAACCACTTGGGGGCGCATTGACTAAACTGCTCCACCTTCCTTTATGATGACTGAAAACGCAGAACCGCGGCGGCTCGTTGGTCTAGGGGTATGATTCTCGCTTAGGGTGCGAGAGGTCCCGGGTTCAAATCCCGGACGAGCCCTCTTTTGCACGGCGCAGTTTGGTTGACTTTTGGGGACACAGGTAGATCAACGCGGTGACTACGAAACTCTAGAGGGACGCACTGGAACTTACAGCGCGCTTCACTCTCAAATACTCTACGAGGAGTGGCGCGAAGACCCAGTGTGTGAGGGACACAAACCTGGCCCCGGCCCGCGGGTGAGCGGCGCCCCCCGGGGGTCCTCGGCCCGCGGGCTTCGTGCTCCCTGAGGGGCCGCCCCTGGCTCGCGGGCTCCGGAGCTGCCACGGCCCCGTGGCCTTCCAGGTGCGCAGGAGGCCGCGGGCAGCGGAGACGAGCGAGGCCCCGGGGCTCTAGGGCCCTGCGCTCGGCCGCACGGTTCGGGCTACCGCAGGAGCTGAGCCCGCTCGATCTGACTTCGAAGACCGGGGACGGACGCCGGAGCTCGGGGGACAGAACAGTCGCCGAATGGGCTGTGCGAGGAAAATAAAATCCTCCTCCGATGCAGGTGTGGCTCGAGAAAAAGCCTGGGCTCGTCCGGGATTTGAACCCGGGACCTCTCGCACCCGAAGCGAGAATCATACCCCTAGACCAACGAGCCGCTCTCCGCAGCTGCGCTCCCGGCGCCGCCCTTCAGCCTCACCGCCTCGCCGCGCTTCTTGGTCCGCGATTCACGGCTCGCGGAGGCTCTTGGCTCTGGGCCTGGAGCCTTCGCACCGCGCGGGGTTGCAACCCAGGGGCCTGCACTGCCCCGGGCTCCGCGCGGCACTGGGGAAGAGCCGGGGCTCTAGAGCGGGGCACCGTGCTGCAACCCGGGGAGGAGCCGGGGCTCCCGAGCCGGGCTCTGAGCTGCAACCCGGGGAGGAGCCGGGGCTCCCGAGCGGGGCTCTGCGCTGCACCCCGGGGAGGAGCCGGGGCTCCCGAGCGGGGCTCTGCGCTGCACCCCGGAAAGGGGCCAGGACCTCTGGAGCCGAACTCTGCACTGCGCGCTGCACCCCGGGGAGGAGCCGAGCTCCCGAGCGGGGCTCTGTGCTGCACCCCGGAAAGGGCCCAGGACCTCTGGAGCCGGGCTCTGCACTGCGCGCTGCACTCCCGGGAGGAGCCGAGCTCCCGAGCGGGGCTCCGCGCTGCACCCCGGGGAGGAGCCAGGACCTCTGGAGCCGGACTCTGCACTGCGCGCTGCACCCCGGGGAGGAGCCGAGCTCCCGAGCGGGGCTCTGCGCTGCACCCCGGAAAGGGGCCAGGACCTCTGGAGCCGGCCTCTGCGCTGCGCGCTGCACCCCCGGGAGGAGCCGAGCTCCCGAGCGGGGCTCCGCGCTGCACCCCCGGGAGGAGCCGACCTCCCGGGCGGGGCTCCGCGCTGCACCCCGGGAGGAGCTGGGACCTCTGGAGCCGGGCTCCGCGCTGCACCCCGAGGAAGAACCGGGCTTCCGAGCCGGGCTGCGGGCTGCACCCCGGGAGGAGCCGGGGCCTCTGGAGCGGGGCTTCGCGCTGCGCCCTGCACCACGGGGAGGAGCCGGGCTCCGCAGCGGAGCTGTGCAGCCCTGGCGGCGACTCGCCGAGGGGCTCCACTGCCGCTGGAGCCAGGTGACCCGGGCGTGAGCCAGTGCCACAAGGCGCGTGTCGGGGAGGGTGGGAGAGCACCGTGCCTGGCTCGGAAGGGACAGAGACGAAGGAAGCGTCGGGGAAGAACCGCAGAGCCCGGCCTCCCGAGGGCCACTCGGGTTCCTGCGCGCTCCCGCACTCGGCCAGCTCGGTCAACCCCGTCGGCTCTGCTGTGATTGCCCCATTTTGCAGACCAAGAAATCGAGGCCCGGGGTGTTCAGTCGGTCACTTAGGACACAGGGCTAAGAAGCAGCAGCGGCAGCGGTGAGCTCCTGAGACCCGGGGAGGTGCGCGAACGTGGGCAGGGTGGCGGTTAAGGGGACTGGTGGCTTGAAGGAGGGGAGCACCAGTCTGCGCACAAATCTGAGCCTTTGGCTGCGTCCTGCTCCCGGCTTCCTGCTCCTGCGCTCGGCGGCCGCATGGCAGAGGCCCCTCATCTCTGAAGCCCTCTTCCACCGTGGACTACTTTTCATTCAGGTGTGGGATCCATTGCCCTGTCGCCCGAGGGTCCAGATGGTGTGTTTGCCCTGTCACTTCTGTGGGGGTGGGGTACTTGGGATTGAACCCAGGGCCACTTTATCACTGAGCCACATCCCCAGCCCTATTTTATTTTGAGGCAGGGTCTTGTAAGTGGCTTAGGCCTTACTCAGCTGCTGGCTGGCTGGCCTCCAATTTGCCATCCTCCTGCTTCAGCCTCCGGAATCGCTGCCCTCTCACCTTTTGACCGGGAGCTCCCCTCCTCTTCCTTTCCTCCTTCTCCCTCCCTCTCTTGATGCCGAGGGCTCTTGGGGCGCCACTTAATGAGGAGGTCAGAACCAGGGCTCAAGCCTTTGGGCGGTGTGAAAGGAGAAATACAAGTGGGGACACTGGAAATAAAGACCAACCGGTGAGGCAGAGACCTGACGGTCCTGGTGCAGGGACTCGTCTGTTTGGAGGGCAGAGCCGTCTATGCCCTCCTTAGGCTCTGGGCGCCGTCAACTGTGACCGCTCTCCTTTTTGACACCACTTTTCCTCCTCCTGCTGAACTAAGGTGTGAGAGCTGGGTACTGTCCCCACTGATTCAGGGATGCGTGAGTGTGGGAGAGGAGGAGATGTCGGGGCAAGCCACGGTTCGCCCTCCCGGGGAGGTGGTGCCTCCGCCCTGCCTGACCCTCCCCTTCCGCTCACCGGGGTGCACGGAGTCGGCGAAGCTGAGACCTTTCCCACCTTTGCAGAGCGGCACTCTCCATGTTTTTTGGTGGTGGTGGCTTTCCCATCCCTGTACGGCCATTTGTAATGGCTTCCAACTCTTCCAGCAAGACAGTGAGCGCCCTTTTCTTTATTCTTCTATGTATGGTAAAAAACTGGTGTCCGAAGTTGCCCTGAGATAAATACTGCCCAATTAGCCTAGTTGGGTGTAAACCTTTCCCATTTTCTGGATTATTTCCAAAGGGTGTACTCTCCAAGTTGGCAGGGTCAGAGGGAGGAACACTTTACACCTTGACTGCTTTTGTGAGCTTTTGTTTTTGTCCTGGCTCTTGATGCAACTCATCACCAAGGAGCCTGACTTGGCAAGTAAGGCAAACACAGGAAGAAGAGGAGCAGAGGCCCTTGCCCGCTGCGTAACTCCGCCATTCACTGAGACCATGACCCAGTCTTCTAATTCCACCTAAGGGTTTGGGTGGCAAACAAGTTATTGTAAAAAGAATTATTGAAGATAATGCTGACTTGGGGTCGAATGTATGAGAGGGAGCAGATGAAGTTAGGAAAGAGTCGCCGCAGGAGGGTGACAAGGTAGAGAAGCCAGCCTTTGAAATTTAGCAAGACTCTCAAAAACCAAGAGAGAGCATGGATGGGGATAGAGCCCAGTGGTGGACGCCAGTTCAACCCCCAGTACCGGCAGGAGGGGAGGGTGATAAGAATGACTCTGGAGGGTGTGTTGAAACTCAGAATGTTAAATCATCTGTTTGGGGGAATTAGTGAACTTTATAACTAGTGTTTGCTCACCACTGAGTTCTGACCCAACTTAAGTTTAAGTGGCGCTGACTTGGCCTACCTTGGAATTTAAAGGCTGGGGAGCTGGGTGCGATGGTGCACACCTGTAATCCCAGCAGCTCAGGAGGCTGAGTAAGGAGGATTGCAAATTCAAAGCCAGCCTCAACAAAAGTGAGGCGCAAAACAACTCAGTGAGACCCTGTCTCTAAATACAAAAAAAGGCCCGGGGATGGGGCTCAGTGCCCCTGAGTTCAATCCCTAGTACTAAGAAAAAAGGAGGCGCTGCGGGGGATATGGTCAGTCGTAAGCACCCCTGGATTCAGTCCACAGTACTAAAAACAAAAACAAGCCATCGATAAGTGTGACAACTACTTCTACAAGTCCACCCACTATATATATATGATATTGTTTGTTTATTTACTTATTTTGTTTTTTGTGTCTTCATACATGTACTTTGGATAATAATGTCCATCACATTCCACCATTATTTCTAACCCCTGCCCCCTCCGTTCTCCTCCTACCCCTCTGCCCTATCTGGAGTTCGTATATTCCTCCCATGCTCCCCCTCCCTACCCCACTATGAATCAGTCCTCTTATATTAAAGAAAACATTCGGCATTTGGTTTTTGGGGATTGGCTAACTTCACTTAGCATTATATTCTCCAGCTCTATCTATTTACCTGCAAATGCCATGATTTTATTCTCTTTTATTGCTGAGTAATATTCCATTGTGTGTATATGCCACATTTTATTTTACCCATTCATCTACTGAAGGGCATCTAGGTTGGTTTCACAGTTTAGCTGTTGTGAATTTTTTGCTATAAACATTCAGGTGGCTGTGTCCCTGTAGTATGTTGCTTTTAAGTCCTTTGGGTATAGACTGAGGAGAGGGATAACTGGGTCAAATGGTGGTTCCATTCCCAGTTTTCCAAGGAATCTCTACTGCTGGGTTTCTGTTCTCTCGACTAAAAGGCTCAGGGTTTACTCCAGTTGAACTGGGCTAACTGGGCTGCACGAAATAACCACACAAGAGACACAAATACCTTTTTCATTGGGGTCACTGTGACGGCTCCTCTGACCTTAAGGGTCCACAGGAAGAGAGAGAGAGAGAGAGAGAGAGAGAGAGAGAGAGAGAGAGAGAGAGAGAGCATGCACTGACCCCTTTTATTGAGGAGAAGCTACTCAAATGAGGCAAGGGGTCAGGTCAGGGGGCTGAGTATCTTCATGATGTCCACTGTTAGCAGGTTGACTGACACCTGGGTAGGCCACACCCAAGGGCTCAGTAAGAGAAGGGGACACACACAAGGCACTTCCATGGAAGATTCTACCCTAAACAGGGCAAGGGGTTGTATTACAAAGGAACAGGTGAACGTAGCTCCACCCACGGGGCTGTAGGAAGACACACCCATGCAGGAGACACCGACCCTGGAACCCAAGAAGGGTGGGGAAAGCTCTGCCACATGTCTGTGACTGAGCGCCTCAGCACCCAGCCGGGAGTGTAACCCAGTCATGTGCAAGGTTGGTCTCCCATACTCTACTGCTTTCCATATTGGCTGCACCAATTTGCAGTCCCACCGGCAGTGAATGAGTGAGCCTTTGTCCCCACATTCTTGCCAACACTCACTGTTGCCTGTATTCCTGAGCATTGCCATTCTGACAGGAGTGAGATGAAATCTTAGTTTTGATTTCCATTTCTCTAATTGCTAGAGATGATGAGCATTTTTTCATGTGTGTTGATTGGTTGTCTATCCTCTTCTGAGAAGTGTCTGTTCAGGAGACTCGTACAACACAAGAATTAAAATCAAGAATCAGTAAATGGGATGGACTCAAACTAAAAAGCTTCTTCTCAGCAAAAGAAGCACTCTGTGAGGTGAACAGAGCCTGCATCCGGGAGCAAATCTTGACCCCTCACATCAGCTAGAGCACTAATCTCTAGGGTACATAAAGAACTCGAAAAGCTAAACACCAAAAAAACAAATAACCCCAGATCATAACTGGGCCAAGGACCTGAACGGTCCACCACTTTCGAGTAATCTTCCTACATTTCCTACATTTCTAGGTAAAGTCACACCGTGCAGGGCCTCCGTCGCTACTCACCAGGGCACCCGCTGGGATACAGGGCGCCGCGGCTTTTGCCAGCACCCTGTTTCCCTCTCTTCGACTGGGCCGGAGCCAGGGCCCTCCAGCTCCCTTGGACACACCCGCTGTCCCGCTGTCCCGCTGTCCTCTGAGGAGCCTTCTGCTCGCTCAGAGCGGGGTGGTTGGCTCCCAGGCTCCCTCTGGCTGCAAGGCCTGTCACTCCTTCATCACGGCCTCTCCCCTGAGGGTCTCAGAGAGCCACAGCTTCCTGCCCCCGTGGACCACAGTGGGCCTCCCTGGGTTCCGCCGCTCTCCTGGGACTCAGGGCAGAGCTGGGATAATGGCCTCTCTTCAGCCTCCTCCGTGGTCAGGAGACCAGGGCCACCCTGGAGCCAGGGTCGTGTGGGAGGTGGGGGGCGTAGGGAGTCAGAGGAGTGGTGTCTTGGCCAAGTGGTGTCTTGGCAGCTCACATGACCCTTTTGGGAAGGATCTCAAAAACCAACTCGCAGCATGGGGTGAATGACACAGGAGGCGCAAAACGTGATCCCTCTCTGGAATTTTTGCCTTTTGACTGGGAAGGCGGACACCAAGGGAGTCCGTTGCTGATTTTGACATTTTACACAACTGGATGAGACAAGGGAGGGGTGGGAGGCAACCATGTTGAAGACCATCCCCTTCCATCATCCATTATCTGGCAACTATTCACTGAGTGCCTACTATGTAAGCGGCCTGGACACAGTGACAGTAGCAGTGGTGACGTCTTGGACCTCCTGGGGCTCAGGTGCACTCTGGGCACGTGACACTTTATTGCACAGAACAACAAGGCTGATTTCCTTGGTGACTTGTGAAACCTAGTCCCCATTTCATTTGAGCAGCATTTGATTTTTCCCCGGTGCCTGCGCCGTCTTCGTGAGCCAACTGATCATACTTTCGTGAGACATTCTGTCCATGTTATTTTTACCTGGTTCACGGAGCACAAAGTTCACTAGAACTAAGCAAAGTTTAATTTTGAAGCCAACAATGGAAGAGTGTTGTGGGTGCTGCTCAGTTGGGGACAGTCGCTTTCCGCCTGCCCCGTGTGGTGTCCTTTGGTAAGAACCCTTTGAGAACCACCTGGTCCTGGTCACGGTCGTGCAGATGAGCAGGATTCACTCACCGTGGCTGCAGGAGCGGACACTGCATCTGGCCTCTCCTTGGTCATGGGGTGGTTCAGGTGCAGGCACTCGGGCGCTGCTGCCCGTGGGAGGCCTCTGTAGTCCCTGGAGCCAGTGGACCCTTCCCTGGGGTCTGCAGGCTGGGAGGAGCCTGCCTAAGGATATGGCCCACTGTGTGAGTCAGCTTTTCGTCTCTGAGACCAAAATACTCATTCAGAACATCTGAGAGGAGGAAATGTGTGTTTGGATCGCGGTTTCAGAGGTCTCCGTCCACGGTCAGCTGGCTCCATTGCAGAGACGTCGTGGTGGAAAGCTGCCCAGGAGCAGAGGGAGGGGAGGGGGCTGGGACTGGATCAGCCCCAGTGACCAACTGCCTCCAACTGGGCCCACCTCCCGTAATCCACTCAGCCACCGCTGAGGAGGGCAGCGCCCGGATCACGTCCTAGAGCCTCGCTGTGCTGGGGACAGTGTGGCCAACTTGCGAGCTTGCAGGGAAATTCCAGACCATAGCCCCCCAGAGGGGGCAGCAGGGCCCCAAGTGAGACCCCGAGTTAGTGGAGCACCTGTTCCGCCTGCGTGTGGACGTTCCATCGTGTGACGGCAGAGAGGTGCTGAGGGGCTGGGAGCGAGCTCGGCCTTCCTCTGCCCATCCGAGTTGGGCTCCTGTCACCAGCAGTGTCCTCCCTCATTCGATGGCATCAAACTTTCACCAGAACAGAAGAGTCCCATTGAAAGAATCAACTGCTTTCCTTTCCACTCAGTTACTCCTTTACTTGACATGTATTAACTGAGCATCAGCCGGCCAGTCCTGGTCCAAATCCTGCCCAGCCACCTGGACTTGGCTTCCTGGGTGAGAGCGCGAGGCTCAGAGGCCGGGGCCCTCAAGGTCGCGGAGTTGCTGTCCCCCGTGCGGCTGAAAGAGCAGCAAGGCCCCCTTGCAGGCACCGGCAGGTCTGTTCAAAGCACACAGAATTTTTCCCCTTGCTCTCTCTGGAGTCAGGAAGGCCCAGTCTGAAATTCGAGCGTGACTACAAGGAGAGTGGAAGAGGGAGTCCGACTCCTCTCCTGCCTTATTGCTGTGGAAGATCTGGGTTCTATTTTTAGCCTCTAAATGACCTAAATAAAGGCCTTCCTGGCCTGGTTCTGACTTTGTGCCACCTACGATGCCAATGGCCTTCTGCAACCCCAGTTCAGAAGTCCCCAGGTCAACCAGGCGGGGGCAAGGCCTGATGGAGGGCTCCAGGAGGACAGAGGACACCTTTATGGCAGTACCAGAAAAGGGCCTCCTGTCCCTAGGGGACCCCTGCCCAGAGGCCCCAACAGCAGTTGGCATGGCCCTGGGTGGGTCACTGCTTCCCTCGCGGATCAAATGGTGTGGTTGACAAGGGTCAGGGTAGGAAGGGCTCCTGGCCATCAGGCGGCTCCCGCAACCCCCGCCCCCTCCCCTGCTCCTTTCTCCTGTGCCACCGGGTTTAGACCCTCCTTCTCCACCCAGGCTCCTGTTCCACACTGTTCTTGGCACAGTCGTGTGCACATCCCCCCGGAGCTCGCCCAGATCTGCCTGTGAGCAGACCCTGTCCACAGACCAACAGTACACAGACCTCAAAATAACCGACACACGTGTTAAAATCTAGAGTTTATCATAGCAACCACAGTATCGTCCCAACCAGGTTTCAAGTTCTTTACAAAGTTACGAACTATTTAAAAACAATTTGAAAAAAGTACAGGAGAATCTCAAATGTGAACACTGTGCTGGGTTTAGAAAGACTAAACTGGATGAGAAACCTGAGGTACCCTGGTGACACAAGGCCTTTCTGTCTGGCACTGTTGTGACGCCAGGGGCCGAGGGGCCTGACAGGCTCCCACTGCCACACCAGCTGCTGAGGCACTAGATGCCAAGCAGAGAAGACCCCAGGCACACGAAGGGACCCCTCCCCTCACGGGCCAAGGAGCGGTGGCCGGGCCTTGCACCTCCACGTCCTCTCCAGCGCTATTAAACACGAGCCACCCGTGAGGACAGACCTGCCTGGGTCAGCAGAAGGGCCGGGCTGAGGCTCAGGAGAGGCTCCAGCCAGGGGAGCAGGAGGGGTGTCTGCAGGGGCAGGGGGTGTCCGGGAGCTCGAGGCTCCTCCTGGAGACAGCCAGTGGGCACCGACGGCCACGCAGGCGGGCGCAATCAGCCAGCGTGGCTCAGGGGCCCAGCTTGGCCACCAGCTGTCTGTGGAGTCCCCCAGGCCCCCTCCTGGTGGCAGCAGGCTTGCCCTGAGCCAGCACCCACTGGGAGTCTCAGCTGGAGGCGGTGGACAGGAGGGCTCCTGGGGTGGAATAAGCCAACCTTTTTTCTTTTTAAGGCTGCAGTAAGTATCTCTTTGGGCCCAGTGTTTTCAGAATCTGCTGGCAGCTCACATGAGCAGAAGCTGAAAAGCTGTCTCTGGGGCTTTGATACAGTCTAAGAGTTTCTATAACTTACAGGAATTCTGTTTTCAGCAAGATGATTTTCTTCCTTTCTGCCCACCCAAAGTTAACTTTTACTGACCTTGGAGAACCACAGAGATCTTAGACTAGCGAAAGGCTGAACTGAACACAGGCAGCATCAGGTCAGCCCAGGCAGCTCAACAGGCGGTGGGCTGCAGGGGGGGGGGTGCCCAGGGTCCTCAGGCTGTCCCATTCCCTGGGAGCTGTCACCAGCCAGTGGCTTTAAACATTGACAGAGTCCATCAGTTGACACAAGCTCAAGCTGATAAGCTGCTGCCCGTGGACTCACTCTCCATCCACCGGGACGTTGGGCATGGAGGCCAGGAACAGCCGTCCGGGTTCCCGTGTCCCCTGCCGGCTTCAGACGGCATCTTCTGCTTCTGCGATGGCTTCTTTTGCTGCTGCTGCTGCTGCTGCTGCTGCTACCATTTTTGCTGCCACTTCCAAAGAGATGTCTGTAGCAGCCTTGCCACTAGGGACCACGAGCTCCTTTTCACATTTTGGTATCCTGGAAGGGGCTGTCATCCTGTAAAGAGGGGGAGAGGATGAGCTGGAAGCGAAGGAGAATGGGACGCTGGACGCTCAGCAGGCCTCCCTGGGGGTGCCCCATGAGGCGAAACCCAGGCTGGGGGCAGCAGTATTCACGACGTTAGGAGCTTGACATCACCTTTACAGGCACCCACTCATCCCCATTAACTCTGTGTTAAGGTGAGACAATGAGGCACAGAGTGGGGAAGTGGCTTCCCTTAGGTCACACAGCTAATAAGTGGTGGAGTCAAGATTTAAATCCAAGGACCAGAGCTTGAGTCCTCCACTACAAGGGGATTCCCATTCAATTTCCTTTTCCTGAAATATTGCTCCAAGTTCTATGGCCACGTACACATGGGAAAAGATCACAGTGAAATGAAAAGAGATGGCTGGGCTGGGGGTGTGGCTCAGACAGCGCCCCCTGCCCTGTGCCGGGCCCTGGGTTTGACACCCAGCACTGCAGAAACTAAACAGAGGCCTGATGCTGGTGTAAAAGGACACCACCAGCGATCCACTTGCCATTCATTCTAAGGTTCGCTGTCAGCGGCTGGGCCGGGACGCAGGCCTCCTCCACCAACTGAGAAATGGAGCCTTTCATGAACGTGCCCATGATCTGTGATGTGGACCATCCTAGTGAGCTTTCCTGGCCCCAAGCAAATGCACAGGAGGTTGGCCATTTATCCTGGGGACAATCAAGAAGGCCCGGGAGGAGAGGGTGGAGATGCCTGCAGCCAGGGCTGGGCCCAAGGAGGTCTGCAGCAACGGCAGCAGTGAGAGCTCTCAGTGGAAAGGACAGCAGAGCAGGGAGGAGGCGGTGCTGGTGGGGAATGGTGGGTGCAGGGGCTGGCTGGCTGCAGCCTGGCTCCCACCATGAGGCAATGGGGAGCCATGAAGGCCAAGGAATCCAGCAAAGCTCAGCAGGTAGAGAAGAGTGGACTTCATTTCCCCGCCAGCAGTATCCAGTCTCAGGGCAGGAGAGGCGCCAACAGAGGTGGTATTTTAAGGAAGATGAATTTGGTGCGAGTGTGAGGGGCTGGTCTGGAGCCCAGGAATCCTGGTGGGAGCTGTGGCTGTCACAGAAATGAGAAGGAGACGGTGGCAGCGCTGGGAGGGAGGCCAGGGGTCCCCGGGAAGGACCGTGGCTAAGGAGGGTGGAGGTGGGAATGGAGGGACAGGGCCACCCGTGGAGCCTCAGCCCCCTGCCCGGGGCCTGCCAGTCTAAGGGAGAGGATCTCAGAGAGCACGAGGGAGGGGGCTCTCAAGGAAAGCCGCGGCCTCAGCGGAGGAGGAAGGTTCCAAGTGAAAGTGGACGAAGCACAGAGCCCGGCCTGGGGCAGCCTGGAGCTGGGGAGCAGGAGGTGCCCAGGCTGCTGCGACCCCAGTGAGGCTCGTCCTTGGCAAACCTGGCTGCCCCGCCCAGTGGGATGGTGGGTGCTGTGGGGACCCCCTGCAGCGCCTCCTCCCTCTCGACCTGCTGTTCCAGTGCGCCACCTGCTCGCCGCGGCAAGCCCCTGGGAGACTCACTCTTTTGCCAGGAAATGTTAAATGCCCGTGAGGGGTGACCAGGACGGGGCTGGCCCCTCAGAGGCCCTCTCACATCTCTGCCCTGCCTTCCCCTGAAGAGCAGGGCATCCCGTCCCGTGGAGGGCAGACCCGCGCACTCGCCTCTGGCTTTCCCACGCGGAGCCCGGTGTCTCCCACGGGGTGGGGGTGAGTGGTGGTCAGTGCACGCTGCTGGCGTTCACCAGGTCAGAACTAGTTTTTCTGACCAATGTATTTCTGCCAATCCAGGCACACGGCAGGGACTGGATCAGCGGGTGGAGGAGCGGCTTAGGGGTGTCTGCCTGTGCCAGGTGGGGAGGACCTAGGACCGCGGTGCCCGAAGCTCCAGGGGCTGCCTCACGGTCGCCCTCGCTGGCTGGCGCTGACTTTGCACTGGGCCGCGGGCAGTCTGATCCTCACCTTGACCAGGCTGGGGAGGGACAGAAGAGCGGAGGCCAGGCCCCTGGCAGAGCGACGTCCGCACAGGGGTGGAGGAGCTCTGAAGGCCGCGTGAGCTATGACCACAGCGGGTCCCCATCTGCCACAGTGACTGAAATCAGTGGCCCCGGGCAGCTCCTGGGCCTCCTGAAGCCTGGATGTCTTCTCTGTGAACCCAGGGACTGGGTTGAAACCCGGGTTTTGCCTCTCAGTGAATTAAGGAAAGGAGGAGCGTGGAGAGGCTGTGTTTGGGGGTGACCCCTGGGGGCCTCGCCAGGGTTCCTTTGTCAGGCATGTGCCAAGGGGAGACCTTGAGCCAGCCCCAGGCTGCGGGAAGCCTCCTCCCCGAGACCCGCCTGAGGTGCCGTCCTGCCCTGCTAGCTCTAAGTCCAAGGGACTCGACCCTTCAGGACGGCAAGATGCTGCTGGTGAGATGAGACGCTCCTGGCAAGGCAGGCACCTCTAGCCTGAGCACAATCAGATTTGGGAACCAAGGGACCGCTTGGGCCCTAGAAGGAGGAAGGACAGGCTTGTAGGTGCCTTCTGGGGCCTGGTGGGCTCTCTCAGCTCCAGGGGCGCACTATAAATCTAGGCGAGGGGGCTGGGGACATAGCTCAGTTGGGAAAGTGCTTGCCTCGCACGCCCAAGGCCCTGGGTTCCATCCCCAGCACCACACACACACACACACACACACACACACACAATCTAGGCTACAGGTATCTCCCTTAGGATGGAGGGTGTAGGAAATCGGAAGCCCAAGAGGTCTCAGTCACACCTCCTTGTCCTCCCTCTGGTTTGCGTGATGGAGTGGAGGGCGCCCGGGAGCTTTGCCACCACCCACTTCCCTTCCACCTTAGTCCTGTCCTTGGATTACTGCTCTGGGGTCAGCAATTTTCTCACCTCTTTTAAAGTTCATTCATTCACTCAACAAATATTTTTTAGGAACCTTTTACATTCCAAGTTCTTGGGTAGGTAGGTATCAGGGATACACTGGGGGAAAAGAGTAGAAAAGATGATAATAAAACAAACACGAGAATTTCCCAATGTGATACCCACCATAGTGACACAGTGGGCTAGTGGACAGTGACTGACGGGGAGGATGGACGCTTAGGCGAGGAGGGGCCATCTAAGCTGAGAGCTGGGTGGGGGGTGGTGGTGGCCATGCGAGGGGGCAGAGGTGAAGTTCTCCAGGGGAAAGGCAGGAATGAGTGCACCCGGTGTCTGGGGAACACAACAACATCATCCCCGCTTGAGCACACAGCAGGGAGGGGTGGGAGAGAGGGGCACGTCCAGTCCTGCCCCTGGAGCTGGCCAGTGCAGCCTTATTTGGAAATGAGGTCTTTGTAGATGTGACTAAGGATTTCATGGTGAGATCACTCTGGATTTAGGGCAGACCCTCTGTCCAACTGGTACCTTACAAGGGAGAGGAGAGGAAAATCCGAACCCCGCGGGGGCCGCCCAAGGCCATGTGAAGGTGCAATTGCCGGCCACAGTGCTGACGAGCCCCAGGCTGGAACAGGCTGCAGGGCCACGGCAGGGAGGGACGGCTCTCCCTCCCGAGGCCCCTGGTCCAGAGGTCACAGCACCTAATTTTGGAGCCCAGGTCCCCAGAACAGTGAGGAAGTGTCTTTCTGTGGTTTTAAGCTGCCACATTTGTGGTCACTCATAGACAGCACCCACACAAGAGCAGGTGACCCAACTAACCACCCACCATGCCCCCACCCTGGGGTGCTGCACAGGAACAGAATACGCGGTGGGAATAAAAGTGGGAGCGGAGCCAGGGGAGGCTCCTGGTAGGATGCCGTGTGGCGCGTGAACCCCTGAGGCCCAGCGAGGGAGAAGCCGGGGTGCTGGGCCTACGGGGACGAGCGGGTGCTGCCAAGGTCTGGCCTTTGTCTTTTTGTGGTGCTGGGCATCGAACCCCAGGCACACAGGAGGCAAGTGCCACGCTCAGCCCAGTGAGATTTTGGGGGGAAATTTCAGGTCTTTGGGGAAATTTCCCCAGTCTTGGGGGCTCTTCTGTCCCTAAAGCAAAGCTAGGTGAGCTCCAGCTGGGATCCTGGGAGCTGGGGAGGGGAAGAGCCAGGGGAAGATGGAAGGTCCAGAAGAGAGGAAGGTAGCCAGGCCAGCGGTCCCTCCTCAGGGGCAGCAGAGCCCAGGGCCTGAGCAGATGTCACGGACAGCCTCCTGGGCTAACCGCCCAGCTCAAGTGCCACCTTCCCCGGAGCGTCCTCAACTCCTCCCCCGATGCCCACACAAACCCCTTCTCCGCCCCCTGTGCTTTGGGCTTCCCCAGGAGTGTCCTGCCTCCACGTCCACGTGCCGAGGAGCCGCTGGCCGACTTGCTGGTCTGGAAGGAGCGCCCTGGTTTCCCCCGGGCCCCCGACAGCCTGAGCCCAGGGCCCTGCACTGGTGGCCCCAGTTCCCGACTGTGCCAGGGCTCTCGCCCTCCACACACACTCAGCCCCCCAGAAGTCCCCGCCAGCGAGTTGCTGACCGCGGGAGACACGCTTCCCCTCCTGTCCTGTCAGCGACAGCCTGTCTCCCTGCACGAGGCTGGAGCCAGACGCCTTGGTTTCCGCCCACTGAGCTGCTTCAGCACAAGCACAGGGCGTGTGACAGGGCACTCCTGGGCCCTGCACAGCTGTCCTGGGTGACTGAGCCGGGCCACCTACCGTGGGGACCTTGCTGCTGGCCTCCAGTGTGGCGTGGCTGGAGCCTGGCTGCAGAGCCGCCGGCTCCTCTGGCTTTCCCTGGCCTTGCTCCTGTGCAGGGACATGGCCGTCCTTCAGGTCTTCAGGAGAACGCTGAGGGGCCCCGTCCCCGACAGCTTCACACTCCGGCTCCTCAGCACCTTGGCCCTGGCGTCCAGGCGGGTCCTCTCCGTTTCCATCGCTCTCCCCCTTCTCCGTGGGCTCTGCCCTCTCCTTCTCCTCTCCGGCTGCCTCCTCCTGCACCCGGCCCCCTGGCCCAGCCCCTCGCTCTGGGCTGGCCGTTTGGGGAGGTTCTGGGGCCTCCTGTGCTGGGCTCTGGCCAGCTGCTGCTGAATTCTGCCCGGCCTCCCCTTGCTTGGCCTCCCCTGGGGTGCTGGCCTTCTCCTCTGGCTTCCCATGGCATCCTGGGGTTCCCCTGTCCCCCTCTCCCTCTGGCCCCTGGCTGGCCGGGGGCGCCCCTGGGGCCCTGCTCCTGGCTGTGAAGACTTCATCCCCGTTCTCCTCCCGGGTGCCGTTCTCCTGAGAGGCCCTGAACTCCCCCAGCTCCCCGCAGTCCGACTGCGACCTTCGGAACCGCCTGGAGGGAGGCCGCCTTTTTATGGAGCCCCTTGTCCGCACCTGGAGGAAAGGATAAAGAGAAATCACCCGGAACCTGTGAGAGGGCCCAGAGGGCTGCTGTCCCTCCAGGGCCCGCTGGTGCTCCCCAACTGCCCCCCACCGTGGCTCAGCTTCCCCGAGAAGCCCTCGTGCCTGTCCCCTGAGGCTGCTCTCCATCAGGAGAAACAAGGTGGCCGGAACGGCTCTGCCCCGGGAAACGCCCCCAGTTTGGTGTCTAACTTGGCAATTTTGTGGGAAGATCTTTTTAAGGCTGTTCCTACAAGCCGTCAGTTCTTCAAATGCTCTGAGTGGACTCGGTCGCCGGGCTTCTTCCTACACTGACCAGCTGGACACAATCTGGCTCTAGTTTGCGAGAGTCGGGCTTTAACATTTTTTAGGCAAAGGAAGAGGCCTGAGGTCTGGAGATGACCTGGCCCTGGTCAGGGACCTCACGGCCGAGCTGGACGGCCGTGACCAGCTTCCTCTCTTGCCCCGGCTGGGCCTGCCTTGGCCCTCACAGCTGGCTCACACTGCAAAGCTGAGCGCGGATCCTTTGCTTCCTGGGAGTCAGGCCCAGGTCGGGGGCCCTACCTCAGCAGCTCGGTGTGATCCTCTGCATCAAAAGCAGGTAGGGCTCAGGATCAGGCTTCATCTGGGACTCTAGGCTTTGCCCTACGTGACGGAAGCCATGTCTCCTTTAACACTATGTCAACTAACTGTTTTGTCACCCTATTTCCCCGCTGATGACATTTGGTATCTGTCGATCCCAGCTCCTTGGCTGAGGCTTGGAGTAAGCTCTTGTTTCTCAGGGGACTTCCCTGGACCTGCTCCCTAGCTGCTGTCGGAGCCCCTGGGTGTGTGACCGGGCACTGTCCTGCTCCCTGCTGCTCCCTGTGGATGTCCTGTGGGAAGGACGGCTCTCCACCGGGCGCCAGCTGCCTCGGGTCCCAGCACCCTGTGGTGAAGGACTCCGCTCTGTGCCCAGGCAGCAGCTCAAGCCTGCCCGTCATCGGGTCAGAACAGGGAATCCTGCGGTCCTGGTGGCCCGGCAGCCCTCTGTGTGAGCCACAGGTCGGGTCCTCAGGTCCCTGCCTGTGCAGCTGGGCTCCATTCTGAATCCCCACGCTCTCCATAAAGCAGAGCCTACTCTGTCCCCAGACTGTGTCAGGCCACCACGGGGACAAGGCAGGGAGGGAGGAGAGAGGCGGCTAGCTGGAAGGTGAGCTTAGTTCAGGA
The DNA here is from genome assembly GCF_052094955.1 of Ictidomys tridecemlineatus. Lineage (NCBI taxonomy): Eukaryota > Metazoa > Chordata > Mammalia > Rodentia > Sciuridae > Ictidomys > Ictidomys tridecemlineatus. Next base: position 3,182,020 of record NC_135486.1, on the reverse strand, counting down.
GTCACTAGTGGGGGAGAGGAGTGGTTTCTTCCCCTCCAGGACAACAGGGGAGGGGACATGCAGGGTCACCTGGCCCAGCGTGGCACCTGGGAACCGGAGTTTACCTTATTGTAACAGGGCAGGTGACTACCTTCGGGTGGCTGGTCGAAGCTGACAGGCACCTCCTCTGTCTCGCTAGGCCGGGGCCGCACGCCAGGACTGCTGGGGGTGGACGGGGGGCTGTGAAACGGTGACACCATGACCTTGAGTCCAGGACTCTTGGGCGAGGCCCCGGGCAGCAGAGCCGCTGGATCGAAGGTTAAATTGGCCTGTTGAGAGAAGGTGAGGAGTTTCAAATAGGGGTGGGAGAGGACCAGGGCTTCTACTTGGGCTTGTGGGTCACTGGCTCGGAACTGGCTGAGACAGGTTAACTCGAGGCTTCTCCTGTTACTTGGCAGCCAGTTCTCTGGGGCCACAGCATGGCCTGCTCCCTCTCTCCAGCCACCTGGCTTGCCACACGCTGTCTTCCAATGCTGGCGGGTCCAACCAAGGGGCCGGCACTGGTACCGCCCCAGCTGGTAGCCCAAACAGCAGCTGCTAGGCACTGCAAGTCCCCGGGTCTCGCGGAAGGTCGGTCCCCACCGCTGCCAGCCACTCAGCAGCAGCTGCTAGGCAGCGGAGGCCCCGCTTGGCACTGGCAGAGGTCACCTCGGCAGCAGCCCTGCGCGTGGGGTCTGTTCTCATGAACACATCGGGAACCTGGCCGGGACCTCTCCCCGGAGCTGGGCCTCAGCCTCCCGGTTCCCTCCTGGTGGGTGGCCAGCATGGTGGCCACCGCTGCCTCCTCTCAGGTGGGAGGGGCAGAACACACCGGCACGCGCGTGCCTCACTGGGAAGTCACGGTGCAGGTGAGTCTGCATCCAAATCGCCGAGGGTGACCAAAGGGAGGGTTGGGCGGGGGGGGCGGGTAGACCCCAACCCACCCACTGCCATGGCAGGAGGCATCAATGAAGAGAGTGGGCGAGTGGCCCCCTGCTGCCCTCTCTGTGTGTCCTCCAGACAGCAGTGGGACCTCACCAAGAAGAGACAGACCAGGACAGGCAGCTGCAACCGGAGGTCCATGGGTTCTCGGTCTTGCACTTCACAGCTGCTGTGTGACCTTCTGCAGCCCAGGAGCCCGAGTCTCAGTTGCTATCTTTCCATTCCTTTTAGGCTGAACTCCAGAGTCTTTATAGAGGACCCTGTTTGCTGCTTCTGTGGCTCACAGCTCTCACCCTCCTGACTGCCCTGGGCCCCCACCTCCTCCAGCCAAGGCTGCTGCCCTGGAGAACCCTCGGGACTTACAAACTGCAGAGTGCTCACGAGTTTAAGAAAGCATCAGTATTTTCACTGTGATCCTAATAAAGGATGAATAAGGCAAGAACGAATCGTGGAAATAATTAAATGTGGCCAGGTGTAGTGGCACACACCTGTAATCCCAGCAGCTCGGGAGGCTGAGGCAGGAGGATTGTGAGTTCAAAGCCAGCCTCAGCAACAGCAAGGTGCTAAGCAACTCAGTGAGGCCCTGTCTCTAAATAAAATGTAAAAAAGGCTGGGGATGTGGCTCAGTGGCCAAGTGCCCCTGAGTTCAATCCCTGGTACAAATAAATAAATAAACCAAAAATGAAATGTATGAAGTATTCAAGTGAAGAAGCGACACGCTGAGCCCAAGCCAGGTGAAGAAGCAGCACGTAATCCGTGCCTCGGGGAGGCTCAGCCCTCAGAGCCGTGGGAGTCGAGCAGGGCCAGCTCAGGGCTGGGGGCAGAGCGCCTTCTCCTGGCTGTTAAAGGAGGCTCCCCGCCCCTCCAGACTTTTCGCAGGGAAATCCCTCCCTGTGGCCGCTTGCAAGTAAAGTGGATCTTACTAATCAACCACACAGCCACAAAGAGAGCTGGCCTTTGAATCAAGGACACTCTAGTGAAGAGAATCCAGTTCCGAACTGATGCAGTAGGGCATGAGCGGAAAACCCACGCTGACGGTGGCTTCCCTGTCCCCTCCCCAACCCGTTCCCCATGGGCTTTGGCTGACATCCTTAAGGAGGCTCAACAGTTACACGTCCAGACCTCATTCTGAACTCGCCAAGTTTTCCAAAAAGGCTCATTAGTGACTGGGAAAGGGAACGGACGCACAACAGGGAACAGAACTTGGGAACTAATCTGGGGCCCTTGGACCAGAGTGTGGAGGGCCGCAGGGAGGCGGAGGCAGGGTCCCCGGCTCCACCCCTAGCGGGCTGCCAGGAGGAGTTCTGGAGTGCTGGGCCCTTCTAGATCCCTGGAGGGTCTGTGGGGCCCGGAGCCTAGAGTACAGGACAGTACCTCGGCCCCCAAAGACCAAGGTTGAGAGGCCCTGATGGATCAGCAGGAGCTGGCCCACCACACACCAGATCTCGGCCTTTCCCTCCATGTCTCTCACTGTGTCAGGTGTGAAAACCTTGTCTCCCCCACAAGATTCTGAGCTCAGGGCAGAGTCGGCGGTTCATGGACACCCCATGGGCCTGCCCAGCCGTGGGTGCAGTGTGCAAGGGTTCTGGGCACACAGTGGAGGGGCAGGGCAGAATGCCGGCCAAACAAGGGATCTGGTCAGGTCCCCGAAACACACAGTGGCTCTGTTGCAGCCCTGAGTAAGGCTGAAGTGGTGTGTGGCTGGCTCAGGCCTTTGAGCAGAGGGCTCCGTCTTCCTGGAGTGTTTCTTGCAGTTAAAGTGTACTTTTCCAAGACTCTCGAGGCACCCATTACCTGTCCACTCATGCATGATGTGGTCCTTGTTAGATCTTTGCCCCAGGTGAAGGCTGCCAGTCTCGCCCTTTAGGGCAATTTGGTCATTAACTGGTTACAGGGGACAACTATCCAGGTGAAAATGGGGAGCGCCCCTTGGAGACCTGCAACTTTGGGATGAGAAATGGAAGCAAGCGAGCAGCGGGCCACGCACTCTGCACCTACCTGGAGCTTCTCGATCAGGGGCGAGCTCTTCACCTTGACTTTGGGCGGGTGGCCAGCACTGGGCGGTGATTTCTGTGGAACAAATGGACCAACACGAGCAAGTGAGCGAGGTGAAGAGGGCGGGCTCTGTGGAGCCCAGAGCCGGGTGGAGGACAAGAGGAGACCGGCCTTCCTCACCCCGCTGCTTATTTCCATGCCAACCTGGCCTCAGGCCCAGGCAGGCCGGTCCCCCATCTCACCACCAGCAAGACCACTTGAGCCCAGGAAAAGTCAGGGCAGAGTCCCCTGTGCCAGGGAGAATGACCTCATTGTGTCTGTGGGCAGCACATGGGCACCTGCTAACCTCCAGCAAGGTGAGTCACCCCCTGGGGGCACAAGAGGCAAGGCCTCTGTTGCACTCAGCTCTTCTGGAAGCCCCCGCCTGTGGCGCTGTTTAGAACTCTCCATTCTCCCAGGCACTTTAACCAAGTGGACGTGGATTGTCGCGTTCCAGCCACCGAGTGAGTTGTATGAGGGTGGTTCAGCTCCTGCCCGTGAGGCAGCCGCCCTCGTGTCACACGTGTCACAGGTGTGTCTGGGATGAGCTCAGGCCAGGAACCCTGTCTGCCTCTGGACTCTACAGTTCTATGAGATGGACTCCTTGCTTCTTGTAAACTCCCTGCAGCCAGGCGAGAGGGGTGACGGTGGGGGTAGGACCATCTGGTGGGGACGACGACTCTCCCTCTTCCAGGCGTGGAAGGGGTTCTCCTGAGCTTGGGCCCGACGTGTCCTGCCTGCCCTCAGCCAGGTGCTCATTTACCTGAACCTGAGGAAGGAGAAGGCTGACCTCTGAGGAGCACTCTGAGGTGCCCACAGAGTGAGAGGGCTTTATTTTAGTGACACGAAGAAGGAACAGGAGGGAGCCTGCCTCAACAGATCCCTGTCACCTTTAAGGCCCATCACCAAGGGGGAGCATGCTGAGGAGGGATGACCGCTGGCCGGGACATGGCACCTTTTTAATTCTCGCTTTAGGAGGACCAGGAGGGTGCCCTGGCCACAGCCTCCCCTCCCCAGTGGGGTGAAATGGACGATGCTGAGGACTCTCCCGGCCTCCCCTGCCTCCACATCAGACATGCTCCTGGAGCAGCCTTCTGCCGTGGTGAGCACAGAACTCCCAGTCCCAGTGGGCTGGTCCTCAGCAGCTGTGCTTTGTGGTTGGAATGCGTGTCTGAAGGTGCCGTTTCAGAATCTGCAGCAACAATTTTGCTACAAAGCTCACTCTAGGTAATGCTATAAATGCCTCCCTGACTGAAAACTGCCTTCTAAAGACAGCATAAATTCAACAAATGCCATCTGTTAGCCACAGGACAGTACTGGGGATCCAGTCTCTGTGCCCAATGCACCAGTAATTTGAACATCAAGTCGTGACTGCAATTCCTGGGACTGACAGCAGGTGGCAGCATTTCCTTTACAGTTTAACAAGGCTGACAACGGGTGGGGGACACAGCCTTCCATTCATGCCTGTGTATTACGTGCTTAGTGACATGCCAATCATGTCCCATACTGTCCAGCCCAGGAGGTCAGCGCACCATAGAAGCTGTGGACCTAAATTTTCATATGGGAGTGTTTTTCAGCCTTTTTCTGAGCAGATGAGGCAGGATCTGTGACTGCATTAAACATCCTGGTTCTTGCAGAAAAGGCAAACCCCTGGTCACTTTCCTGCAGGAGGGGCCCTGCAGCCAGCAGGTGCCTCCAGGGGCTGAACCCATGGCCTCAGGCCCCAGCGGGCATGGGGAGAGGGCAGGGATGAAGAAGGGTGAAGCACAGGGCTCAGGGCACATGTCTGCGATCCCAGAGGCTCAGGGGGCTGAGGCAGGAAGACCGCAAACTTCAGCAGGTGGCCACCTGGACTACTTGGCCAGACCCTGTCTCAAAAATGAAAAACAGCCAGACACGGTGGCACACGCCTGTAATCCCAGCAGTTTGGGAGGCTGAGATAAAAGAATCGCGAGTTCAAATCCAGCCTCAGCAAAAGCGGGGCGTTAAGCAACTCAGTGAGACCTGTCTCTAAGGTAAATACGAAATAGGGCCGGGGGTGTGGCTCAGTGGTGGAGAGCCCCTGAGTTCAGTTCCCGGTACCCCCTCCAAAATGAAAATAAGAAAGTGCTCCGTGGCAAAGCACCCTGGTTCAATCCCCAGGACCACACACACATGAAGAAGGAACAACGTGGCCCTTCCTAGCACTGAGCTTTGGGAAGGAGGGCAGCCTGACCGGGGCCTCCCCCTGCCAGGCCCTGAGGTTCCTGGCATCTCCCAGAGCACAGGAGAAGCAAGGCCTGCAGCCTCTACCCATCCAGAGGGACAGAGCTGGCTGCCCACTTGATTTCTATATGAGTTTCCAGGTGACAAAAAGTCACCGATTCCTGGAGACAGGGTCCTTCCTAGGTTCAAGCGGCCGGTCACTCCAGGCAGGGCTTTCAGTCTGACATCTACCCTTCCCTCCCAGCACCAGGAGGGGTGCCCCAGGGGCTGGACCTCGAAGCTCACTTCAGGAAACCCAACACCCTCAACCCGACCTCGCTCCTTCTGTTCCAGCCGGTAAGCGCTCCCAGCCTCCGGGGTTCTCTGGTGAGTGATTCTGTCCTTACTTTGTGAAGAAGAAAGCAGTCAGTATGGTGTGCCGACCTCCCGGGCCAGGCCCAGGTCCTCAGAGCACACTCTGCATGGCCACAGCCAGCCTGCAGCGGCAGGGACCCGAGTCCTGGGGCAAGGCCGCGGGGAGAAGCTGGCCTCTGTGGGGAGCTGCTGTGTGTGTCTCGTGATGGCGTGGGCTGGAACCCCACGAAACCCCAGCACCGTCACGCTAGCGCCCGGAAGGCCAGCGGGAGACCCTGTGTTTTGAAAACTCTGCTCCTTGGGGTTCAGTGGAGGGAGGGAGGCACTCTCAGAGCAGCAGGGCCCCCTGCCCTCCTCCCGCCTGACCGCTGCAGCCATGTTTTGTTCTTTTCTGATGGGCTTCTGCTTAGCAGCCTCCGGGGGCCAGAGCATTCACCTCGCCCCGTCCCATGGCGGAGGAGAGGACGCAGGCGCCACAAAGTTCGCCCCAATTCACGTGGTATTCGGTATGCGTGCCAAGATGCTGGCCCCGAGACAGGAGGGGAGGAAGCAGAGGTGGCCCGAGAGGGTCGGGGAGCTGCACTGTCCCCGGCTCACTGGCTCTGTTCTGGGGTCGGCCTGCAGGTGGGACGACAGGACATGCAGATGCGTTCCTGGCACTGCAGGTCCTTGGAGGAGTCTTTCACAGCTGCCGCTGGGCCAGGGAGGGTGTGCAGGCGGGGTCTGCTGCCCCGTGGACTGTCTGCCAGAGCCTTGGTGTGCGCGGCCCGGCTCCTGACCTCAAGGCAGCGGGCCTCTGTGCCGTTTTCCTCAGTGATCACCACAGCGCTGGCCTGCTCTGTGGAGGGCCCTGAGGCCACACAGCCCCTCTGGGCACCTCATCTCGAACCCACCCGTCAGGCCTGGGAACAGGACCTGGCTTCCCTGAAGCTTGACCTGGTGCGGTGACAGTAGGTGGCCCACTCTTGGCTGGCATCCTGAGGTTGGAAGAGTGGTGCTCCTGTCCTCGGCGGACCATGCAGGGGCTCAGTGGGCACTGAGACTCCCAGGCAAAGGATCCAAGGAGCAGAAAGAAGAGAGATTCTGGGTGGCTGTGTAGCCAGCGTTGAGCTCATACACCACATGTGCAAGGCCTTGGGTTGTCCCCAGCACCATAAAACCCCAAATGCTAACAATAAACAAGCAACCAGGAAAAAAAGTTAAAAAGAGAGATTCATCCTTGAATGTGAAACGGAGAAACTCCCTGCCCAGACCTCGGAGGCCTGCAAGTGCGATGGCTGTGCCTCTTCCTGAGGAGGGGGAGACCCCCAGGACGGCCTGCGCCCAGCGACACTTACCTCCTCACCATTCTGGCCCAGCTCTACCCTGGGGGGGAACAGGGGGAGGGAGCAGGGTGGTTTCCTTCTTGTTGGCTTAGTGGCTGGTGTCTAGAGGGAGGGCGACAGACGGACACACGGAGAGAGAAAGAGACAGCCCATCAGGCCACAGGGAGGAAGAGGAAGGAGTGGACGCCACCGCGGGCAGGAGAGTTGAGGGTGTCTGGAGAAGGCCGGATGGAGGAGGCCGTGTGGGTGGGCTGCCCAGCGCCATGTGGCCGCTCTGGGACTCTGCATCTCCGTCCCTGCAGAACCCTCCTTCCCCCGACTCCCTGACTGGACCAGCGCCTCAAAGTGACAGCCGCATCCAGCCTCTTTAGCTTTTTAGGCAGTGCCACCACCTGAGATCCATGTCATCTCCTCTGTCCCTTAGGACGTCCCTATGAAGTCTAGGAATTATGGGCCCAATTTTTCAGTTGAGAAAACCAAATATCAAAACAGCGCACCTGAGAAGGTGAGCATGCTGCCAGGGGCCTCCCACCTGCTCCTCTCCGCTCACCCCTGGTCCCTGAGGCTGAGAAACGGAGCCCCGCTCTCCCCAAAGCCACCGCGTCTCCACACTTCCCCCTGAGCAGGACTCCCTCCGTCCCCCATGCCCGGCTTGCTCCAGGAAGTGCGTCCTCTTGTCCTGCTCAACCCGGGGCCTGCTCCTGACTTCTGGGGGAGGGCAGCCCTGGGAGCCTGGCCTGGAAGCGGTGCAGGGGCTCAGTCTGGGCCAGTGGAAGAGCCAGAGGAGCCCGCTCTGTGGGCCTGTTCTCAACACCTCCGGTCCCTGCTCACTGGTGCAGGCCTGCTCAGGCTCTGCCCCCAGGGCACATTCCCGGATGAGGGACCCCTCTGGCTTCTTTTCCTAATTTGGCCATAGCAAGCCTCTCCCTCCTCTTCTCAGCCCGAGCAGACTCCCCTTCCCTCCCAGAACAGGAAGCCGGGAGGCTCACCTCTGTGGCTGCAGCCGCCTGCTCCCGAAACCGCCCGGCCAGCTGGGCCACCGACGGGGGTGCTGAGCTGTCCACGTTGGCATTTGTCTTTGCTGGCCTTTCCTGGCAAGCCAAAGAGAAGCAAAAGTGGATCAGCAAGTGGGCTCTTGGCTCTTCAGAGTCTCAGTGCCAGTGCCACGAGGGGCACTGTTTTGTGGCCACCAGCAGGAATGCGGTGACAGGGTAGTGATGGTGTTCTGCCGTCGGCGCCTGTATTCAGGAATTTTTACAAAGCCTGCGGTCAACCACGATTAGCAAATATCTACACTACACTCTGCCCCATCTGCCTCTGGGGGCCTGGGGGCAACTGCATTGGTCCTGTCCTGGAGGGGGCCCAGGGATGTGGGGGTAGCACAGGCCAGGGTTTCTCCTTCTGCAAGGACCCAGAGAAGGACTGTGTGCACAGTGCACAGTGGTTTCCATCCGTCACCAGCAACTTTCACAAATGGGGGCTGCAGCGTGCATTTAGAGACATTGGCCTTTGTTGGTAGGAAAGGGGTGAGCAGACGTCCCTGCTGAATCTCACACACACGGGCCTTGGCTTTCCTACTTAATCGACTGCCTTGGGCAAAGAGTTGTTCCGCAGACACCTGCTGCACTAGGAAGGTGCCTCAGGAGGCGGTGGCCTGCAGGGTGAGAACCAGGCCGCTGAGACTCCACCACGGACTCGCCCCTCCTGCCTGGCTGGACCTCTCCCTGCCTCCACGGGGCTGCAGGTGCCCCTCGCAGGGCTGCTCTGTGGGTCAGCTGAGAGGCAGGAGGCCTGGAGCCCTCCGAGTGCTTCAGGGTTCTTGTCATCCCGCCTCCAGCTCGGGTCCCTGCTCACTGTCAAGTCCCAGGCCAAGACGTGACATGACATGTCACCGAGCTGTGTCCCGAGGCAGGGCAGGCAGCAGCCCTAGGAATGCCCCTTGCTCCCACCTCGTTACCCGTGGCCTATGACACCTGGTTTTAATGACACTTTCAGGTCTGATCCCAGGCAGCAGGCTTCACCCTCTTTGTCACAATGGGGACATTTCTTAGACTGCAAACTCCCTCTGCCACCTCCCTCCTGCACATCTAGCTGGAAACTGGGAGGACTGGCAGCAGTTTGAGAAAGTCCAGCTCTGCCTGCCCAGCGGTCTTGTGGCCCTAAAGACAGGCTCCAGCAGCAGGCGCCCAGCACCCCCACGGGGCACACACCCATTTCCTTGGGCCTCCTTTTTGTGTGACAACTGTCTCAAAGCGTCCTGGCTTCTCCCACCCCACCAGCCCCCACCAACTCCCAAGAGTGGAGTCAAGGGGCCGGGCTGGGGCTCAGCAGCGGAGCGTTTGCCTCCCTCGTGTGAGGCCCTGGGTGCGAACCTTAGCACCACATAAAAATAAACAAAATAAGGTATTGTGTCCATCTACCACTAAAAACTAAAATAATAATAATAATAATATTAATATTAATAATAATAATGGAGTTAAGTAAATGAGAGGAATTTGGAGAAGACTCCTTCAGAGGCGGAGGGTCTCCAGGGTCAGAGAACTGCTGACCTTGAGGGCTGTGCTGGGCAGCGACCTCGTCCTGTTGCCAGTTCACCTGCATTCCGACCCAACACCCACACTGGCTTCACTGAGAGGTTGAAAGACTCACTTCACTGCACTGAGGACGCCAGACTGCCTCTAGTGCTGGACAGATGTCCAGCGCCCCACCCCGGGAGCGCCCCACGGGGCAGGGCTCACAGGACTCACACCTGTTGGGCCTTCTCATCTGCCACGTCAGAGACCAAAACCTGTCCTCCTGGAACAGGGACAGCCTCTGGGGCGGGCGTGGTGAACCGAGCCACTCTTGGCCCACTGGCCTGTCCATCTGTCCAGCTTCCTGCCCACAGGACCTATCGGCCTCCATTCACTGCTATTTCTTGCGCGGGTCCTGCTGACAGCGCACTCTCCCTCGGCCTCCCGGGCGCCGGCGCTGGTGGCCCAGCACACATTCCAGTTAAAAATAGAGCAGGGCAGGAATCAAAACCTCCTCCCGAACTTCCCTGTCTGGAAACCGGGCTTGGCAGGGGCTCAGCAGCAGCACCGTAAGGCTCTGGGTGCATTTAGAGCTGAAGAGCTGGGTCGCAGGGAAGACTAGCCCCTCTATGTGTCTTCCTGGGGCCCAGGGAGTCGGCCTTAGGCTCCAGGACGCCAGAGCTCTTGGGTCCGGCAAGCCCAGACACCTGCCATCGTGCTGTGCATGATCGCTGCCTGCTGCCCACTGGGCCCATGAGAGCCCAGAGAGAACAAGTAACTTAGGCAGAATCACACAGGAGAAGCCGAGGGGAATAAACGTTTGTCCCAACACCCGATAAGACAGCAATGGACGTCCGTTAAGAGGTGGAGCTGGGGGAATTGCCCTGGAAGCTGAAAAGGTGCTATGTGAGCTCCAAATTGTCATCAGCCTCCGGGTGCCAGGTGCAGGGGAGGAGGCATGGTCTTGGGGATGGACAGGCTGGCGGCTCAGTCTGCCTGAGGCTCTGCCTGCATTTCTGCCGGGCAATTCTGCAGCAGACCAGTAACCTCCCTGTCCAGCTCTGCCCCTGGCCAGCTCCCGCTCAACCCTGGGCTGCTGGGGAAGCCACACTCTCACCTGAACCGTGGTCTTAGTTCTGGGAAGGACTCAGCGTCCGCGCTTACTCCCCGGCTTTCCTGAGACCCCTCGGGCTCCCCGGCATTGCATTTCCTTTCCCGGCCCACGAGGAACCGGGCAAGGGCCTGAGGTGGGAGGTGCTCACCAAGGCTGGTCCCTTCCCCTCCTGCCTCCCACCTGGTCTGCCAGCGTCGGGGCCTGGGCACTGGCTCCAGAGGCCAAGGACACCCAAAGCTCACCCCTGGCAACACAGCGTCTTGGACCCTTCTCCCTGTCCTGCCTTCGTCCTCCCTGGCCTCCGCAGACTGTGGCCTTCCCTCCATCCTCCGGGACCTGATGTGCCTGCTAAGCCTTCCTGTCTCCATGCCCACCCGCCAGCTTAGACAGACGGCTGCGGGTGCTGTCCGGCTGTGCCGAGGCCAGAGGAAAGTCACCTCTGTGTTTTCTTTCCATTCCTTTGGCACGTTCTTCTGAAGGAACCGAGGAGCTGTGGCTGGACTGCGTGGACCATGGTTGCCATGTGGAGGAAACACGGTTTGGAAGCTGCTGACTGTCCACACAGGGCAGCCTTTGTGGAGCCAGAGTGGGCTCTCCCTCGTCTGCCTCTGCTGCTCCTCCTCCAGGGTCCAAGTGCCCCACAGCCTTGGGCCTCGGCTTAGGGAAACGAGAGGCTCTGCCTGGCCGAGGACCCTTGCTCTTGGCCAGAAGGAAGGTTCTCTTGCTCAGGAGAACAGGCCAGAGGACCAGAGCCTCCACGGCAGATGGCGGCTCGCCCCCTCCATCCTGCAGGACGGCAGAGCCGAAGACAGCCTTTTGGGGGCCACCCCTCCCAGACGCCAGCCGTCACCTAAGAGGCACCCCGGTGTCACTTCAGGCTCAGGTGGTCTCTCATTGGCATGCTGCTGGTCCTTTAACTCTTCCCTTTCCTCTACTCCCCAGCCATCCAGGGTTGAGCACCGCCATTGCAGGATGACGGGAAGGCCCCGGGACTGGACCTCGTAGGCCCCTCGCCCTACCTGCTGACCCAGAGCACCTGCGGCTACAGTGGGCGTGTCCCCGTGAGGCGGACCACTTCTAGCAGGGAGGCTGGCAGAGGGGCCGCACCTTGCTCTTCAGGTTAGTAAGTACTGGCACAGGGACCCTGGGCCTGGCTCCGGGGCCCAGCTCCCTCCTCGCCAGGCGCGCGGCACCCACCCCGGCTCTCCCCCAAGACTGATCCTAACCGCCTCTCGTACTGTCCCAGCCTCGGGGGCTGACGCTGAGCAGTCGACCTCCAGGGGTCAGCCAGGCCTGTGCCAAGGCCCTGAGAACGTCGAATAGGCACCTCTGCTCGGGGCGCAGGCAGACGCACTGAGGAGGGGGGATCCAGCTGGATCCCCCTCAGGGACAAGACGGGAGGAAAATTATTCTGAACAGAAACACAGATGGGGCTGGGGTTGGGGCTTAGTGGTAGAGTGCTCGCCTAGCACATGTGAGGCCCTGGGTTCGAGCCTTAGCGCCACATAAAAAAAAATGAAATAAAGATACTGTGTCCACTGACGACAAAAAAATAAATGTTAAAAAAAAAAGAAAAAAAGAAACACAGATGGGAACCCAGGTTGAGGGACAGGGACAGAGAAGTGGGGCAGGCCAGGCTGTGCACCAGAGGGGACTGGAGAGGAAGGGCCAGGCAGTCTGGGGCAGCAGCAGGGCAAGCATGGTGCCTCCTGCTGAGTAATGGGGTCCACTCGGAGGGTCCCAAGGAGGGACTGAGCTGCCACTGACAGGCCTCTATGGAGGACGGATGGGTAGAAGCAGACCAGGAGGCAGGCCCTGGCAAGGTCCAGCTGAGAGGAGGCAGGTCCTGGAAAGGTTCAGCGGAGAAGTGACAGTGAGTGGACCAGGCCTGTCCCAGGGTGGGGTGGGAGGAGGGCTCAGGGGTGGGAGGAAGGGACAGAGGGCATGGGTCCTGATGTCTGGCTGGGTAGCGGGTCCCTGGGGACTTCTGGGCTGGAGAGCCTGGCGGTCAGGGAGCGCCACAGAGGCCGTGATGACGAGTCCTCGCAGCAGTCCTCATAGCAGCGCTCGGTCTCCTCGGTACCTGCTCACACCTCAAGTGCCCACTCAGGACACGGGAAGTCCCGGGGACAGCCGTCCCTGAGGCTGCACCGCAGAAGGCCGGGGTGGGGGAGGGTTGGCTCCAGAAGGACACTCCTGAGCAGACACTGCACCGAGGGGCATTTCAGTCTGTTCCAGGGAGCCTGGAACCTGCCAGCAATCAAGCCCCGTGGCTCAGGGCGATGAGGCTGCGATGGATCCAGGCTTCCAGCACAGGCCTCGAAGCAGGGGACCACCCCGGATTGTGTGGGTGGCCCTCGTGATCACAGGGGCCTCAGAGTGTAGGAGATGGCAGGAGAGTCAGGGTCAGAGGGAGGGAGGTCAGAGAGACTGGCCACTGCTGCTGGCTTGGAGCCTGGAGGAAGAGGCCAGAAAGCCACCAATGCAGTGCTCCTCGAAGTCCAAGGCCACAGGGCTCCTCCCAGAGCCTCCAGAGGAGCACGCCCTGGGACGACTTGGTGCAGAGAAATGTCCTGAACCGTCCGATGCTAAGTTGCAGCGTGCAAGCCCTAAGGGGCGGTCACTTGTTACAGCAGCCACGGGCACTGAGACCTCAGGCCGCTCTGAGCTCCGGGAACAGTGCAGCGGGGAAGAAGAGGCCGTCCCTGCTCCTCTCTGGCACCCACCCTCCTGATAGAGGCTGGAGAGATGGTGCTGGGCACCACTGCCCACCTCCAGGGAGGTCACGAGGGGGAGAGGAGGCGGAGCAGACCCAGTGGAGGCTGCTGTGGTCTGGAGCCACGGGTGAAAGGCTCAGTGGGAGCTCCCGACCTGGCCAGAGGCGCCACGCGGCTTCCAGGAGGAAGGGGCCTCAGAGTGCAGGAGATGGCAGGAGAGTCAGGGTCAGAGGGAGGGAGGTCAGAGAGACTGGCCACGCTGGCTGGGAAGCTGTCCGGAGCCGGCCCCAGGCCAGCGAGCCACGGGGTGGAGGGGGGGAAGCTCCGAAGCCTGGAGCAGGGCTCCCAGGCCTGAGAGGCAAGATGAGGCTGGGGAGGAAAACAGTCTGAGTGCGGAGGCCTCCCAAATCATTGGAGGGTTTTAAGCAAAAGAGCACCGCCGTGGGGGTTATCTGCAGCACTCTCTGGCTGCAGTGTGGGGACTGGGCAGGCTGGGGACAGGGCTGGCAGGCATGAGGCAGGGAGGCCCATTTGGAGGCCACAGTCCTTGTTACAGAAGAGGAAGATCAAGCAGAAGGTAAAAAGTGGCAAGCACACTGGCTCCAGAGGGCAGGCCCTCTGAGCTGAGCTTCCGCTGGCCTGGTCCAGGGAGCTGGGAGCTGCATTGGGAAGGAGTGGGCAGAGGCCAGGAAGTGAAGAGCGGCCAGTCGCTTCTGGGGTGAGGGCAAGGAGGCAGCCTCTGGCAAGGGCTTGAGGTCCAGGAGGCCCCGCTCTAGATGTGCAGCTCCCTGTTGCTGTGGGGGCTCAGACCCTTTCGCTGTGGGCCTTTCTAAGGGGAGGAGCAAGAATCAAGAGCGAGCCTGTGGCCCACCTTCGGAGGGCCGGGAAGAGCTGCAGACCTGCAGTTGAGCGAGTCAGCCATTCAGAGGGTGTTAGAGTGCCGCCACCAGCCAGGCCGGGCCGGTCTAGGGACCTGAGAGCAGGGCAGGTGCCCGGTCTGATGGGCCTAGAGGGGAATGGAGAACAAGGAGTCAGCAGAGGCGGAAGGCTGCGCCCAGCGGTGGCCCTGAGCACACGGCTGTGCCTGGGAATGACTCAACATCTTAGGATGGCTTTGGGTGGAGACTGGTGCTGACACTCTGTGGACCTCAGGGGTCTGAGAAACTGAAGAGGATGGTAGCCTAGCCTGGCATGGGGTCAGAGGAGCTAGAGGTCATTAATAGGACTCAAAGGGTCAGTGCCATGGAGACATTAACAGGACTTGCTAGAGGTTGGGTCTGCAGAATCCCTTAAGGCCTGTGTGGTCCCCTGCTTCGGTCCCCAACCTGGCACCCTTGGGAGACGGCAGACTTTAAGAGGGGGGCCTAGGGGAGGTACTTAGGTCACAGGGAGGTGTGCCCTTGAAGGGACTGTGGGGCCCAGAGTTGTCCTCCTCTTTTGTCCTGGGCCACAAGGTGAGCCAGCTGGCCCTGGACTTCCTCCACAGACCCAGAAGCAATGGCACCAATCGTGAACCGTAACCCCCAAACCGCGAGCTCAAATACACCCTTCTCACTGTCAGTTGATTATCTCAAGTGTTCGCCCGGTAATGGAGGCTGACGAGCACAGGCCGCGAGGGCCATTTAGGAGGAAAGACTGACCAGAGTGGGTGACTGAAGGGGTAGGAATAGGCAGAGTCAAGATCCACCTGCGTTTCCAGCTCGGGCTTCTGCAGGATGCGGAGAAAAGGAGCCCAGGCAGGAGCAGGGCTGGAAGGAGAGAGGAGAGAGGTGGCAAGTCACAGGAGGTGAGCTCACAGCAGTCGGTGGACGCAGCAGAGGGCGAGCTCAGAGCAGGCAGTGGGCGCAGCAGAGGGCCAGGCAGACCCAAAAGCACCTGCTGGGGATCCTTGGAGTCAGAGGAGCCCATGGTTGAACCTTGGCCATGCTACCAGGTGGGAGAGCCTGAAGACTTGCGGGTGTGAAGGCCGCAGAGGAGGTGGGCGGGTGGCTGAGGAGAGTCCGCAGGCTCCAGGCCTCCTGGGCCACGTCTCTGAAATTCCTCCTCTCGCCAGAGAGCACAGAGGTGGAAGCAGGACAGCTTCAGCCTGGTGGCCAGTGGTTCTTGGACTGTGGGGTTCTTGTGGCTGAGGGCAAAGGGGAAGAGTGGGGAGGGGTGCCACAGGACAGAGGTACATGTGATCGGGACGGGTCCCCTCAACTGCACCTGCAGTGAACGTGCAATTCCTCTGTCTCCACAGTGTGTCCAGAAACCCCTACCTGTGCACTCTCACGCTGGTCAGTTCAGTAGCACACCTGGTGAGCCAGGGCCACCTGCTCCAACACCCTTGGCTGGGGGTCGCTCCTCTGCCTGAGCAGGGGCCAGGGGACAGTGAGCCCTTCAGGCCACAGGAGACCTGCCTTCTGAGATGACAGCAAGCGTCCAGGCCAGGCCTGCCTCCCAGTCCGCCGCGGCCTCTCCTGGTTCAGCCCTCCCTCCCAGCTGCCTACAGAGCAGCTCTGGAGCTGGACTCAGTGGGGAGGCCCTCAGGACAGGGGGCCCTCGGGTGCCTGCCCTGGAGAGGCTGGCATGATGCCCTGCAGGGGACGAGGGCAGCCCAGGGTGGCATCTTGGCCATGTTACAGGTGGAAGAGGCTGAACACTGGCAGGGCGTGAAGGCCACAGAGCAGGTGGACAGGGGCGGGCGAGGAGACGTTAGTGTCATCATGTGACCTGAGGGTGGAGGTCACATGATTCCAGGAGCTACAGTGTCCTGAGCACCCGCCATGTGCCTGCCCCAGGTGGGTGGTCTCACCTGATTCACACAACTGCACCCAAGGGAGAGTCACCGAGGCACCCCACTCAACTGAGGAAGCTGAGGCCAGAGAAGGTGGGTGTCTCTCCAAAGCCTACAGAATGAGTGGTGGCAGCAGAGTTCGCTCAGGCCTCGGGGTCTGTGCCATGAATGAGGACTTTCAGGAGCAGCGTCAGGAGGAGCGGGGCAAGGGCCACGGGGCATCTGGCTCTGCGGCTGCATATGTGCTGACCCGGAGGGGACAGGTCAGGCAGGGAAAGATGCCCAGGGCACAGCTGAGGCCTGCTTCATGTCGCTGAGGCAATGTGAGCAGGAAGTGAGTAAAAAAAAGAAGGTTTTCCACTTGATCAGTATGTGCTGCACATGGCCTAGAATATGGCCATGTGATCAAACTGACCGTCCCTTGAAAATTCCAGAAGCCCTAACCTCATAGGTCAAGGCTTTTCCATATTATTTTTTCCAGGGATGGGGACTGAACTCAGGGCCTTGTACATTCCGTGCAAGCAGTCTACCACTGAGCTACACCCCCGGCTCTTGCTAAGTTGCCCAGGCTGGTCTTGAACTTGCCATCCTCCTGCCTTGGCTTCCCCAGTAGCTAGGGTTATAGGCGCGCACGCCCACACCGGGCTTTCCCAATGTTTTGAAGTCAGAGAGTCATGAGATTATTGGCAGATGTGAAGAAACTTCTTCATAGGCACCGTTTACTTTCGTGATTGTACTTGGAATTGCACATGGAAGCTTCTAATTTGGAAGCAGAAGAAAATAACTGGGTTTAAATAACATCAGAAGAATGAAATCCCGAGTTTTTAGAAGTTATCAAGTTCACAGACCTGTTTAGCTGCATTCACAGACACTGTACAGCACCACAGAAGGAGCCCCAGAGAACACGGCCCGGGGAAGGCCCACCTGAGCAGAGCTGCCGGTCCTTCCAGCAAACCCTGAGGGGCCCGTGCCCCTGGGCACCGCCCCACTCAGCAGAACAGCTGCCTCTCTTGGTGTCTCAGCACTCCTCTGACTCAGCCACTCCTTCCTGGACCCGGCGCCTGCACCAGGCCCTTTCCTACCAATCACAGTCCCCCCAGGAAGGTCTGCTTCCAACCACCGCCACTTTAACTCCAGTTTATTATTTATTAGAGCAACAAATGCCATGGAGGGAAAGGACTAGATCACAGGAGAAGGGAGCCTGGTCCCAAGATGTGACATTTACACTGAGACAAGTAGGTGTGACCCCAGCCAAGTGAGCGTGTGTACGTGTGTGTGTGTGTGTGTTAGGGGATCGAGGTGGCTGAGAGTACCCTAAGTGGAGTTTGCACAAAAGCCTTGGCCAGCTGAGACCAGGGGTGTTGGGGAACTGAAGACGGAGGCCCTGTGCTGCTGGAACTCAGAGAGCACTTACCATGCCCCCAGTCTGCAAGGTCTCTTCCTACAGAAGCCCTGAGCACTGACTCCGTGTTAGCCACATCCCCATCCCCAGTCCGCTGCCTGGCCCACGGCAAGGCATTGCTCCGGAAGTGATAAATGTGTAGCCAGTTTGAAAAATATTCTGGCAGCTTCTCATGAAGCTAAACCTACATCCTCCAAAGGACTTCACAATTGCACTGTAGGTGTTTACCCAAAGAAGGGAAAGCGCATGTGCACAGGAAGACCCGTGTGCAAATCTTCAGGAAAGCATCGTGACTCCTAGCCCAGGTCTAGGAACACCTCTCAGAGTGGACAGGCCGACTGTGTCATGTCACCATGCAAGCCCGCGCAGAGTGAGAGGGCAGAGGCTGGCCCACCCACACAAGTGAACCCCGAAAGTTTTATGGCAAGTGGAAGGAGTCACCACCAAGACTACCTGCATGATTTCATTTACTTCCTGCCCTTAAAAAGTGACCAGAGCGGGTCACTGATTGCCAGGGCTGGGTTGGGTCCAGGTGGGGAATCAACCGCAGGGGCAGGAGGAAGTTGGCATGAGGGAAAGGCTCAGCACCTGGAATGTGGCCTGGTGCAGGAGTGGTGGGCGTGACTGCACCGAGTCAGCACTCCCTGAGCTGGGCACGAAAGCAGGTTAATCGTATTGAGCGTCAACCTTATCCTGTAAAGGTGGCTGAACAATTTGCTGAAGCGCTGATACAGTTCAAATACAAAGGCTGACAGGCACTTCGTCTTGTGATGTGCTGGCCCCAGGAGCCCAGGGCCCGGGCAGGAGGGCACCCTTTGGCAGCTGCCACGAGCAGGCCTCATCTGCCGTTCCTGTCCAGTCCCTGGCTCCTGCAGCAACACAGAGAGAGAGAGAGAGAGAACAGAACGGGGGCTTGACAAGCCCAGTTGTGCATCCCACTCTCCCATCTCTGGGCTGTGGGATCTTGGGCAACTGACCTAACTGCTTAGAGTCTCTGAGATGCGGGTCACACCACCCTCTTGGGTCGCAGATGCCAAGAGATGGTGTTTGACTGCTTACTCAAATCCTGCGTGATCTCAGGCAACCCACCCCAGCTCACAGAGCCCCCGAGGCGCCGGCCTTGTGAAGCAGGTCTGGAGCAGCACTTCTCCAGCAGGACTGTTAGGGAGCCTAGAGCAGCCTGGTCCAGCACAGGGCCCTGCGCCCAGCTACCTTCCCTGGCTTCAGCCATGGGTGTGGAGGTCTAAGATGCCCACTGGCACACAGCAGGGTTACTCTTCATGGGGATGCTAGGCGGGTGCAAGTCTGGCCCTAAAGAATTTCGGGGGGGGGGGGACGTGTGTGGCAGCTGGAGACGTGGCTCAGCAGACGGGCTTGCCTAGCATGTGTGAGGTCCTGGTTTAATCCTTAGCACCACATAAAAATAGATAAGTAAATAAAATAAAGGTATTGTATCCATCTACATTTTTTTTTTAAATTGAACAAAACAAAACAATTTCAGGAGATGGGAGAGGTCTGCCATGGCCAAGTGATTTTCACAAGGGACTTGCCCTGGAGGAATGCGCAGAGCAGCGGGTTGGCAGGCACTTGGCGTCCAGGAACTCACAACCTGGAGGCTGCGGCAAGCGCAGGACGGCGCGTCTGGGCCAGAGCCTAAGAATGGAGCCTCTCCTCTCTCTCCTACCCAGAACCACGGGCAGCCTGTGGGGCCTTCCACCACAAATAGCGAGCTGGGCTCAGTAACCGTTTTGGAAAGGAGCTCCCAGAAGGCAGGAGGGAGGCTCAAATTGTCTAGGGGCCTCCAGGGGCACCTGGAAAAGGTGGGTGGGACCAGCAGAGGGACATCAGAACCCTTGTAGGGTGCAAGGCCAGGAAGAGCTATGGTAACGGGAAGTGAATGGGGGAGCGCAGGGGGACCCGGAGAGGGCTAGGGGGGACTCTCCACCACCTCCCAGCCCTACGGGCCTTGCTGCTGCCCAGGAGGGCAAAGAGTAACCTTCACTTCCTGTTTAACATAAGTCATGCCAAGAGGGATGAAGATCTGCTTACTTTCCTGTTACGTTTTTGCAGTGCGCTACACCAGGGCACAGCTCTGCCGGGAGCTCCGGTTCTGCAGCAGGCGGGATCCACACAGGGGGTGGAGCCGTAATGAGAGTATGAGTCCTCCAGGGAGGGCTTTCCACTGACCCCCGGGGTGGGCGATCCTGGTCCCGGTTACCAGGCTCCGAGCAGAGGTTAGTGTACAAGGTGCCACAGACCAATCTGCACGTTGCATTCCTGGGGGAAACCCAAGAAGGTCCTCCGAGGAGTGAGCGCTGAAATAACCCAGCAGCAGGGCTCACAGACCCATGGCACAGAGAACCTGTCCTACACCCCCTCTGCTCCTCAGGCAGGTATTTGAGCAGATGCCCACATTGTTTTTAACCCATAGTGGAGCCGGGCACAGCCCAGCAGTACCTTTCCCATTGCCTCAGCACACCCTCCTGAGTGGACTCCAGAGCCTGGGACGGTGGCTGCTGCGGCCTACCTAGGCCAGGAGGCTCCTCTCTTAGTGGCTTCTAGTTGGCCTCATACAGAAAGGGTCTGAAATTGCAAAAGGGCCTTCTGGATCCCCCCAGAAAGCAGAAGGCAGAAGTGGTGCCCACGTCCACCCAAGGTTAGCACACTGCTAGCCATGAGGCCAGATTGGCCCGCACTGCCTGTCTGCAGCCACCCTGACTCTGGGGCACAGGCTGGTGTGTGTGTGTGTGTGTGTGTGTGTGTGTGCGCGCGCGCGCGCGCGTGCTAGCGTGTGCTAGCGTGTGCATGCTAGCGCGTGCCGAAGCATGTCCTGGATCTGCCTCCCTAGCAGGGACTTGGTAAGGTACTAGTCTCCTTTGGACTTATTTTCCTCCTTTGTAACATGAGGGTGTCCACCACAGAAGATCATTATGACTATGAGTGAGATAATGTGCACAGAAATGCCTTAAAACAATATTGCACCCCCCCCATCTGTCGTTCTCTTTCACACTGATTTTACTTAGTATGGCTGGGCACTGGCTGGGCTGGGGTTAGGACCTGCTAATAACCCTGACTTAAGCAGGCCTTCTACCGGTTCATAGTTGTGCAAGTGACATTTAAGATTTGAGATCTCTAGGAATCTTGAGTGAGCTTCTCGAAATTAAGCCAAGGCCCCTGCTCGAGGAAGCTGACAGAAGCAAAGGGGGACCCAATACCAGCACATGAGGATGAATCTGTGAGGGGGTCCTGGCCAAGCAGCTGCAGGAGCCCCAGTGTGCTGTCAGAGCCCGGGGGGGGGGGAGTGGGGGGAGGGGGGAGAGACAGGACGGGCTCTGGGGCAGAGTCTCATTTGTGGCTCCCTCTACTCCTTAGGTGACCATGGGCAGGCAACCTCACCTGTGCAGTGGGGACATGCCGCTTAGCCCCACAGACCATATGAGAATCCAACGGGAGGGCCCAGGTGGCTGTTGAGTGTCACACACGCTCAGCAAACCCTGCTGCTCAACACAAAGCCCGGGAACTTGGAATCCACCCTTCAGGGCACGTGTGGCGGGAATCTTGAGGGAAGACACTGGTCCTGAGTTCTCACCACGCCAAACCAAGATTGCAAAGGGGAGTCCCAGCCAGCCCCACTGCGATGCAGCCTCCTGCTGGAGAGGGGGCTGGGGATCCAGGGGAGAGTGGGCCACCCGGTGAGGCCCCAGAGCAGGGCCAGGAGAGGGCAACACATGGAAGAGAGCAGGGACAATGGAAGGAAAACTTCCATTTAAGGAGCAAATGGGGGTGGGTGGCAGGGAGCGGAGAGACGCAGGAGGCTGGCAGCAGGGGACAGGCATTCCGGACTGTGTCAGTGCAGGAGCTGCCCAGAGGATGGGCCAGGGTCAGGGGACCTGAGGGGCTGCTGACCTCCCACACCGGGCTCCAGAGTTTGTGACATTTTGAAGACAGACTGAGGTTCTTAGGGAACGCGGCACGTGACAACAGAGTGTAGAAGGAGAGTGTTAAGTGAAACACTTCCCAGTCCAAGGGAGACCAGTGGAAGGAAGGGACCAGAGGGAGGGAGCAAGGATGCGAAGCAAAGGTACGGACACAAATGGACCAGATCAGGTTGTCCTGTTGTGTGCACGGCCAGCGGCCAGCACGCAGCAGCAGATCCACCATCACGTGCCATTAGAATGCACCAATAGGCATTTTTTAAAAAATAAAAATTGCAATGTTTCCCTTTTTAACCAAGATAGAATTCTAGAAGTTATTTAGCGTCCCCCGCCCCAATGTCTATCTATTAAAAAATGTAAAACTTTTTTTGGTGAAAATGGAGCACTTTTTTTCACAGTGAAAATGAAATGAAGAGGAAATAGCAGCTCTGGAAGTGCTTGTAGCAGATGGAGCAGAGGTCGCAGCTGTCAAGTACAGCATGACACGGACAATACACCACAGAGGACATGCACCATCCAGAGAAGAGCCAACATGAAAAGTTGTCAGGGAAACGCAAGTTCACATAATTTCTCTTTGTACTTATCAGAAGGGAGGAGGGGGGCAGGGGAATGAGGGAGGGGACCAAGGGAAGCAGGGGGGGGGGAGGGGGCCAGAGGAAGGAGGGTGTCTGGGCGGAGACCTGGGAGCCAGGAAGCACCCCAGATCCTGCTGGAGGAGAGGTGAGTGGTGCAGCCTTCTGGGAAAGTGACGGGCAGCATCTGTGAAATGAGATGACACAAACCCTTGGGCCCAGCTCCCGCCCTGCCCCTTAGGCTTCTAAGTTCAAGAGCAGGAGGCCGTGGGCAGCTGTTTACAGCAGCAGGGCCCAGGAGAGAGTGAAGAGCCGGTAAAGGGAAATGGCTTGCCCCATATCCGCCCAGTGGGCCATTTTAACTCTGAAGAAGACTGAATGACACGCTCCGATTTCACCAAGTTGTGGTGAGAATAGTAGGCTGCCAAGAGGGGCATGGAGATCTACCAAGAAACAGCCCCTGAGAACGCGGGTGTGCACCTGGGTGCCTAAGTGTGTAGCATAGGTGGGACGCAGCTGGAGGGGAGAGTGACCAATCACGCTGTGTGCCTGTGAACATGGGAGGGAATCCCACTCTTACGTATAACTGTAATGCATGCGTAAAAAATAAAAGTCAGCCTACAACTGAGTTACACCTCGGGTACTTAAAAGTTTGTGTGTGTGTGTGAGTAAGCTGGAGCTGAGCGGCCTATTTTTGTTTCATTTTTGACCAGTTTCTGAGTTCTTGGATCTACCCTATGCACACGTTCATGAAACACACTACAGAAAGCCTTTAAGATTTTGCTCCACTTACATCAGAAATCAATCCACACCAGTCCAGAGGGATTCCTCCCACCACCACATGGTGACCTGCTGTTGGGGTGGACCACAGTGCACACCTCTCCTCTCTGACATGCGGACACTGAGCCCATTTTGCAGTACTTCACAGTTACACTTGCACTGCCATGACTAATCATGTGCACCGATATGTCCAGACTGACGGACATGCACCTGTATGTTCAGACTGACAGAAGTGCAGCTCTCGGGCAAGTTCTCTCAGGCGGGCTTGTGAGGTCCACCAGCAAAGGTGTGTGCCCACTTGGTGGGTGTGACTGATGCCCTGCCATGGAGGTGGTGCCATTCTGCACGTCCCCAGCCACGTGTGAGCCAGCCGGTGGCCCCACAGCCTGGCGGAGAGTGTGCTGAACGGTATCTAACTTCTTTCCAGTCGGGAAGGTCTGAAGAAACGGCACCTCAGGGTGGGTCTGGTTTTGTCTTGTTGTAAGTGAAACCTTTTCAAATGATTGGAGATGATTTTATATCTTTTTGTGAGTCAGCTACTTATCTTTTGCTCTCTTTTCTCTCTCAGGTTTATGGGCTTTTTACTCTTTCCAATTTTAAGAGTTTGTTATACCTTCTATATAGAGACCTTGGCTCTTTATCAATATCTTCTCCTGGGTTCTCAGTTGTGGTGTGATTTTATTTTTTGCGGGTGCATTAATCACATAGAATAAGGGGGTACCTTCACGTACTCACACAGGCACAGAACGTGATTCGGTCACTCTCACACTCCAGGACCTCCCTTTCCCTCCCTCCTCTCTCCTCTGTCTCCTTCCTCTGCTCTACGAGATAGAGCTGATTTATAAGGCAAGTTGCTAAGATACCTGACAATATGAAAAATATCAAGTAAAGAAAAGCTGAAATGAGATTTCAAGCTCTGCTCTCCAACTGCTTTGGGAAAGCCTGGCTGGAGCCGGGGCAAACACTTGGAAAACCCCAGCAGTGAGTTGTCAACCTTCTCAAAATGTCAAGACCTCAAGACCAAGTCCCCGGGGCCTGGGGAGAAGGCAGGCATGCCCATAAGGGAGGTGGAGAGTCACTAATAATTCTACAAAGATTTTTAAAAATATTTTTTAGTTGTACTTGGACACAGTAACTTTATTTTATTTATTTATTTTTTGATGTGGTGCCGAGGATCGAACCCATTACCTCACACATGGAGGCAAGTGCTCTACCTCTGAGCCACAGCCCGGGCCCTACAAAAGCTAAATTTAAATCTACGCAGCCTGAAGCTCTGTGAGGAAGTTTGAGGCCTCATGAAAGTCCAGGGCAGCTGGCCCCACTTGCAGTGGCAAATTCCAAATCACAGTCCCTTCTCCAAGCCCCACTGCTCTCTGCTCCAGAAAATGACCAACCCGAAGCCCAAAGAGTCTCGTGCACCTCACCATAGACTGAGGAGCCGGCACACAGGCGTTTCCACCGGGCCCCGTGCCCCTGGTTTTCTTGGACAGGTCTGCATGGACTCATAACTGGACAGTTCCCAGCCTGTGTCCCAGGAGTCACGGTTCCACTCCACGTGTCAGTGGTGTCAGTTCTGAACAGAAGCTGCCATTCTGGGAACGCAGCTCGACTCCTGGGAGCCGCGAGCCCTCCAAGTGGATGGGGCAGGGTCGGCTCAGGTGGGGTGCCTGTGCAGCTGTCTTCTCCCCCTCTTGGCCATCATGGGGGATGCATTGCCAACTCCAGTCCTCAGAGGCCAAGCGGACGAGGTGAGAGAGTGGGTGGGTGCTGACCTGAGTCCACCTACGGGAGGAGGGTGCTGCTGCCCCCCAGCCCCAGCCCACCGCCTGCATGTGCACAGTGGGTCATTTTTCCAAAGATGGTTCAAGGTCCAGCATCATCAGATGCTCTGATGTTTCCACAGAAGATTTTAAGTTTGATCTGTTTGTTTTTTAAAAATTAGCTCCATGTTTTAAAAACAAGAGAATCTGAGTGGGATGGGTGGTGTTGCCTGCCGTGTTCCATCCCCAGGGCCCCTGTCTGCTGCTCCTGGTTTCCGGGAAGAATGCTTTGATCCTACCCTACCATTCTCTGGACAACTCCAGGTGGACAATTCTGGTTCACTATATGAATTTATTTCTAATTATTTTATGCACATCATTATATCATTGTTCTCAGTATCAAATAACAGCAAAGGTACTACCACATCTCACTGAAGTCTAAGGAGTATCAGATCTTAACACAGGACTCAGGCGGGGTGAGAAGACCTGGGTGAGCGTCCTCTACCCTTGGCCAGCCTCGAGACCCCTGAATGGTAGTTCCCGAATCAGCAGAATGAGTCAGAATGACCAGCTCACGGAATGCCCACGAGGCTTTCATGACAAGCTGTGCAATAAGAGTGCTCCATAAATATTTGCTCCACTCCTTCTAGAAGACAGACACGAGGCTCCATAAATCCACACAGACTGTAAACAAATAAATTGGGAGGGATTACTGCTGTTTTACTAATAGTCTCTTCACTTTACGAAAGGATTTCCCATAATGGGCTTCTCTGGGTGCATGGAGAACACACTGTTCTCCCTAGTTTTTGCTTACGTAAAACTTTTTTTTTTTTTTTTTTAAATGAACAAGCATTCCATCTTCTCAATGCCTGTCTCCCAGCCGGTCCTTCGGGGCTGCCCCCACTGGGTGGAGAAGGGATTGCTGTCCGCTGGATCAGAAGCAAAGATGATGCTTCTGATGAGCCATGAGGCCACAATCCCTGGGGAGTCAGCAACCACAGGGCACTGCTGCACATGAGAGCTCCTCCTTCCAAATCGCCCCCGGGGCCTCCTGTCACTCTGTTAGGGGAACCAGCCCTGTCTCCTCCACGGGGGACAGGCTGTGGAGGAGCAGCACATTCCTGCCCAGCCAGGGGATCTGAGACGGCACCCACAGGCACAGCTGGGGTTTTGGAAATCTCAGGGCACAGCGGTTATGTCATGGGCTCTGTCCTGCCCGACAGCAGCACATAGGAAGCACCTGTAGACAGCAGGGAACCAGAGGAATTAAAAATATCTGCCTGGTCCCTAAAAAAAATAAATGAGAGAGGAAAAATGGTCTCTTTTCTTTTCACAGGGAAAACAAACAAAGCGATATCTGGTTGGAGCCATTTCCTCTTTGCCAAACACGCCCCTCCTGGAGCCGCCCCTCCCCGGGCGGACGTGGGCCTGAGAGTGGCGGTCAGCGAGGGTCCTGGAGCAGGGGCTAAGTCTCAGGCTCCGGGTTTCGTTAGGCGGGGAGCAGGAGGAAAGCTGAGCTCATTTCCCTGGGGAGAGGTGCGTCCTCCATCCCGCTCTGGAAACAAGGGGCCTTGTGTTTGTCCCCACACTCTCCTCAACCCCAGGAAGTCTGTCCCTGGGAGCCGTGAGGAACAGCGATGACAGGCCCATCCGGAGAGGTCGAGGGTGCTGGGTCTGCAGGACGTGGCCAAGCTCACGAGCAGATTTGGGGACAGCAACTGGGAAACATCAGATCCTGTCTCCCTGGCTCCGCACACCTACTTGGTCACCAAGCCTGTCCTTCTGTCCTTTATTTATATTTCTGCTCTGTCTCCTCATCCTCACTGTGGCCACTGACCCTCAGGATGCCATTATCTCTCCTGCAACTGTGGGGGGTTTCTTGGTCTCCACTCTTCTTCCGCTTTTCCATTCTCCCCTCTGCTGTCCATTGGTCTTTCTCAGCTGTAAGTCTGCCGTGTCTTCACCTGGTCACCTTCCTGAAAACCCGGAATCTGACATGCTCCAAAACTGAAAGCTTTCCCAACAGCGACCAGACCTGACACCATGAGGGGAGAGTCCACACCTGACCTCACGGGATGGGCACGGCTGAAACAAAGGAACTCTAACAATGATCACATGGAATTCTCTTTGGCCCATATGAATAAGGTGCTTGCGAAACAAATGAATTTCACGTTTGTACTTGGGTCTCATCCCTGAAATCTCTCAAGATAGGCACACGCAAACATTCCAGAATCTGGAAAAATTAAAAATCAAAAACACCCCGGGCCCAAGTCTTTGGAATAAGGCACCCTTTTAGACCATGAGCCCAGTCCCCTCTCCTTCCCACGAGGTCACACCTCCTCACGGCAGCAGCACTTGCTGAGCAGACTGCGGGCCACACC
Source organism: Ictidomys tridecemlineatus (assembly GCF_052094955.1). NCBI lineage: Eukaryota > Metazoa > Chordata > Mammalia > Rodentia > Sciuridae > Ictidomys > Ictidomys tridecemlineatus. Next base: position 3,155,192 of record NC_135486.1, on the reverse strand, counting down.
GGGCATCTGATGGAGACCAGCTCTTCCGATGCTTTGGCTGTCGGGCTTTGGACAGTGGGAGTGGGGATCGGGAGGCTGATGAGTGGCCAAGGCCTCTGAGCTGCAGAGGGGCTGGGGTTCAGCCCTGGCAATCTGACAGCAGGCCCCGGCTCTTCCCATCCTGAGCCTCTTGTGCCTTTCTGAACACCATGTACTTCCCACCTCCAACGCTGTGGTCCTCATTGCCACCACCTACTCGGATCTTCCTCCTCCAAGACCCAGCTCCCTGCCCACTCTGGGAAGCCTTCAGGGACCTACCCCTGGATAGTATCGTCACGACCACCTGCTTTGCTAACCTTGACCCATCGGTCCCTCTCACCAGCCTGACCTCCGGGTGGAGGAGGTACTGTGGACTTTTAGCACCCACACGTGACAGGTGTGCAATGACTATCTGCTGACCTCAAGCCCCAGCCTTTGGAGAAGGCAGGTCTGCATGGTAGACTGTCTCTGCTGCTGGGCCTCACGTCTCTGTGAGTAGCCCAGGACCAGCCACGAGCTCGGCTGCTGTAGAACCTCTCCCCATGGACCCCAGCGTCCACCCAGCTGAGCCTGAAGACAAGTTGGCAGAGGGAAAGCTGCCGGGGGATGCAGAGAAACCCCCATCCAGAGTGTGAAACCTACGCAGTCAGCCCCAGAAAGCCCCAGAAGGCCAGGAGGAGAGCCTCTCAGTCTCCATCTGGGAAGAAAGGTGTGACCCTGACCATCACTGGGCAGTGCAAGGCACCACTGCACGGCCGCTGGCAAAGGTGTGTGTCCATGGTAAACCAAGGTGCCCCCACCACGGGAAGAGTGGCCCCTTCAAAACAGCTGCAGCGAGCGCCCTGACCGTTCTGCCTCTTCTGAGACAATAACCTGGGGCCGTGCCACGAGAGTTTGAAAATGCCTTGTTCTTTCTTAGAAAACACAGTCAGGAAGTGGGGAATGCAGTTTATATGACCTCGAGGAGTCAGAGGCCACCTGGATACTGTTTTAGAGAAGAGCTGCAGAGAACCTACGCACAAGAGTAACAAAACAGCACGCGCCCGCTAAAGTGACAGGTGACAGACCTCGACTTTCTAAAGCTACGAGGTCCACAGAGGTCCACATGGAACTGCGACATCGGCTGGAAACCCTGCAGAGCTCGGGCCCAGCCATCGGTACCCACACGATCCGTCCCCACCCGCGTGTGCGCCCTGACAAGACTGGGTGCGCTAGCCTTGAAGTTGCTCCGCTTCCCGGAGTTAGACAGTAACCACTGGCAATCCTGTGTCCCTGCGGGGCTGCCACCCAGCCTGGCCCTGGGAAGGAGTGCCTGGTGCCAGTCTGGCTGCTTCGTGTCTCTTCACTGGCCCAGGCTGAAAATACCCTGGAGCGTCTGGGCACCGTGCAGTTCAGTTTTAAAGGGGCCCAGCCCCTTTTAAGCCCAACCCCCTCCGGGTCCTGATGATAAGGGAGGCAGCTCCTCTGCGAGGAATGGAGGGTGAGGAGAGACGAGAGCCAGGGCCTCCTCACCCAGCTGGTAGCCAGGCCGCCCTCCTGTGAGAAAGGCAGCGGACCTGTCCCCTGTCCCGGCTGAGGAGAAACATCTGGGCCCAGCCCCAGACGAGGGGGGTGGGGGGACGCAGCCTGTTGGAGCCGTCCCTGGTCGCCTGGGATGACAGAGGGCTGATAAGGGTTGGTGCACGTTCCCAGCCAGGCTCTCCCCCAAGCCTGCCCACCCGTCTCCTCCACTGGGCTGGGCAGAGCCGCTCACCACAGGCCCCAGAGGAAGAAAGCCGCAGGACACAGGCAGAGGCTGGGGGCGTCCCAGGCAGTACGGCTGGGGGCCGCTCAGGTGGCCGCGGAGCACACTACACCCTGTGCTGGCTCACGGACCCTGGAGGAGGGGGTGGGCACTGCGCCTGGGCGGGCGCAGGAGGCTGTTCAGCAGCACTGTGCCTGGCCCTCTCCCCAGGCTGCGGCTGGACAGGCCCCGTGGGAGTGGTCACCTGGCTCCAAGGAGCCCTCGGCATGCCACTCGGCCCCCACAGCTGCCATGTCCTTTCTGTTCTCACCACAGCTGAAGGTGAGGCCTGAATTGTGTCCCCCAATCCCCACACTGAAGCCTGGTCACCAGCCCCTGAGAATGTGACTGTGTTTGGACAAAGGGTCTTTACAGAGGTAGTTAGGTCGGAGTGAGCTCTTCACGGGGGGCCTAATGCCACTTGACTGCCGTCCTCAGGAGGAGACACACACCATGTGAGAACAGAAGGAGAAGGTGGCCGTCCCCAAGCCCAGAAGCAAGGCCTTGGAAGGAGCCACCTGCAGTCCTTGACCTTGGCCTCCCAGCCTCCAGAGCTGTGGGGAAGCAGAGCTTTGCTGCTCCAGCCGACCTCTCTGTGTCGTGACAGCCGAGCAGACGACTGGGGCATGGTGGCCTTGTGGAAGGGGCCTCTGGGCACACTCCCTGGCTCACAGCATGCGTCAGGCGAGAGCGCCTCGGGTCCTCTCCCACCTGGTCAAGCTCTCCGGCCTGCACAAGCACAGCCACTGCAGGGCCGGGATCCTGGCCCGGCTCTGTCCTAACTGGTGCTTCTCTACGGAAAATGCAAAATCCTTCCCTAGACCGAGCGGAGTCCCTGTAGCTCCTGGACACTGGCCAGAGCTCATGCCAGGGATGGCAGTGGTCCTTCTGGGGTGGACAGCAGGTCTCTCCCTGCCCCAGGCTGGAGCCCAACCCAACACCGGGGACTCAGGAAGTTCCATGCACCACAGCTGATGGCATCACACACAGCCTCTGCCTAGGGTGAGTGCCCCACCCCATCTGGCCTCCCAGAGCTTCAAAGAGGAGCCACAGAGGAGGAAGAAGCAGAGGCCTAGGTGCAGGTGGACAACAGCAGCTTACCCTGTTACCTTACGTCAGCGCCTAGGCTCCAGGGCACCGCCTCTCCTAATGGGCCAAGTTATCTCCAGGTTTGTCCCCAGCATTTTCCAAGATGTGGTGGTAAAATCCCTGCTCATGTGGATCCTACACACATTTTCCAAGTTATCTCACTTAACTCTCCCTGTGAGCCAGATGGGGTGGAGTTATCAAGCTGGTGAGGCCCCTGCATCTTGCACCATTGATCCAAGATGCTTTAGCAGTGGAATTTGGCCTGGCCCCCTGAGTGGCTCCCTGGGTTCTCCTCCAGCACACTCACACCCACACTCACACCATGCACCTTCCCAGGTGCCTGGGAGACATGAGAAACCCAGTCCCTGGCCTGTCTGCTTTTTAAATGTCGTGGTGCACTGGGCATCCCTGTCCGAGCAGGCCCCTGGGAACCGTGCCTAATCTCCAGCTACATCTTGCCCCCGTGAAGAAGGGTCCTCCTCTCAAATTCCTGTCCCCCCTCCCTCCCTGGTCCCGGGCAGCCAGCTTCCTGGTCTTTAGTGTGGGTGACTGACCGGCCTCCAGAGGCCTCCATGACATCCCTCTCCAGTCCATCCTCAGAGCCACAGCCAGAGTGAGCTTCCTAAGATAGGTCTGGTCATATAACTCCCAGCACCCCTGCTCCAGGAGTAAAATGAGTGTGACACCAAGAGGTGGCTCTCGGTGTCACATTCTCATCAGTGGTACCCAGCACAGTGGGACAGTGTGCTGGCTGCATGGACGCAGCTTCAGGGTGGGTCCTCCAGGCTCCCTGGCAACTTGATCCTGAACGCTGCTCTGAGAAGGTCCCGGCTCCTTCCCCATCAGGCCCTGGAGAGGCTCTGAAGGTCCGGTCCCCTCTGGCATGGTCCCCCCACTAAACAGGGTCCTATTTTACACACACTTTCTCGGTCCTCCAGCACCCTTCTCTTCACCCTTCAGCTCCCTCTCCTCCCTGTCCTTGCAGACTGAGCTCAGGATCACCTCCTTGGGGGCCTCCCCGCCCGGGACTCCTCCTGCTCCAGGCAGGATGTGCAGATCGCCACATAGAACCGCGTCTGCCCAGTATTGACCGAACTGCTGCAACCACACCTGGCCTTTCTGACTCCCTGACTAGGCTGCAAGGCCCCTGTAGGCAGGAGCCAAGCTTCATTCCCCAAGGTATCCATGGTCCCAGCAGAGAACCCGACACAGTTGGTGCTCGTCGCAGATCTCAGCCAGCCAGTGAGCAGACACGCTCCCCAGACTGCAAGCCGTCACCTAGAAGCCAGCTTCAACACTCAGGTTCTGCTCCTTTCCTGACCCCACAGGAGGTTCCTGTGTCCCCAGTGTCACTGTCACTGCCTGCCCCACCCCTATCTGGTATGTAACTTCCCCCCAGCGGCCTGCGCTCCAGGGGGAAGTACCAGAGGATTGCTTCATTTCCCAGGGTGTCCACACCCCCTTCCTCCGCTGCCCGGGCTGGCAGCAATACCCTGGGAGGAAAGGGCCGTTGGCTGGACACGGCTCCTGGGCCCTCTCACCCCACATTCCCTTCCTGGAGCATCCTGCTGAGCCGGCAAGCTGTACGGGGAGCCTCCGCGGAAGGAAGGAAGGAGGCCAGGGCCAAAGTGGCAACATGCATGGAAAGCCATAAAAACATCCATGTCCTCGACCTAATAATCCACTCCCGGGAATTGCTTCCAAAGAAATCATTCAGAAGAAGAAAAGGACACAGGACTGTTTATAGCTGGGTTATTTATAACAGGAGAAAGTGGAAGCCAACGCCATGGCCCAAGATAGAAAAGCGACTAAATAAAGGATGGTGTAGAGTATCATAGACCTTCGAGAAGGCGTTTGAAATGACAATATGGCTACGCAGAACAAGGACGTCATCTTGGAAATAACAGTAAATAAGAAGAGTGCAGACTTGCGTCTATGCTGACTCCAGCTATGTAAGAATCCTGTGTGGCCAAATATAATAAAGACCCAAAGCTGAAAGTAGTTATACCTAGTGGAATTATCCATTTCTCCCTTCTTTTAATTGAGAGAGAGAAATAGTCATTGTGTTAGGATGATGAAGGTTTATGGTTTACCTGAAAATGTTCAAGATTAGCTTAATAATAAATGAATATCTTACTTTTTTATAGTACTGGGTAGAGGACCCAAGGTCTCATGCATGCCAGACTAGTGCTCTACCACTGAGCCACATTCCCAGCCCTTTTTATTTTTGAGAAGGATCTCACTGAGTTGCGCAGACAGGCCTTCAGGTGGCTGGGATCACAGGCATGCACCAAGGGTTTTTTCTTGGTCACACTTTGATCATCGGTTGAGAAACAAGAACCAGAACATTCCTCCTTCAGACTTTGTCAGTGGACGGCTGAAGCCTCATGATTCATCTGCTGCAGGACCACAGCCTGGGTGCCACGGAGGCTTAGAGGACACCTGGCTACCCCACTCCCATCCTCTCCAGCCTCAGGTCACAGCCCAGAGCCCACAGGCTCCCGTGTCCCTGAGGCCTCCTTTCCGGAGCTAGAGAGAGAATCTGGGAAAAGGACCTGAGTTGAGTCCGGGAGGCCGGGGCAGGAGGAGAGACTCAAATCCTGCATTTGGGGTGTGAAAATAAAGTCTGAGATTGAGTTATCTTTTTCCTCAAAAAAAAGTTGTTGGGCTGGGGTTAAATCTGATCCCCGGCTCCTAATAAGTGAATAAATAATCATCAATGAAAGTGTGGGTGGTCAGCTAAAAGCTCAGGCCTTCTCACGTAAACCTGAGCGCAGGCTTTCCTCCACTCTTCTGAGCCCTCCCTCCCAGGGGTGCGGCCCGCGGCCTCGCCGGCTCTCCCTCTGGACGCGCTCCAGCACGCGGGGCCAGACGCAGGGCCACCCTGGTGCTCCCGTGGTGCCCTGAGCCCTGCCATCCAGGGCCCCCCTTTGCAGCCTGCAGAGAGCGCACCGTCCACCCTCTTCCTGGCCTGCGCAGCCCTGCTCGTCAGCCCCCTGGCCGTGACCACCTGCTCTCCCATCCCTCCGCGCCACACGTGCGCCCGCGCCCACACTCGGGAGCCCCTGCGTTCTGGTAGCCGCTGTCCCCGCCTGACTTCTTCACCGTGGCCGCCTGTCGGGTGCGGCTCAGCACATGGAGGCTGTCCTTTTTGGCTGACGTCCTCAACCAAGGGGGTGGCAGCACCTGGGCGTCTCCGCAGCTCCTTCTACCCGAAGGTCACTTCCCTCGGCCTCTGCCTCCAGGGCCAGCCCCTTCCCTCGGCCTCCACAAGGCCTCTCGGCTCTCACTCTCTCGGGCAGAACCGAGCATTGGGGTCGCCCTAGACGTTCGTGGAATGGTTGAACAATGTCCTGCGCTTCCAGACCAGGCCCCTTCCTACAGCTAAGCAGAGGGCTTCGCACCCTCCCTGTTTAGCTTCATACTGTTGGTTCTGGCCCGTGTCTCATCCTGCATTAATCATTTTCGACTTGAGTGTGTCGTGTGTCCCATTAATGATTCCAGCTGTGGGTCATCTGGATTCTTTCTACCTTTCATTCAAGTCATTAACAAAAATGTTTAATAAGCCAGGACCAAGAATAGAGCCCTGTGTCCTGCCACTGAGACTCCTATGCTCAGGAAAGGCCAGGGGTCCTGGATGAGGATGCTTCCACAAGGTAGCTCCGACTACTCTGAATCCAATTAGCAAAAATACCCGTTGTTGTAAAAGCAATGTGATTGTTCGGGAAACCAGAAGGCACTCAACTCCCTAAACCCACTGGAAGCTCCAGACTGCTGCCCACTGAGGCAGGGGCATGGCTCTGCTGTGAACGGCTGGCCTCACCCTCCACTCCCCACAGGTATCTTGTGGACTCAGACTCTACCCTCCCCGTGGGGCAAAAGACCAGTCAGGACACAGAACCAGGTGAGGCAGGGGGAAGCCAGGAAAGCTACACACTGGTCACCTCTCAGCCAGGGTTTCACTTTCTGCAGTTTCAGTTACCTGTGGTCAGCTGCAGTCTGATGATATTAAATTAAAAATGCCAGAAATAAACAGTTTATCAGTTTGAAGTTGCACTCCCTTCTGAATACCACAATGGAATCTCATGCTGCCATGTTCCTGCCTGCCCAGCATGTGAATCACATTCTCCGTCCAGTGTTTCCCCACGGTATGTGCTACCTGCCTGCTGGTTACTTGGCAGCTGTCTTGGCTCAGATCCAGAGCCTGTGTTCAAATAACCCTCATTCTACTTAAGAAAGGCCCAAAGTGCATGAGGAGCGACGCTGGTGATTCAGGTCTGCCAAAGCAAAGGTGAAGGGCTTCCTTTACGTGAAAGTCCAGGCCCTGTGAGCTGAGCTCTGACTGGCATGCCAAGACTCCCCAGGGTGCAGTCTGGACAGATGCAGGAGACACAAGCTCTGGCCCAGCACTGCCCTAAGAAGGCCCAGTGTCCCATGGAAGTACAGAGAGTTAGCCAGCAGCCCTGACCACCCCACCAGACTCCTGGGCTGGAGAGGACCCCAGATGGTCTCGTCCATCCCATGTCCCAGACAGAGCTGCACTAACGGTGGAGGGTAGGGTGGGCTGTTCCCTCCCATGACGAGAACTGCTGGCCTACTGTGTGCCAGGCACCATTCTAACCACCTACTTTGGACAAGCACTGACTCAGTCGGCCCTCCTAAGGACTCTCCCAGGCAGGTGCCATCAGCGTTTCCATTGGACGGACGGACGGACAGACGTGCAAGCCAAGCTGCAGGCAGGTCTGCAGCTACTAAATGGGAAAGTCGGGATGCAAACCCAGCCTCCTGGCTCGGCGTCTGCGCTCTTCCCACGTGGCTGCCTCTCCACTGTGTGCAGCCACATCCCACCCTCGTTCTTGAGGTATGCAGAGCACACATTATGCTCACCGTGGGACACCAGGCCGACAGCGGGCGGGGTCTCAGAGCTTAGAGTCCAGAGGAGATATGGGAAAGAGCGCTTCCTTTGTGGCCACTGCACAGGCCCAGCTTCTTTTCTGCTGTAGAAAACCTCCCTGTCCTGCTCAGGAAGACTCTGCGCATCGCTCAGCTCACACTCATCAGCGTCGCCCTCTTCTGCCACCTCCCACTAGAAGACGCCCTCGGGCTGTGATGATGGTTGGCGGTATTGGTTCAGTTAGATTTAACACCAGCACCTTGGTTTTCTGGGACAGCTCAAGTCTTTCAGGTGGATTCATCAGTCACCTAACTTATCGCAGGCATGATCCCGCTGCCTCCTCAACACAGCCTGTCCGTCAGAAAAGCACGTGTCAGGGCTGGAGGCGCGGTGGCAGAGCGCTCACCCAGCACGTGCAAGGCCCTCGGTTCGATCCTCAGCACCATAAGAATAAATAAACAAAATAAAGGTCTTGTGTCCAACTAAAAAATAAATATTTTTTAAAAAAAGAAATAAAGCAGGTGTCACAGACGAGGACCTGACGGCCACTGTGGACCTGAAACCCCGGTTTCGCCATCTGCCTTCTGTACCCCATCCATCCCTGGGCCTCTCACAGCCTGTGGCCGCCCGGTCCTTCAGACTACCACCTCATTCCCACGTGACCAGCAGAGTGACCTCCACGAACCCTCCCATGGGCACGAGAGGCAGGACTTGTGACGAGGAGCCGCACAACTCCACAGGAAGAGGCGCCCAGTCCCCGCCATGGGCACCTCTACCATCAGCACCAGAAGCAGAAGGAGCACAGTCCCAGGCACCACCAGGGGGGCAATGGCTCCTCCGGATGGTGTGGCTCTTGGACTGTCCCAGGATGTCAAGAAGCAGCCTAAAGGGCTCTCCTAATGGCTGTCATTCTCTGTAGAAATGGGACACACACGCACCCCTGGGTTCCCAGTCACGCGGCCTGCCTCTCTAGATCTCCTCAGCGCCTGAAGTGCAGCGGGCGTCACTGAAGCCCCTGTGCCTGGGTGGAGCCCTCAGGTCAACCAAGAAGAGCGCCTGCTCCCAGGACAGCGCGAAGCCCAGGTCAGGAGGCGGGAGGGCTCCTCCTCAGCCTCCCGCCAGGTCAGCGGGAGGCAGTCTCACTTCAGACCAGCTCCGTGAGGCCTGCAGATCTGCCAGGCCCCTGCGGCTGAGCTGAGCCTTCCAGGAGAAAGCACCTGATGGCCACTGCACGTCCTGCAGAACTTTCCTCCCCTCTGCCCCGATCCCCAGCCATGTTCTGGGTGGTAGCTGCTTCATCAGCTCGGTCCCACAGGAGGACAAACACTGACCTGGAGAGAGCCCCCAGCCACCCCGACAGACGCACAGCACGCGTGAGAAGCCACTAAACCGTGGCACTGTGTCAGGGCGACTCGGGCCTCTCTACACTCAGGCTGCGGAGCTCTTTACAGTCCTCTCTTTTGTGACCATTTCTTTTGCCTCTGTTCCTCATTCTGCCTCTGGAGTCTTCTGGGTAAACACTGTGACTTAATCATTCTCACTGCTAATTTCTCAGCACACAGCTTTAATAAGGGGATGAAAGTTCATCAGTGAAGGCATTGGGTATGGGAGAGCAAAATGTCGAAGGAGATCACGTAGCATCGTGCCAGGCCTGGTCCTTTATAGAGGTGGGGACCCCACGTGATCTGGAGCAGGTCCCCACCCTGCGGCACCACAGCTCTCTCAGGAAAGACACTGGAAGTGACCCGTGCCTCATGGAAATGCTCCCCATCACCCCAGAGCCCGCCCCTCCGTGTCTGGAAGGTCTTTGAGATGTAAAGGTTTTGAGATGAGGGGTCATCCTGAATTGTCAGTGACACACGTCCCTATCAGGAACACAGGCAAGGACCAGCAAAGGCTGAGTGACGGAGCCCTCTGTAAGTCAAGACCCAGCAACCACCAGGAACCAGAAGAGGTGCAGGAGGCACCTGGACTCTGGCCTCCAGAATGGAGAGCATCGGCGTTTGTGTTCGGAGCCAGCCAGCGGGTGGCCATCTGTTCAGGTAGGCCTGCCCGCTCGGCGGGCTGGGATCCTCCCCCGTGCAGTACCGCAGCACCTGGCCAGAGCACCAGGCATGTCCCCACGCCTCCCATCCATCTCCCCTAAGAAAATCCACTTACAATCCTCCGGGTCCCCTCCTCCCCACGCTCAACTCCGAGCCTTCGTGAGGGGAACCCAGCGTGACTGGGCAAAGGGGCCAGGGCCCTGAGAAAGGCTCTGGGTAGGAAGGCAGGTGCGGGCTGCCCCGGGGGCTGGGCCCTCTGACGCTCACTGCTGCTCACCCGCCCTCTCCACCTGCACAGGAGGTGGTGCCCGACCGACGGGGAGACCTGGGGTGTGGGAGACCCCCGAGAACTCGAGGGGCAATTCAGAGCCGGGAGGAAATAAACAGTCCCGGGCCCACTTCAGCACCAGGGTCCAGGGTCCTGCTGCAGCTGCAGCCAGGAGGCCCAGACCCGCTACGGCTGGGCCACTGCCTTCCCTCATGTCCTCATCTTTAAAATTAAGGGGGTGAGAAAAAGTGCTCACGCTCCCCCTGGCTCAAAGTGCTTATACCCTGACTGCCACCCCTTACAAACCCGCTGCTTCCCCCGCCTTAGGGACAGGGCCTCAGGAGGCTTCCAGAGGTGCAGATGAGGGCCAAGAGGCAACCCGAGGTGAAGGCCCAGCCCTGAGCCTCCTCGCGGCGGCGGGCAGCGGGGGTGGGTCCGGGAGGCCTGTGGCTTCTCCAGGAACCACACCGCCCTGGAGGGGGGCAAGGGAGGGAACAGGGCCCAGGACCCCAGCCACAGCCGTGGGTTCAAGTGTGGCTCTCTGGCAGCCACCTTCCAGGTCTGCGCCAGCCGAGTGAACATCCTTACCTAGAGATTAAAATGATAACTCTAGCAGGAGTCCACATGGCGGGCATTCAGCAGAGGCAGTCGGGAGCCCGACGGCCAGCTTTCAGGTCTGTCCCACACCACGGCGGTGCGGCTGCTCAGAAGAGAACCCCCACTATCCCTAGAGCACATCTGGAGAGCATGACAAGCCGGGCCTGAGGCCTGGGGATGTACTTCAGGAGCTGAGATGGGTGGGGGTAGGGTCCGTCTAGCCCAGTGAACGACTCAGGCAGAGGTCTAGCAGGGAGGCCCAAGGAGGCCGGAGCCTCCAGTGATGAAATTCTCTGTGCCCTGGGGCAGGTGCCTGGGTTGTGCCATGGCAGCTGCGGGTTCTGCTTCTCGTTTCCGTTCCTGGTCTAGTTGGGTGGGGGCTGAGGCCTGTGGCAGGCTGTTACTCCTGCTCCACCTGGCTCGTCCCTGGGCAGCTCTGGGCTCGGAGGGGACATGCTGGCTTTTCAGAGAGCGCAGAGGTGGGGCGGGGAGCTCAGCCGCAGACGTGAGCGCAGCCTGTGTGAGGCCCTGGGTTTGACCCCAGTGGGAGGAACGAGTGGGCTGTGGTGGCTGTGAGTGGGACAGGAGCGCGTGTGTGTGTGTGTGTGTGTGTGGTTTACTCCCAGAGGCCTCTGGGCGGAGCAGTGCAGGGCCTGCGGTGCCTTTTGGTGGGTTGGCCTAGAATTCACAAACAACGCTGGGGACACATCTGATGTGACGCCCATTTCTTGAACCTTAGCTGCCACTTCCAGAGCTTCTCAGGGTCCCCATCTGAGAGCCCCCAGCTGGGGGACGCCCTTGGGGCCAAGACCTGTTCCAAATCGACTTCCTCAGCAGGAGCCTTGGGGGGTGCAGACCCAGGCAGGAGTGTGCTCACCCTTAGACTCGGTCTCCTGTCCCCACAGACCCCCAGGGCTGCCAGGAGGGGAGGACGGCCCTGGCCCAGGAATCCCGGCTGAGGCGGGGTTTCTCCACCCCGTGACAGAGCAGCTGCCTCTGAACTCCCACGTACCCCGGAGTTCATCAAGATAGTATCTTGTACTTTTTATGTCATGTCATGGGCGTATATTTTGTTTCCCCAAATAGAAGACAGTGCCTTTTATGGCAGCCATGGCACCTGACATTTCTCCGTGTACCCCAGCAAGTCCTCCCACTGCAGACGCTTTTATGGGCTTCTCTCCCAGGAGCGAGCTGTGAGCCCGGCCCGGCTGGCACCCAGGGCTCCGCTCTCGCCGGGCCCTCTGACTGGGATACCTGCCCCTCGGAGAGCTGGGTGGCTGACTCCTCTTCCTCTCAACACCCACCTCTGCCATCTCTAACGGATGAGCCCCAGGCTGGGAGCCCCCTCCTTCCTGCAGTGCATGGCATCCGGTCTAGGTGCTTCCCCTCCTAGACTGCAGGATCTTCGGGGGCCAGCCAGGTGACAGATACATTCTGGTCTGGATGCCCAGTGCTGGTGGGCAGTGAGGGCCCAGGGCACGTGGGTGTTGGCTGAGTCTAATATGCCAGCGTGGCATCCTGTGAATTGCCACCATGATTACAAAGGTCCAGCCTGGGAAAGAGCTGTGAGCCCTGTCCCCAGGCCAGGAGGATGGCCCTGGTGGAGTGCCAGCAGGTGTACATGCAGGGCAAACGCATTAGAAAGGAAGGCTGGGACCAGCTCTGATGTGACTGACACCTGTTTCTCAGACGGGGAGAATGTCAGCTCCAACATCCAGCTTCTCAGGGTCCCATCTCACAGTGTCTGGCTAAGGCTGCTTACACTCCCACACGGGATGAGCTTCGGTGGCATCTCAGAGGGGTCCCTCACAGGGGACCCTGCCTGTCCACCTTGTCTCCTCCTCAGAGACTCCAGAGGCTTGGATCGGCAGTGAGGCCTTTCCCTGGAACAGGGTCTGATGCATCCGAACACATGACTACAGGGTGTGCCCAGTTTCCGCGATTCCCAGGAGAAAGGTATTCAGAAAGCCCAAAAGGAAACAGATGGGGTGCTCACTGCCCAAAGACCAAGGGACAGGGACAGTGTCCTCTCTGGTCTGGCCCAGGCGGACCCCCATGGACGAGGAGCTCCTGCAGGGCCCTGGGGCCATGTGGTTGGGGTTGCTGAGTCTCTACCTTGTCAGCATTGTCATTGACTGGAGTGTGGCACAGAGAGATAAAAGTATCCACACGACATCCTGCAGGCTGAACATGAGGAGCATCTTGCTGTTGTGAGGAAAGTCTGATAAGAAGACTCCCCCGGGGCCACTCCAAGGCCCAGGCCGCACCTTCCCAGATGGGGCCGCACTGCCCGCCACAGACCTCTGTTCTTTACTGTGTGTGGGGACAGTCAGAGAGCCCTGTTCCTCCCAGAGCTGGGTGACTTCTCCAGGACTTCCAGGGAGCTGAGCCGGCTAGGCTGGCTCCGTGGGCCTCTGGTGTTATCACTGGGGGTGGGGGGCAGAGCTGCCTTCGGATTTCTCTGGAACTGAAATGCTTTCTCTGGCGGCCCTGATAAGATTCCGGCTGCAGAGCTGCCGTGCTCAGATTTCCCACGGAGGCTCTGCAATCGGCCTCCAGTGCTCATCGGGCCGGCCAGGGTGCCCCACGGCCCCACTGCCCCTCTTCCCCTGGGACAAGCCACCAAGTGAGGCCATTGCCAGGGTCTGCAGAGCTCGGTGGAGCCGAGAGGAAGGCAGGGCCTGTGTCAGTCCTCACTCCAGCTCCAGAGGCTGCGATCCCTCCAAAGATGACCCGCGGCCCAGCCTGTGGGCGGAGGGCAGCGAGAGTGTGGGCTTCTGCCGGGACACCTCCAAATAACGTCTTCTAGGGCCTGGGGTCTCCTCCGTCCTCGTGATATTTTTTAATGCCTTAGGAAATGTTTAATAAGGCCAAACGGTATGAATGAAAACAGATCCCAAAGTGGACACGTCAGGTCTACCGGCGCGGACTCTTGTCATTATCGATACTGTCCCTCCTTGAGGATGAAGACGTGGCAGCTCTCTATTTTGGGGGGCAGGAGGGTGGCACCAGGGATTGAACTCAGGGGCACTCAACCACTGAGCCACATCCCCAGCCCTATTTTGTATTTTATTTAGAGACAGGGTCTCACGGAGTTGCTTAGCGCCTCGCTGTTGCTGAGGTTGGCTTTGAATTTACCACCCTCCTACTTCAGCCTCCAGAGCTGCTGGGATTATAGGCGTGCATCACTGCACCTGGCTCTCTATATTTTTAAAAAATATTTGTTTTTAGGTTTTAGGTGGACACAATACCTTTATATTTATGTGGTGCTGAGGATCAAACCTCTCGTGCATGCTAGCGTCTAGAGCACTACCCCTGAGCCACAGCCCCAGACCCAAGGCTCTATATTTTTAAGTAGCATTTTAAGTACAAGATGTGGCACCGAATAAATGCTCAACGGATATCAAATAAACGGTGCAGACAATATCCAGGAGAAACCTGGCATGCCTCAAGGAGGGCAGGCTCCTTCGCCGTCTCCATCCAGGAATTCCTGATTTGTTCAGTGGTGATAAAGTTTAGTTTTCACTCATTTAAACCTTTCATTGGTTCAACTAAACAGCAGACCCATTTGGTGGGGAGACACTTTGGATTTTCATGTTATCTACTATTTAGCTGAACAAGTGAAGGATTTAGTCAGAGAAAGAAACTTTTTTCAAGCACCCTCAGGCTACTTGGCAGTGCCTACGGTTTGAGTATAAGGAACTGAGAATACTAATTTAAATTCAGTGTTCAGAGTTTCCAGCTCTTTCTTACTAAACACCTATGTTCTCTGGGTCCTATCTATGATAACTTCACCCGTTATTTTTTCCTACAGAAGAACCACATTTGTATCATAAGAGGTCTGTATTTCTCATGGAGCCATGGAAATTTCTGCCTACAACCATCAAAGCTAACGTACCTAAACACTGTTTTTTAAAAATCTGATCTTTGTCTCATTTCTAGCAACAAACTTACTCATCCAACAAGTCTTTATTGGATGGCACTGACCCTAGAATACGTCAGAATGGCCCTGCCTCCTGCAACCTTCAGGGAGAGCCAGGCAGGTGACAGTCACAGAGCTGCCCCATGCCCCAATGGCGGGCTGAACAAAGTATTCTGGGAGGGATTGCAGAGGCGGTGGCTTCTGAGCTGCAGATTGACGGGGAGGAGCTCCCAGTTTCTGCTAAATTTATCCAGCGAGCTTTTGTTGAGAACCGTGATTTGAGGCCCTGCACGGTGCTAATCTCTGGAGGCCTGCAGACCTGCACACAGCCCCTGCCTGGACACCTTGGTGCGCGCGAACCTAGGTGATCCAGGAAGTGACTTGTGCAGTCTCTCCAGCACACGGTCTTCCCTCTCTGCTGTGTCTCCATTCTTGCTGTCTCTCAGTCAGAATACACCTGCACTCAGAGGGGCTCCTACTGCCTCGCACACTCCATGAGCTGCACCTCTGCCCTCTCACCCCTGCTGCCTCAGGGCCACTCTCTTAGGCAACACTGCAGAGTCTCTACTGCCCACGGAGCAGAATCCAGGGGGACACACACCAGCTGGCCTGCCATCTGCATAGAAGGAGTTGAGACTATTGATTTCAATTTGAAGTTCTCAGGCTCCAGCTCCTTTTTCACTACACTGCTCTGTCCTCTGGGTACCCCGGGAATCTACAATAACTTCACCTGGAATCTTTTCTAGAGAAGACAGTCTGCACGAATTGGAAAAAGGCACACAGCTAGGCAAGGGGATTTTCCTTCCTGCAGATGGCCTGGGTCCCAGCCCCCACTCACCTGCTGGGCAGCACCTGCGGTGACTCAGTGGCCCCTCCTCTCTGGCTCTCCCTCCAGCCACTGGTCTACTCTCCTGAACAGAGGGGCACGTTCTGCCTGCACCTGCTCCTCAGGCTTTCCTCTCACCCTGCTTGAGGCTTCCTTTGAGGCTCGCCTGCTCTGCACTCCTTTCAGGTTCTGAGCAGTCACTTACTTAGCACACACACCGAAAATCATACACCCGACGGGACACAGCGAATCCTACCGGACTGTGGGTGTCAAAGGCAGGGGTCTGACGGCAGCCACCCGACTCCTGTTTATTCCAGAGGGCCGACGGCAGGCTGGCGGAAGGACCCATGTCGAGGACAAGATAAAACTGACTTAAAAAAAAAAAATTCCCAATGGCTCCTGCTAGGTAAGAGGGTTCTAGAGAGGAAGGTGAGCCTCACAGGTCTGGTTTGAATTCCTAGTCTTGGAAGGAATTTAACTCAGTTTCTTCCCAAACCAGCAGTTCCCCCATGTCTCAAGAGTGGCCTTCACCTCTCAAAACCACTCTGAGCTTTTCAGGAATCCCCAAGCCCACCAGCATGCTGTGCCCACAGGGCAAGCCAGCTTCCTAGCTGAGCATCGCCATCTCCTGCCCCTTGTGCCCCTTCACTTCACCAATACTAGCAGTGGCAGATTGTTGTTGTTTTTTTTTTTTTCCAGGAGATTTCAACAGACACTTCAAAAGCAGCCATTCCCAACCAGCAAACCCATCCCCGGGAGTCACAGTGATCTGCCAGGCTTCCTGTCAGGCCCCTCCCAGGCCCCCAAACTCCAGGGAGTTCTCTCCATCTCTCAGTTCCTAAAGGGTGGGCCTTCCCTTTTCATGCCCCACCCCCAAACCACACAGGAAATTGCTGTGCTGACTGTTTCAGGGTCTCCACCACCCACTGCTCCTTCCTCAACTGAGTGGGGGAGAAAGTCACCCAGGGGCAGGAGCCCTTTGGAGGTTTTCCTGAAGTTCCAACTGGCTTTAAGTGTAAATTCGCTTTCCTCTGATCTCAGTCCATCCTTGGAGGGATTAGAAAAGGCGTAATTCGTATTGAACCCCTTCCCCCAGGTTTAAGGCACCCCAAGTCTCCAAGAGGATGGAGCGCCGCCCAGCTCTCCAAGAGGAGGGGTCCTGCGTCTATAGCGACTTTCTCTGCTTTGCCATTGTTTCCACAGACAGTCCTTCTCAGACCCCAGTGGATCTCATGGTCCCTCCCTCCCTGAAGACCCCCAGGAGAGCCCAGTTCCTGGAGACCAGTGGGTGAGGTGAACATGCAGGACAAACCCACTGTCCCTTCAGAGAAGGCCAGCAGGAGTCCAGCTTGGGAGACTGGCCTCAGGCGCAACAGCTGGCTAGTGAGAGCCAGCAGTTACTGCATCCCGAGGACGGCAGACCGAGGAGGGCAGACCGCAGCCCAGAGGGGAGCAGTGTCC
This sequence comes from Ictidomys tridecemlineatus, assembly GCF_052094955.1. Classification (NCBI taxonomy): domain Eukaryota; kingdom Metazoa; phylum Chordata; class Mammalia; order Rodentia; family Sciuridae; genus Ictidomys; species Ictidomys tridecemlineatus. The sequence continues at coordinate 3,138,289 of NC_135486.1, read as the reverse complement.
TTTAGATACCAGTGGGAACCACCTGAAAAACAGCATGACATTTGCGGCTTCTCTGCTCTTTCCAAAAGCCCAGGTCCCGCTAAGGTTGATTTAGGTTCGGTGTCAGTTTTAAGGGGCAGAGGAAGCCACTCCTCTTAGGAACGGTGGTGGCCCTCACCCACTAAGACTAGACGGGACAGAGAGTCCCCAGCCCTCCTCCCAGCAGTCAGAGGAGCCTGGGTCCCCTCTGGAGCTCCCCCACAGATGACCAACGCGTCCCAAGACACACAGTCTCAGAGGACAGGGGCATCCGGGAGCCTAGGGTCTCACTAGAAATAAGGTCATCTGACGGCGGGTCAGGGGCGCTTTTCAGAAAGTTATGACAGATGAGGCAGGCACAGAGGGACTTCAGAAGAGGACAGATGGACTCCGGAAAGGCCAGTCTGCAAGTGACAAGGGAAGCCCCAGACCTGCAAAGAGGGCCAGCCGCTCGCGGCAGCTGTTTCAGTTTCAGGGCCACCTCTGAGGTTGGGGCTCTGCCCTCTGGCCGGTCCTCGCCGCACTCTGTCCCATCAGAGCGGTGGCCGCCCTCGGTCTCTCTCCAGCGTGCGAGTGCGGGGCCAGGAGCCGCGCCGGGAAAGGCCCCCGCGCCCGCCCGGCTGCCCGGCAGGTCGCCCCGCGGCGCGGGCCGCTCCTTACCTCCATGTCCCCGGCGAGTCGCGCCGCGGCGGGCGAAGGCGAGGCGCAGCACTGGCCGCGCGCACAAGACGCGGAGGAGGAGGGCCCGGGCGAGGGCGGGGCGGAGGCGGCGGGCGAGCGCGTTTAAATTTAGACGCAGATCTAAACAGACACTGTCCCTGCTCGGGCGGGACCGGCGGCCGGCGACTCCATCCATCTGCCCAAACAAGGGGCTGCGCGTCCGCCCGCGCGGCCTGGGTCAGGGGCGTCGGCCGCCCTCCTCCTTCCCGAGTCCACCCTCCCTGCCTTGGGCTCCGCGCTCTCCTCTCTTCGCAGTGAACCTCACCCTGGTTTTCCCGGGGTCCCCCTCCACCTGCGGGAGCTGTTCAGGCCGCGGCTCCGCGTGGCGCGGCGGCCACCTTCCCCGACGCCCCTCCCTCCCCAGGTCTGTGCACCGCTGCGCTCTGCCCACCTGCCGTCCACCTGTGTCTCAGGGAGGGAGGAGGAGAAAAGTAAGGAATCAAGGCAAAGCTTTCCAGTCGCTGTTGGAAAACTTTCCTCAAATCTGGTTTGATCTGTGCTCTGGGTTCTGTGGGAATCTCCGCTCCCACAGCTGCCTCAAAGGGCCCTTCCTTCCTTCCCAGTAAATATAGCAAGGGCAGGATCCTGAGCGTCCATTCCCATAAGGCCCGGCCTGCAACTCTCCCAGGGCCGGCCCAGCCCTCGGACCGCAAAGAGTCTGCATGGGAGGACATGGGACTGGAATCAGTGCCAAGGTCATTGTCTGCTGCCGTTCATGTGCTGGCCACAGCTCTAGGCGCCCCTCCTGGGACCCGCTTCCCAGGACAGAGAGACAGGGGAGATGCCCCTGGGACTGGCCAGCAGAAGGGACTTGGGTGCCCGTGTCCTGCTGCAGCATTCTTACCCCCAGCCTGTCTCCAAGCCTTGATCCCAACTCAGCTAGGGAAGGGGTCCCTCCCAGAGGTGGACAGTGGGACAGGTGAGCAAGCCCTGCCAAGGGAGATGGGGACACCGTGGGGGAGGAAGGAGCTGAGAACTGGCCACAACCCTTACCCTTCTTCAAGCAGCGCACGTGGGCCTTTGAGCACTTCAGCTGCTAGTTTGTGCACCAGTCTTAAAGAAGTGGCCGCCTTCCTGTCCTAGAGACTTCTAAGGCCTGACCTTCTAAATCACTCGCAGCCCTCCTGCCAGGCTGGACAGTTCATCTACCCAGCTGAGCACAGGGGGAAGACCCCATCTCAGCAACCTGCAGAAGGAGGGTTGAACCCTGTGTTTCCTTGGACAGGTCACTTAACCTCTCCGGCCTGGGGTCCTCATTTTCCTTACCCTGACGAAGTAATAGGTGCTCTGGAAGGATACGCTATCCCTAGCTTCACGTGTAAGTTTCAAATGGATAAGAGCCTTTCACTTAGAGCCAGCTACTCCGGGGTGGGCAAAAGAGCGCGCATCCCAGGAGTTCAGGCAAAGCCCCTCCCATCCAAGACTGTCAGCTGCAGAGGTGAGGTTCCAGGTTAGGGCTGGTGGGGGCAGAGCACTTTTCCTGGTAGCAATGCATATTGTGTGCCTAACTCTTCCCTTTCTTTCTTTTAAAAAATATTTTTAGTTGTAGATGGACACAATATCTTTACTTAATTTATTTTAATTTTTTTTTTAGTTGTAGATGGACACACAATGTCTTTATTTATTTTTATCTGGTGCTGAGGATCAAACCCAGTGCCTCACACATGTTACACAAAAGCTCTGCCATTGAGCCCCAGTCCCAGCCCTTCTCTTTCTTTTTTTAAAGGCACAGGACTGAGCTGATAATCGGAGCATCATGTATGACCATGTCTTCTAACCCGGCACCCTGGGCCTCTCCCTTCTCCCTCAACCCATCCTGCTCTCTGCTCAGAATGGGGCAGCCTTATACAGGTGTCTGGCTTCACAAACAGAAGGGAGGAAATGCCTACCCAGAGGAAACCGTTAGGCCCTGACCACATGACAGCCACCCGAGGTGCCTTGTGGCTGCTCTCCACGCCCTGCCCAGGCCCTCCCTGGGCCAAGAAGAGATGACCCGCAAAGCAAATGCATGGCCTCCCTCCCATGTTTCTGGGTCCCCAGTGCAAAGTGGGGTGCTGCTACAGAGCTCCCTGGGCCCAGGCAGAGACCATGGACCAAGGACGCAGTGGAAGACAGGAGGGGAGGAGGAGGGGCGGTGAGTGAGTGGCCGTGGGTGTGTGCTCCCTGAACTGACCTCTACCAGACCCCCAGAAGCCAGCTTGGAGAGAACCCAGCTGGGAAGCGCTGGGGCCTGCTGAATGAGCAGCAGCTCTGTGGGAGGAGGTGACAGCTAGGGGAAGGGAAAGTGGCTCTCTGAGCAGTCAGTGCCTCCCCCTCCTGTGGGGTCTGAGGCCTCAAAGGATCTGCTTCCTCCTCAGTCCCTGGGCCTCCCCTGCACATGCCCTGATGGTCTGAACCAGCCAAGCGATGAGTGGGAGTCTGCACGGACTAAGAGCAAGGAACACCAGGGAGGGACTGTGGCCTCCCCAGGCCCAGCCAGGAGCCCTAGCCACTGGCTCCCCCAGGCCCAGCCAGGAGCCCTAGGCACTGGCTCCCCCAGGCCCAGCCAGGAGCCCTAGGCACTGGCTCCCCCAGGCCCAGCCAGGAGCCCTAGGCGCTGGCTCCCCCAGGCCCAGCCAGGAGCCCTAGGCGCTGGCTCCCCCAGGCCCAGCCAGGAGCCCTAGCCGCTGGCTCCCCCAGGCCCAGCCAGGAGCCCTAGGCGCTGGCTCCCCCAGGCCCAGCCAGGAGCCCTAGGCGCTGGCTCCCCCAGGCCCAGCCAGGAGCCCTAGGCGCTGGCTCCCCCAGGCCCAGCCAGGAGCCCTAGGCGCTGGCTCCCCCAGGCCCAGCCAGGAGCCCTAGGCTCTGGCTCCCCCAGGCCCAGCCAGGAGCCCTAGGCGCTGGCTCCCCCAGGCCCAGCCAGGAGCCCTAGGCGCTGGCTCCCCCAGGCCCAGCCAGGAGCCCTAGGCTCTGGCTCCCCCAGGCCCAGCCAGGAGCCCTAGGCGCTGGCTCCCCCAGGCCCAGCCAGGAGCCCTAGGCGCTGGCTCCCCCAGGCCCAGCCAGGAGCCCTAGGCGCTGGCTCCCCCAGGCCCAGCCAGGAGCCCTAGGCGCTGGCTCCCCCAGGCCCAGCCAGGAGCCCTAGGCGCTGGCTCCCCCAGGCCCAGCCAGGAGCCCTAGGCGCTGGCTCCCCCAGGCCCAGCCAGGAGCCCTAGGCGCTGGCTCCCCCAGGCCCAGCCAGGAGCCCTAGGCTCTGGCTCCCCCAGGCCCAGCCAGGAGCCCTAGGCGCTGGCTCCCCCAGGCCCAGCCAGGAGCCCTAGGCGCTGGCTCCCCCAGGCCCAGCCAGGAGCCCTAGGCGCTGGCTCCCCCAGGCCCAGCCAGGAGCCCTAGGCGCTGGCTCCCCCAGGCCCAGCCAGGAGCCCTAGGCGCTGGCTCCCCCAGGCCCAGCCAGGAGCCCTAGGCGCTGGCTCCCCAGGCCCAGCCAGGCCTCTGGCATATATTTGATGGATGGATACATGGAAGAATGAATGAATGAATGAAGCAAATTTGTAGGATCTTTACCTTTAAATCAAAGACAGAGCCTTTCTGAAATGGGGCTGCCATGGGGGAAGGACCCCGTGGGAGGAGAGATCATCAAGGCCATGATAAGTAGCAACGGAGTTAGTTTCCAACAGAACTATAGAAAGCTCAGATCAATCAGCTTTCGTATGGGGCCACCCTGTTCTGCTGATCACCTGTTTTCAAAATTCAGAGCGAGAAGCAAAATCTCTTTCATAACTCTACAGATTCTCTCTCTCTCTCTCTCTCTCTCTCTCTCTCTCACACACACACACACACACACACACACACACATGCACACGCACACGCACACCCCTGCCCCTCCTTGGATACCCAAATCGGAGTGTGCTCAAGGCCTTGGGTCTCTCTGGGGAGGCCTAGTTCTGCCCCTGCAGTCAGTAGGGGCTCTGGGAGGCTGGCCAGGCTGTGGCTGAGGGCAGGCCGCAGGCCCAACCGCCGGGGCTCAAGAGCAACACTGGTGAAAACCCCAGGGGACTGGACGGAGTCCCAGGGGCTGGCCCTTCCCCTCTGAGGCACCATCCCAGGGTCAGGAGTGAAACTGGGCAGATCTACCAAAGACCCATCAACCTCAGCCTGAGGAAGTGTGCCAAGCAGCCACCTGCCCACGAGCTCCACTTCTGGCTGAAAATGGGGACGACCAAGGGAACTTTGAAGAAATACCTGTTCGTGAGCCCACCCAGACCTACAGGGAGCAAGGCCTGATGTCCGTGGGCTTTGTCTTGTTTGTTTGCTTGGTTTTGTTAGTTTTTTTAGTTTCAGCAGACAGGTAAATCCTGAATAGTCTAAGCCAACTGTGGAAATACCTTTTTCCCTGTGTAGAACTGGAGGATAAGTAAAGAAATTTTGGTTGAGATAAAATGAGAAATGTTTATCTTTTATGCTAAAGAGATATGCAGGAAGAAATATTATTCTACCTGATAACTGGAACTGAAGCAGCCACTTTGTTGCCATGAGGCAGAACTTCCCGAACACAGATACTTTTGTTTCTTTTTTCTTGGTATCTATTTTGTATGCCAAAGTCAAGGCCAAGCACAAATAAGCATTCAGTAAATATTCATTTAATAAAGAACTCAATGACTTTGTTGAGGTACTAAATTGACCAATCCTGGAGAGATTTCCCTCTGGGATTTCTTTATAGTTCAAACTTTTTTGAGTTATTTTTCTTGTTGTTGTTGTGATAGCTGAAGGTATCTGGCTGATCCAGATAGATACAAACTTGCAATATGACAAAATCAGACACACAAGCACAGAGAGAGACAGTCCCTCCAAATACTAAGCAGCAGAGATGGGGAGAAAGAAATTGTCCAGAAAGGTCAGAAAGAGAAACACAGAGAGATAAGCGCAGAGAAGGGAGAGTGTGTGGCAGAAGAGGGGGTTGGAAACTAGTGTCCTTTGAGAAGGAAAAAAATAATTTGAGAAATTGAAGTCATCATCACAATCCGTACGTCTCAGCTCCTGTCTAAATTTAGAGCAGCAGGTGACATGGACCACCATTTTCTGCCTTATTCTCCTACAAAGAAAAAGAACTGATTTTTCTAGAGTGGAGGCGGGGTGACATTTACAGAAACAAAGGTCCGTTTGCAGGAAGCCAGGCCGCAGCACAGTGTGAGATTCTTGTCAGGTGAGGAGCCGCAGTGGCCTGGTGGCCATCCCCAGCTTCACGTGGCCACCACTGGAGTCTCCCAGTGACTCTACCCTGATAAGGTGGCATGGACTCTGGGAGGGGTGCTGAGTCCCCCTGCAGCGCATCCCTGTCTTCTCAGGGACAGCAGCAGGCAGAGAAAAGCCCCTGCACCTGAGTTCCAGGTGCGACTCTGGTAAATCAGCTACGCGCCTCTGTCCTTCCTGCTCTTCTTCCCTCTTGGGTGGTCCCGCTGCGCGTCTCTCTGCTCATGGCGAAAGGGGAGCCTCCTGGTCCCTCTTCATCTCTCCCAGTGGGTGCTGTGATTCTACTGGGTGCTGCCCTCCGCCTCCCTCCACCGCTGGCCTCTGGACTGGGCAGCTCCTACCTGTCCTCCCTGCCTCCAGCGCTACCCTCCCTGGCCTCCCTCGGAGAACCCCCAGCCTCGCACTGCGGCCCAGCACTGGGCCTCCCGGTGGGCTCCTTCCTCCCCTGCAGTCCACCCTGCTTTGCCCGGAGCTGCCTCTCACAGCCTTCAGCTCTCAGCGTAGGCTCCTGCGAAGACGGTCCTGGCCACCTGGGGGGAGGCCTGGCCAGCTCCTGCCTCTCCTGCTGCTGTCATGGTGAGGATTTTAGAACCACCTGTTTGCTGTGTCCTCCACCAAACCCCAAGCCCCACAAAGGCCCAGTCCACCCTGTCTTCAAGTTCCATGAGCAGCGCTGGGTTCAAGTCTGGTAAGGACACATGTTGGTGAACAAACAAACGTGCACCATCCCTGTGTGAAGGTGGGTGATCAAATCTGTAATCCGGTTCTCCACGCCCACCTACAACTGTGGTGACACAGAGTGTAGCACAGCCACTTAGGGTCCGCTCTGGCACCAGGCCGCCCGGGGCCAACGGTGACCTTGGACGAGATACATTTTTGCTGCTCAGATCCTTCATCTGCAGAATGAGGAGGAAGGACTCACCACACAGGGTTGCTGGGAGGGGAACGGTCCACATGTAGCAGGTGTGACAGACGTGGGTCATGGTTGTCACAGCAACAGGAAGGGCAGCCACATGCTCTCTGCCAGGGGCAGGTTCCGGCAGCAGGCGTGGTCTCCTCCACAGCGGGACTCCAAGTTCACCTCTCAGTGCCAAGCCTCCGGCTTGTGGTTCCGATTTCTACTTATAAACGGGTCTACTCGACTACAGCCCGACTCAACGGAAGGGCTTGTCTTTGCCTTAATTCTTCTCACCTGTCTTATGTGATGGTTCTTGAGTATTCCAAGTTCAGATGCAATTCTGAATTGTTTGCTTGCACATGCCAAAGAGGTGGAGGAGGAGGGGAAAGGGGTTTTTATATCGCTCAGACTTAACACATCTACAAAGGTCTACAGAGTCCAGTGCCGTGGCGCACACCTGTAATCCCAGTGGCTCGGGAGGCTGAGGCGGGAGGATCACAAGTTCAAGGCCAGCCTCAGCAACTGAGCGAGGACCCAAGCAACTTTGTGAGACCCTGTCTCTAAATCAAACCTAAGGGCTGGGGAGGTGGCTCAGTGGTGAGGTGCTGGTGCCGGCCTCCCAGGGAGGGGGCGCTCTGGTCTCTTCCCAGGCCTTGCCTCCCATAGGCTGGTTCTCTTGCTCCCACCCCCTGGCTCTCACCACCCCTGCCCCCCTTCTCTGTGCTTTTGCTGTTGGGGATCATTATCACGTGGCCTCAGTCTTCTTTTACCTTTTCTGCTTCCTGGTTTTGGGATTCCAAAAGTCTTCTTGGTGTCCCCTGCTGTGCTGCCCCCCTGAGGCAAACCCAGGAGCCTGCCTTATGGGTGTCATTTATCTGAGAAAGTGACAACAGTCCCTAGTGTTTGCATCAGAATGCACACTAAATACACTACCCCGTGTCCCGAGGCCGCCAACAGCTGACCGCTGCTCCGTCCTGAGGAAAGCCCCAGGGGCGAGAGGCAGAGGAGGCCGACCTAGATGTGCTTGGTGGTGGGGTGGACGATGGACACTGGACAGCGGAGCTCTGGGTAGAAGGAGCCTATGAACAGATAGCCCCAGAGCCAGAGGAGCTTGTGGGGAGGGCCACTTCTGTGTCCTTGGCTCACAGCACCTGCTCAACAGGGCACAGGTGGCCTTCAGGCGGTGGTCACTCAAGAGCCCCTGCTCACCTCCACAGGAAAGGTGGCCACACCCAGAGTGCTGTTCTGGGGTGTTTTAAGCTTGGCATTTGCCCATAAAAAGAAGTGATGTTTGCATTTTGAAGATAATTGAACTTGAGCAGAATTGTTTCCGGTCTGTAATTTCTGTTTCCTTCAAGGCACAGGAAGGGACTTTTTGGTGGCAGTGAAGAGCAAGAGAAGAGGTAAGAGTGAGCAAGAGAGAGAGACCCCAGATGCTGGCCTGCGGACGCTGCAGCCGAGGGCCCAATGAGCACAGGCACCTAGGGGCCACCTCCTGGGGACTGTAGAGGGCAAATTGTCCACTCTCACTTCCCCATGGGATAACTGCCTTCAGTCCCCAGGGATGTGGTAGGGGACTCCTTGTCAGAGTGACCGAAAGTCTGAAACCCTAATGAAATGGGTCAGAACTGAATCTAACCCCCGCTGCAGGGCTGGCCAGGACGCAGACGCCAGTCACCCTGGAGACAGCCGTGGCTCTGCAGCGGCGTGTGGGTGCAGGGGCTGGGGGTGGGGTGGGGTGGGCCAGGAGGACTTTGCATCTCTTGGCTCAGTCACGTCTGAGCTAACATCCTGTTTTGCTGTAGGTTGGGCACATGGGTGGCCCAAGGCCTCTCTGACCAGCCTCAGGAAGTATGTCTCCGCCTTGCAGGTGGGACCCAGTCCTGGTGCTCATGCTGAGAAACTCAAGTCCCACCCCCGCCGGGCCCCTGCCCTCCTCCCTGCTCCCCCCGAGACCATCAACAGGAAGTTCATCAGCTGGAACACTCTGTTCCTGTTGTGTTTTAATCCTGCAGCTGGGTTTGAGGGCTCACGCGCTCTCTCTGGCTGTGTCTTGGTTGGCTCTTTGTCTGGTGCTCTCTCTCAAAGGCGTTCTTACAGTCAGGCCCCAACCAGAAGGAGAACTCGGGTTGGTAAGAAGGAAGTGGGTGTTGAGAAAGCACAGTGGGGAGGCACTTCTAGGAAGGATGGCCATCTTGGCCCAGGGTCATTGCTGGGCAGAGACCCGAGCTGAGGAGGCATCCCTCCCCAGGTCATGCGCGGTGTGCCTTGTCCCAGCTCCCTCAAGTGCACCTTTCTAGCTCAGGTGGCAGGGACACGCGGGTGTGACTTCTCAGTGTCCCAGGGCACCTGCTCAGCAGCTGCCTCTTCACTCCTCCTCACCCGCAGGAAACGGTTGGTGAATGACCGAGGGAAGCTTCCCTCCCCCTTTTCACCCCAAGTCAGCACAACAGAAATAGCACCTCAGCTCCCGGGTCCTGCTCCAGGTGCTGCCTCTGGCTCTCCTCACCTGCAGTCGCAGCTCCACCCCTCGCTGCCGAAGGACCCTTTCTGCATGGCTCTGGGACTTGCCAGAGCACAACTCTCTCTCTCTCCTGGTTCTTCGTCCTTCTAGTGCCTCCCCTTTGGTCCCGAGAGAAGGACCTCCACACTTGGAGGTCCGGAGTCTCTAAAGCCACCAAGAGCCTAGAAGTGAACAGTCCTTCCAAGTCCTCCTTCTTCTTCAACAGACCCAAGGGGAAAGTCCTGTTTGTCACAGCAGCTACTCCGCTGAGCTCACTCCCGTTGAACACAGGGTTGGCTTTGAGGACCACCAGGCAAATGGCTCACCTTCGTCACCCACATTGGAAATGCTTCCCGAGTAGCACACAAGACTCACGTCTCTTGAAACCCGAGTTTGAGAGAACACAGCCTACAAGACCGTGGTACCCCACGTCTCCATGAAGCTGGGTCTGGAAAACCCATACAATGATCTTCTGTTGCCAGTTGGTCATCCTAGGTCAGTAGGCTAGCATTTCTTCCTTTCTTTTCTCCTCCTCCTCCTCTTCCTCTTCCTTTTCCTTCTTCTTTTTGGAGCTAGGGATCACACAAGCTAGGCAGGTGTTCTACTACTGAGTTCCACCCCCAGCTGAGCTGTCATTTTTAATGCCTGGCTAGTGCCTGCCAAATTTAGTCCTCCAAAATAAATCACAAGTAAAACTGTACACAGTCCATAGTGAACATCATACTCAACAGTGAAAACTGAAATCTTTCCTGTTTTAAAAAATTAAACTTTATTTTTTAGTTGTTGATAGAACTTCATTTTTATTTATTTACATGTGGTGCTGAGAATTGAACCCAGTGCCTCACACATGCTAGGCAAGCGCTCTATCATTGAGCCACAACCCCAAGCCCTGAAATCGTTCCTATTAAGATCAGGAGCAATGTCAGTTTGCCTACCATTGCCACTTGTATTCAACATGGTACTAGGAGTCCTAGCCAGAGCAATTAGGCAAGAAAAAGAAATAGAAAGCTTGCAGATTGGAAGGGAAAAAGTAAAATTATCTCTGTTTGCAAATGGCATGATCTAATATGTAGGCAACTAAAGATTATGTATACATATAAAACTGTTAGAACTAATAAATGAATCCAGCAAAGTTCACAACATAAAATTAATATTAAAGGCAGCTGTGTTTCTAAACAGTAACAATGAACAATCCGGAAGGAAGTTAAGAAAACAGTCCCATTTACCATGCCATCAAAAAGAGTAAAATACTTAGCATCAAACTTAACGCAGAAGGTAAAAGACCTTACACTAAAAACTGCAAAATGTTGCTAAGAAAAATTAGAGAATTCAAAAATAAATGGAAATACATATCTTGTTAATGGATTGGAAGACATAATAATATGAAAATTTCCATACTACCCAAAGTATCAAGTAATCCCTATCAAAATCTCAATGATTTTTTTTTTGCAAAAATAGGAAAAAACACTCCAAAATTCATATGAAATCTCAAGGGACCCCAAATTGCCAAAACAATCTTGAAAAAGAAGGACAAAGTCAGAGGCCTTATACTTTCTGAGTTTAAAGCTACAGTAGTCAAGACAATGTGATTACTTACTGTCATGAAGACAGACACACAGGACAGAGTCTAGAAATCATGTGTCTGGCCAAATGATCTTCAGCAAGATCCCACACCAAAAAAAAAGCCTTCAAAATTGGAACAGGAAAACTAGATATCCACATATAGGGACTGGAATGGACAAATCATATTCCCTCCCTGTAGGATCACGTCGTTATGGACCTAGGTATTAACTAGAAAGCACGAATAAAAACAAGAATGGAGTTGGACCCTTACCTTACATCAAATAAAAAAGTCAATTCACCATGAATCAAAGACCTAAGCTTCTCACAAGAAAATAGGAAAATCTTCAAGGCTGCCTTGACTCTGAGACCAAAAGCCCAGGTGACAAAGGGGTCACACCAAACTGAAAACCCTGCACCACGAAGCAAAGGACAGAGCTAAGAGGTGGTGCAGGCAGGGGAAGCTCGAGTCTACGCGTCTCTGCTGTGAGCTTCACACCCAGGACACAGAAAGGCCCCCCACAGTGAGACAGAACAGGAAGGGACCCACACAGACAATGACTCCAAGAAGAGGCACAGAGGGTCCACAGTATAAGAAGCGATGCTCGATGTCACCTTCTCTGGAGGTGAAAATCAAAACCACTCATCCACTTAGAAGGACTGCTGGTAAAAGTAGGTGATTAAAAACCAGAAAGGAATAGTGTTGGCAAGGCTGTGGGAAACTGGAACCTCTGTGCACAGCTGGTGGGCTATAAAGCCATGCGGTCCCTGTGGAAAACAATGTGGAGGTCTTCAGGAATCTAAAACTGGGTTACCATGTGAGTCCTAATCCCACTTTTGGGTACACAGCCAAAAGAATTGAAAGCAGAATCTCAAAAATTACTTGCAAACCTACATCCATTTCAGCATTATTCACAACAGCCAAAATATGGAAGCAAATACCATTTACATATAAATGGGCACAGAAAATGTGTTACATTCATACAGAGGAATATTATGTCACCTTGAAACAGAAGGAAATCTTATCCCAGGCTCCAACATGAATGAGCCTTATGCTGAGTGAAATGGGCTTGTCACCAAGGGCCATATGATTCCGCTAATATTTATTTATTTAGTTATTTTGGTACTGGGGATCTAATCCTCAGATGCTTTACCACTGAGCTACATCTTCCACCCTCTTTATTTTTCTAAAATAACAACTAGATGAAAACTAAAATACCTAAGTTTCTGAGGGTCTCTCTAAGTGGCTGAGGCTGGCCTTGAACTTGAGATCCTCCTGCCTCAGCCTCCTGAGTTGCAGGAACTACAGGCATGTGCTGCCACACCCAGCCGGCTTATATGTAGAGCAGTCAAATAATGAAACAGGAAGTAGGATGGTGGTTGCCAGTGCTGGGGGTGGGGGGAGAGGGGATTGTTTGGTAGGTTTAGAGTTGCAATTTTGCAAGATGAAATCTTCTAGAGATCTGCTTTTTTTTGAGACAGGGCCTCAAGTTTGCTGCCCAGACTGGTCCTGAGTACATGGGCTCAACTGATCCTCCTGCCACAGCCCCCGAATAGCTTGACTACAGGTGTGCACCTCCACACTTGGCTAAAGGTCTATTACACAACAATGCGAGTACAGTTAGTGCTACAGAACTCAAAACTGGTTCAAAACACACACACATGTATGTGTGCGTGTGCACGCGTGCACGCATCTGTATCTCAGAGCAATTGAAAGTAAAAAAGAAAGAAAGAAAGAAAGAAAGAGAGAAAGAGAAAGAGAAAGAAGACGTTTAGTGCTTGAATACGCCTGACCACAAATTGCCACATCAGTGCCACTCCTCGGGTCAAAGGCCAGGTAAGTGCTCACTGGGTAAAAATTCTCAGAAAGCAGGTGTGACATCAATACAGAAAACACCTTTACAGGCCCAGCGCCCAGCTGGAAGGAGCTTGAGAAGGAGCGAGCTGCAAGGCTGGACAGCGCTGCCCGTCACTGCTGGGCCGGCCCGGAAACATCCGGGTTCTGATGCTGGTGGGCTTTCAGGGCAGCTCTGACCTGCAGATTTGAGACCTGAAACCTCAAAAGTGGGCTGAGGAGCAACAGGAGAGCAGAAGGCAGCGTGCACAGCTCTTCCACTGGCCACAGGGACACGGGCTGGAGCAGGAAGGGCCAGGCAGCTCCACCAGGGGCCTGGTGGCTGGGGCTGTGGCCTCTGAGGGAGCATCAGAAATGGAGCAGCCGAGGCCTGGGGAGAGAGGGAGAGGTCGTCCAGGGAGGGCAGCACCCTGCCCTCGCAGCTTCCCAGGCCAGACTGGGCCTCCCGGTATGTGCAGCCAGAGGGCAGTGCCACCTACACAGGGACATTGCAAGAGTAATAGAGAGAGAGAGAGAGAGAGAGAGAGAGAGAGAGAGTAGGGGGAGGGAGAGAGGGAGGGTAGGAGAGGGAGAGAAAGAGAGAGAAGAGAGGGAGGGAGAGAGAGAGAAGAGAGAGAGAGAGAGAAGGTAGGGGGAGGGAAAGAGGGGGGGAGGGAGAGAGAGAGAATAGGGGGAGGGAGGGGGAGGGAGAGAGAGAGAGTAGGGGGGGAGGGAGAGAGAGAGAGAATAGGGGGAGGGAGGGGGAGGGAGAGAGAGAGAGAAGGTAGGGGGAGGGAGAGAGAGGGGGAGAGAGGGGGGAGGGAGAGAGAGAGAGAGAAGGTAGGGGGAGGGAGAGAGAGGGGGAGAGAGGGGGGAGGGAGAGAGAGAAGGTAGGGGGAGGGAGAGAGAGGGGGAGAGAGGGGGGAGGGAGAGAGAGAGAGAGAAGGTAGGGGGAGGGAGAGAGAGGGGGAGAGAGGGGGGAGGGAGAGAGAGAGAGAGAAGGTAGGGGGAGGGAGAGAGAGGGGGAGAGAGGGGGGAGGGAGAGAGAGAGAGAAGGTAGGGGGAGGGAGAGGGGGGGAGAGAGGGGAGGGGGAGGGGGAGAGAGTGGGGAGAGGGAGAGAGAGAGAGAGAGTAGGGGGAGGGAGAGAGGGGGGAAGGGAGAGAGAGAGAGAGAGAGTAGGAGGAGAGAGAGAGGGAGGGTAGGGGGAGGGAGAGAGGGAGGGAGGGGAGAGAGAGAGAGTAGGGGGAGGGAGAGAGGGGGGAAGGGAGAGAGAGAGAGAGAGAGTAGGAGGAGAGAGAGAGGGAGGGTAGGGGGAGGGAGAGAGGGAGGGAGGGGAGAGAGAGAGAGAGAGAGAGAGAAGGTAGGGGGAGGGAGAGAGGGGGGAGAGAGGGGAGGGGGAGGGGGGAGAGAGGGGGGAGAGGGAGAGAGAAAAAGGAGGAGGAGCTGACAGCTCCCCCACTGCTGTCCCTGCTGACCTACTGGTCCCCGCCTAGAGGTGCTGGCTGGAGCTCTGGTGGCCAGTACAGCCTGCAGCCCGTGGAACCCGTCAGGCAGCCATAGCAGGCCTGAGGCCTGTGAGCCAAGGTGCACTGACCTGTCACCCTTCGGTGGCCAGGGTGCCCTGTGGCCGCCTGCTGCAGAAGCCGGCTCCATGCGACACTGCAGCCCTGAACCTGCCGGCGTGGACCCTCCGACTACCTGGACCTCGGCTTCCTGCCCTGCAAGAGGAACAGCTGGTGGGCAGACCTGAGTGGAAGAGGGACCAACAGGGCTGGTGGTTTCCAACCCCAATCAGCCTAAGTGTGGACCAACAGCTGTGAGCCAAGTGCTGTGTGAACCCGGAGCCGGCCTCCGTCAGAGCAAGGCTGTGATCCTGTTGAGTTCTGGGGTGCAGGAGTGCTGTTCCTGTTTGTGTTCAGTAACCCGAATCCTCACTGGCTCATCCGGGTCTGACTCAGGACACGGGACCCAACACGGCAGGGAGGTTTCTTGGCTGGAAGCCTCTGTCTTACTCAGACCTAACTTGCCAACAGAAGCAGAGGATCAAATTTCAAACTCTTGCTAAGCTTGAAGAGACCGAGCCACTAACAAAATTCACCAGGTGCCCCTTCATGGGATCTGTTTGAAACGTTGCAGTACAGGTGAGGGAGCTGGGAATTGGAACACAGGGTGAACCCACGTTGGTTTTCCTGGGTGTGGTAGTGATGCTGCAGTTGTGTGTTTTCTGCCAGAGATGCATGCTGGGTATTCAAGGCTGAGGTTTACAGCCAGCCGCAGGGCCTTTGGATGCCCAAGTCAGGTAGAAGGTGTAAAGAGCGAGAAGGACCAATTTCACATTAGCAGACGGCTTAGGAGCAGCCTGCTTCCTGGGGTTGTTGGCAAAACCAAGTTTTGAGGTGAAACTTAATCCCCTGCTTCTCCTGGTGGGGAAGACTCTGCACCTTGGCGGCAAGTGGACCTGGTAAGACTGCAGGAAAGCGGCGGGCGTGCTGGTGGGCCACGCCCCTCGGCGGTGAGAAGCTCCAGCCACCCACCAATCAGTTCCTTCTCTCCAGGTTCTCGTCTCATTCATTTGAAGAATGAAATCCACAGACCATATTTATTAAAAAGGTAGAAGGAAAAGCAGAATTCTTTCCATATAAGAGGAGAGCTAGTAAATAGGTTCTCTCCATCTGATGAGCTGGTCTGGGGGTTTACAGCACTTGGGTCACTGCTGTTGGTCCAAACTTATGCTGATAGGGTTTGGAAAGTGCTAAGTGATATTGGTCAACTCCCGAGTCCTGACTTCCATTTAGCTCTGCCCCACTTCCACCTTCACCATGCAGGGCAGGAAGCAGGGCAGGAAGCAGGAAGCAGGAAGCAGGAGGTTGAGGTCACGGGATGGTCTGTGCTCGAAGGTTCGAGGCTGTAGCCTGCATGAAGCGGGCTTTGCAGCAGGTGTTGGCACCCATGCTCAGTTCTGACTGCTGAAGTGTGACAGGTTGGGGCCTTGGACCCTCAGGACGGCCTGTGTGCGAGGCAGGCTCCACGCTCCAACCCTCCCGGGTTGCCACTCCACCACCCTGCTGCCGCTTCCTGGCAGAGACCAGCAGGCTGGCTGGGTGGCTTGGCAGCCACATCATCGGGAATTACTAAATTCATTTCCTTTAAAAGGTGAGCATCTGTTCTGTGGCCCAGCGATCCACACCTATGCAAACTCCCAAGAGAAACGAGTGGGTCTGCCCAGCAGGAGTTATGCCCAGGTTTATCAGGCAGTTTATAGACTGTGGAGCTGGGGATTGAACCCAGGCCTCTCACGTGCTGGGAAGGCCTCTACCACTGAGCCACACCCCCCAGCCCTTATTTCACTGTATTTTGAGACAGAGTCTCCATGAATTGCCGATGCTGGCCTTGCGTCTGTGATCCACCTGTTCAGGCTCCTGAGTCGCTGAGATGACGGGCACAGATCACTTTACCCATCGCAGTGTACAACAAGAAACAACTCCTGTCAGAGAACAGACCAACGAGTTGTGTAGCATTCACACAGAAAAGTGTTGTTCAGCAATAAAAAGAAACACATTGCTGAGAGGAAGGAGGAGCAGAGGAGTGGGCAGAGCAGAGCAGGCCCCTACCTGGATGGTGGGCAATGGAACAGCGGCCCCGGCCCTGGCATTGACGGGGAGGGTGAGCAGGAGGAGGGGCTGTGTGTGCAAATGAAGAACTCCTGAGCTGACACAGAGTGTTTTGAACCAAGTCAGAGAAATTCAAAGCTTCACACATACATTTTCCCCTCTCCTTCTTCTGTGCTGAGGTTGACCCAGGGCCTCATGCATGCCGGGCAAGTGTCCTGCCACTGAGCCACATCCTCAGCCCCAAGATAACAAAACCTTTGAGACTCTGACTCAGCAAGCCAGTCCCTTGCTAAGAAGATGCTGCTGGAGTGTTTGGAGACCAGGGGTGACAGAGGGGTTCCACCTGGACTCCATCCTGTTTCCCTCTTGCAAGTGTGTTGGTCCTGTTTAACCAGTGGTTTGTCCCAGTAGCAATTAAAGGTCCATTCTCTTTTCTATTTTTTTTTTTTTTTTAGGGAAAAATCCTAATCATCACAGATCCAACACACTAAGCCGGATGAAATGACTGTGTGTGGAATAGCAACCATGCACCCTGCAAATAAGAAGCCGTTGTTTTCCAGGACCTCTTCCTGGTAGCAAAGGTCAGGGAGAGGACAAGCGGGTGAGGTCGGGGTGGAGGGCCGGATGGTTCTAGACTTGCCTCTGAACTAGGAGGCGAGGGTCCTGAGTCTGGTCATTTCTGAGTAGCTCCCTGTTTGCAGGCTAATCGTGCAACTCCTCCGAGAGCCGGGGACCGGAAGCCTGCGGGCTGCTGCGAGGCTCTGGAAAGATCCTCTGTGCACACTGGTCCAGTGGATGGTGGCGGGAGCAGAGGAGGAGCACAAGGACCAGGGCTCTGGGTTCTTCTCTCTGCCCTTGTTTGCTCCCCTTCTGTTCCTCTCACCTCCCGTGCTGGGCCCTCCTCCTGTGGTCAGGACCCCACTCTGCAGGCACTCACTGAAGACCGCGCTCCAGCCCACCCGACATGGCCAGTGCCCTGAGGAGACACGGCACCAGGGAGCACTGGGGCCCTGGGGGGGGACGCTGAGCCCGAGACACTGGGATTCATAATGAAAGACCCACATCAGAGTTTGCAGGCTGTGAGGTCCTCAGGAGCCCAGCAGGGGTTACGTAAAAGGTGCCCTGGGTGAAGGGAAGAGCCAAGACCAGTGTGGCCAGGTGGGGGCGGGGGAGAGGCGACTGGACTTCACCCAGCAGCGGAGGACCACCATGGCAGGGCCTTCTGCAGGAGTCAGAGCTGCACTTCAGGAAGATGGGACTCGGGAGTCAGGAGAGCGTGGTCCTGCGACGGGACCCACAAAGGCCTGGGCTGCGGGGAGGGAGGAGGCCTAGAGACTGTGGGTCAGGGACCAGGAGGAGGGGTAGGTGGGAGGAGCCGAGCGGGACTTGAACTTTCAGAGTACAGCTGCCAGGGTTCTCAAATAAAAATACAGGGCTTTGACCCATTTTCGATTTTAAGTCATGAATGTCTAATTTGCAGTATAAATATGTCCTGTGCCATGATCAATCTGAGTTCAAATAGAATGGAGTGGTAACCTACTTCAGGATCATCGTCTTGAAATGCAGATCTGATCTGCTGACACCATGCTGTCTTACCTGAATCTTCATGTGAGCTTTGGGGGAAGTGGCTGGGACAGCAGGCTGGGCTGGGCTGACTCAGCTCCACAGCCCAGAACCTCCACCCTGGCTGGACAGGGAGGAGGAGGATGCCCCTCTGCTTGCACACCGCGAGTTTGGCTGGCGAGGCCCGGCTGAGAGGGGCAGCCTGGCTTCTGACAAGGACTGGCACGTGGGATCTGGGCTCTGCTTCCAGGATCCCGCAGATCCCAGAGGGGTACGTGGTTGGGGCCCCAGGATCAAGAGGAACCACGGGGGCTGTGGAGGGCCAAGAACGTGGCTGGAGGCTGTGGGAGTCTGAGTCCCCAGAGGAGCGACACCTGTCTCCAGGGCTGGAAGCTGATACTTGAGAACACTCCTTGTGGGGTTGGGCCCGACTGTGATCCGTCTGCTTGCACAATGTCTAATTGTTGCTGATTTGTTGAGAAAGCGTCTCCTGATCCTTGGCAGCGGTTCAGGTGGTCGGCCTGGGCCGTCCAGCAGAGGTTTCCCAGGTTGCTCAGTGCAGACTGGAGCCAGTAGAACAGCAAATCCCCTGAACTTGAACCAGCAGCCATTCTTGCCCAGGCCCCTTGGACCCCAGAAGTCATACCAAGAGTTCCGAGGCTCTGATCATGATCTGGGCGCTGCGTCCACACAATGGTCCCCAGTGTGGTGCTTCCCAGAACCCCCCCCCCCGCCCGGGTATCACAGATCCACAGATCAACCATGGGGTAGGAGGCCTCCTGACAAGGGCAGCACTGCCCAGGCCTCTCCTGCTCCTGGAAGTCTAGGCCCTGCTGGGGGCTGGGGCGCCCTGCGCCTCCTGCGTGCCTTTCCCTGGTGGGCTGCTGGGACCGGAGGTGGTAGGAGTCACACCTTGTGACACAGGTCACAAGCTGTTCTGTAGGACAGGTGGGGGGCTGGGCCAGGGGAGAGTATTAAATGTCTGTCATGTGCCATGCTGGAGGCAGAGACGACGTCACCTCACAGATGAGGCAAGCTGTGTAGGTGACTTGGTGAGGCAGAGAGACCAGGCTGGCAGACCACAGGAAGAGAGAGCAGGGCTGACTTAGACCTCAGGTGGAGAGAGCACGGCTGACTTAGACCTCAGGCTGAGACAGCAGACTGGCCAGACCTCAGGTGGAGAGACCAGGCTGGCTTAGACCTCAGGAGGAGAGAGCAGGGCTGGCCAGACCACAGGCGGAGAGAGCAGGGATTCCTTAGACCTCAGGTGGAGAGAGCAGGCCTGGCTAGACCTCAGGAGGAGAGAGCAGGGCTGACTTAGACCTCAGGAGGAGAGAGCAGGGCTGACTTAGACCTCAGGAGGAGAGAGCAGGGCTGACTTAGACCTCAGGAGGAGAGAGCAGGGCTGACTTAGACCTCAGGAGGAGAGAGCAGGACTGGCTAGACCTCAGGAGGAGAGAACAGGGCTGACTTAGACCTCAGGAGGAGAGAGCAGGCCTGACTTAGACCTCAGGTGGAGAGAGCAGGGCTGACATAGACCTCAGGAGGAGAGAGCACGGCTGGCTTAGACCTCAGGTGGAGAGAGCAGGACTGGCTAGACCTCAGGAGGAGAGAGCAGGGCTGACTTAGACCTCAGGAGGAGAGAGCAGGGCTGACTTAGACCTCAGGAGGAGAGAGCAGGGCTGACTTAGACCTCAGGAGGAGAGAGCAGGACTGGCTAGACCTCAGGAGGAGAGAACAGGGCTGACTTAGACCTCAGGAGGAAAGAGCAAGACTGGCTAGACCTCAGGAGGAGAGAGCAGGGCTGACTTAGACCTCAGGAGGAGAGAGCAGGCCTGGCTAGACCTCAGGAGGAGAGAGCAGGGCTGACTTAGACCTCAGGAGGAGAGAGCAGGACTGACTTAGACCTCAGGAGGAGAGAGCAGGGCTGACTTAGACCTCAGGAGGAGAGAGCAGGACTGACTTAGACCTCAGGAGGAGAGAACAGGGCTGACTTAGACCTCAGGAGGAAAGAGCAAGACTGGCTAGACCTCAGGAGGAGAGAGCAGGGCTGACTTAGACCTCAGGTGGAGAGAGCAGGCCTGGCTAGACCTCAGGAGGAGAGAGCAGGGCTGACTTAGACCTCAGGAGGAGAGAGCAGGACTGACTTAGACCTCAGGAGGAGAGAGCAGGGCTGACTTAGACCTCAGGAGGAGAGAGCAGGACTGGCTAGACCTCAGGAGGAGAGAACAGGGCTGACTTAGACCTCAGGAGGAAAGAACAAGACTGGCTAGACCTCAGGAGGAAAGAGCAAGACTGGCTAGACCTCAGGAGGAGAGAGCAGGGCTGACTTAGACCTCAGGAGGAGAGAGCAGGGATGATTCAGACCTCAGGTGGAGAGAGCAGGACTGGATAGACCTCAGGAGGAGAGAGCAGGGCTAACTTAGACCTCAGGAGGAGAGAGTAGGCCTGACTTAGACCTCAGGAGGAGAGAGCAGGGCTGACTTAGATCTCAGGAGGAGAGAGCAGGACTGGCTAGACCTCAGGAGGAGAGAGCAGGGCTGACTTAGACCTCAGGAGGAGAGAGCAGGCCTGACTTAGACCTCAGGAGGAGAGAGCAGGGCTGACTTAGACCTCAGATGGAGAGAGCAGGGCTGACTTAGACCTCAGGTGGAGAGAGCAGGACTGGCTAGACCTCAGGAGGAGAGAGCAGGGCTGACTTAGACCTCAGGTGGAGAGA
This sequence comes from Ictidomys tridecemlineatus, assembly GCF_052094955.1. Lineage (NCBI taxonomy): Eukaryota > Metazoa > Chordata > Mammalia > Rodentia > Sciuridae > Ictidomys > Ictidomys tridecemlineatus. Next base: position 3,117,642 of record NC_135486.1, on the reverse strand, counting down.
GCAGGACTGGCTAGACCTCAGGAGGAGAGAACAGGGATGCCTTAGACCTCAGGAGGAGAGAGCAGGGCTGACTTAGACCTCAGGTGGAGAGAGCAGGACTGGCTAGACCTCAGGAGGAGAGAGCAGGGCTGACTTAGACCTCAGGAGGAGAGAGCAGGGCTGACTTAGACCTCAGGTGGAGAGAGCAGGACTGGCTAGACCTCAGGAGGAGAGAACAGGGATGCCTTAGACCTCAGGAGGAGAGAGCAGGGCTGACTTAGACCTCAGGTGGAGAGAGCAGGACTGGCTAGACTTCAGGAGGAGAGAGCAGGGATGCCTTAGACCTCAGGAGGAGAGAGCAGGGCTGACTTAGACCTCAGGAGGAGAGAGCAGGACTGGCTAGACCTCAGGAGGAGAGAGCAGGGATGCCTTAGACCTCAGGAGGAGAGAGCAGGGCTGACTTAGACCTCAGGAGGAGAGAGCAGGGCTGACTTAGACCTCAGGTGGAGAGAGCAGGGCTGACTTAGACCTCAGGTGGAGAGAGCAGGGCTGACTTAGACCTCAGGAGGAGAGAGCAGGACTGGCTAGACCTCAGGAGGAGAGAGCAGGGCTGACTTAGACCTCAGGTGGAGAGAGCAGGACTGGCTAGACCTTAGGAGGAGAGAACAGGGATGCCTTAGACCTCAGGAGGAGAGAGCAGGGCTGACTTAGACCTCAGGTGGAGAGAGCAGGACTGGCTAGACCTCAGGAGGAGAGAGCAGGGCTGACTTAGACCTCAGGAGGAGAGAGCAGGGCTGACTTAGACCTCAGGTGGAGAGAGCAGGACTGGCTAGACCTCAGGAGGAGAGAGCTGAGCTGCCTTAGACCTCAGGAGGAGAGAGCAGGGCTGACTTAGACCTCAGGAGGAGAGAGCAGGACTGGCTAGACCTCAGGAGGAGAGAGCAGGGCTGACTTAGACCTCAGGAGGAGAGAGCAGGCCTGACTTAGACCTCAGGAGGAGAGAGCAGGGCTGACTTAGACCTCAGGAGGAGAGAGCAGGGCTGACTTAGACCTCAGGTGGAGAGAGCAGGACTGGCTAGACCTCAGGAGGAGAGAACAGGGATGCCTTAGACCTCAGGAGGAGAGAGCAGGGCTGACTTAGACCTCAGGTGGAGAGAGCAGGGCTGACTTAGACCTCAGGAGGAGAGAGCAGAGCTGACTTAGACCTCAGGAGGAGAGAGCAGGGCTGACTTAGACCTCAGGTGGAGAGAGCAGGACTGGCTAGACCTCAGGAGGAGAGAGCAGGGCTGACTTAGACCTCAGGTGGAGAGAGCAGGACTGGCTAGACCTCAGGAGGAGAGAGCAGGGCTGACTTAGACCTCAGGAGGAGAGAGCAGGGCTGACTTAGACCTCATGTGGAGAGAGCAGGACTGGCTAGACCTCAGGAGGAGAGAGCAGGGCTGACTTAGACCTCAGGTGGAGAGAGCAGGACTGGCTAGACCTCAGGAGGAGAGAACAGGGATGCCTTAGACCTCAGGAGGAGAGAGCAGGGCTGACTTAGACCTCAGGTGGAGAGAGCAGGACTGGCTAGTCCTCAGGAGGAGAGAGCAGGGCTGACTTAGACCTCAGGAGGAGAGAGCAGGGCTGACTTAGACCTCAGGTGGAGAGAGCAGGACTGGCTAGACCTCAGGAGGAGAGAGCTGAGCTGCCTTAGACCTCAGGAGGAGAGAGCAGGGCTGACTTAGACCTCAGGAGGAGAGAGCAGGGCTGACTTAGACCTCAGGAGGAGAGAGCAGGACTGGCTAGACCTCAGGAGGAGAGAGCAGGGCTGACTTAGACCTCAGGAGGAGAGAGCAGGGCTGACTTAGACCTCAGGAGGAGAGAGCAGGGCTGACTTAGACCTCAGGAGGAGAGAGCAGGGCTGACTTAGACCTCAGGTGGAGAGAGCAGGACTGGCTAGACCTCAGGAGGAGAGAGCAGGGCTGACTTAGACCTCAGGTGGAGAGAGCAGGACTGGCTAGACCTCAGGAGGAGAGAGCAGGGCTGACTTAGACCTCAGGAGGAGAGAGCAGGGCTGACTTAGACCTCAGGTGGAGAGAGCAGGACTGGCTAGACCTCAGGAGGAGAGAGCAGGGCTGACTTAGACCTCAGGAGGAGAGAGCTGAGCTGCCTTAGACCTCAGGAGGAGAGAGCAGGGCTGCCTTAGACCTCAGGAGGAGAGAGCAGGGATGACTCAGACCTCAGGTGGAGAGAGCAGGACTGGCTAGACCTCAGGAGGAGAGAGCAGGGCTGACTTAGACCTCAGGAGGAGAGAGCAGGGCTGCCTTAGACCTCAGGAGGAGAGAGCAGGGCTGCCTTAGACCTCAGGAGGAGAGAGCAGGGCTGCCTTAGACCTCAGACCTCTCCCCTGGGTCTGCTGCTCTTGGAATCCTGCCACTCAAAGTTGCTTTGAGGGAAAGGGTGTTTGTGGCTCAGTGTGACTCAGTGAGAACCAGGAGCGGCTTCCAAGGGCTAAGGTGGGAGGCCAATACAGTGACCATGACTCTGGCGGCTCTGCATCAGGCATAGCCCCCTGGTGGCACATCCTCCACACACAGTGGTCCTCTAGTGTCTCTCCCCTGTGGCTGTTGTTGGATGAACATACTCACGCTAGCTAGAGCAACGCTAGGCTGATATAACAAAGAAATCCAAAACACAGTGGCTTAAGCTTAAGCTCACTTCTATCTCATAAAATTCCAGGTGAGTGGTTCAGAGCCCATATGCACCCAAATGGCTTCCTCAGCTCCAACCATCACATTCTGCATCCACGTCATGAGAGTGCAGGAGAGCACACAATATCTTTTCAAGGGTCTGGCCTGGAAGATTGTACCTACCAGTTCTACTTTTATGTCATCATTACAGGGTCAGTTGTAGCTGCAAGAGAGTTGCCACGTATGCAGGTAAACTTCTATTGCTGTAGGAGAGAAGAGTTTTGGGAAGAGCAGGAAGCAGCCTCCCACACAGCTCGGGGGACTCTGGCACAGGTGGCAGGCCACTGGTGTTTTCTTTAGGCTCTGGATCTAGGTTACCAGGCTCCGAGTCACCACTCCGCCCCTCGGATGTGGCCTGGGAAAGTGTGACCTCTCAGAATCTGTCTTCCTGGAACAACGGTCACTACTAGTCTGGTTTCTCACTGGGACGTTGGGAGAGCCTGGCGCAGGCCACCAGGTCTGTGGGGGAGAGAGGGGCAGCCGCGATGCCAGGGCTTAGGTTTCGTCTCCTTGTTAAACTGTGGACTCCCCGGCTGGCCCGGGAGAAAGCACCTGTCCATGGCGCTCTGCCTCGCACTTCCACTCTGGTCACAGCGTGCTAATGCTCCTGGCCTTGCTGCCCACCTGCCCGCTGTGACCCATGCTCCCCAGAGCACTGTCCCTCCTGGCCGCCTCCTCCCTCAGGTGAGAGTCACTGGCAACCCGCCCCCACCTACTCCTGAGCTCAGGTCACACGTGACCCTGGAACTTCCTCCTTGCAGAGGGCATTGGGTGGGGAGCCCTGGCCCAGCCTGGCAGGAAGGAGACCAGTGAGCGGCCCCCGCCATGCGGCTCTGGGTGCTCCTCCCCCCTCCCATGGGAGCCACAGACCAGGCTTTGCCTGTCCACGGCCCCAGGAGGGCCGCATCTGGTTTCAGCAGAACCTGTTTCTTTCTCCAGGAGCCGCTAAGCTCCTTAAGGAAGGAAGGAACCTCCCAGCACCTCTCATGTCAACACGGGCATAGAAACAACGTGCCAGGGTCCATCCCTCACCAGCCTGCTGCCCGCAGGTGCCAGGGCTTCCTTGCTGGCAGCAGAGGAGCTGGAGTTTGTACGAGAACCTGGCTCAGTACCGCACCCCGACCAGAGGAGGCGGGATTTGAACCCAGGATCTCCAGCACCAACTCTGGCTCTCTTCTGAGTCCTGATCATTTTTATTGTAGTTGTGCTTGAAAGGGTAGAAACCAGGATTCCAGTCCTGTGTCCTCCCCAGTGCTGACAAGTTCATGCCCCCAGCAGGAACTCACAGGGGCTGGAGCAACGGGGTTCCCGTCCGTTGTCCCTGGCAGTGCAGAGTCGTGCTATCGGATCAGTGCAGTCTTCCTGGGCACGCTGAGGCTGTTGGGTTGCAATGTGAAGGAGAATCGCAGCAATTCCAAGGGCTGCAGGTGACAGCCCCGTGCAAAGCCCTCTCGGAAGGAGGATCCTGTGCAGATGAAGGTGCAGGAGAAATAGGGGAAGCCCTGCCCTGGGCAGCACACTGCACCAGCTTCCCAGCGGACCACAGCAGGAGTGAACCAAAGGCCTGCCAGGGGAGAGCTGACCCTCACACGCACAGTCACCAGTCGGGCAGGAGCGGATGTCCTTCCCACAAGGCTCGGCAGCCATCCATTCCAGGTTTCCTGGCATGGTCCACTGTTACATCCAAAGCCCGTGGAAAGTCCCATGTGGTGGTGCACACCTGTGACCCAGAGACTCGGGAGCTGAGGCGGGGGGATAGCAAGTTCGAGGCCATCTTTGCAAGTTCTGTTGTAAAATAAAAACTTTAAAAGGCGGGGGTGTACCTCAGATCCAACATCCTGAGTAGGGGAGGGAGGAAAAGGGAGATGGGGAGAGAGGACAGTCGGAAGGTCATGTGTGCTGTGGAATGAGGAGGCCTGCTCTTGAGCTTGGAAGACATGGTTTTGGCAGACACGGGAAGAGTCCCCCTGCTGCTCCCACCAGGAGATCAAAGGCAGAGGGGCCGTCCGCCTGGGCAGCCCAGCCCTGACCCTCCCCACCCTGCAGCAGGTGCCAGGACCTCCGTGCCAGCAGTGGGGAATCGGAGGGGACTCTGCTCAGCCCTGTGCAGCACCAGCCCGAGCCGTCTGGCCTTCTGCAGGTCAGGCGCACGGAGCCTTCTGGTAGAAGAAGCCAGGTGGGCTGCCCCCTGGAGGTGAAAAGGCAGAGGTCGTGTTGACAGGAAAGAGGAAGTGACTGCTCTTAAAATCTTACTGCATGATGGCAGGCGAGCCAGGGTCCCTTGAGACACCTTGAGACACCAGAGCCACATGTGTCTTCCACTAGGAGGCCTGGGGCCGGGGTCCTGGGCAGGCTGGAGGCCCTTTCCACACAGGGTGGGTCGCTGCTGGGCGACAGTGTCCCTGACAAGCACAGGCTTTCTGCCAGGGCTCAAGGGTGACCTGGGGACGCTTCTAGTGTCACGCCCCCCTGACCCCTCTTCTCACTGGCCACGTGGGGAGAAGGCCGTCTCAGGGTGCTTGCTCAGACTGGCTGGCTGCTGTGCCCGGAGGGGCCTCGGGACCCCCAGGGTTAAAGCGCAATCAGCAGTTCCCCTCTGTCCCCCGACGGGCGGCCTGTCCTGGCGCACCCGAGCTTCACCCACCGGGCCCTGCTAGGGTCGGCCTGCAGGTGCGTGGGGACACCCCCCGCCCAGCCTGCCCTCGGAATCCCCGCGCGAGCCGCGGAAACAGCGCCCTCGTGTGACCGCAGCGCGACAACCGGACTCGGAGACCTTTCGCGCCACTCCGGGGACCACGGATGCTTTTGCCTTTTGCTTGTCTTCGCCTTTCTTCCTCTAGGTGTGTAGCATGCTGGGGACACACCTAGAGGAAGCGGGCGCTCAGCGGCCTCCTGCGCGTCCTCTCTCCCTCCTACTTCCTTTTCTTCCTTTTCTTCCTTTTCCCCTTGCTTTCCCTTCTTGGCCTTTCCCCTCCCGCTCTCCGCTCTCCTCCGACCTGGGGAGCAGTTACTTTTGCCTACAGGTGGCCTCTGGTGGGTTTAAGGTCTGCTCTTCGTTGAGTGCAGGGGGCAGTGGGGTGGGCGGGAGGAGAGGGGCCGCCGGCCCGGATTCGGAGCCGCTGGGTAGTCTGTCCATCCTCCCCGCTCGGTCCGCAAAGGCTGGCAGCGGCCTGTTAAAACACAGTGATGGGGACACCGCAGACGGCGTGGGGACCTGAGGGGGGTGGACAACAAGAAGAGGTCAGAGGAAGACCAGCAGGGCCAAGCACCCTGCAGTCCAAGGCAGGCCTGGGGACAGTTCCCTGTGCAACCTGGGGACCCGAAGCAGGAGGAAAAGCCTCAGGTGTGTATTTAGCACCTCCTTCAGGCCAACCAGCCGCAGTGCCAGTGCGGGTCCCTGTACTGATACGCTGACAAATTCTCCCTCGTTCTCAGGGAGGAAGTACCATGTTATGGTGGGAAATGTCCCCAAGGCATCTCGGTGACAGATTTCCTACAGTTCTTTATTAAGTGACCTTCAGTGAGACTGATGGCAGGCATCAGAGACAATACAGTAAAAGTACATCCAAACAAGGGGCCCCGCAGTGCGTCCCTAAGAGGCAGCTCTGTGCTCTGCCACACTTCATAGGAAAATCCAGCACTGCTTAAAACACACAAAATCCCCACCAGCACGCAGCGGCTCATGTTCTTAGGAAACTCATCACAGGTACTGTTTCTCCTAACTGGGCTTTTGATGAAACTGAGCATGGCAGAACGTGATTTGTAATCTCTTAAAAGGAGCTATGCAGTTGATAAAAACGAAGGCTTTCATGTCTGATACTTAAAAGAGAAAAGAATAAAGTCTTTTTAGGAGATGGAAGGTTTCACTCGACAGGGGACCCACAGGCCCACTTCATCTGGCCAAAGGAGGTGCAGGGAGGCCCCCGGAGCAGGCTGACCCAGGCTCCTGGCTCCTGCACCCTCCTCCCTGCCCCCCAGTAGCTGGGGCTCTCGGCTGTGCTGCCAGAGCCAGTTCCAAATATATTTAGGAAGCTGTTTGGGCCTCATTTGTGACAGAAGAAGGCACCTTCAAAGGGTTCTCAAATGCTGGTGTGCAGGGGAGGACCTGCTGCTTGTTAGGAATAGAGTTCAGTGGATTTCAAATCCAGTGTCCTAGCCCCGGCCAACGAGTCTGCATTCTAAACAATTACTGAAGAAGCAATTGGGAATGGGGACCGTGCCTTAAAGCAGGGTTCTCATCATTCTAGCTGAGAAAAAATACTCAGAATAGATGCTCATGGTCGCTCACTTGGACAAAGTTACCTCAAAGATGATTGATTGATGATAATTTAAACTGCAGTTTCTTGGTACATCTTGTAGACTCCTGAGGCGTGAGAGACTGCTTGCTCGGTGCACGGTGTGGAATTCCTGCAAGGAGTCAACCCATGCTGGGGGTCTGCCAACTCTGACTTAGTCCTAGAGTAGGTGAGTGAACCCTGAGATCAGGTGGATTAGGTCTGGCTACAGGTGGCAGGGTAATCACAGGTAAGCCACTACAGAAGCTCCCTCTGTCTCGCAGAAGCAAGGCCAGAGGCTGGCAGTGCTGAGCGGCGTGTGCCTCTGGCAGCAGGGCCCAGGCTGCCTGTGTCGCTCTGAGCTTCAGGACATAGCTTCTCCTTAATGCCCAAGAGGGTTGCTGGAGCACCCACCATCACTCCACGTGGCAGCTAGTGGGAAGGAAGGGCGTTTCCCAGGCTTGTACTCAGGACTTCTGCTTACCTTTCACTAACTAGAATATATTCTCACAGCCATATCTAGCTGCAAGATGTTGGGGCCAGGGGTTGGCTGGCCAGATACCCAGCTAAGCATAGAAGCTGATCAAAAAGGGAAAGGGGAAATAGTAGAGGGACACGTGACGGTCTGCCATGGCCATCAGTGACAGATGAGGACACCTAGGGCATCACCAAAGCCACCCGAAGTCCTTCAGGACAACACCTCTCCGACCTCAGTAGCAGATATGCCAGCGTCACCCTCGTCTGAGAGCAGTGCTCTGGCAAGCCACACGCCACAGTCAGCTCTTCCACGTGGACTGTTCTGGAAACCTCATGTCACCAGGCTGTCGTGAGCAACCAGGCAACATGGAAGGGTAAGCAGTGCGGGTCCCCTCCCAGGGCAGCGCCTCCCCCAGGCCCACCCCAAGGCCCGCCTGCTCAGTGTCTCGGGTGTCTCTCCAAACAGGACCTGGTCCCTCTCAGAGGTGTGCTGGGCCTGGGGAGACTCCAGACCTTCCTACTCCTGCTCTGCCCTTGACGTCAGCAGGCGTCACTGCTGCCCACCACAAGGAAAGGTGCAGGGATCAAAGGCCACCAAGGTCGAAGAGCTCTCGGGGCTTGCACACGGGGAGCCTTCTCCCAGTGATGTGTGACTGCGGTGTTTATGCAGCATCTTAACAGGAAACCGGGCATCCACCACAGTGAACCCTTTATCACCAACCCCTCTCAACCACGCACGTCCCTCGGCCTTGCCCCAGAGGTCATCTCATCCTGAATTGTATGTCTTAGTTCCTTCTTTAAACAGTGTCACTACTGGTGTATAGGTGCATAAACTATATATTGCTTTGGCTTCTTTTTGAAGTTTAAAAAGGGCATGTGGGGACAGCTTTCTGTCACCTGATTGTGTTTCCACCAAACTTTATGTTTCCTGGACGGTCTGTGCTTCTGTGGGCAGCTGGAGACGGTTCGTTTTATTGTTGTGTCATGTTCCGCTGGTGTGAGCGCCACGGTAGCCCCCTATTCCTCTGTTGATGGGATTTGGGTAGCTTCCCTTCTGTTTGTTTTTGCTATCATAAAAATTGCTGCCCTGATCATGTTTCCTAGGACGGGATTCCTAGGATGTTGCACGTGTGTGTTTAGCTTTGGGAGACAGAGCCGTGGAGGCTGAGCCAATTCACACCCCTCAGTGATGATAATACAGTAGTGACGTTCAGGTTAGTCAAACTTCATTGATTTTTGTCTGTTAATTAGAAAAAAAAAAAAACTGCCCTTCTTTGCATAATTCACGCCTGGCCCAGCATCTTCTCCTAGCTGACTCACCCTAAGCATTTAAGGTGATCTGAGCTAGGAGCAGTGGCTGGGAGGCTGAGGCAGCAGGATCCCCAGTTCAAAGTCAACCTCAGCAACTTAGAAGGACCCTCAGCAACTCTGTCTCTCAATAAAATGTAAAAAGGGCTGGGGAGGGGCTGGGGATGTAGCTCAGTTGGTGGAGTGCTCGCCTCACATGCACAAAGCCCTGGGTTCAATTCCCCAGCACCACAAAAAATAAAATAAAAATAAAAAGGGGCTGGGGATGTGGTTCAATGGTTAAGTGCTTCTGGGTTCAATCCCCAATATTCATACCCCCCCCCAAAAAAAAAGAAAGACAAGAAAAGAAACAGGCCAAGCTGTGTGCACCACGGAGCCCGTGTGCCCCAGACACCTGACCCACCCCCGGGACTGAGGTTCTTTTCCTCAATTGCTCAGTTCACAGTGGACAGCTCAGTGAGTCCCTCTGGAGACTGGTGGGCACAGCTGACCAGGACAGGATATGAATGTCCAGCCCCTTGCCCAGCGCGGGGCAGCTCCTGGGGGCGATGAGTCGGGGCCTTGCTGTGACTGCAGAGCGGCTCACCTCCTCCCGCCCCCATCCTGCTCCACAGCGGGGGCTTCTAAGGAGCTCCCCAGTAAGCTCGTCCAGGGGCCCATCTCAGAGCCGGATGCCCAGGTGGCCTGTGGCTATTAGGGCCAGGATTGGTCTCAGAAGGAGGACAGTTTGTAAACTGGGACTTGAGAGTGTGGTCACCCACTGGCCAGCTTGCCAGGACCTATGACCAGCGTGTAGGTGGCCTCAAGCCCTCTGTACGGCTGCAGCCTAAGATCCCACCAGCAGTGGACGTAGAAAGACTGTCGTGGAACAGGATGGACTGGCCGGGGCAGGGTCTCAGGCACCGAGAGGGGAAACAGGGGCCACAGACGGCGGAGCTGGGTGGCTGCTCTTAGGGAAACCCCATTCTGTGGAGAAGAGCAGTGGAGGGCCAGAGGTGACTCACCGCCAACCAGAGGCCGAGTGCGAAATCCAGAGCACACCCCCGGGAGCGGACCAAGGTTCTCTTACCTCCCGTAGCTGGAGTGCAGGAAAGGCTGAGGGCTAGGCTAGGATTTCGTCATTAAAGGGCAGAGCTCCCGAGGAGGCTGACTTCTCGATCCCACAGGCTGGCTCCACCAAGGTGAGCCCTGATGTTAGCCGAGTCGAGTCTTGTCCATCCGTGGGTGAGTGGATAAGGAAAGCACGGGACACACTCACAGCGGAACATTACTCAGCTCTGAAGAATGCAGTCCTGCCGTCCGAAGCACAATGGCTAGACCTGGGGGTGTGGCGTGAAGTGGGACCGGCCAGAAGTAGAATGCCAAGCATCGTATGTTTCCTCCTGTGTGGGAGCCACAGAAAAGTCCACCCGAATGTGGACTCATGATTAGCAGAGGTTGGGACGGGGACGCATGAGGGGCAAAGGGAGGCTGGAGAGTGTCAGCTGACTGCAATGAGCTCCCCCCAGCAGTAACCTCAGTGCAGCTTCATACACCATGCACGTATGCCTGGGTTGACATATCCCATGACCCCACTCACACGGGTAGCTGATGCATGTCCATCAAGAAAATGAAATGTTCTTAACAGTCCAAAGCTTACCAGGATGGAAAAGCCAAGTGCAGTCATGTGGTCATGACACACAGTACACATTAGTAATAATTAATAACAAAATGTTACAAAATTGAAAAAACAGAGAAACTTGACTCCCTAGATCCTCCTCACCCTGTGGGCCTGCAGTGACCCTTTCCTAGTAAGCTGGCACTCTGGTGCCGTCCTCCCTGACACCTGGCTTAAGCAGGCGCAGAGTCTCTTGTCATGTAAGACAACAGGCACCCTCCTGAGGCCCATGCGCCCGGCCTCCCGCCTGGCCTCCCGCCCGGCCTCCCTCCTGGCCACTAGACCAGCACCATAACCCACAGAGCAGGGCCTGCAGACCTCTATGCATGCCATCCAGCTGGCCGGGACCACACTGGGGACTGGAGTCTGAGGACAGGACCAAGGGCAGTGGGAAGCCAAGTTGACCAGGGATGGTGGGACACGTGGCATGTGACTTAATGCCCTATGGAGTTGATGAATTCCAGAACGGTCCTTAGAAGCTTTGATAGAGAGAGGGGTGGGGACGACAGGACCAGGAAGCAGCTGAGGCCAGGAGGCCCAATAGAAGGTTCACCAGGAGATCTACCAGGAGGCCCAATAGGAGGCCCACCAGGAGGCCCACCAGGAGGCCCAATAGGAAGTTCACCAGGAGGCCCGCCAGGGGATCCACAGGAGGCCCACCAGGAAGCCCACCAGGAGATCTACCAGGAGGCCCAATAGGAGGCCGACCAGGAGACCCACAGGAGGCCCAATAGGAGGCCCACCAGGAGACCCACAGGAGGCCCACCAGGAGGTCCACCAGGAGACCCACCAGGAGGCCCACCAGGAGGCCCGTCAGGTGCCCACCAGGGGGTCCCCAGAGCACTGCATCCAGCAGCCACATACACCAAGCCGGCAGATCTGGGTGGCCCAAGGGGTGGTCCTGGGAGCCTTGGTGTGCCCTGGGAATCTCCTGTCCCCTTCCCCAGGGGAAGCCCTCTCTCCCCCACAGGCAGAGAGCACTGAAGCTGACAGCCCCTGGACAGCCTACAGCGGCAGAGAACTGCCCCCTCGGTGGCCAGGCCCCCCAGCCAGGGCAGGCAGGCCCCCGCGGGCTCCCAGTCCCAGCTCTCTGAGGCATGTGCGACTCATGACCTGGTTCTCCTCTGCCCAGTCCTGCTTGCCCTGCTCCCTGCAGAGCCGACTCCCTGGAGTCACTCCCAGCAACACTGTCGCATGCAGATAGCGGTTTCAGAATCTACTTACCAGGAAACTGAGGAGACAGAATGAGTGCTCAGCTTTCCGTACCAGAAGACGCTCGCTTTTGGACTGGCCAGCCGCGGGCCGGGCCTTGCCCTGGGTCTGGAGTGCCTCTGACGCAGGAGACACCCTGAGTCCAGGAGAGTTCCTGAGACGTTGCCAGAGAAGGAGTCGCGGAAGGCCTCAGGAGGAAGTGGGGTGGAGACCCAAAGGGAAGAAGAAGATGGATATACCTACAAAGCCCCCTTCCAGCTGGGCCCGAGCCGTGTGCCTGAGGACAGGGGTTGCCAGGAATCCACAGAAAGGCCCCGGCCTTCCATCAACCACACAGACCAAGGGAGCTCCGGAGGGATCCGCTGGCCCTGAGGACGCGGAGCGGGCGGTCATTCCGACAGTCAGGAGCTCCAAGCTGCTGGGACCCGCTGCAGCCCGTCCAGCCATGGCAGGGAGGGCGGGGAGCGCGGGCTCTGCTCTTTCCTCCCTGCTCGAGTCTCAGCCGAGAACCCCAGCTCTGGGTCTGTCCAGTGCCACAGTGAGAGCCTTGCTCCCATTTCACACCACGGCCCTCCAGTGCCCCCAGGCTTCCCTCAAATTTAGGTGGAGCCTAAATTGGGGCCAGTCTTAGTTCCAAATTGGAAAGATGGGATTAGGGAGGCCAGAGGGTGTATTTTAAGCTTTAAGAATACCTGAAAAGTGGAATTTTTACTCTGGAGGTGCCCAGGCATGGCATGATTAGACGATTTGCAAGTGTTCCCGCGTCATGCGAAACCCACAGGACTCGGGGGAAAAGCGTGAGATATTTTGTCCCCTGTGTATGAATTTCCAAGGGCTGCTGAGACACGGCACCGCAGGCTGGGTGGCCTGAAGGGCAGGAATGGCTTGTCCCCGGTTCTGGAGCTGGAAGTCTGACCTCAAGGCAGGCGTTGGTGGCCTTGCTCCCTCTGAGGGCCGCGGGGGCACTTCTCAGATCTGGGGTCCTGGCTTCTGCTGTGGCATGCCTGCCTCCACCTTTGTGGTCACGTGGTGGTCTCCCTGTGTCTGTCTCATTTGACGACTTGAAAGGACACCAGACCAGGGGCCCGCCCTGTGCCGTCATGACCTCGTCTTAACTGGTCACATCTGCAGTGGCCCTTTTTCCAAATACGGGCAGACTCTGAGTTCCAGTTTTCAGGCTGGAAGGTGGGGGTCAAATCCAACCCACAATACTCAGTGAGGATGTGTTATCACCTTTCCCTGAGCCCCTGAGCTCAGAACAGGAAGGAGCTGGGCTTGGGACATCCAAAGCTGACTCAGCACAGCCGGGCAGTGGTTCCCTGGCAGGGGTTTGCAGACCAGCCGGCAGGCAGCTGGCCCATCACCGGCTACCGGGAGAAGTTTATTTTCAGAGGACGTTCGCCTCCAAGGTCCAGGGGCTGGCGCCACCCTGCACCGTGGAGACGCTGTATCTGACCTCAGGGTCTTGGCAGGGTGTTCACAGCTCTGTCCGGGCTCTTCCTGTGACACGCTGGACAGTCTGCATTTGTCAAGGGCTGATTTCGCAGCAGGCATTCTCCTGAGATTTTACCTAAGCACCTGATCCTCACAGCAATGAGCAGCCCGGGGCACCAACGGGTCATAGGGCCAGGAAGAGGCAGCTTACACAGCTGCAGTAAAAATCAAATAAGCCAGGCGTCTTCAAAATGTGCAGTCTTTGTGTAGCAAGAACATTCTCAAGAAAGTGAAAAGACGCCCGAGAATGGGGACAACCTGCAGATCACGTGTGTGAGAAGGGGTAGGTGTTTAGACTACAGGGAGAACCCTTGTGGCCCAACACCAGGTGTCAGGAGCTGCCCTGGGTGCAGATGCCCTTAGGTCTGATGCACCTGGTTCTGGACTATTATTGCCTTCTGTCTGGCATGGCAGGGCCAGGTCACGGTCACTTGGGCGGTACCCCAGCTCAGATAACAAGGCGTGGCTCCGGGAGTAGGGTCACCGCTGGGGCTGAGTTACACTCAGCTGTTCCTTTGTGATCCTACCCTTTTTGGGGTAGAATGTTCCATGGAAACTCTCTTGTGTGTCCCCTGTCTAAGAACAAAGAATCCTAGTGGCTCTCTCTCTTTCCACGGACCCCGAAGGTCGGAGAGCCCTCAGGGGTTTGAAAAGGTACTTCTGTGAGCTTGTGCGCTTTCTTCACCATTTTCTTAAGTTATTGGAATAGTCAGATTTGGGAACCCAGCGTAGGTCAATAGCTGGGACAGATGGCGATAACCAGGGAGACAGACAACCCGATGTTCACGGGAGGCAAGGAGACATTTCTCCAAAGACACAATCCACCAGGAAGCACGTGAAAAGGCCTCAGCGAGGTTCCTCATCCAGATGAAGATGCAAAGCAGAGCCGCAGGGACGGGCCGAGGACCCGGTGACCCCAGACGTGGAGGAGGAGGAGGAGCTGGAACTCGGGCGCCGGCAGCCTCGGTGGTGCTTGGTGAGTCTTCAGAAACAGAACTTCCACGTACACGCTGCAGAGCATTGAAAAAAGTACTCCAATCCTCATTCACCATTTTTCTTGGCGTCATTATTGACAACGACCCCAAAGTGGAGCGACCCCATGTCCACCAGAGAAGGAGACTGTGCCATGTGCATGCCAAGGGATAGCCTTCCGTCGTGAGAAGGCGGGGAGCTCGGCAGGGTGCCCCTTAAGCAGGATGTGAGGGGAGAAGCCGTCACAAGAGGTCGCACATGAGCTAGAGAGCCGACAGGGCCGGCTTTGTGGCTGTGGGGTTTCACTTGGGGACAGGTGAGTTTGGGGACTAGCTACACGTGGGGGTCGCACAACATGGTGAGTGTGCTGAATTCTGCTGAGCTCTTGACTTTAAAGTGACTGCTGTTCTGTGAATTTCATCTCGACCAAGGAAAAACTTTATTCTCCAAACAAGGGGAAGGGCAGAAGGGCTCAGAATCAGGAAAACCCGGCTTCTTGGGTGCACGAACACGGCTCTGGCTCCCTTGGAGAGTGGAGATGGGGATGGAGAGAGGTGGGAGGACACACCTGGGGGGCGCTGCCGCCGTCCAGGTGGTGGGCAGGTTGGCTCAGTCACCAGAGCCAGGAAAGGGCCGGGAGAAGCCCTGGGCGGAACAATCAGCCAGGTGAAGTGTCTGAGGAGGGTGAATCAGCAGTCCCTCCTGGCCTCCCCTCTGCTGGGGACCGGCCTGGAGCATCTAGGCCGGCCCTGGCCCCAGCCCCAGCCCCAGCCCAGCCCCAGCCCCAGCCTGGCCCCAGCCCCAACCCCAGCCCCAGCCCCAGCCCCATTACACTGCGTTGCCAAATGTGGGAGGAGAGCGAGGGGGGGGGGTTATTTTTAGGCTTGAGGTCTAAGGCCTCCTCTCAAGTGCAGCCTCAAGCGAGAAGCTGAAAACACAAGTTTAAGAGCTGTTCTTCCTCCTGACGCTAATGAGGC
This sequence comes from Ictidomys tridecemlineatus, assembly GCF_052094955.1. NCBI lineage: Eukaryota > Metazoa > Chordata > Mammalia > Rodentia > Sciuridae > Ictidomys > Ictidomys tridecemlineatus. The sequence continues at coordinate 3,102,563 of NC_135486.1, read as the reverse complement.
CCTGGGCGGGCATGAGTAGAAAGAGCAGGCCCCACGAGAGGCCCCGTGGTGAGCGTTTCCGAGAAGTGGGGCCTGCTGGGCTTGGACACTGGGCATTCGTCAGCCTTTGCACAGAAGGTGGAACGAGAGCCGCGGTCACTAGGCGCCATTAAGAGCCATCAGGCTCAAGAGTGGGAGTCGTGGTCTCCTAGCCCCCAGCAAACTGCAGACGGCCAGCCCCCCTGGTCACGCAGCCCCTGTGCTGATGCCCTGCTGGAGGTCGGACCTGCAACCGCAGAGGCCCCTTCCAGCTTCTCGGTGCCCCCTGCCCTCGGCTCCGGCTTTCACATGGGGGGAGCAGGTCTGGGCCGCAGGACCGTGTGGGGAGCCTTACCACTCTCCCTCCTCCTTTCTCCGGGGGCTTTCCTCTCCATCTCTCCCACGCCCGACTTGAAGTGGGTGACTCCCACCCTCCTCCCAGGTCGGGCATGGGAACTCTGGGCAGCTCAGCTCTGGTCCCAGGACTTGGTCGACAGGAATCCATTCAGTTTCATCTACCCCCACTCCAGGGCTAGGGCAAAGGCCCCCATCAATTAAGTGCTATTAAGTGTTCAAAATCCAGCCCTCCAAGGGGGGGAAATAAAGGACCTGATTTGCAGCGTTTGCTAATTTCTATATTGAATATATTCCAACATGGCCAAGTTCAAGCCAGGGCAAGGCCACTGAATTCGGACATAGGAAGAAATGTGCAGAATCTTCTCTAACAAGCTGGGGCAAAGTGCCCCTGCTCCCACCTGCCAACCTGTTCCCAGAAATAGACCGTGCTTTTTATTCTGAACTACTCCCTTCAGAATTTACTGACAGGCATGTCTTAAGAAGTGTGCTCGGAGCAGGTGCAGTCGCTCACACCTGTAATCCTAGCAACTCAGGAGACCGAGGCAGGAGGATGCAATTTTGAGGCCAGCCTCAGCAACTTAGTAAGCCCCTGACTCAAAATGAAAAACTAAAAAGGGCTGGGGATGTGCTTCAGTGGTAGAACACCCCTGGGTTCAATTCCTGGTACCAAAAAAGAGAGACTCTTCCTAAGGTACAGGGCTGATGTGAGGATCAAGTGGAATCAGGCACAGTAGAAATTCCATGGTGCTGTTTTACTGGCAGCACTCCACAGTGGAATCGGAAATTCATAAAGAGAAGCTGGGAATCAGGTTCTAAGGACACTCCAAACAAGTGAGCGACTGCAAAGGCGGGAGCTGAGGGTCGGATGGGACGGGGTGGGGGGGGCGCGAGAACAGCCCGGGGGAGTCACCTGGGGAAGCTGGAGGTGAAGCGCCTCCTCATAGGGCTACTGCAAGGGTCACAGCCCGTCAGTCAGAGTGCACCAGGCGATGGCCACGGAGCCCTCGTGACTTCAAGCGCCCAAGGTGTGTGGTTCCTGGGTCCCAGTGAAGACGACGCTGGGTTTGCTGCAGAGCAACTTTGGAAAGGGGCGCTCGCTGGCCCTGCTCCAAGCCCGTGTCTCACCGCTGGCCGCCAGGACTGGCCTCAAGGCCCACTAACCCAAGCTGACCTGGAACCGCATCCTCCCCTGTGCCCAGAAGGCAGGAAGCATGTGCTCGTGGGTGGACGGCACAGAACAACCTTTGCCCTGTTGGGTAGGAGCTCAGGGACAGCAAAATGGCGGAGGCAGGGCACAAAAAACATGCCACCTGGGGACAAGTCAGGGAGAAGAGTCATCGAGCCCCTGTTTACAATCAGTCCCACTGTCACAGGCTGAGGCCTTCCCGGAACCTGAGGCAGAGTGAAGACCCCCTCCTTTCAAACTCCGACTCTTGCAATCGAGTCAGAAAGAGTGCAGACATGTCGCTCCGAGTAACAGGCGTCAGCTTATTGAAGGGACAGGAGAAGGAAATGGGTCACTCTCAAGGTCCTCTCAGAGAAAAGGGGGGACAGTGTGCCTCTCTGCACTCCAGTTTTATTGGGGATCCCAGAGAAAGTTCCAGAGAGTCCTGCCCACGTCCACCTCTTGACTTTTGACTGACAGCAGGATGACACCAGACTTTCACTTGAAAGTGCTATGACCACTTAGGTCATTTTGGCCCCTGCTGACTGGCTCTAATTGGATTCTTAAAATTAAAAAATAATTTCTTTAAGTGGTAGATGGTCAAAATGCTTTTATTTATTTATTTATACACCGTGCTGAGGATTGAAGCCAGTGCCTCACATGTGCTAGGCAAGTGCTCTATCACTGAGCTACAACCAAGTCCTCTAACTGGACTTTTTAAAAATATTTTTTAATAAAAAATATTTATTTTTTAATTTATTTATTGATACGTGGTGCTGAGAAGCAAACTCGGTGCCTCACACATGCCAGGCAAGCGCTCTGCCACTGAGCCACAACCCCCGTCCTCTAACTGGATTCTTAACCATAAATTCTTAGAGATTTTATGATTAGAAGGAACTGTCCTTATCTCCCTAAGTCTTGGGACCTGGTCTATGAAAAGGGTCACGAAGCCTCCCGTTCAGGGTAACACGGGTTCCTCTTATCTGCATTTCTCCTGCAGATAACAGGCGGTTTGCTGAGGAATGTGACATGTCCTGTCCACTAGGCCAGGCGGGGCTGCAGGTAAATTGCTTAGAGGAAAAGAAAGCATGTGGGGTCGCACGGTGGGCACATCTCATAGAGTTATCCCCGCACGCTCACGTTCCCACCATTCATGTCCCAGTCTGTCTGTCTGTCCCCTGACACCATTATTACAACTCCTGCCCCTGAGGACTCGTCGCCCGTGATAACTCCCACCAGAGGCCTGGGATTCTAAAATAACCTGTGGGACAGGTGGAGGAAGGTCCCTGACCAGGTCCCTATAGGGAAGGGGACACCTCACAGCTCGGCCCACAGGACAGGAGCTTCCAGACCTGGCCTCGAACCTCTCTGTCCACCTCGAACCTCTCTGTCCACCTCACCAAGTGCTGCTTTCACCTTCACGGGCAGGAATCCGTACTTGCCTGTTAAATCTGTGTGTCTTGCTCAGTTCTTTGTTGGGGACACCAAGGACCTGGGCCTCAACCATACTCCCCAAGGATAACAGCCCCATTTGCCCACCCAAAGTCCCCCACCCCTTTGTATGTCCTGAGGACTGAGATGGATCCAGCGGAGACCCTGGGACTCTATTCCAGGGGCATGGACCAAGCAACACTCTGTGTTTCCCTGTGCAGTCTTGTAAATGTGAAGACAGGAGTTTAACAATGTGCCCCAGGATTTCTTTAGCAAAAGAAATTTCCTTGAATAAATTGCTCAAAAAGCCATTTTATTGTGGGAAAAAAATAGCCCCAGGACTTGGGTGTCTGGGCTAAGAAAAGACACTGTGCTAAATTACTGTGCATATTAAAGAGAAAAGAATTTCAAATTTCTTAACCAGGCCTGCAAAACTTTTAGAATAGAGATTCCAGCTTCACAATTTGGGACGCTGTGGTACCACCCCACCCCTCGCCTTCAGCAGAAGCCTGCTGCCCTTTGTAAGTAGTGTTTGTGCAGGGAGTTCAGGGTTGGGCGGGTTCATTCAGGACACAAAGTCGAGAAAGCTTCCAGCAAGGGCAAGAATCCAGCAGAGAACCATTGTGAGAAACAATCCCTGGGAAGCCTCAGTTAATCCCCGGGGAAACGCTGGGTTTTGCAGCAGAGCATAGGGGACATTTGTACTGAACTAATAAAGGGAAAAGTGACCCCACTCAGCTGAAGGAAGTGGGGGTTTCCGGGCTGCTGCTGATTAAAAGGAAGAAAAGACCTCGGGGATTGGTAGGGATTTGGGGTTGCAGATGACCCTAACCCTAACCCTAACCCTAACCCTAACCCTAACCCTAACCCCAACCCTAACCCTAACCCTAACCCTAACCCTAACCCTAACCCTAACCGTAGTCGAAGTTGATTTCTTTGAGAAACGTCAGCCTCTTGCTCAGCCAGACTCAGCTCATCGGGTACTGAAAGGAGCGCCTTCGTCTCCCGGGGGGCTGAGGTGGCCTCTGGCCGGCTCCTCTGCTGGCCTGGGAGTCATTCCACAGCCCCGCCCCGCAGGCTCTGAGCTCCCAGGTGAAAGGGCTCATACACCTCCACATGCCTCCTGCCAAACAGAAAACTGCATTTGTTGAAATCCAAGTGGAACTTGGAGTCATAATAAGCTTACGTGTGGAGAACATGGGTGGTTTAGGTTATTTGCAGAACAAAACGAGGTTCTGTGATGAGGTCACAGTGAATAAAGAATTACGGAGCTCTAGAGTGGTGTTGTTTGCTCTTTTTTTTTTTTTTTTTTTTGGTACCAGGGATTGAACTTGGGGGTACTCAACCCCTGAGCCACCCAGCCCTATTTTGTATTTTATTTAGAGACAGGGTCTCACTGAATTGCTTAGCACCTTGATGTTGCTGAGGCTGGCTTTGACCTCGTGGTCCTCCTGTCTCAGCCTCCTGAGCCACTGGGATTACAGGTGTGCACCAATGCACCGGGCCTTGCTTTTGTTTTTGAGAGGGGCCTGCTTACAATTTTGGCAATGTTTCAGCTTTTGAAAAGGTTGACCATATTTCCCTATGAAGTGCTGGATGTCACCACAGTCCTCGAGGCCAGAGGCCTGACTCAGGGGATCCAGCAGACACAGTCCGGCCACTCGCCACAAACAGCGAGCAGAAAAGGTAGTGGTGAAGAGCGCGAGGGCCACTGTAACCCGAGCAGCTACACCAGGAAGACACAGGGCCCGCGTCCTCAGCCCTGTCCTCCAGGGGCTGACCGTGACTTTGAGTTTATAGAAAGGGGAACGAGGGCCAGGGCCGGGGTTTGCACACTGAGGCTGTCCCAGCTTCCACGGCAGGTGGCCTGGCTCAGGTGTGTCTGTGCCTGGTGATCTCAGGATGGGCCAGGCAGGAAGAAAGCTGCTGTTGCCTGGGGCAGCCTTGACTCCTCACAGAGGTCTGTGAACCACACTTGTTGTTCCTGGATCCCAGGTGACGCACGCAGAGCAGAGGACACAGGCAAACTGGAGGAGAGATGCCAAGTCTTTGCTCCCGCATTAGTCACCGGTCGGACACGAGCAAGCAAAGGCAGAGACTCTGAGTCCGTGTTGTATGGAGAGGGTTTGTGGGGTGTCCAGTTGGGGTCCAGGTCCTGGGTGTCACCAACAAAGAATTGAGCAAGGTACACAGGGTGACAGGAAAGAGCAGATTTCCTGAAGGAAAGCAGCACTCCATCAGGTAGGGCAGAGAGGGACGAGCAAGAGAAGCTGGAGACCCCACCCCGGAAATCAGTGTCTTACACGCTGAGCTCTGGGGTGTTCCCCTCCCTACAAGGACCTGACCCCCATAAGGACCGTAGCCCACTGGCTCTCGTGAAGTTGGTCACTTTATGATGCCCGATTAGAACAGTGTCCGTTTTTCTCCCACGGGTTACTTTAGGAAACCTAATTAGAATAATGTCCTCTTCACCTCCATTGGTTATTTTCGAATACCAAAGGTGTGGCCAGAGCTGTCATGGTAATGGACTTATCCTAAACAGGGACAGGGACACTGTGAGGACTCGTCTCCCTGTCATGTCCTCCAGTGGCATCTTCCTGGTACCCTGCCTCTGCCATCGTGGTGTCCTGAACTCCTACCAACACGAGGAGGCTTGTCGGTGGGAGTCCCCCAGGGCCGTGGAGCCCAGCAGCCGGAGCTAGCTACCCTGGCCTCTGTGTCTGGCTGCCAAGGCCTGGCTGAGGACTTAACCTCTGTAAGCATTTTTATCATTTTATATGATTCTTAAGAGTGAGGGGGACTTAAAATTTTGACAATGGCCAAGAAAGTCCGTCAGGGAGGAAGTACAGTGGGGAGGGAAACACCCCTGGCCTCGTCAACTCCTGGAGAGGTAAGGAGCGAGGCAGGGCAGGCGGCTCTCTCCCCACCCTCCTCCACTGCAGACAGCTCTCCTCCAGCCCGGGCAGGACATGGGCCTGAGGGAGAGCAGCTCTGGGCCAGGCACCTGTCCTGGCACCTGGACTGCAGCACCTGTCCCTCTGACCCCGCCGCTCTGGCACCTGGGAGTGACCAGTGACTAGGTCCACCCACCAGCCTCAGCTCCCTCAGCTCCCACCATCCCTGGCCCAAGACTGTGGGGCCAGGCGTGTCTCAGAACTCGGGGCCTCTCCGGTCTGAGAAAGGCATCGGCGTGCCCAGGAGCGTCTGCTTCCCCTGGAAGGCATTGTCCCCACTGCCAGGTCTGCAGCAGCAGACACTGAGGAGGCCCTCGCAGGCCCTGTCCCCAGAGCTGTTCCTCCCGCCCACCTTTACCCGTTGGAGGTGTGCCACAGGTCGGAGACAGGAAAGGCTCCTCCAGCCCCTCAGGCTGGCTCTGAATAACAGCTCCCCTCTGCCAACTTCCCCTCTTGAGCTGCAGAGGGGATGGACCACAGGCCCCCTGTACCCCACCCACCCTGAGAGCTCGCCCTTCAGGGCCTGGTGCTGGTGGCGCTCTGGGTGCCTCTCCCCCTCAACAGCCTCAGTTCTACAGATCTCAGCGACACTCAGCAGAATGCAGAGACCTGGAGCCTCTCTGAGGAGCAGCCTGCTCTGGGGACTTACAAGAACTGCCCACCTTCAGAGCCTTTGGATGTGGAGATGAGGAGCCGAGCTGGAGGACTGTGGTTCTGTGCCCTGGGGCCGGTGCGGACATTAAATAAGAGCTCATGCAGGGACTGTGCTGGGCACGGTGCATGCCGTGGAGGCCATGTGAGTGTGCAGAGTGACACCACCTAGCACAGCCCCAGGAGGCCTCCCCACCCTGGAACAGAGGCAGGTTCCAGCCAGGCCTGCACCTGGCACTCGGCCCCCTGTTCCAGCCACCACCCTGAGCATCAGCAGCTCCACACAGAGCCCCGGGCTGCAGCCTGTCACGAGGGCTCTGGTTCCCAGTAGTTCAGTGACCAAGGCACACCAGGCCATGCCAACAGGACCACCACATCGAGGAGGGCCCTGGGGCTTCTTACTGGGGGGGAGGACACAAAGAGGGAGGTGGGCAATGAGATCTCAGATGGCACTCCAGGTTTCACGAAGGACAGAGGTGGACAGAGCCAGGCCCTGTTCAGTGAGGCCTGTGACTTAGCCACCTACTGACTCCTTGGTCCACGGAAAGCTGCAGAGACAGCGTCTGCTTGCCTGGGAGACCAGAAAGCTGGATTGCCAGGAACACTGCTAACCCCCAATTCCCACCAGGACGGTGGGCCCTCCCGTTCCCCTCCAGGCCCTCCCATGGCCAGGAGCACCTCACAAGTGAGCCCAGCTCCATGGTGGTCAGACATCTTGTCAAGGTGTGTGCTTCCAGCTTGGGTGGTTGGGGTTTGAGACGCTCCTTCCCCCACATGTCCACCAACACCGGAGCCCGGGAGCTTAGGGAGCTGGGCTGGGGGACAGATGTGGGCTGGGGGTGCTCCTCTGCCCCACAGGCCCCCCTCTCTGAACGACGGAGTGTGTTCAGCTCCAGTCCCACTTTCCAAGCCCCGGGCCTCAGGCCTGTGATTGTCCCTCTCCTCGAGTGATGGGTTGTCATTCTGCCATCACAAAGTCTCCAGGAGACGCCAGCACAGTGCTGGGATGACTGCAGCCCCAGCCAGCAGCCTGAGGCTGTCATGAGACACCTGCTGCGACCTGATCTACACCTGGATTCCCCACCCAAAGAAATGGGGAATAAGATACGCTTGTGGTTTTAAGTCACTAAGCCTGGGGACACTGTATTAGGGAGAGACACAAACATACACACAGGAAAGAACACGGATCAAGTGCAGGCTCAAGGCTGTTTGAGGAGGGGAACGAACATGAATGAGCACTGTCAGCTCAAGAAATGAGCATGGCCAACAGCCCTGGGGCCACCCTCCGCAATTGCCCCCAATGGACTGCTACTTCATGGTTGTCACCTGGGAATGGCTTGTCTACTTTTGAATTTTATGAAAGCAGAATTTCACGACATTTTTTTTATGTCCAGCTTCCCGTGTTCAACACCACATTTAGGGGGTTCACCGCTGTCGCTTCCTGTGGTAGCGTTCTTTGCTGTAATATTCCATGAATTGAGCACATGCACGAATATACCATAATCCATGTTCCGTTCTACTGTTGGTGGGCATTTGGGGACTATTCCAAATAATGCTGTTATGAACAGTCTTGTACACGTCTCCTGGTCAGCGTGTACAAGGGTGTCGCTGTGTATATACTGAGAAGTGGAACTCTGGGTCATACATCAGCGGACGCAGCCAGCCAGTTTCCACCATCAGCACATGAATGTCATCACTGATCTACATTCTCGGCCACCTTGGTACTGTCGGCCTTTTTGATTATAGCTATTCTGGTGGGTATGTGGTCTCCGCTTGCTGTGATTTTAACTCCCTCTCTTGAATGATCAACATGTTGACATCTCTGATGGCTGTATGCACCCTGGAACTCCTACAGGCAAGGGCTGGTCAGACCTGCACCGCAGGGTGGCTTCTCTCTGGGCGTTGATTCTTAAAAAGTACTCTGCCAACCTCTGTATCCATGCCTGCTTCTGTAATGAGCTGTCTGTTCCAACAATTGTTCCCACAATGTCATTTCTAGTATTTCTAACCTATGGACATTTGCATATGACATATTTTGTTTCTTAATATAAGTTAGCAATATCAACCAAGTCCCATAAATAACTTTTTATTTGCTAAAATATATTTTAAAGCTTTAATTTATATTATTTACACTTTTCTTGGTAAGAGTATAGTACATTTGAGGGGCTGGGGTTGTGGCTCAATGGTAGAGTGCTTGCCTAGCATGTGTGAGACACTGGGTTTGATTCTCAGCACCACATATAAACAAATAAATTAAAGGTTCATTGACAACTAGAAAAATATTTTTAAAAATAGTATAATACATTTTATATTCTTAGGGCAAGTTGTTCCTTACTATTTGCTTCATTTTACAAAAACTTCTTGGCAGGGGCTGGGGATGTGGCTCAAGCGGTAGCGCGCTTGCCTGGCATGCGTGCGGCCCGGGTTCGATCCTCAGCACCACATACAAACAACGATGTTGTGTCTGCCAAAAAAATGAAAAATAAATATTAAAAAAAAAAAACTTCTTGGCTATCCTCATGCAATCACAATTACAGATGAATTTTAGAATGAGCTAATTTTTAAAAAAACTATAGTAAGTTAGAGATGTAGCTCAGGGTTAGAACACTTGCCTAGCACTCTTGAGGCCCGGGGACTGATCCCCGGCACTAAGTCAATCAATCAATCAATACACAAATATGAACATTAGGATCAGGGTTGTAGGTTCACTGACTTACTAGACTAAGTTGGGAAGAACAGAAGGCTTTATAACATTGCATCATCTTATCCAAAAACAAGGCATTTCTTTTAATGTTCCTGTTTTGTTCCATTATCTTTTTTACTGTTTTTTTAAAGGTGGACACAATATATTTATTTTATTTTTATGTGGTGCTGAGGATTGAACTCAGTGCCTCACACATGCTAGGCAAGTGCTCTACCAGTGAGCCACAACCCCAGCTCCTCACTAAGTTTTTTAATAGCTTACTGCTAGCATGTGGGAAAGCTTTTGGTCTTTATATTTATCTTGTGTCCAGCCACTTCATGCAGTTCCTATTTAGTTCTAGTAGTTTCTACTTAATTCACTTGAGTTTCCTAGTCATATCACAAGTGTATAAGACAGGTTTTTTCTCAACATTTCAAATATTTGTACTTCCTTTTAAGAGTCTATTCTGTAGTATGGTTTTTCCTTGTGTAAGAATTTTTAATGGTTTCCCCAAGTCAAAATCCCTTCTGCGTGACATGGTACACCTCCCCTGCCCAGACCACCTCTTGCACTGGTTCTGCACAATTCTCTTCCACCTGAGGTCTCTATTCCAAGCACACCACAGGGGCTGGCCTCAGCCCTGTTTCCTCTGTGTGAACCCTGCCCCTGCATTCTCTGTCAGTCTTCTATTAATCCCTCAGGCTTCTCCTCAAGAATGACCCTGCTGTGAGGCCTTCCCTCGGTGGGCTGAGGCTCCTCCTCTTCCTCAGGCCTTGAACAGTCTTCACTTGGAGCTGATCTACTCAACACTCCACCTGCTGGTTTATCTGTGAATTCATTAGGAGGAAACTTTCTTTAGGGGTAGGGATAATGTCTATCGTGGTGCCCAGGGCTTGGACCACACTTGATGCAAATTTGTTAAATGCATAATTTGAATGCACAAGTAGTGGAAATTTTGGCACCTGGCAGGCAAGATGGATAGATCTTTTGTGTGTGCTTTTTTTTCTACATAACTACAGTTATATTAGACAAAGGCACCAAAAATATACATTAGAGAATAGTTTCTTCAACAAATAATGCTGGGAAAACTGGAAATCCACATGCAACAAAATGAAATTTTCATGTGTGCTTTTTAAATTACTATCATGATGATATACAAGACTGGCTTATCTTAGCACAAATCCTAATTTAATCATTTATCCTGACTCACAGATGACTTTCTTTTTCCATTCAATATTATCAATACACTGAAATACTGGAAATATTACTGTTCTAAAGTCTAGTTTATGCATTTTTCATTTAAAAAAGTAATTCAAAAGATATGAGCATGTCTGTTTATGTACCAAGCACATCTAGACACTTAGAAACACGCCCTCTAGACTGAGCAGTCAAGAATGACCCACGTCAGGAAAACAATCGTTAGCCAAATGTAAATGTGAGCAAAGAGTAACAGGTTAGACTCTCAGCAGTCAACAAGAGGGCAGTTTTCAGTCCTGGAAACACCTAGTTCAAGCGAAGGGAAAGGAGGAGAGCTGGGGGGAAGGGCATCTGCTAAGGGAAGTGATGTCTACATGCGCCTTCTGCAAACCTCTTCCTCTGTGGCTGTGTGGGGAGCCAGGCCCCGCTGTGAAGCTGCTCGCTCGCTTTCTTTCTTTCTTTTTTCTTTCTTTTTTCTTTCCTTCTCTCTCCTTTTTTTGCAGTCTACAGTGGAAAATATTCAAGTTCATAAAGATGAGCTGGGCACAATGGCACACACCTGTAATCCCAGTGGCTCAGGAGGCTGAAGCAGGAGGACCACAAGTGTTTGAGACCAACCTCAGCAACTTAGCAAGGCCTTAAGCAATTTACTGAGACCATGTCTCAATTTGTTAAAAAATAAAATAAAAAGTGCTGGGGGAGTGGTTCAGTGGTAAAATGACCCTGGGTTAAATCCCCAGTACTGGAGAAAGAGAAAGATTAGGTGAAGCAGTCTATGCATTGATCAAGTAGAAAGTGGTAACAGAGTGGCCGGGCAGGGTGTGGTGGTGCAGGCCTGTCATCCCAGTGGCTTGGGAGGCTGAGACAGGAGGATTGTGAGTTCAAAGCCAGCCTCAGCAAAAAGTGAGATGCTAAGCAACTCAGTGAGACCCTGTCTCTAAATAAAATGAAAAATAGGGCTGGGGATGTGGCTCAGTGGTAGAGTGCCCCTGAGTTCAGTTCCCAATACTCCCTTCCCCCCTCTCAAAAAAAAAAAAAAGTGGCAACAGAATAGTGGACAAAAACTAATAACTACAAAACATAACACAAAGCTTAGCTAAAGTTGCCACACTGCCTATATTCCCTGCACTGTGTTGAGTATTTTAAATTCTTTGTCTCAATCCCCAGGAACCTCCAATGAGGGAGGAACTATTATTCACCCCCTTTTAGTGCTCAGGAAATTGAGGCTCAGCGTCACCCGAGGGGCTGGTTCCAGAGCCAGCTGTCTTCCTGCCTCACTGGCTGCTATTTGAAGCACCCACAGGGCGAGGCACAAAGCGGCCTGTTCTTCAAAGACCAAAGCCTGAGCGACTGCAGAACTGGGAACCCCTGGCACGTGGTGTAACTGTTCTGAAGCAATTCATTCTGCCAACAACAGGCAGTGGGCACCTTACAGAAGCCTGGCACTGTGCTTGGCGCTGTGACAGGGAGGGGACAAAGCCACTGTTCCTGGCCTAGATGGAGGTACAGTGGGTAGAAGTGACCTAGACAAATAAACAAGGGGGAAACTGTGGGAAAGAGAGCTTGCAGTTAGAGGGGTTCTCAAGAGGAGAACCCCGACATCAGGAGATATTCCACAGTGGGTCGGTGGGAACGGAGCCCCTCTGATATTAAAAGCTCCAAACTGTGCTACTCCTGAACTCCCTCATGCCAGGCTCAGCTGGTGCCACGGAAGCTAACGCTGACCTGTTCTCTGCCATCTTCACATGCACATCTCCTGGCTGCTGGGTCCGTGAATCACAACCTCTTCTGAGGGAAGTTCAGCTTCCCTTCTACACTGTTGGCTGGTTGTGCGGCTTAACTCAGGATCTAGGCAGGTTCCTGGCTTGGCTTGGACCCCAGATACCCAGTGACAGAGCAGGAATGAGGACTCAGCTCCTTTGGCTCAGGTTTTCCCGGTACTCCAACAAGGAGGGCTTGCTCGTGAAGAGCTAACGCACCCAGCTGTCACTCAGTCCGCCTGGCTTCTTGTTGACTGTATACAGCTGTGTGCAAATTATTCCATTAGCTATTGTTCATTGAGTCAGGTGGCCATTCCCCAAGTATCTGAGTGCCCACTGTATGCCTGGGGATTTGGTGTTGGAGGAGACAGACCACATTCCTGCTCCTGGAGTTTCCATTCCATCAGTGGAGACAATTAACACGTAGCTAACTAAATAAACAGATCCATTAAAGGCTTTGGGCAAGACTCTGAAAGCCATAGGCAGGGCTGGTGATGGAGAGAAACAAGGCCACCTGGAAAGAGTGGTCCAAGAGGACCTCCGAAGACAGACACCTGTGTGGAGAGCCCAATGGGAGAGAGGTAACCATGCCAGCAGCCAAGGCAGAAAATTTGGACCTGGTGAACAGCAAGGCACACACTGAGGAGGGGTGTTTAAAGCCGAGGGTCTTCAGACCTCATTCTCATGTCCCCATGCATGAGACCAGCACTAGACACCTGCTTTGTCACACAGCTGTAACAAGGCCTCTTGTTATTCTGTATACCTGCAATCATTCTTCCAAATACCATTGTTAGGTGGCTGGGTGGGTGGGGTGCGGGCTGTTCATGCCCCTGGGTTCAGTGTGGAAACCAGCATGTGTGGCTTTCCTAACCGGAGACTCCTGTTCACAGTAGAGGATCTTGTTCCAGACACACAAGTTCTGTGGAGCACCCTAAATTGGCTGCACACAATGAGGCCGCATTTAAGACAGAGAAGAGGCGGGACTTTGGTTCACGCCCCGTCCCACACTTGTTCACAGGACTGGCTCAGCAGCTGCGTGGACGGACCTCTTAGACACCTCCCCTCAGAGGCCAGGTTTCCAGCAGGGCCAGATTCGCCAGATGCCAACCGGCACCCGCAATCCCACACCAGCTTTATAACAATAGAGGACTTGAGGCCCAGCCAAAAAGATGAACTCCCTGAGCAGATGCCACCAAGGCTCAAATTATACAGAACGTGGCCAACTCCAGGCCTAACAGGAGGAGGAGGGCGCCCTGGAAGAGCGCCCCCTAGAGGCAGCAAAAGGAGATGCCCTTCGCGGGGGCGGGGAGGGTCCTCGAGGGCCAGGGTCCTGAACCCGCGGACCCCCAGCCAGATGACCTACCAGGTCCCAAGTCGGCGAGTTCAAATCCTGCGTCGGGCACCGAGGGCGACAACTTCCTCGTGTGGCCACTCCTGGGCCAGGAGTTGGGACGGTCTTGAACCGTGGGGTTCGGCCTTTCCCGCTGGGCGCCCGGCCGCTCTTCGGAGCCGACGGGAGCGAACAGAGAGAGCAACGCCGAGGACGCAGCCCTTCCTCTCGGGGCCGGTGTCCACAGCGAGGTCACCAAGGGAAGGTGGATGCCCGGGGGGGAAGTCCGTCTTCTCCGCTGGCCTCCTCCGGACTCCGTGTCCGAGGTAAACTCCACGCGGCGGACATCCCGCGGGGACACCCCTTGGTTCGGCGTGGAACCCGGCAGGGCTGCTTTCCGACCTGGAGACTCGGGTTCACGGTGGACACGCCGCGATCCCGCGGACGGAGGGGGCGGAGCCCGGAGAGGGCGGGGCCCGGAGGGGACGGTCCCGCGGACGGAGGGGCGGGGCGGGGCCCGGAGGGGGCGGTCCCGCGGACGGAGGGGGCGGTCCCGCGGACGGAGGGGGCGGGGCCAGGAGGGGGCGGTCCCGCGGACGGAGGGGCGGAGCCTGGAGAAGGCGGTCCCGCGGACGGAGGGGCGGGGCGGGGCCCAGAGGGGGCGGGGCGACGGGCGGCCACCCCGCCTCCCGCCCTCGGCCTGCCTCGCTCCCATTGGCCCCCGGGGGCGGCCCGCTGCGGGGCGGGGCCGACGCCAAGGCCACCCGGGCGGCGGGCCGAGGCCGCGGACCCGCAGCGGACGGCGCCATGACCGGACGTGCCCGCGGCTCCGCGCGCGCCCTGCTGGCCTCCGTGCTGGCCGCGCTGCTGGCGCTGCTGGTGTCGCCCGCGCGGGGCCGCGGCGGCCGGGACCACGGCGACTGGGACGCGGCCACGCGGCTGCCGCCGCTGCCGCCCCGCGAGGACGCGGCGCGCGTGGCCCGCTTCGTGACGCACGTCTGCGACTGGGGCGCGCTGGCCACCCTGTCCACGCTGGAGGCGGTGCGCGGCCGGCCCTTCGCAGACGTGCTCTCGCTCAGCGACGGGCCCCCGGGCGCGGGCAGCGGCGTGCCCTACTTGTACCTGAGCCCGCTGCAGCTCTCCGCCAGCAACCTGCAGGTGAGCGGGCGGGCGGCCGGGGGCGGGCCCGGCGGGATGGCGGCATCCTGGGCGAAGCCATGGGGGGATTCTTTGCCGGGACCCGGAGGACGGCGCACCCCTGAGTTTCAGGAGTCCGCTTGGCGTCTCCAATACTGAGCTCCGACTTAAAGGTCTTAAGGGTGCCGAGTTCTTTAGGTCGATGAGCATTTTGCAGATGACATCAGGGTCCTCCTCCTGAAGGCAGGCTTTCCCTGCCGCCGTAGGAAGCCAGCGCACCAGGTCGCGCACAGGCACAGTGATCGTGGCAAGCTTTGGCCTCCAGTGCGCACAGTGGCCTCACCCTTTTCCCACCTTCTAGAGCCGCGCAGAGCCTAGAGCTGTGGCGGACCTCTGCTGCCCCGTGGGTAGGCTCAGAGCCACCAAACCCAGGAAGGGAGCCTGATTTGGCCCTTTTGACAAAGATCTCAGATTTCAGGTTAACTGGAAAAGTATATTATCCACCTTTATGTTACACGAGTGGCCCAGAAGAATACAAGCTCCAGATTCCCAGCCCTGACCCACAGTTCTCACAACATTTGTAGGTGATGTGGCATCATCTTAGACCTATCCTGCCATTGGAGCTTTTTTTCTCTTAAAAAAAAAAAATCTTATTCTCTGTGGTTGAAGGGGTTCTAACATAAAGCATGCTTACAGAAACAGATAAGAAGAAACTGTTGAATCTCCAGCCTTGAAAGCCTGGCCCAGGGATGTTTTTACCTATCAAGAGGGGGTAGTCAGACTCTTAGGACAGGGTTTTTTTTTGTTGTTGTTGTTGTTTTTAAATACTTTTAGTTGTAGAGGGCACAATACCTTTCTTTTATTGATCTATATTTATGTGGTGCTGAGGATCCAACCCAGTGCCTCACACATGCTAGGCAAGGACTCCATCACTGAGCCACAACCCCAGCCCCTCTTAGGGCAGTTTTTTTTTTTTTATTGATTGTTCAAAACATTACAGAGCTCATGATATATCATCTTTCATCCAAAAGGTAGGGACTATGGTTAGCTAGGCTTCTTGGAGAAAGGCTGAGAGAGGGGAGGGGACTGAGCCTTTCCCCAGGCATTGGTTTCTTTTGTAATGTCATTTCATGACCACGGCTGGTCTTGCCATCACAAAGGGAGAGGTGAAGGGAACGTGTTTAATTAGGTGCATGCACCAAGCTGACCTTCCTGCCCATTCCTTTTCTTTTCCTGGTCTTCTCTAATAACTCTTCGAAGTAGGTATTATTATCCCCGTTTTGCAAATGCAGAACTTGCGCCTTAGATGGGTTGACAGTCTGTGGCCTGAAGGCAGATGGACCCAAGGCTTCAGACTGGCGCCCATGAGCTGAATATGGCCACAGACCAATTTTCTTCAGCACACCCAGAGTTCTGTTTTGTTTTAAATTAAGTTTTGATTAGTTACCAGTCTTTTTAAATCCGGGTTTTACTTGAAAGTTTAAATTGCTGACTTCTTTGGAAAGTTGGAAGCTCTAGTGAGCCCGGGCGGGGGCCTCCGTTTTCTGAGCAAAACCAGAAGTAGCTGCTGCTTCAGCTGAGCACACACACCCAGTTCACCACTGCTCACTCCCAGCCCACTCCACTCCTTCAAGACAGACTGTTTCACTCCACTTGTGAGGCTTAGTTTGGCTGCCAATCATAGTGACTTGGGGAGACTTAGAAATGCACTTTATTCTAAAATAATACGCCCCCACTCCCAGATCCCTGCTGATATTCTAATGGGAAGGGGGAGGTTGAGCACCACAGCTGGACATGGTTGTGTTTACATTTGTGAGCTGACCAGGGCATGTAGCATCATCCCCGTGACAGTGGGGAGGAAACAGACTCCAAGGACTAACCAGCTAAGGGCCATCAGGTGGGACTCCAGCCCAGGTATTTGTAGGAAAACAATGTTGAGAAACCTACCCAGGATTTCAGGTTTCCGTGAGAGCAGGGAAAAGATGTGGCTATGTCAGAATCTGTCCTATGGCTTCCATCAGTGAGCTCGTTTGTTTCTGCCCTGTCTTCCCTCCTGAGCACTAGGATGGGCTTCTCTTCATGGAGTGAGTGAAGTCGTTCGGGAGGAACAAGAAGACCTAGGTCTGGGGCCACGTCTCTTGTGTAAATTGCCTGTCCCTTGGAACTCAGAGACAGGTGGTGTGGTTCAGCTGTACTCACCACCAGGACGCTCCTGTGGTCTTTTTCTTTGTGGCCGTTTCGGATAGTAAATGATCATAGGAATGTGCTGCTGGTGTTAGGGGTAATGGTACCAAGTCGGGTTGCAGGACGCGAGTTGGAAATGAGATCTGGGGTTGATTCTCTGCACCAAGACCTCAAGACTACTGGCCTGTCTTCCTGACATTCTCCTCTTGTAATATGAACTTCTAGTTTCTGGGCACTCCTGGGTTTTTTTCTTTGATTCCCTAAAAATAAGTATCTCCCAAAGTCCATTTCTTACCCCTCTATTCTCAAGGTCCTTGGATTCTCGTGGCTTCACTTCCTCTTACAAAGATTCACTTCCAAATTTGTGTGTTTCTGACCTCCCCAGAGTTCCCCATTTCTAATACTTGCCGTTCATTTCTACTTCACTAGATGATACCACCAGAAATTCTGTATGTTCAGAGCCAGTTCTCTTCCTCTGGAAACCGGCTCCCCAGTCCTGCGTTTCTGTTAATGGAATCAGTATTTTCTCAGTGGATACATTGGGGATTTCACTGCCCCTCCCAAATCCCTTGGTGCCAAAGTCCCTCCAGTTTTCCTTTTGCTTCCTCTGTGCCAGTCCTTGCCCCGCCCCCCATCCCACCGCTATCTCCTTCTGCCTGAAGCCCTGAACAGCCAGCTCTGGGGTCCTCTGCCCCGTCCACCCTGCCCACCAGATTCACCTTATCACAGTGTGGCCTGTGCCCTGACCAGCGCCCATGGCCTGTTGCTGCCAGGAGTTCCCTGGGATCAGCTTGTGGACAAGCTGGCCAGGGTGGTTTGGGAAGCACTGCCCAGTGCTGGCCTACAGAATACAGCCGGCTCCTGAGCTCGGCCAGGCCCTGCCCTCCGGGCTGCTCTCTCCCAGGCTGGGCGTCCCCACCTGCCTCCACTTTCCCAGTCCTGTGGTCTGGAGCCTTCCTTGCCTCCACTTCAGTGTGTCCCCCCCTTCTGTCCTGAGGTTCAGTAAGCACAGGGCTCCCTACACTGAACCTGGACCATCTGAAGGCCGTGAGTTTTCCTCTGACCTGTCCGTGTCTCTGTTCTGCATCACGAAGGGTTGCTCAGGTCTCCCCCCAGCCCCTTCCTCTCTTCCCCTTGGGTCTCCTTGCCTCATCACTGGGAGACCACACATTTTAGCTCAGTGGCTTGAAGGAGCTCTGTCCCAGCTCAGAGTTTCTGACGAGACCCTGTGAAATGCGGGCATTCTCCGGAGCCACGGGCTGAGGAGCGAGGCGGTCTGGAATGCTGTGTGCCCTGTGAGTTTGAGTCACCTGCCCGTGGGAGGCTGGTGTTGGGAGTGTAAGGAGCAGGGACTTTGCTTGCCCCTTGAGTCTGGGAACCCTGCTGTTGCCGGAGCAGGAGGGGCAGCTTCCCAGCCTGAAGTCACGTGCTGGTTCTGTTCTGCCCCACGAGATACCCAGCAGCGTGACTCAGCAGCGTGACTCAGCGACTTCCTTGCTTACATTAGGCAATTAGCTGGTTGAGCAACTGGGGTGTTTTTATGCTCAGTTCACTTTAGAGTGTAACCCTTCAGACATTTCAGCCAGTGCTGTTGTCTGCCCTGAATTTGGGTGGGGCTGCAGTTATAATTTCTCTGATGAATATGGACGAATTCCAAGTCCAAGAAAAAAGCATATCAAAATAGTTCTTATGGAGTCACTCATTTTAAATATGGACCCCCTTTTCAGAGGTCAGGATTGGTTGCTGTCCAAGTGTGTGTTTCCCCGAGAGGAAGGTGGTGTTTTACAAGTTGTCCTTTCATGGAAGAATGACCCACTGATCCAGTCCTGGGGACCTTACGTGTGCCACTTGTGAAATTCACTGCTGCTTCAGGAACTGCATTTCTCACGAGAGGGTCTCCATTTTGTCTCTGCAGGAGAATCCACAGGCGACGCTGACCATGTCTCTGGCACAAACTGACTTCTGCAGGAAGAATGGCTTCGATCCCCAGAGCCCCCTCTGTGCTCACATTATACTGTCAGGAGCTGTGACCAAGGTGAGCCATCGCCCGCACCCCAGGTGGCTCAGAGTGACATCCACCAACAGTGAGAGAGGAGCCTTCCGAGGGCAAGGGGTCCATCTGTGGCTGAGATGCGCAGGGAGAGTGTGGGGCGTGAGCCCGTGGAAACGGAAGGCTTCATCCGACACGTTCCACAGGTCCACGAGACCGTGAGGAGGGTGAACCGTTTTCTGAAGGCAAACAGATGTGACCATAAAGGCCCCAGAGAAAGCAGCCCTTGCCAAGCAGCCCTGCCCGCGGCACTGGGCCCTCTCCCTGGCTTTGCGCTGCACCAGGCCTCCTTGTCGGGCCCTGCCGCCGGTTCCACATGGCTTGGGCAGAGAGCACGTTACGTAGGCCAACCAGAGCAGCGTCCCTGGCAAGAGGCCAGGAGTGCATTTGGACATTGGGAGGGTGCCAGGCGAAGGGTTCAACCAGGCCAGGTGTCCAGGACCAGGTGTCCAGTGCCAGTGGGCTGTTGGTCAACCTCAGTCGCGAGTATCAGGCGAGTTTGATCTGTGCTTGGAAGCTGTCCGTGGGCGCGGCTCTGTCCTGGGGGTCCTTGGGGGCAGGACGTTGGAATGCGCTGGGCTTCCAGCCTGCTGCTGAAGGATCTGAGCCTTCGCGTACGCGCATCTGCGTGTGTCACACACAGTGTTACAGGATGAGCGTGCTCAGGTGGCTCTGCTCTGGCTCCTGCAACGTCTTATTTCAGTACCTTGTGCCAGTCACTGTGGTGGCTGGAAGTTTGTCGAGCAGTGAGCGCTGGCTCGCGCCATGTCCCTGCCCGTCATCTCCAGGCGGGTTCCTGTGCGTTCTTCACGCTCCCCGTGTTTGCTCTCGAGTCCTTCCGTGTGTGGTCAGGATTTGTGGCTGAACAGACTCTTGGGGTTGGAAGGATGCTAGATCACACGCCCTCAGCAGTGAGGACACGGCGTCCCAGACACAAGAACCTTCTCTCACTTCTGTCCTTCAGGTGAACGACACAGAAGTGGACTTCGCCAAGCACTCGTTGTTCGTCCGACACCCGGAGATGCAAACCTGGCCTTCCAGCCACAACTGGTTCTTTGCTAAGTTGAATATAACTAACATCTGGGTCCTCGACTACTTCGGTGGACCCAAAATAGTGACACCTGAAGAGTATTACAACGTCACACTTCAGTAAGGGTTTGCACCCCTTTCTCCTCCCAGGGCCGCAGCCCTTACGGAGGTCTCGGCCTCCTCGTGTGCAGACCCCTGAGCAGGTCGGAAAGCCTGTGACCCCTTCTCAGAACCATGCCTTTAAATGCACAAACGTTAGGATTACAAAGCCAGCCACACAACTGTTCTGAAACATTTATAGATGTTTGTAAATGCAGGCTTTTTTTTTTTCTGTACCAGGGATTGAACTCGGGGGCACTCAACCGCTGAGCCACATCCCCAGCCCTTTTTTATATTTTATTTAGAGACACAGTCTCACTAAGTTTCTTAGGGCCTTGCTAACTTGCTGAGGCTGGCTTTGAACTTGCAATCCTCCAGCCTCAGCCTCCCGAGCTGCTGGGATTACAGGTGTGCCCCTGTGCCCAGTTGTAATGAAGCTTTTTAATCATTCAATAATACAGGATCTAGTAATGAGTCTGAAACTTTACTATCCAGACAGTAAGGACTGAAGACAACATTTTATGACAACTTAGTAATGTCACGTGGTTTGAAAGTACCTGTGACTCCTGTGTTTCTGTGAGGACAGTCACAGATGCACCGTCACCGCTGTGGTCATGGCCTAGATCAATCCTGGAGGAAATGATAAGTTCCATTTAGAGATTAATGAAAATGAGAAGCAGTTTTCCTTCCAGGTTTACAGACCCCTGAGCTGCGTCTGCCGGCCTGGCCCTCAGGTGGGGACCTCATTTAAGGCTGTGCTTGTTGGGCCCTGGACAGAGCCCTGTCATAACCCCTGGTGGCATTTTCCCGTGAGACTCTGCTCTGGACTGAGCCAGCACCCCGTCCCTCTCCGTCAGCCTGCAGTGCCGTGGGTGCCCGAGGGAGGCTGGGTTCCCCACCAGGAGGGGGCTGCTTGGCTGTGTGCAGAAGGGCCAGAGGCCAGGGTCCTCTCCTGGGCTGCAGGGCCCTCTCCCGGGCTTGGTAGGAATAGAGAGGTGGCACTTACAGTGTCGTGACAGGGAGCAGTTTACAAGGCGGACAACAGTGAGCACGCAGGCGCTCTTGGGGGTCAAGGAACACTCTGGGAAGGCAGGCATCTTTGGGTAACGTGTCCAAGGGCAGTGCTTGGTTTCATAACAACATTAAATTGTTTTCCTGGAAGTCTCCACACTGAATAAGGGAGGTCCACAGACACTTCTGAGGTTCCCACTCTTTAATGCCAACCAGTGTGCGCTTCCCTGCAGCTCAGAGATAAGACGGAACGGCTTCTCCTTGTCCTGAGAGGAGGACCAAAGACAAGAGCAGGGCGCCTCCCCGAGACTGAGCGCCAGCACTCTGGGAGTGGGTGCTGCCTGGCCGCTGCCCTGGGTGGCCAGTCGGGGACCTCTGACCAGTACACGTCCATTTCAGGGTCTGGGAGTGGCCACCCTGGAGGAGTGTACACTATTGTCGGGTGGCCAGGGCCTGCAGCCTCCTGGGGAACCACCTCCAGACCAGCAGCCACCTTGCTTGGCTCGCCCAAATCTACTCTGGAAGATACTGTCTGTCTGAATGCCGCAAAGCCCCGGGCATCCGGCATGCTTGGCTGGGATGGAGTCTCCAGAGACCTCCACACAAGTGTCCCCCATCGGGCCCGACTGGAGGTGGTCTGCCTCATGGAGCCCTGGGGCCACCGTCCTCCAGCAAATCCGCACACTGAGTGTTTGCTGGCACCAGTTCTTATGAGGACAAGCCCGCCTCCTGTCACGAAAGTCCACGCAGCTCAGTGTTTGTCACCTCTGACGCAAAGACAGACAGAAGGTCACAGGTGAACGGTCTGGTCTCCTTTTCCTGGAGATGGATTTCCTGATGGCGGTGGACATGGTGCAGCAGGAAGGTGGCGCAGGGTCACCTCCCACTGGGCTCGGTGTCTCCAGGCACTGGCTGATCGTCCTGGCGTGACCCTGACCTTCCTGTTCTTAAACCTTCAGGAGTTGCTCCTAGATGAGCTGCCGCTGTGTATCGCTGTGTCCACGCCACTGAGTGCTGAGATTGACTCAGAATCTTACACTTTAGGTCACAGGTTTCTCTAATAGAATGAACTAACTTCTAAGATTTGCCGACCCAGGTTATGAGATGGTTCTTCCTCTCTCTCCCTTTTCCAGGTGAAGCGGAACACGCCAGCTGCCCGGCACGTGTGAGGTTTCTGGCCTGCCTCCTGCAGACCCGTGGGCCTGCCGTTCCTCTGGAAGTCCCCTGGAATATCCGTCCGTTTTCTACCTGCTGGTTGGCTTCTTTGCTTGCTTGTGTGGGAACTAAACTCGATTTCTTGGAAGTTGTAGTTGCCTGAATTTTTTTTTCATATTTTGAAGCAATTTTAAAGGAGAAATTCTTTCATATAATTAAAGAAAATTAGTTTCATGGATTCCAAGTGCTTTGCAGTGGTGCTCCTCGAAGAAGACCAAGTGCAGGTCCGACGGCCATTGGCATTTGCAGGTACTGGCATGAGTCCTTTATTCCTGGTGGCCGCTGTGCTGGGCACGGGCCCTCGCCCCAGCTACCTCCTGGCTGCTGGTGCCTGGTGCAGAGGGGCTGCCCCTGTTAAAGTGGCCACATGATCCTGCCAAAGCGTGAGCCCGGTCGCAGCTCCCTGCTCGTGCCAAGCCACCCGACGGTCCCGGGTGTTGTTGATCCAACAGTGAGCAGGACTGTTTCTTATGAGGAACGTTGTAAACTTCTTACATTTTAAAATGACACTTACCTAGAACAGAGGTAGTTCATAGAAACTTCCTGAATTCTTCCCAAATATACACTTGATATCAGCCTCCTCCATTAAAAGCACCCATGCTCAGTGTTGCCCTAGAATACGATTGTAAAGAAGGAAGGGAGTTTGTGTATCTCCGCCATTCTTGTTTGAGTAGAGTAGACTTGGGCCTGAACCAGTTCGGGCCAGGGTTAGTCCCCTGCTCAGCCACTCGCCACAGCCCTGGACGTCCCCCTCGGCAGCCACCTAAGCCTACCTGGGTCATCTACACGTCTGGATAGCTCCTGAAGCTGCCTTCCCAGGTCAGGCCACCTGAGGGAAGAGACGGCATTGAAAGTCACCTTTCAGGAGAGAAGCCACCACTTAGTTTGAGATTCTCTTAAAGAGGTGTCAGGATTCAGCAGGCTGCTGTATCCCAAAGTGGCAAACAGAAAAGAATGTGATTCATCGTGTTTGAAAACTAGAAAATGGACTGAAATCCAGCAAACAGCTTCTGTTCAAAAAACTGATTTGTATCAAGCTCAATAAAATAGTCTTTTTCAAAGCATCGGTAACTAGAGCGCGGTTTTAATAAAGCGTCTTGGACTGCGTTCTTCAGCGTGGTGTTTACCACGCAGTTCCCTAGTCTGCTGTTGGGGCCCTTTTGCACTTTTATCTGAGCTCACTCTGAGTCGGCCCGAGCAGTGCCCAAACCCCACTTCCCACTGGCGAGGGCTCACTGTCCTGGGCTGGGCACGGCCAGCCTCGGGCTTCGCCACAGGTGCTTCGGTACTCGTGAGGCTGGAGTCCAGGTCGAGGGCTCCGTCAGGTTGCCCTTTGCCTGCTCTGTGAGCTTTGTCTTCAGCAGTTGGCACCCTGTGAACACGGACCCGTGCTCAGGTCGGTTCCAGCATACAGAGTAAAGCCGGCCAGGTGCCACAGCAGGTGCCCTGGGCGGCCCTCTAAGTCACGGTGCAGGCGTGCTGCTGTTACATCTGTTGGCCACGAGAGGGCACCAGAGACCACTTTTTACCCTGATGCGGGTTTCTTGTGCGGGCAGCCAATCCGGCCTCTGAGAAGGACGCCCTGGGCTGGGTTAGAGGTGGACGGCCTTGATGGTGACCCTGGAGTAAGGGCAGAGGGCAAGGGCCATGCTGCCGCTGGCAGATCCCCTGTGCTGTCAGCCTCATCAGGCTTCCCAGCCTGCACCCTCCTGCGGCCCTGAGGGACACAGCCCTGGCCCGGGAGCAAGGCGGATCCTGATCAAGAGCAGGTTCAAGTAGAAGGGGCCAGGCGTGGGGGGCACCTGTATTCCCAGCAAGGCAGGAGGCTGAGCCAGGAGGCTCACAGGTTCAAGGCCAGCCGGGCAACTTAGCCAAACCCTGTCCCCAAAACAAAAGGGCTGGGGTGTAGCTCAGTGGTGAAGCATCTGTGCAGCATGCGAGAGGCCCTGGGTTCCAGCCCCCACAGCTGGCAGTGGGGGGGGGGGCGCTGAGCCACCCGAAGCTTCAGAGCCCAAATGGCTGGTTTGGCAGGTTTTGCCTTGGCCATCCATCTGCTCTGCTGGCCAAGGCACTTGTCCTTACCCAACCATGGCCAATAGTCAACGTGCTTCTGTCTTGTAGCAGGCTCGAAGTCCTTGCAGGTGTGCAGTGGGGTGGAGATGAAGCCATTATGGAATGAGGAAGATCAAGTGAAGTAATGCCCACGTGTTCTCCTGTTGAGTGTCATGCTGTACTCAGGGCAGTTCTCAGACTCATCACGGGGTCCTTGAAGAGGCCACTGTCCTCTCAGGGCCTGTGCTCAGCCTCAGTGCTGAGGACACAGTGCTCCTGAGTGAGGTCAGTGTCCCCGGGGGATTCCCAACTGCCTCCCCACCCAGGTGTGTGTCGGCTCTCAGGTGCACAGTGCAGCGTCAGTCCCTTTAGGAAGTCAAGGGGATCCGACTCGACACCCATCAATCTTATTTTTCCCTTCATGTTGTAAGAATTATATATTTGTATAGAAAATATGAAAATAAGATTTTGAATCCATAATCTCACCGGCTAGCACGGCTGCTGGTATTTTGTGTCTTCTTCCAGGCTTTGCCTTGCGGTGATGTGTGAGCAAGGCTGGACCTTGCACATGTGGATCGCTGTCACACTTCTCTCTTGCAAGTGCATTGTGTTCCTAGGCACCATCTGAGAGGGCCACAGAATGGCTGCAGTCTTTCCTCAGATCCGATGCCCAGCTATAGACTAGCCCTCTGTGCTGGCGACAGAAGCAGAACCCCCATCAAGGCAATTTAAGCAGAAAAGAGGAATTCACCCATCTTAAAGTATGCCTCAGGACTCAGTCTTCACCTCTGCTGTGCCCTCTGCTCTGCAGCCAGCTATCACAGGGCAAGGAGGGTTCATGCTTCCCAGCTGAGCCCAATGAGGGACAGGGTACCCTCATTGGCTGAGGTCCTGTGTCTGGGAGCTATTTCCTGGTTGACTG
Source organism: Ictidomys tridecemlineatus (assembly GCF_052094955.1). Lineage (NCBI taxonomy): Eukaryota > Metazoa > Chordata > Mammalia > Rodentia > Sciuridae > Ictidomys > Ictidomys tridecemlineatus. The sequence continues at coordinate 3,077,318 of NC_135486.1, read as the reverse complement.
AGCCTGGGTCCTGTGTCTGGGTTGGTGTCCTGGTTGACTGAGCCTGGGTCTGTGTCTGGGAGCTGTGTCCTGGTTGACTGAGCCTGGGTCCTGTGTCTGGGAGCTGTGTCCTGGTTGACTGAGCCTGGGTCCTGTGTCTGGGGGTGGTGTCCTGGTTGACTGAGCCTGGGTCTGTGTCTGGGAGCTGTGTCCCAGTTGACTGAGCCTGAGTCCTGTGTCTGGGAGCTGTATCCTGGATGACTGAGCCTGGGTCCTGTGTCTGGGAGTGGTGTCCTGGCTGACTGAGCCTGGGTCTGTGTCTGAGAGTGGTGTCCTGGTTGGCTGAGCCTGAGTCCTGTGTCTGGGAGTGGTGTCCTGGTTGACTGAGCCTGGGTCTGTGTCTGGGAATGGTGTCCTTCCTGGTCCAGCTTGGGTTGCAGGACTTTATCTGGGGTCGGGGGTTCCGCTCTGTGCCACCTGAACCTCAGGGGCAGGGAATTTAGCTTCTGGAAGGAAAAGAGAAGTTATGTCAACCAAAGGGACCCAGGGCAAGCAAGCACTAAGAGCTCTGGCCACTCTCCCAGTGTTTTAGGTCACCTCAGCGTTTCCTTGTCATAAAGGAGATGTCTGCCTGTGCTGTCTGCATTGCTTCTGTTTCCTTAGATTCCCTGCAGTGAAGTTCCCAAGCCAAAAGCTGTTGGTACAGGCTACAAATTGCTTCTAAGAATTTATACCAATTAACAGTCCGGCAAGGAATATATCACAGTGCTCACTCTGGGCTGAGTTTGATAGTAAAAAGAATATTGTGTCTTTATAATTGGCAGTTTTTAGGTTACTAGTAACGGTGAAAAGTTTTTAGTAGATTTTTTTTCTTTGTGAACTGTCAGTTTGTGTTCTTTACCCAGTTATCTTTTGGGGATCCGTTTATTTTATATATATATATATTTTTTTTTTTGCAGTATTGGGGATCAAATCCAAGGCCTAACTCATGCTAAGCACAGATTCTGTAATTGAGCTTATTCCCAGACCTTGAGGATCATTTTAAAAGTTGATGTTGGTAAACGCTAAATGTTAAGTATGTGAATTACTCAACTTGGTGCCAATTCCTGGTTTGTTTGTTTTTAAAACAAAGGTGGGCACAGGGGTACACACCTGTAATCCCAGCTACTCAGGAGGCTGAGGCAGGAGGATAGCAAGTTTGAGGCCAGCCTCAGTAACTTCACAGAGCCTTAAGCAACTCAAAATAAATGAAAATCTCTGGTATGTGCCTCAGTTGCACCCCTTGGTTTAATCTCCAGTACAAAAACAAACAAACAAATAAAAAACCTCATAGATTTTCACATTTCTATAGCAAATTTAAATAGCTTAATAATTTCTCTAAACTTTATTCTGTTCCTGTTTGACAAGTATCAATTCTGATTTTCTTCCATTTTTATGGCTTGCTTTTTCACTCTCCTCAATCCATTTGGAAAGCACTTGTGCATGCTATTATCCCTTCCTTCACGGACTTTAGAACTGAGATCTCTTAGTCCAGCTGTGAACCCAAATCTGAACTTGGATTTCTCGACAGTAGGGAGGACATTGAGTTGGCGCTGCTCCTTGGCCCATGTGGCCGTCAGCGGGACAGGGGACCCGGGGACGGCAGTGGCAGGGAACCTGGCAGGGAACCGAGGCCCTGCAGTCTTGCTCCTAGCTGAAGCCTCAGGTCCCCCGGGGAAGCCTCGACCAGCCCTCAACATCCTCTCCGCCCGCTGCTCAGAGTGTGTCAATGCTGTGACCCAAGTGGGCTGGCCGTGCCCCGGGCCTCCCCGTGGAGCCTCTGCCTGGGCCCAGGCCCCTCCGGCCAGCGTCTCCCACCCTCAGGAGCATGTTGTCCTTGACAGCAGGGGCTCGGGGGCTCTGCCGCTCCTGCCCTGTCACACCAGTGTCAATACTCCGTCCCGTGTCACGGCCCCTGTGAACGGGAAACCCATGTTTTGCTTGCCAACTTTCTACTTAAAAGTTTAGTGAATATAGTGAAAAGTGGAAGTTGACCTAACTTGCTCTGTGACTTAGAATAAAGTCATTTATTTTGGTGAAAGCACATTTAAGCCCAAGCTTGGCAAACCTCATTGAGACTTCAGAAGTCAGGCTCCAATAAGGAGCGAATCCCTGTTCCAGGCTTGGGTGGAGGTGCCTGCTGCACTGTGGATGGTCCATACAGGAGCCGCAGGTTGGGGCTGGGTGCAGCTCAGAGGTGCAGAACTTGTGTGTGAGGCCCTGGGTTCAATCCTCAGCTCCCCACTTTCCGCCCAGAGCGGGAGAGGGGAAGCAGCAGAGGATGTTGAGAAAGTCAAATGTCGTGGCTTTGTGTTTTAGACCTGAGGGACGACATCTGTATATTCTGGAAACTTGGTAGTGGGATGCTGTTCAAAGTGCTTGGTGGGTGAGGGAGGAACAGCTCAGCGACTCATCTCTCCTGAGAAAAGGCTTTGACGCTGCGCACAGTCAGCCAGCGCCTCTTAGGTTGGTCCTAGACCTTAGGCTTTAGGTGTGCTAGTGTCCCCGCTGTCCCCCACGATGGCAGGAGGCTGAGGCAGCCGGAGCCCGGGGTGAGCAGCGTCCTGGGCCTCCTGTCTGAGATCTCACTCGAGGCGTTTCCTACCTCGTACTTTTGCTTCCGGGGGCTCGGGAGCCTGAGGGGTGAAGCAGAGGGGAGCCCTGGGCTGTGGGAGGAAGGCCCCTGGTGGCGGGCCGTGGTGCAGCAGAGGTTAGGGACCCTGAGGCTGCAGGAGCCCGGGTTCCAACCCCGTCCGCAGCAGCGGAGCAGGAATTGGCAAAGACTCGAAGCTGTGGACGCCACCTGCTTTCCTTCCCTCCGCTTCCAAACCAGCTGGTAACTTTCTCCAAAGCCACAGTGCGATCGCCAAAGCACTGAGGTGTATGCACTGCGGTCAGCCGCGGCCTGTCACCTACCCCTCGCGACCAGCCCAGGACATAGGCAGACACACGCTGTGTTCTGGTTGCCCAGAGGAGGGGCGCCCAGTGTCGGCCAGGGGAGTCCACAGTTCACAGTGGAGAGCTGGCCGCTGAGTAGGAAGGTCCCGCCTGCCGGAGGGGCACCAGGGACCCCCACCCTGCGGTGTGTGCTGTGGGGACAGAAAGTGGGCAGGTGTGGGGTCCCGGCTCAGGCCTGCCAGGCTGGGCCTGGGGGGAGCCCAGGGCCACCGTGTGAACCACAGCCACCAGGGTCCTGTGGAAGGCCACAGCCAGCCCCACCCCAGGTCAGACCCCTGCTCCTCTGGAAGTGGGCCTTCGTCCCAATCTCCTGAGACCCCCCTTCAGGCTGGTGGGCATCCCCAGGAGGTGTTGAGGGCTAGTGCTGGGGCCCGTGGGACGCTGATGGGCAGTCCCCAGAGGTGGCCCCGCAGCTTGTCCTAGGGGGTGAGGTGGCCTCTCCACAGCTCCATGGGGACCAGGTCAGGTCAGTGAGGACGTCCCAGCCACCTCCCCTCGGTCATCCTTTTGGGAATGACTAACATGAGGCCTGCATGGAGCTGCACCCTGCGTGGAAGCCCAGCTGTCTGCTCCTGCCCTGAGCTGGCCAGAGTCCGGGACACAGCCCTGGACACACAGTGGCCCTCCCCTCTGCAGGGGGAACAGCTGGTGGGGTGGAGGGGACAGGGAGGGAGAGGCAGGCAGAGTACAGCTTCGATACCTGCAGTGGACACAGCACTGGCCTGCGAGGTCAGCGTCCTATCTGTCCACCCAGCGTCTCAGTGGAGACCAGGAGGCCCAAAGTGGAAAGTGACTTGTCAAGGTTGCCCACAGGAGAAGGAGAAGCTGGGCCCTGGCCCAGGCTGGTGCATTCCCGAACGGCTGCCGGTCACTCTCTAGCAGGGGGGAGGGGGAGGAGTCAGAGCGGGGGACAAAAAGGCCTGGCGAGGCGAGGACCTTGCTAAGACGCCCCTGTGAGGGTGTCCAATGTGGCCCTCAGCTGCCCTGGGGGCCTCATTTTGGAGGGTGAGCTGGTGTGTGCTCGGGTGCCCTGGGGCTGATCTGTTTGTTACCAGAGTGAGGCGGACACTCAGGTCCAGCCTGGGCTCAAGCCGAAGGCACAGGTGAGGCACACAGCGGCCTGCTCCGGGGACACGGCCCCCTCCAGCAGAAGGGCTGTCTGCACAGAGACGGCGGCCACTCCTCCCGGGGCCCAGCACTCCGGGGAGGTCTTTGCCCCACTCCTGCTGAGGAACTCTGGACAAGCCCCTGCTGTTGTCCTCTCCCCGCATCTGGGTCCTGGCCCGGGACCTACTCACTCTGTTCCTTCCTGCACCAGTGCAGGGCGGTGGCCGGCAGAGCCCGTGGAACAGGCCTTCAGGTGCTGGGCGAGAGGTGGGCAGGAATTCTCACTGCCTGCTCTAAAGCTCGAGTCCCATGACTGTGACCAGGACACGTGGGACCCACCTGCACAGCCACCGGGGACCAGGACACGTGGGACCCACCTGCACAGCCACCGGGGGGGACCAGGACACGTGGGGCCACCTGCACAGCCACCGGGGACCAGGACACGTGGGACCCACCTGCACAGCCCCCGGGGACCAGGACACGTGGGGCCACCTGCACAGCCACCGGGGACCAGGACACGTGGGACCCACCTGCACAGCCACCGGGGACCAGGACACGTGGGACCCACCTGCACAGCCACCGGGGACCAGGACACGTGGGACCCACCTGCACAGCCACCGGGGACCAGGACACGTGGGACCCACCTCCACAGCCACCAAAGACCAGGACATGTGGGACCCACCTCCACAGCCACCGGGGACCAGGACACGTGGGACCCACCTCCACAGCCACCGGGGACCAGGACACGTGGGACCCACCTGCACAGCCACCGGGGACCAGGACACGTGGGACCCACCTCCACAGCCACCGGGGACCAGGACACGTGGGACCCACCTGCACAGCCCCCGGGGACCAGGACATGTGGGGCCCACCTCCACAGCCACCGGGGACCAGGACACGTGGGACCCACCTCCACAGCCACCGGGGACCAGGACACGTGGGACCCACCTCCACAGCCACCGGGGACCAGGACACGTGGGACCCACCTGCACAGCCACCGGGGACCAGGACACGTGGGACCCACCTCCACAGCCACCAAAGACCAGGACACGTGGGACCCACCTCCACAGCCACCGGGGACCAGGACACGTGGGACCCACCTCCACAGCCACCGGGGACCAGGACACGTGGGACCCACCTCCACAGCCACCAAAGACCAGGACACGTGGGACCCACCTGCACAGCCACCGGGGACCAGGACACGTGGGACCCACCTGCACAGCCCCCGGGGACCAGGACATGTGGGGCCCACCTCCACAGCCACCGGGGACCAGGACACGTGGGACCCACCTCCACAGCCACCGGGGACCAGGACACGTGGGACCCACCTGCACAGCCCCCGGGGACCAGGACATGTGGGGCCCACCTCCACAGCCACCGGGGACCAGGACACGTGGGACCCACCTCCACAGCCACCGGGGACCAGGACACGTGGGACCCACCTCCACAGCCACCGGGGACCAGGACACGTGGGACCCACCTGCACAGCCACCGGGGACCAGGACACGTGGGACCCACCTCCACAGCCACCGGGGACCAGGACACGTGGGACCCACCTCCACAGCCACCAAAGACCAGGACACGTGGGACCCACCTGCACAGCCACCGGGGACCAGGACACGTGGGATCCACCTGCACAGCCCCCGGGGACCAGGACATGTGGGGCCCACCTCCACAGCCCCCGGGGACCAGGACACGTGGGACCCACCTCCACAGCCACCAAAGACCAGGACACGTGGGACCCACCTCCACAGCCACCGGGGACCAGGACACGTGGGACCCACTTGCACAGCCACCGGGGACCAGGACACGTGGGACCCACCTGCACAGCCACCAAAGACCAGGACACGTGGGACCCACCTGCACAGCCACCAAAGACCAGGACACGTGGGACCCACCTCCACAGCCACCAAAGACCAGGACACGTGGGACCCACCTGCACAGCCACCGAGGACCAGGACACGTGGGACCCACCTCCACAGCCACCAAAGACCAGGACACGTGGGACCCACCTCCACAGCCACCGGGGACCAGGACACGTGGGACCCACCTGCACAGCCACCAAAGACCAGGACACGTGGGACCCACCTGCACAGCCACCGGGGACCAGGACACGTGGGACCCACCTGCACAGCCACCAAAGACCAGGACACGTGGGACCCACCTGCACAGCCACCGGGGACCAGGACACGTGGGACCCACCTGCACAGCCACCGGGGACCAGGACACGTGGGACCCACCTCCACAGCCACCGGGGACCAGGACACGTGGGACCCACCTCCACAGCCACCGGGGACCAGGACACGTGGGACCCACCTCCACAGCCACCGGGGACCAGGACACGTGGGACCCACCTCCACAGCCACCAAAGACCAGGACACGTGGGACCCACCTGCACAGCCACCGGGGACCAGGACACGTGGGATCCACCTGCACAGCCCCCGGGGACCAGGACATGTGGGGCCCACCTCCACAGCCCCCGGGGACCAGGACACGTGGGACCCACCTCCACAGCCACCAAAGACCAGGACACGTGGGACCCACCTCCACAGCCACCGGGGACCAGGACACGTGGGACCCACCTGCACAGCCACCGGGGACCAGGACACGTGGGACCCACCTGCACAGCCACCAAAGACCAGGACACGTGGGACCCACCTGCACAGCCACCAAAGACCAGGACACGTGGGACCCACCTCCACAGCCACCAAAGACCAGGACACGTGGGACCCACCTGCACAGCCACCGAGGACCAGGACACGTGGGACCCACCTCCACAGCCACCAAAGACCAGGACACGTGGGACCCACCTCCACAGCCACCAAAGACCAGGACACGTGGGACCCACCTGCACAGCCACCGGGGACCAGGACACGTGGGACCCACCTGCACAGCCACCAAAGACCAGGACACGTGGGACCCACCTGCACAGCCACCGGGGACCAGGACACGTGGGACCCACCTGCACAGCCACCAAAGACCAGGACACGTGGGACCCACCTGCACAGCCACCGGGGACCAGGACACGTGGGACCCACCTGCACAGCCACCGGGGACCAGGACACGTGGGGCCCACCTGCACAGCCACCGGGGACCAGGACACGTGGGACCCACCTGCACAGCCACCGGGGACCAGGACACGTGGGGCCCACCTGCACAGCCACCGGGGACCAGGACACGTGGGGCCCACCTGCACAGCCACCGGGGACCAGGACACGTGGGACCCACCTGCACAGCCACCACCAGCCCTGTGACCTGCGCGTGTTTTCATGTCCTGACTGCCGAGGGGACTCGTGGGGAGTGTCTGCCCCACTCTGCCATCAGGGAGATTCACTGGCCAACAGTGTGAAATGACTGAGGTGTCCTCCAGGGCTGTGCTTCCCTGGGAGATCTGCCCCCAGTGGACAGCGCTGGACCCACGGAGTGAGGGGCCAGGCCAGGGTACAGGGTGCCCACGGGACCAGGCATCCCGGCATCCGTGGTCCTTGAGGCCAAAGCTCCCGGCTCATGAGTGAGAGGGGAAGCCCGTGGGGCAGGCGGCTGGCCTGGACCAGCAGGTTCTCCGTGGGTGTGTGCCCCTGGGGCTGACGGCTCCTGCTCTGCTGTCCTCTGTGTTGGCCCCATCCCTGGGCATCTTTCTGCTGGGAGAGAAAGATGGAGAGCAGCGGAGCGCGTCCTCGCAGACGAGGGAGTACAGTTTTCTAGGGCCTTCTGTGGGAGACGGGATGGCCGCCGAGCTTTCCTCACCTTGCTGCACATGCCCAGGAACCTCCTGGGCTGGGAGAGGAACCATCCACAGAAGAGCTAGCACTCCTGTGCTTCTGTTGAGCTGCGGGGCAAAGGGCAAGGTAGCTGGAGGGGTCTGACCTAATCAGGTGAGGCAGAGTTTGGTCCAGCTGGTTGCTACAAGAGTGACTCCGAGTGTGGGTGGGAAGGGTGAGGGAGGCCGTCTTGTTTAGGGCTAGGAGATCCCTTGTGGAGCCTGAAGACACATTCCACACGCCGCCACCCATGGGCCACAAGCCAGGCAGACAGTCTGGCCATTGTCTCAGCCTTCGGTCCCAGCCGGTGGGGACCGCTTGGGCTCTGCCCCTCCTCCAGCTCTGGTAGGACAGGAGAGGGTCACGGAAGTGGCCGGGAGCCTCGTGTAGCCCGAATTCAGCACCTTAGAGAGCGGGTGCCGCTGGGCTGGTCCCCTTCCCCCCGTCCCTCTCTGTGACAGTGGTGGGCTCCTGCCGCTGGTTCATGCAGGGACCCCAGATGAACAGCCTGGGTGCCCACTGAGCCTGCATGCACTTCTGGGCCTTCAAGTTGCCTAAGGCCTGGCCTCTGGCCCCAGGACTGACCCTCCCCCAGGTGGGAGTGAGGGGTCCCCTTCTCCATGCTGTTAAATCTCACCGCACCCTGGGTCCTGGAGAACAGTGATTAAGGCCTCGGCAGAGCTTGGGGGTCACGCACTTCAGCACGCTGCCCGGGCAGAGAAGTGGCACAAGGGGACTCTGAGGCTTGGCCAGCGTGGCCCGGTAGGTGTGGACGAGGCTGCACAGTGAGGGGCGTTTGCACCAGGTCTGAAAAGGAGGTCCTCAGGAGGAGAGTAGAGAAAGGCCTCCGGCGGAGGGACCCCGGGGTGGGGGGCACAGAGCGCAGTGCAAGCACCCAGGCCCAGAGGGTCCGGCCCTGCGCGTGGTGGCCCCTGGGAAAGCACTTGGTCAGGGAAGCAGCATGCACTGGACCTCCGAGGCCTGCAGCCCTGGACGCCGGCTCAGGACGTTGGCCAGAGGTGGGGGGCTCAGGTGCTGGTGGTGCTGTCCCATCAGGGGGCCCCAGGAGGGGTTGACTCTGTGACGCTGAGGACAGAAGCCAGCCCTCCCTCTTGTGCCTGGTCTCTGATGACCTGGGAGTCAGGAATCTCGAGGTGGCTTGCTGTCTCTGCAGCCTGGACAAAGGTCTTCACAGTGGGCACTCGCGAGTGTCAGAAGCCGCGGGGGGACTCTCAAGTGCCAGGCCTTGGGGGAAGGGGCAGAGCCCCTTGGGGAAGACCCTGTTACTCCTCAGACAGCCTCTGGCCTCGCTGTCTGAGGACCTCAGAAGGAGGCACCTGAGGGCCATGGCTGTGGTGCTGTCCCCACCGCTCCTGTTCTCCAAGAAATAGGTGCCCCTCCCAGGAGCTGTAGAAAGAATTGGAAGAGGGCGTCCACCGCCCCTCTGTCCTGGGGAGTAACTCGGGGGCACTTCCGCACCAAGCTGCATCCCCAGCCCTTCTGATCTTGGGACAGGGTCTTGCTAAATTGCTAAGGCTGGCCTGGAACTTGGGATCCTCCTGCCTCAGCCTCCCGAGCCCTGGGATTGTAGTCGTGTGCCACGGAGCCTGTCTCTGAACTGTCCTTGTAAACTGCAGAATATGGTGCTTTGACTGGCCGGGGGGAGGACTCGGCCTACAATGGAGCCCATGGCAGTGGGAACCGCGCTCAAAGCCCGCCACCAAGGCTTATGGGAGTGTGGCCTCCTGGAGGGGGATGGGTCGCAGTTTCTGAGAGGCGCGCAGGAGAGGCAGGCAGGCCCACAGCGGCTTCGTCCGCATCACTTACTGGAAGGCGCTCACGGCTGCTGGCCAGGTGTCCACCAGGGTCTCACCCCTGCCCCTGCCGGATTCCTCCACTGCGAAGTGTGGGCCTCGCTCCAGGAGCCAACCAGCCCCCAGTGCTCCCAGGGCCCGGGGCAGAGTGGAGAGCCCTGCCTCTGTGCCCGTCCTCCCTCCCTTTCCTGTCACAGAGGCTCTGCGGGGGCCTGGGTCTCGTCCTCCTGAAGGCCATGACTGACCGGCTGTGACCCATGCTGGGCCAACAGAGCTTCCCGAGGTTGACGAGGGGCACTGAGTGTGTTAATCATGTATCCACGAGTCACACTGCCGTCAGCTCTGTCCCTTCAGCAATCTCCTAGTTGCCCGTGACTCGTGGGTGGGATGGGCTGCTGGCCCACTGGGTGGCTCCGGAGGCTGCAGCCTTCGGTGGTTCTGAAGGGACAAGCAAGGGGCAGGTGGAGATGTCCCCAGAGCCCAGCAGTTCATCTCACATTTAGCCCGACTCTGAATCCAGCTCTGCCCTTTCCCCACGAAACAGTCGAGGGCCTGGCAGAACGCTGACCGTGCTCCCGTGCACGCGCTGGGGCTGACCTGGCCATCAAGGTGGGAACTGGATACACGTGGGACAAGAACTAGCCAGCAACAAAGAGGCAGAGCGAGGGTCAGACCAGAGACAAAGCAAGCTCCAGCGGCTGCTGTAAACACGCCCCCGACCTCAAGCCTCGAGCTTCCTGCCGAGCGCCAGGCAGAGTTCTCACAGGGCCCGCGGCCCTCCACTTCCTGAGGCGGAGGCACACAGAGCCGCAGGGCCTCCTTCAGAGCCCAGGCTGCTCTGCCATCGTCCTCTGCCCTGCATCTCCTGGGAGAAAGGACAAGATGAAGTGGGAGGCGCTAGCCATCGCGGCCATCCTGCAGGTGTGGTGCCCGGTTACAGGTAAGGTGCTGCCCGGCGGCAGGAGCTCAGACCGTGTGCTGGGGTCCTCGAGGGCGCGAGGGCCGGCTGTCGGCCCCTCCTGCTCTCCCAGAATCAAGGGCAGGGAAGCCCTGCGCTCCAAACTGCAGCCCAGGGTCAAGCTGCCCAGAGCGTGGATTGCCCGGTGATCAGAAGAGACAGGAGGGGGCAGGGACGGAGCCCGAGAGCCACAGGCCGGCCAGCTGGGACAGAGGGAGTGTGGAGCAGAGCCAGCCCGGCGTCAGCCAGGCCGCCTCACGCTGCGACGTTCCGGCCACCGTCCCCTCCCGTCATCCTGAGCAGGCACCCTCACTCTGCCAACAGAGGACATGTCACCAGCCAGTCAGGCAGGGTCACAGCCAGTGGCACTGGTCACTGGCCTGAAGCTCCTGGCTGGCGGGGACTGAGAGGCCCAGGAGGGGGAAGTGGCAGGTGCGGGAGGTAGGAGCTGCAGCCTCCACAGAGACAGAAGCAGGGAACCACGAGAGCGCGGGCCTTGTCGAGTGGCCACGGTGAGGGAAGGAGGCCGCGGCCTGCCCAGAGGGCGTCAGGCTGCTTCTGCCAACAGGGCGAGCTTCACGTGCGTGGGTCTGGGGAGCAGGGAAGGGAGTCAGGACCGTCCTTCTGCAGTGGGGCTGCGTCCAGGGAGGTGCCGGAGGGCAGGCGAGGCCCCCGGCATGGCCCGGCCCTGGGCCAGCACCTGGCCGGCTGCGAGGGCTGCAGGACATGGGGTTTTCTCTGATGCTGAAGCTTTTCTCAGAAAGGGTGTGAGTCACAGCGAGCTGTGGGGTTAGGGCACCAGGTGGGGCCGGGCAGCCCCTCCCTGTGTGCAGGGAGGTCCCCACAGCCAGGATCCTGCACAGCTGGAGGCCTCAGGCAGGGGGGGGGGCTGTGGAGGGAGGTCCTGCAGTTCCCTGCTGGTCGGCTTGTGTCGGCTCTGGGCTGAGGACAGGCCCAGTGGAGTCAGAAGGAACAGAGGAGACTGGGAGGGTCTGCGGCTGCCAGGAGCTGGGAGCAAAGCCCGAGGACCGAGGCGCCCACTCCCAGAGAGCAGGGCCAGGGCTCTCGCTTTCAGGACCTGGCTGTCTCCGAGCCTGACCATCAGCTCTTTCTAGAGAGGCTGATAAACAGACGGAGGCCCAGGCCGCCTGAAGGCCGCCTCAGGGCTCCCCTGCAGGAAGGCTGTCAGCAGTGGGGCCTTCCCGTCCGGGCCCTGCTGTGACCTGTCCCCCAGCCGCTTTCAAACATGGGCTTTTACCAGGCCTGTCCCGTTTGCGTCTCACCAGGATCCTGACCAGGACCACCTGGTCTGTCCAGAACCTGCCCAGGCGGCCTCCGGGGCCTGGGCCGGAAGGACTAGGATGGCCTGCCTGGTGCGCAGCACACAGCTATGGCCCTGGCTCCTTGGGCCATACTCCCTGCCCCACCGTGGCCAAGAATGCTCGGGGTCTGCGCAGCTTTGGTGCTTTCTCTAGTGAGAAGACGTAGCTCCGACGTGAAGCCCCAGGGCTGTGAGCAGCTCTGCTTTAGGAAGTCACTGGACCTGGTGGAGTCAGGCCAACCACAGCATTTTCTGTCTGTGCAACTTTAGCAAGTTACTGAGCCTCTCTGGGCCTCAGTTTTCTTATCTCTAAAGTAAAGGTAGTAAGTAATACCCTCTTTATAGAGACGTGAAGGTAGAAAGTGAATGCAATATGCCGTGCGTATGTGAGCCAGTTAGAGAACTTGCACCAATTAGTACTATTACACCTCGACCGAGCTCTTGTAAACCTAGGCACAGGAGAGGAGACGCGCCGCTGGGGTTCTCCACTCATTCTGATTGTGTTGTAAGGCCGCAGCAGCATCTCCCCCATCTGTTGGCACCCAGCTCACCCCTTCTCTGAATTCTGGGTGCACTCCATGATTCCACATAGGCCCAGGGGAAAGGAGGCTTGGAGCTTGGCATGTTCATGGAATTTTGAATTTAAATTTTTAAAAGATTTCCCCAAAGTGAAAATAATATATAATGTCAATAGTGAAAGGGGAGAATATCAGAAATAGTGTGGCCCTGCAACCCTCCTCAGGTGGCCCGAGGATGAGGGACACCTGTTTGCGTCTCACTGGGATCCTAGCCGGGACCACCTGGTCTGCCCAGAACCCGCCCAGGCGGCCTGGTGGTGCGGGGCGCCTGCGTGTCTAGTGTGTCCACCTGCAACACCAAGCCTCGGTCAGGCTGCTGGAGGACCGGCAGGAGCGTGGACGTGACGCATCACAAGTTCACCACCGTCCCTTTGCCTTGGCCTCTGCACCGGGCTCTGCATGCCCAGAGAGGCCGCTGGTGCCTGTCCTGCAGGTGAGAGGCCACGTCTGCTGCCACTCACCACCTCCCAGAGCGGCGCTGGGCGCTGGCCGAGGCATGGAACCCGGCTGTAGTCACTTGCTCTTCTCAGCTTTGCTTTTGTTCTCTAACAACCAGACTTGGTTTTCTTGGATGTCCATGCTTTTACCTCCAACAGTGGCCAGCACTGCACCCTGGACTTTACCTAGCAGGGTCCAGGCACCAGAACAACTGTCCTGCATTAGGACACACGTGTCGGGAGTCCCTTTTCTCCTGTGGGTCCCCTGGGTGAGCAGTATTCAGAAATGGTTCAAAGTAGCTTTCTTAATTCTGCTTGGACAAAGCTATTTCTGGTCAGCAGGAGAGTGATGGTCAATTTAATCAATTTGGAACACGCATTCATTCCATCTGGTTAAAGAAAACGATTAAACCAGTCCTTTAACCTGTTAGTCGAAACACAGTGATCCCTGGTCCCTGCCGCATAGCCGCGTCCTCCAGCCCGAAACCCACTCAGAGTTCCCGAGGGACAAGCCGTCCTGCTCCTGGAGCCCCAAGGACAGCGCCTGGGGCCCAGCAGCATCAGGGCTGGCTGAGAGCAGGGGATCAGACGTCCCCTGCCGTCAGGCTTACGTCAATGGTCTATCTGGGCCTGCTGGACTGGCGTCCTGTGACCCTCTCCTCTGGACAACTTAGTATTCAACAAAGTGCTTTAAAAACAAAACTCAGCAAAAACCAGGAATGAAATTGGAAGGGGACAAGGCAGTTTGAGTGGATCGTGATTTAAGGTGAGGTCGGGTTGGCTTAAGGTAAGATCCTGCCGACATTAAAACTTTCTTGGCGGACCATGGGAAACTCTGCTACTTGTTTATTTTGGATCCATAAAGAAGATGGATTCACGTGGTTAACTAACGTATCTCAGAAGTAGAGATAGAAGCTCATTTTTCTGATTTGGCTTTAATTCTAGGACAAAGCAGAAAACAATCAGCCCTTCACCCCTGGACTAAAGAAATAGTTAACAAATTAAAGGTGCCAAGGGGAAACGGAGACTTTGTAGATCGTAGCCAAGGTCGCACTGTCCAATCGCCCCATTGCCTCAAAACACGGAAATAAGACACAGGGTTAGAGCCGGTCTCACAGGAGAGCCCTGTGATCAGCGTTGAAATACCTGCTCCGGGTGCCTATCACTTCCTTCCTCTCTTAATCTGAGATATTTAATAAAAATATGAGGTCACGGAAGGACGTGAGCGCTGTTTCAATCCATAACCAGCCAGCCTGGGGCTCTTCTTTCCTTCTCTGCACCCCACACCAGCGTCTTCATGCTGCTGGTCTGGGCTCCCCTCATGAGCGTGTCGGATGCTGCTTTCCTGCACATTGGTGTGAGCTGTTCTCGCGCTCGGCCTGCCTTCTTGCTCTGAATGCTCTGGGCACTTCCGTGCACCAGCATCACCTTTTCTTGGCTGTTGGACTTTTGCTTGTTGGACATTGAAGCCGTTTCTGAGGTTTGTCATGGTAGCTGATCCTGCAGGAAAATCTTTACAGATGTAGCTTTTGTTAATTACTTGGGCAAATCTAGGATTGACAATTAAAAGAACAGGTTGAATAAAAAAGCATTTCACAGGACCCTCGACTTTTGTTGACAACAATCCAATTGAGCAGAGGGTGATCTCTAGTTCTCGGGGACCATCTGCAGATGTTTGTGTCCGTCTGAAGGAGGCTGGGAAGGCAGAGGGACAGGGACGCAGGCCAGGGCCTCTCACAGCCCTCCTTGGGAGCCAGCAGCCGGCCCAGAGCCCTGCTCCTCCTCTGTGAGGTGCGGAGGTGGTGCCTGTCTCCCACAGGGAGTGTGGAGGAGATGCTGTCCAGAAGGGCCTGTGCGCAGGGTGCGTGGAAATCCTCGGCCACATCTTGCGTGCCTCAGTTTCCCCACCTTCGCAGACACGGCCTCATTTTCCTGAAGCAGCAGAGCAGAACCACTGGCCTAACTGGCTTCCGTTTTCTTCACTGTAAACCAGTAAATTTCCCCTTGTGCCTTAGTGTCCTCATCAGTAAGAGAAGAGGAGGGGGCTGAACATCCCTTTTAGCTATAAAATGCCTCATCTGTGGTCTTGAAGTTGCAGTTTCTGAGAACACTGAGTCCCAGAGCTCTCCACCGGACCCCGCCCCACCTGGGTGGGCTGTGGGGGGCAGAATGTAAGCTGCCTTCTCCGGCTGCTCTGGTTGTTTTATAAACGACTCCCCGACTGGGGAGAGCCAAGGGCGGGGTTTGGAGCTCTCCGCTGGCCCCGCAGGCTGTGCATCTGCCACAGGTTTGAGGGGCCACTTGGGACTGCTGGAGAAGGCCCAGCTTTGCTGGAGGTGGCGGAGTTGCAGGGCTGGAGGTGTTAGGAGTGTCCGTTGGGCTGCGAGGATCATGCCACTCGGCAGCTAATTTTCAGGCATGAAGGGAAGAAAACCGGGAGAAAGCAGGGCAGGCGGGGTGCTGGCCGCCGGTCATTTGCAGAGTCCAGTAGATATCTTCAGGGGACAAGTGGCAGCAAAGGCAGTAGAAGGGTCTTTTCGTGAGGCTTGGTGACATGCCCAGGATAGATGGGCTCTAGACACGCTTTCCAGGCCTCTGGGCCTACCCAGGACCCTCTGCAGCTGATCTGCTCCATCCTGAGTCCGCCCGCTGAGTTCCGAAGCAGATTTTATGGAATTCTCCTTAGTAAGCACTTATTTCTAGTTTCCTCTCAATTCTTGAAGTAAGAAATAATTATTCTGTTGCTGAATATCTATATTTACTACACATTTTCCTGCTGAGCATGGAATCCTGGGTTGTCAATAAAGACCTGTTTTTCCCTGACATGTTATTATAGTTTTGAACTCGCGTTTCCCCAAATCCGGTAAACCCGTATTTTCCATTTTACTTTTAATAAACATGCCTATTTTGGAACTTTCCTGAGTGTGGTGGAACTCAGTTTAGTTCCTGCTCCCTCAACTTCTGCAGAGGTAGAAATACGAATGTAAATGAAATCACACTTGAGGGGTGTTGGCCCTGACACGTGCCTGTGATCAGCTGTTGTGGGCCTGTGCCTTCCTCGGCCTGCGTAGAGATTTCCTAAAGGGACAGCTCCCTACACAGACTTGGAGTGGAGACGGCTTTTTTACTGAATCCCCAAGGAGGGGAAGAAGTTGTCTTCTATTTATGTCAGAATTTGCATCTTCCTCCTGGACCCGGAGGTGAAGTGGAACACACAGGTCCCGCCTCGTGCTCCTGGTGGAGCAGAGCAAACTACGCGAGAAGGCCGAGGCCCCCAGAGTGACCGAGCGCCCGGAGGCAGACGTGCAGACACCTGTGGCCTGGAGAGGGGTCCAGGGAACGGGAGGAGGGAGGGCGAGGCCAGAGCTCAGACCTGCAGCAGGACGTTCACAGGGACGAGGGTCTGTGGCCACTGCTGCCCTGGCCAAACCGAGGGGTGGGGGAGGGCTCTGGCGTTTGGGTCCCACAGACCCCTCTGCCTCCCTTACGCTGTGACGTCTAGGAGAGGAGCCCCCATCCTGTACTCGGCAGCTTCCCACCGCCCCACATGGCGCTCGCTCTAAGACGTAACATGAACGCCGGTCTCAGTTAGACTTGCCTGTCCCCACCTGGGCTGGGAGTGACGGGGAGAACTGGACAGAGCTGTTGTGGGAAGAGCCGGGCAGACGGGTGTGGGGGCCCGGTTACCCCTGTGCCGTAGATGCCGGCTGGGGGAGGGAGCCAGGCCGGCGACTCCTCATGCACAGCCTGAGCCAAGCCCAGGGGTTTGTCCAGGTCAGGTGGGTGCCCAGTAGGGTAGGTGGGTGCCCAGTGTGCGTGCTGATGTGTGTGGCATGTCCATGCTCGCCTGTGCTGTGTCTGAGGTGTGTGTGTGTGTGTGTGTGTGTGTGTGTGTGTGTGTGTGCACCAGCAAGTGGCCTTGTGTGTTCCAGTGAGTGGCCCTGTATGTGGGGGTGAGTGGCCTTGTGTGTGGCGAGTGGCCTTGTGGGGGTGAGTGGCCTTGTGTGTGTGACAAGTGGCCTTGTGGGGGTGAGTGGCCTTGTGTGTGTGACAAGTGGCCTTGTGGGGATGAGTGGCCTTGTATGGAGTGAGTGGCCTTGTGGGGGTGAGTGGCCTTGTGTGTCTCAGCGAGTGGCCTTGTGTTTGTGGCCAGTGGCCGTGTGTGTGGCGAGTGGCCTTGTGTGTGTGGTGAGTGGCCTTGTGTTTGTGGCCAGTGGCCGTGTGTGTGGCGAGTGGCCTTGTGTGTGTGGTGAGTGGCCTTGTGTGTGTGGCGAGTGGCCTTGTGGGGGTGAGTGGCCTTGTGTATGTGGTGAGTGACCCTGTGTGTGTGGCGAGTGGCCTTGTGTGTGTGGCGAGTGGCCTTGTGGGGGTGAGTGGCCTTGTGTATGTGGTGAGTGACCCTGTGTGTGTGGCGAGTGGCCCTGTGTGTGTGGCGAGTAGCCTTGTGGGGGTGAGTGGCCTTGTGGGGGTGAGTGGCCTTGTGTGTGTGGCGAGTGGCCTTGTGTGTGTGGTGAGTGGCCTTGTGTGTGTGGCGAGTGGCCTTGTGGGGGTGAGTGGCCTTGTGTATGTGGTGAGTGACCCTGTGTGTGTGGCGAGTGGCCTTGTGGGGGTGAGTGGCCTTGTGGGGGTGAGTGGCCTTGTGTATGTGGTGAGTGACCCTGTGTGTGTGGCGAGTGGCCTTGTGTGTGTGTGAGGCGAGTGGCCTTGTGTGTGTGTGTGTGTGTGTGTGTGTGTGTGTGGCGAGTGGCCCTGTGTGTGTGTGTGAGGCGAGTGGCCCTGTGTGTGTGTGTATTGTGTGTATGTGTGTGAGGCGAGTGGGCCCTGTGTGTGTGCTGGTGGGTGGCCCTGTGTGTGTGTGTATGTGTGAGGCGAGTGGCCCTGTGTGGTGGCGAGTGGCCCTGTGTGTGTGTGTGCTGTGTGTGTGTGTTGTGTGTGTGTGTGTGGTGGCGAGTGGCCCTGTGTGTGTGCTGGGGGGTGGCCCTGTGTGTGTGTGTGTGTGTGTGTGAGGAGGGTGGCCCTGTGTGTGTGGTTGTGCATTTACAGGGCACCTGGGGGCAGCAGGACAACTCTGTGGAAGGCCGAAGCCCTTGAGCTCCGAGCTGCCGTCAGAGCTGGTGAGCAGCAGGGTGAAGGCGGGGCTGGGCGTCTTCCAGGGTTCTGAGGATGGGACAAGAGCACTCTGTCCAGAGGAGAGCCTCTAGGATCTCGGGGAAGTGACCCCTAACAGCTCTCAGGACTTGAGGCTGACCCGGCCCGCACCCTCTCCTGCTCCGGGACAAGCCTGCGTCTCTCCTTCCCGCCACCTTCCTGCCCCAGATCCCAGGACAGACCGCATCCCCTGCCCCCCATGGAAGCCCATGCACCCCTCACGTAAGCCCAGATTGTGGGGATCCCCCAGACCCACAGCTGGAATTAAAACGAAGGTGGAAAGTCATTGTTCTCAGAACTCGGGTTAAAAAACCAGCAAAACTATTTCCCCGGGGTGAGCTGTTCTCACAGCGGAGACCCGGCGCACGGGAGTTTCAGGGAACTTACGCGTCAGCAGAAATGTCACCAACCCCCCAGATTCTCACCAGTGTTCCCCACAGTGACCATCCTGTGTGTGTTGTCCAAAACAAAGAGCGTTGGATGCCTTTGTTTCTGTAAGCAATCCAACATGGTGGCTGCTGGTGGCCTGTTTGACCATGGAGATAACCGGGGCACTTTGTTCTGATCATGGAAACCGCCTGGCCGGCCACTCAGCCGGTCAGGAGTCGAGCTTCACGAAGCTCTTCATGTGCTCTGGTCAGCACAGACCTGCCGCGGTCAGCCGTGTCAGCCCTTGACTGGGCCCACGTCTTGGAGACGGCGTTCAATGAGTGGGGAGCCCACTAGCAAGAGAGACTGGATCTGCCCACGTGGCTGGTCTGATTCCCCGCGTTCGTCGGCCTGGCTTGCTGATTTCCATGCTGAGTTTCGAGGCAGAGGAAGCCTAGACTGAAGGGTGCCACCCGGGACTATTTTGAGTTGGACTAAAGAGCTTCAGAAATTCCTCCTTTGATTCCTCCGGGCAGAGAGAAATCTTTGTCTTTTCTCTCACTTAATGATAAACGCTTCAAAGCCCAGACCTATATAAAATACACAAATGCTTTCTGGACAAAATGAATCTTGTCCATTTTCTTTGGGCTTCGATGGGAACAATAAAGATTGAGCTACAAAAGGTTGGCAAAGAGGATTATCCTTTTTCTTTTTATTAAGCATTGAGGCTTCAAAAGAACAGCCCAGAAAGTCCAATAATTGTCTCCACCACCGCTTACCCACCCGTCCCCCTGCTGACCTGGCCTGTGAAATCCCCTTTTAAACTCTTGGCTGGCTCTCACCTGCCCACTGCAAAGGCTGCATTGTGCAGCGTGCCTGTCCGTAACTCCAGGAGAGGCGGCTTGAAGCACACTGTCCCTTCACCAGAGCAGCGTGTCAGGGGACAGCTCTCTGGGTGGGGCTGGGGTGCGTCTCTGATTTTCAAAGCTTCGGAACCTCACTTTGGAGAGGGAGCCCCTTGGGGGCTGAAGTGGATGGTGAATAGTCTACAGTCACAGATGCCCCAGATCCCAAGGGGACGAGGGGGAGGAGTGAGGGAGACTCGGGGAGCGGTTTTGATCTTCTCGGCAATTTCTTGATTTCGTTGGTTTAGAAAACACCTCGTTAGTTTCTAGCTGTGGCTCTAAATCAAAGCCTCAGGCTCGAAGCTGATCTAACTCCTGATTTCAGTTCATAACTTCCTCAGAAAATCCTTGCCGGCCATTTGGAAGAGCACGGAGCGGCTCCTGCGTGCCGAGGGATGCGGAGAGGATTTGGCTCTTCAGGCATTTTGAAGTTTGGGTTGGACATTTCCTAGCAGTGTCCAAGCCTGCAGTCATCTCAGCTGCAAACAGAAAGATGACCTCCCAGTTGGCCAGTCATCCTGAAGTTGGTGCAGAATGACCACCAAAGCATGACTTGAGTCAGTGGCTGGTCCTCTCCCTGGGCCAGTAAAGAGGCCCGTTGCTTGAACCTGGCCACTCTGGTCTCAGATGTGCACCAGGGACCTTGTGTTGGAAGGGCAGCCACCACAGAGCTGCAGGTGGCTGCACTGCGTGGGCTCAGACACCTACCCCGGGGCCCAGGCCGAGGTGGGCCTACCACCTCCATAGGCGGGGGAGGGGTTCAAAGAGGCATGCGCCCCAGGCAGCCTCAACCCAGCAGAGTCACTGGTCTCCCCACCCGCTCCAGCTTCTTCAGGCCATTGCCCATCCTCCCTAGGCCCTCTGGCCTGTCCTCCCATAAGGAAATAGGGGCCGGAGGACCTGGGAGGGCGTCCACCAGACTCTCCCGGGAACATGGCAGGCAGAAAGAAAGTAGCCAGCCAGAAGGAAAGCTGTGCCCACAGGTCAGCAGGGCGGTTGTGTGTCCACAGGGGCGTCTGGGGATCTGCGTAGGTGCTGCTAACGTACCTAGGCTCAGGAACGGCATTGCCCGTCCCGCCCCAGGCCGACCGGGCTGCCCTCTGCTCGGGTAGGCTGTGCCCCTCAGAGGGGCATCATTCTGGAAGTGCTGGTTTAAGGTCCCCGAGGAGGGCTTTGCTTGTTGTTGGGCTGCAGGACTTTCCCAAGCCTTCCCCTTCTCAGGGGGAAGACTGGGTCCCTCTTCCCTGACCGTCTTCAAAACCCCGTGGAGAGGTCTCAGAGGAGTGAGAAGGGCTCGGGAGGACTCTCAGTGGCCCCGACAGCAGGGTCCTGGGGGAGTGCTTGGGGTCTGTGGGAGGAGCGAGGGTCGCATCCTGGAGGTACCATCAGATGGTGGATTTGCAAAGAAGAGAGGAAGGGAAGCCCGTGATCTGGGGCACAGCAGGTGGCAGGGGCCTCCTGAGAGCCACCCCACTTGGGGGTCCTGTGGGAGCCCTCAGCCGATGGCTGGACTCCCGAGCCCCTGCGCTCAGGTGGGGTGCCGAGGTGCTGTGCCCCTGGGAAGGGCCACAGGGCGAGGTCCCGGCTGGGGACAGGGCTTCCCGGTGCTCCAGCACTGACGTCTCCTCCTGGCTGCCTCAGTTCCCAGCCTCCAACCTCAGTCCCTGCTCAGGTGACAGCGAGAGCCCATACGGGGTGGTGACAGGGCAACCAGACGCAGCTGGGCTTCCGTTCTGGCCCAAGGTCAAGGGCTGCCTCTGGGGGTGGCCCTTCTGCTGAGAGCCCTCGGGTGGCACGAGGCGTCACATGTGGAGAGCAGGGTGTGCACACGTGGCCTGTGTGTCCTGGTCTCCCCTCCTCTCCCCAGACAGCCCCGCCATTCTCCAGGGACCCACCTGAGGATCTGGCCCTGTCACCCCTCCTGAAGGCCTCAGCTCTAGGCCCATGTCAGGTCACATGCCCCCTCTTAGTACTCCCGGGGAGCACGTTCCAGCGTGAGATTTGAGGGGAGAAGCTATCTTCCCAGCATCTACCATGTAGTTTCCTGGGGCGTGACAGTGGCTTTGAGGCACAAGCTCATTGTCCCACAGTTCTGGAGCCTGGAAGTTCAAAGTCAGGAGCTGGCCCTGCCAGCCTCCCGACTCACAAGGAGGATCACCCTCCCCCGGCTCCTGGCCTGCCTGCCTCGTCATGTGGGGCCCCCTGGGTGTCCCCTGTGCAAGTAAGCGTCCCCATTTCATCAGGACGCCACCAGGTTGGGTCAGGGCCCATCCTGACGACCTCTTCTGCCGACTCCTGCTTCCAAACTTGTTTCCTGGGATCAGAGTCCAAGGAACTCTGTCCTCCAGCCTTTGCCTCTGGTCTGCCTCTAGAGGAACTTGGATTCCCTTTGCACGATGCCCCTCAGGTGCAGAGACTGAAACTTCCCTAGCACCACGTACAAGCCCCTTGCAGAAATCCCGATCTGAGTCAACGTTTTAATTTCTCACTTCAAGGCAAGAATATGCTTCCTGACTTCTTTGAAGGCTCTGGCCAGGGCCCTTCTAGGTGGCCTGGTTTCTTTGCGAGAGTGCTGATGGTGTCAGCGGGACATGGCCCGATGGGGAAGAGGGGAGGAGAGCCAGCAAGCAGCAGGGGTCTTTTCACGGGGTGTCACCCAGGGAGGACCTTCCCTCCTGCTGGCCCCTGAACCCCAGCTGAATGGCCGGCTCTGGGGACGGGGCTTCCCAGTGCGCCCATCACTGACGTCTCCTGCCTGTGGGGCTGCTGACAAGGGGCCCCACTTGTCCCCCAACATGGGGTAGGTGCGCCTCAGAGGGAGGGCGCCTCTTGCCCGGCAGCCCCGGGGTTGCCCTTCAGAGAGCAGCAGCAGCGCGCTCTGCAGTCTCGGAATGAGTCTGCTGGTGAGTCAGGCTGCTCTGCGCCTCCGAAGGTGCTTCAGACCCCTGTCCCTGCTCCAGCTCTGGCACCTTGGCCGCGTAGCCGGGAGCTGGCAAGGGACTGTGAGAGGAGCAGAGGCCAGTGTGGCTCCGTGGCTGGGAGGGAGCGCGAGGAGGTCTGTTTCCAGGTCACAGCTGCCAGGCCTCCACCTGCGGCTGTGGCTCCAGTTCAGCTCTGAGTCGAAAGGCTGCTGCCAACAGGTGTTTCCCTGGGAGGGGACACTGAGCGGCACTGCAGGGAAAGGGGAGGGAAAGGGAGAGAGGAGACGGGGAGGGACAGGGAGCCCTGCTAGGGCCTGTCCACCGTGGGGAAGAACCTGCATTTCCAGGCTCCTTTCCCCTTCCTTGGTGGGCAGCGCTGACCGGGAGCACTGGACACAGGGCTGTGAGGGAGACTATTGATTGGCAGCGACACTGATTTTGCTTGACCCCAACAAAGTGGCATTTGCTGTGGCAGGGGACGGCGGTTGTGTGCAGTCAGCACTGCTGGACGGTGGCTGTGAGCCTGGTTCTGGAGCCCCATTTACTAGGGCCAGGACTTCTTCTAGGGCACGTGGGCGCATCTGGGTCTGGGCCGCACTATCTCCCTGCAAGGCGTCTCATGGAGAGCAAGTGTCCCATGCTGGGGACCCAGCCAGGTCCTCACGCAGGGCCGTCACGAGGGCCGGCTCGTCCTTATCAACTGTACCGCTGACTTCTCGGGTAGTTGCACTTGGCTTTTCCCGCTGAAAGATTCTCCAGGCAGGGACCTTGGTGTCTGTTTCTCTGTGCCTGGAGCCTTCGGCTTTGGACCCCTCGAAGGGTGGTGCGGAGGGTAAGCATGGTCGGCGCGCTCTTCGCCAAGGGTCGGGGTCAATGACACTCGTTACACACACTCACAAATGCGCTAAGGCGTCCACCCACCCCTGGTGGGGAGCCATGGGAGCAGAGCCAGAGGCCTGCGTCCACAGCGCCTCCAGCACGTCTCCCTCCTGGTGTCCACCTCTGCGTTTGAGAGGTGATCCCACCAGCAAGCCTCTGCCCACCTCTGTGGCTCCATCCTGTAGCACCAGGGACACCCGAGGGCCCCTCCTTAGGTAGCCACGTGGCTGGAGTGGGTGGTGGCCAAGCTTAAAAAAAATGGCACCCACTGAAGGGGAAGCACCCTCAAGTCAGGCAGCCCAGTCACCAAAGCGAAATGGAAAACCAAGCGAGCCCCAGCTGGCTGGATGGCAGGGCGTGTGTTGTTCTCAGGTTTGCTCTGTCCACGGAGAGTTTAGTCATCGCAGTTTCTATTCTCAGGAACCTACAGCACATCACAACACACAGCGCCTTCGTCTCCAAAATAATCCTGGTGTGCAAAGGCGAGCAGGGGCCAGTCAGGGGAAATCACAGGTGCTGCAGGAGCCGCAGAACCCAGATGGTCAGTAACGCTGATGAGTGACCTGCGCGTGGTGGACGGCCACCTCTGTCTCTGCTTGTAAACCAAGGGTGGCGAATGCTACTTTAGCTGGTGCTCAACTTTAGAAATTATGTTGATTTGGAAAGTAAAACTCCAGCATCCTGTTGAGGGAAGAGGCAAAGAGACGAGAACCCAAGAACAACACGAGTCTGGAAAGGGGTGGCCGGAGTCCTTGTGGGGCTCGGAAGCCCTGGCCCTGGGAGAAGGGAGGTGCGCAGCGTCGGCGCCTCATCCTAAGCCGTCCTCGGGAGGCAGCAAGCTCCCTGGGGGCCGGAGTAAAATGGACCCGTTTCTTGACGTAGAGAATATGTCCCCGTAGCCTAGGAAGCAGGCTCCAGGAGGAGCTCTGTGCGTGGGGCCTCCAGGGACGAGAGCCACACGCCCAGCGTTGCAGACGCCTTCCACGCCACGGTCAGCTTAGAGCTGGGCCCAGGGCTTTTACGTGAATCACGTCATGAAGAGTCCATGGCCTGGGGGATGTGTAGGCCTGGCCCCGTTTTCCTGATGGAGAACGAGGTTGAAGAAGGTGATTTGCTCAAGGCTGGTGACCAGTGGACTTGGGATTTGAAGCCCACTGTTGGAGATCCAGGTCCAGGCCCTCCGGCCACACGGCCGTGGTGGGCAGGATGCGCCTGACTCCGGCCTGGTGGGCGGGTGCAGGGTGAGCGGTCTTACAGCAGAGAAAGCCCCGCACAGGCCTTGCCCCGGCTTCCCCCATTACACACACCTCTCGTTTTCTGTGTTTTCCTCTTAGAGGTCACATTTTCCACTCCTGATTTTAACCCAAAGAAAGACTGAGTCGCTTCCATCAGGCCTCGCTTGAATAAAGCAAGCTGGACAAAATTCCTGAGGCCCTCTCGCCCGCCCGGCAGGGTGTGGACCCCTCAGGCATGGCCAGGTCCGTGCCACCACAATTCCCCGGGGCACAACCGCTGTCCTCTGCTGTGTTGGTCGGCCTCTAGCCCGTCTCGCCCTGGGGGTTGGATGTTTGGAGCCGGCTCCTGGCTCGGCACTGGGACATCTGGGCCGGGAACTCTTCCGCTAGAAGCTGTTCCGCACAGTCAGATGCTAACAGCATCTCTGCCTCTGCCCACTGGATGCAAGTAGCACCCTCCCCCAGGTGTGACAAGCACAAATGACTTTAAAAAATGCCACATAGCCCTGGGGGTGGGGGATCCACTGCTGTTTGAGGACTAGGAATCGGAGTCATGATTTTCCTTGGTCAGTCACTCAGTGACGATCAGCCCAGGCTGGACAGTTTATCTGACTTCATTTTGGTGATTGCACTGACCAGGAGTCCAGCGGTCTGTCTCCTACTAAAGCTGCGTTAGCTGCCATGCTGACTCGGGGGTGCCCGTGAACATGGCTCCAGGAGGACAGTCATCAACCACAGAGAGCAACCTTGGCTTTGGGTGTCCCCGTGTGGCTCCTCCTCTGTCTTCTATCTGCAGCTCCATCTAGAGAGTGGGGTTGAAGGAACGCAGTTTAGGCAGGAAGTGAAAACAGACAGACTCACGAGGCAACCAGACCTAAATTAAAATTCGGGCTCCATCACTATTTAGCTCTGTGACTTTGGGCAAGTTCCCCGACCTCTCTGAAACTATTTCCTCCTATATGAAGTGAAGATTGCCTACCTCGAAGGGCTGCGGGGAGAATTAAAGAGTGCATGTAAAGGGCCCTGGTGGAGCCTGCTAGGTCCATAGCAGCAGCACCTTAGTGTTTTCTAGAACTACAAGTTTTAAAAGAATGGTGGCTGAGGATAGGAGAAAGCCTCTCGGAGCGCCCCAGGCGTCTGGTGGGGATGCCCGTGGCAGGTCTGTCTGTGGCTGAAGCCAAGAGTCTTCTGGTGGTGCCGGAAGCGGAAGCTCATCTCCAGCTCCCTGGAGGCCCTCTCCAGCTGGCCTGACCCCACGTCCCTGCTCGTCTGCCCCTTGAAGGACCTGAGCATCCAGAGGGGAGCTGGGAAGGGGGAGCCACCTGGGATGCCAGCGCCGGGCAGGCCTCAGCAAGGGACCTGGGGCGTGAAGTCCAGCACGCAAGTCACCCAGCTGCCTCACGATGAGTGTGAGCAGGTGTGCAGCCTGAACCACTGTAGCTGTCCACCGCACCAGCACCCCAGAAACCACTGCCCTGCCGCGCTGAGGGCGGGAGGAGCGTCCACAGGACTGGAGGGCGGCAGGAGGCGGCCCCTGGTCCATAGCAGCAGGGCCGTGGGAGGCAGCAGGGAGAAGGGCAGCACCTCAGCTGGCCAGCACGCGTGGGGCAGAGCTGCCCAGGGGCTTTCTGGAGCCCTCTTTCCTCCCGCTTCTGTGTCAGGAATCTGCCGGCCGAGAGCCTGGAGACCCTGCCTCGGTCCCTTGACTCCAGGGTCGTGAGCAGGCGAGGCTGGGGTTGAGCCGGAAGAGGCTGGAGTTGGGGCCCTGCAGGCTGGGTGCCCTCACGTGGACGTTCTGGCCGGTTCCAGCTGGGGGCTTGTGGTCTGCTCTCAGCCCTGTGCTCCCTGCGGGGCCAGGTCGCCTGTCCCAGGCCTGCGTCTCACTTTAACTTGCACTGTTTGCAAATCCGTGCCAACCACGGTCACCACTGTGTGTCCTTGTTTACTTCATGCTGCACCTTAATGGTCACTTACCACTAAGGAGGCCTCCGCCGCCCTGGACCACTACAGGGACCACGGAGCTGGGAGTCGGCAGGGCCGCTGCACCCACCCAGCTTCCCTGCGGACACCCTAAATCACACTCCCCCTAAGACAACGTTTATCATATTTTACAAACTCAAAGCATATTTATTGTGGAAAATACAGGGAAAAAAAGAAAAAATTGTCTTTAAATGTGGGCATCAGGCCGCAGGAGCACGCCGCCCACTCCCCCGCCGCAGGGCCTGGCTCTCCGGCTCCTTGGCTTCACCGTAAATCGCGGCCATCTTTCTTGTCACCAAGTATTTCTCAGCACGGGCTTTAGTGCCTGTGGAGTCCATGATTTACTTTCCCTCTGCTGTCGTGGGGCATTAGATGGCCTCACATTCGGACGCATGGTAAATAATGTCACCGCGGACATTCCTCTGCACACGCCTGTGTCCATGGTTGTGGCTATTTCTTTGGAGTAAATTCCGCGCCCAGAGGCTGCTGGTTCCTGGAACACCTGGAGGTGGACAGGTGCGGGAGGCCTGAGCTCAGGGGTGGAGATGAAGAGTGACAGTCGCCCACAGGCTTGAGGGACATTTGACTCCCAGTGGGGTGGAGGTCTGGACTAGGGCCAGATGAGGGGCGTGGCTCCACGGTCCAGCAGGATGGGTCAGGCTCTGGGCGGGGGAAGGGCAGAGTGGGCCCAGTCAACTCTCCAGCCCTCGGGAACTCGGTCTTGTCGCTGCTGATTGACCAACTTCAGACCAAATATTTCTTAGAAATTTCAGAGAGTTCCAAAGAGGAAAACTTGAACCTGGTGCGCCCCAGGACCACGGGTGTGCGGTGATGTGGCCTCCGGCTGCTTCGTGGGCGGCAGGCTCTCTGGCCCAAGGGTGGGTGTCCTTTGTCCCTGTAAGGGTCTGGCGAAACGTCGGAGGGAGAGACCACCCAAGAGACTGACTCCATGCAATTGGCAAAAGGGGATATTTATTGGGGATCCATTTCAGCGTGCTGGGACTCTGTGCTCACTCAAGGAGGGAGAGCAGCCCAGAGCCCAGAGCAGAGGTCAAGCAGAGCTTAAGTACACTTTTTGGAGAAGGTGGGGAGCTTTGCATCCATCAGAACAAATCATCATGAGGCGCGGGAAAATTGAACAACAACTCTGAGACGTGATTGGCACATTCATTGGCGGGAACAGGTCGGGTGGGGGTGATTGGTCATTCCTAAGCGGGTACACATTCAAACTGATTGGTTCGGGCCCTGTGACAACTGCACAGGGCCCTAGGCTAAATGGCCAGTAGGGCGGGCGTTGTTTTAACTATCTCAGGAGTTTCAGGTTCTGGGTGTAACAGAGGAACTTAATAATACCTGATCTTTTAAATTCAAGCTTTCCAGCTTAGAAACTTTACCCTTTCAGTCCCCACAGCTCCCTTGTGCTCTGTGCGGCGGGGCCATGTGGTTTTGTCTGTCCTGAGCGCGGGTCAGTGCTTCCTGTGGTCATTCTTCCTGAGACATCCTGACGTAATGTCCAGTCAGCCTCTCAGCATTCAGATGGCACCAGGCACCACAGGGATCTGGAGGGGCACTCGTACTCTTGTGTGTAAGCGCCGTGCCTTATCACACGAGGGTCTGCAGCATCCCCCGAGTCTGGTGGGCAGGGGGCCTGGAGTCGGTGCCCCAGGGAGGCAGCTCTGTTACTCAGTGGTGTTTGCTCCACACACACGTCTGGGCTCCCGCGTGCCAGGCCCCGTGTGGAGGTCCCGTGTGGAGGTGAGGAAGACGCGAGGAGCCGGGGTCAGTGTGACGCTGCTTGTGAGGAGCTCTGCCCAGGCCCCTGCGGGCTGGACACACAGTGGCTGTGGCCTTGGTGGGGAGGGGCGAGGGGGCCTCACACATGCCAAGCCCACGTCTGCTGAGCGGCCCCCGGCCCCTGCCTTTGTCCTCTCCGCAGCTCCTGAGCTGCAGTCCCTTGAGAGTCCACTTCACAGGCTGAGGCTGAGGCTTGGAGGTCTGTGTACCATGTCCAAGACTACTCGATGTCCAGCCAGGGTTGAAACCTGGCGCCGAGTGTCCGGGCAAAGCCTGCCCTACAGGCCCTGTACTGTGGGAATCACAAGACCGAAAAGTACCCCTAAGATGGCATAAGGAGTCCACTGGACTTTTAGGTGGCTCCTGGGCCGCCAGCCCCTCCTGGGACCTACCTTCCTGCACACCTGAGTGGACACCGCTCACCTGCACGGCTCCGGCGATTCGAGAGCCAGGCGGCCAGCAGAACCAGCCTGCCCAGCCGGGGAGAGTCTCTGCTGTAGAACAGGCCTGGGGACGGATTTCCAAACCCCTTTCCAGCCCACAAACCCCAGGTCCACGAGCGGATGCAGCCGCTGCTCGCCCTCCCCGGGTTTGCTTTGACGTCACTGTTGCTGTTTTGGTGCTGCCTCGGCCTCCCCAGGTGCCGGGGCCAGCCCCTCTGTGTCCTGAGAGAACGTCTCGTCTTTAGTGACTCTTTCTCCACATCCAGGACCTATGGGACACACAAAATGCGAAGGAAAGCACCCGCCCTTTAAGGGACACACAATCTGTGATATTTTTTGATCCTGATAACAATCCAGTGACGTCGCAGTGTGTAGCCACGGGGCAAAATGAGACCCGACGTGTCCCCGTCCTAGACCTCTGAGCAGTGCTGCTGGCTCTCAGAACCCCCCACCCGTTTCCCCATCTGACCCTTGCAGCAGCCCCTCGAGGTCCCCAGGGTTGGGAGAGCATCTCAAATCTCAAATGAGGGGACAGTGCTCTAGAAATTCCAATTACCTGGCCAGTCCCCACTGGGAGACCATCTGACCCTTTCAGAAAAGGTGGGGCACATGCCCGTCTGTGGGCGGCTTGGCTGAATGGGTCTGGGCTGGACTGGGCTATCCCAGAACTGTCACTGTCCAGTGACTCCCAGAACTCGGGGAGTGTGCTTCCGCCTCCCACCCCGTCCACCGTCACTGCCGCCTGAACAGTGCCCCCCGTCCTGCCGGCCTAGCCACCTGGGGACTCGTGACCACCCACCACGTCCCCAAGCCGTGTTCTTGCTCTGCAGCTGGCCAGGAAGCCCCGAGGGCCCCGCACGGCAGGTCTGCTGCCCAGAGCTCTGGTGGGCCTTTGGCAGAGGCTGCCTAAGGAATGAGGGTGAGCGCGCCCTGCGCTTCCTGGAGCTGATTCTAGATAAGTCACTCTGGGGACCCTCACCCGCAGAGAAGCCTCTAGAACAGGAAGAGCCCTGGGATCAGGAGGCTGGTTCTGGTCCTGGCTGAGCCCTGACATGAGGCCCATGGCTTCTGGTCCTGATTTCTTCTGTGAGGCCCCTTCTGGCACTGGATCCTGGTCACTATAGAAAAGGCAGGGAAGAAATGAGCCCAGAGGCCCTGCCAACGTGTCCTGGCTTCTCTCCGTCCTGCTGAGGCCAGCGGGCTCCAGTCTCCTGGCCTGGAGAAGGTGGGGGAGGGAGCTGCCCAGGGCAATGACAGGGGACGGTGTGGAGATTGCAAAAATAAATAAATAAAGCCCAGCGCCTTGTGGCATGTCTGGGCTCTAAAGCCAGACCTTCAAGGGTCAACCTGCTCTGCCACGTCCAGGTGTGAGCCCGGACGAGTCATCAAGCCCTCCTGCGCCTCGGCACCCCCTGGTAAAATGGGCACCGCGTGACACCTGTCTCATGGGCGTCCCAGGCCCGGCACCCAGACGGCTCTCGGCACCAGGACAGCTGTTTCCCACATGCAGGCTCTGAGGGGCGGAAGGGAGAGGTGCAGGAGGAGACAGGCGCAGGGAGGGGAGAAGGACCGGGAAACTGCAGACCTGGCCGGCCAGCAGGAGAGGTGGCCACGGGGTGACCTCGCCTGCCCCGGAGAAAAAGCAGGGCTCTGAAGAGCACTCGGCCCTCCTGGCCTCCTTCCTCCCTGCCCTGCAGACCCTGGGCCCACTCCACCCTGTCCCATCCCCAGGTGTCCCTGAGGAGTCACCTCTGCCTCCCCACACTCACGGAGGGATCCCCTCCCCTCAGAGCCACCGTCAGCTCAGGAGCAGGCTGTGCGGAGGTGTCCCCACCTGGTGCCGGGGGGCGGGGGGGCTTGTTTGTGATTTGAAACTGAAGGGGGCAGCTCACGTTGGAAAACCCCTCCCGCAGGGGAGCCACCTGGGTCCCTGTGAAGCTGGCTGCCCCGTTCTCTTCTCCTCTTCCCTGGGTGCACCTACAAGCTCTGAAACACAGCTGTGGCTGCCGTCACCTCCCAAACAGTGGGAACCGTGGGACTCCCGAGAGTCACAGGCAGGAGGGGAGGGAGGGCCAGCCCTGGCCGCAACCGACCCCCCAAACTCACAACGTGGACACAGTCCAGGGAGCATCGCCCGAGCGCCTAGGACAGACTTAATCACAAATGCTTCTGTTTTCCCCAAGTTTTTAAAAACTGGTCAAATACGAATTCACCACCTTAACCCTTTTTGAAGTGCGGGTGGTGGTTAAGTGTGTTCGTTCGCTCCACAAACATCACCTCCAGCCGTCCTCTCGAGAATCCTTTCATCTTGTAAAACTGAAACCCTAACCCACCAACCCTACCCCCTGCCCCCTCCCCCGCCCTGGCTGCCCCCCAGCCCCCCGACTTTCTCCTGTGATCTGGAGACTCGAGGTACCGCCTGTGAGTGGCACAGCTCTGGCTGGTCCCCAGCCTAAGTCCTCAAGGGTCCTCTCTTCCTGAGACTGAGCGGCAGACCACTCACGCACGGCTCAGACCACACTTGCTGCCCTTTGCTGGCCGATGGACGGTGGGAGGCTCTCCCTCAGCCACCGTGGTGCCCCGCTATGAACATGGGTGCATAACCCCTCCTCGAGAACCTGCTTCCAATTCTGTGGGCTTCAGACCTAATGGTGGGATTGCTGGGTCCCATGCAGCTCCACCTGGAGTTTTGGAGGGACCGCCGAACCCTCTCCACAGTGGCCAATGTCTTCGGCCTCCACCCAGGCGCTCGGCCTCCCAGCTTGGCCTCGCCAGCGCTCTGCTGTGGTTCCGACAGCAGCTGTGGTCATAGCCATTCCAATGAGGGTGAGGGGCCTACATTTTTTAAGAAGGCAAAAATGACCAAAAAAAGTTTTCAAAAATTATAAATATAAAATGTACTATTGCAGTAAATTAATTTACCAAGTTTTAACACACCCCCTAAAAAGATCATCGCTGCTTATATAAGCTCCTTTAAAGATGGCTTCCTAAGAAGGAGAGGGCAAGATGAAAAGAATGGGAGATAGCTAATTAACCTAATTAGAATTAATTAATTTTAAAAAAGAAAATGTGAGAAAAAAATGAGGTTAAAGGGGCAGCAACCAGAACGCTCTTTCTGGAGTGCAAGGCCAGGCCTGACCTTCCTGTACACTGAACCCCCAAAGGTCTTGCCCCTCCTACAGGGACACAGGTGCCTGGGGACATGATGACTCTCAGTGTCTCTGTGCAGGAGGGACACAGGTGAGCAAGCCCGGTTCCCGACTTGGCCAGCAGGTCAGAAGAGTGGGGTGGGGAGCGTTTGGAGCTAACCCAGGTCTGCCTCTAAGGGCCAGAAGGCCAGCCTCCGCCCTGGCTGCCCAACCCTCAGCACAGCCGGCTCGGTCGGAGGCCAGCCTGGGTGGCCTTCAGTCCTGGCCCTCACCATCTCTAAGCCGGCTGTGAGGGAGCCGAGCAAGGCACCACGCTTCTCCCACTTCAGGGGAGCGGGAGGCTGGGCCCAGGGGCCGCTCTGGTGCTCTGTGTGAGGGCGGTCTCACAGCTGCCGCAGCCCCTGCCCTTCAGGACCAACTGGCCAGGACCCCTGACCCTGCTGTGGATGGCCACAGCGTTTCACAGGTCACAGAAAAGGAGACCCGCGTCTGTACCGCGGCACTCTGGGTTGTGTCCCTGCATCTCTGATGCCCTGTCTTCTGGGCAAAGGCCTCTAGGGGAACAGCAGCCTTGCCTTCCCACGTCCCACGTCCCAACAGAGGACAGGTGTCCATGGAGCGCCACCCCAAGTGGACCAACAGGGCATTGCTGGCTCCCGACGGGTCAGCTGCTCACAAAGCAGGCAGGAGATCTTAGTTACCCTGGTTCCAGACACCAAGGCCCCATAACATCTCCCCCTATGTAAACACATATTTTCAAAGAAGGTGACGCAGGAGCACTTTTAATTCTGCTGTGGGAGGCTGGCCGAGCGCCACGTTTGTCCCTCACAGTCACAAGACACACGGTGCCTCTGAGCTGCGGGTGGGGGAGAAACCCCCAGAGCTCGTGCGCTCTCATTTCTTTCCACAGTGACACGTCCCTCTTGGGAAAAGCCTGCCCCAGATTTTTATTAGTCGACAAAAGTAGGCTGTTGGGTGTTACAACAGCCTAATCCATTCTGTGCGTCTCAACCCGGCTTTCAAGTTGCCTCCCGTGAGCTGCGGGCTCAGGAAACGCTGGGGAGCAGCTGCCCTGGTGCTGGTGCGGGAGCCTGGTCCCACAGACAGCCCCCTCCGCTTCAGAGCCGAGAACAGGCTCAGATGGTGGCCTTGGGGCCAGGCGTGCGATGCCAGGGGGAAGCATGCGCTCTGCCACGGAGGTCTCTCTAGTTCTCCAAGACATCCTCGGTATTACCATTGTGTCAGCTGGCAGAGATGCTCTGCTGCACCCCACTGCAGTCAGGCTGGACCTTCTGCAGCCCGTTGGAGACTCTGGGAAATCCAGTTTTAGCAAGAGGCCCCCTCCCTGGACAGCTGAGTCCAGCTTCCTCACCTCACCATCCCAGGGGAAGTCTGCCCACCTGGCCAGTCTTCTGCCAGAGTGTTAAGTCAGTTTGGCCAGAATCCCCCAAGCCTGGGGTGTCCCCAGGAAACTGTCCTCTGACCCCACTCTGCTCATGCTGAGTTTGGAATTGAGCCCCATCTTGTCTCTCCCCCAAGACCCCCTTGTGGTGGTCTTTGTACCCACCTGCACCTGCTGAATGCAGTCCTCCCCACGGTGCTTTAACAAGTAATTCTGAATGATTTTCCTTTAACCCATCTTAGCAATCAAGTCCTTTGTGAGAAGATACGGTG